>NC_136058.1:278615847-279215847 GCF_964261635.1 Lissotriton helveticus | reverse complement strand
TTTTTTCATTGCCACCGTTTTTAGGTCTCGCCTAGACGAAAGCAAAAAGCGAAGCTTTTTGCTGTCTAGCGAGACTACTTATGTCGCCACTTTGCAGGGATTCCGGGGAATGTGGACAGCACAGCAAACTGTCACGAGCGTCTCCTGCTGGAGATTGCACCTCGTGAGCGCGCACGTCGTCACTCACGCATGCGCACAAGCAAAGGCATCCACACACTGCATATACACACGCACCCCCCCTTAAACATACACACGCGCACACAGACAGACAGACGCACGCACAAACACACTCAAACAGACACACACACACGCACGCGTACACCCCACCCCCACTCACCCCTCCTCTCACTCAACTTACCTGTTCTGGCGGTGCACGGCGGCGGCTCCTTCTCCCGGGTGGCGGTAGCGCTTTGCGGGGCTCTCTCACCACATGAGAGCCCCGCCTTACCCATGCGCCCGGCTGCTCTTCACCCGGTCCCCCATCTCGGGACCGGGACTCAATGCGGAGCCTTCGTGGCTCCTCGGGCAGCTCTCTCTCGCTCTCGGCGCGATGGGGCGGGACTTCCGGTTGGGGCCGCGCTGGCATTGGCCGGCTTCCCAACCGCTTCCGGGTCGTCGCGGGCAGCGCGACGGCCCGGCACAGCCATGATGCGTATGTTTTTTCAGTCGGTGTCGACGCAAGGGTTGCCCGGGGCTGCACAGAGCGGTCCATTGGCCACAGATTGGGGCCATTTGGCGCCTCCGAGAGGCAGTCTGCTCTTGGGTTCGAGAGATGCCTTGGTGCAACGTGCGTCCACTGCAAAGCTCTGTGGCAAGAGTTCCATATATGCGACAACAACACAGTGGGATAATGCACCGCGGGCTGAGATCTCTGCAAATTTCAGCGCATTTTTTCTGATCTCATCAAAGTGGCCAAGGTGGTTAGTGGACCGTTTGCTTTACTTGTTTATTTTGTAACTTGTGTTTCATGTGTTCTGATTCAAGTAATGCTGGTCTGTGCGCACAGCGTACGTTGCCTACAAGTCAAGTGTTCTAGCATGACGATAGCTGTAGGGTTAATGCACCGGTTGCGGAGCTATGTGAATAAAATGTAGCCACAGGTTCCAGTTAGAGTAAAGAAGATTTGTGAGTGAATACGCCATGGCGGTAAATAACCTGCAAATGGCAGATTCCACCCCAGTAACATTACTGTTTCGAAATAATAAGAGCTACAGGGCTCGATGCACTGGATGAGCTAAGATACAGGCCGCAGGTTCAAATACCAGTATGATAGCGGATGGGGTAAATGCACCTGTAGCAGAGATACTTAAGCAAACCCACAGGTTACAGCTTCATACCAGTAAAATACCTGAATTGATAAATGCACGTGCTGCAGTTGTCTTCAAGCTAACCCGTAGGTCACAAATTACAATTCCAGTAAGATAGCGGAGGGGATACATGCACCTATAGCAGAGATATTTAAGCTAACCCACAGGTTACAAGTTCCAATGCCAGTAAGATGCCTGAGGGGTAAATGCAGCTGTTGCATTATTCTGTGTGTAACCCACGTCGGGATAACACACCCAGTGAGAATGCTCGGTGAGTTAATGTTTCCACTGCAGAGCTCCGAGTAGTCTTGAGCTATTGACGTTGAAAATAACAATGCCTTTTATTTTCGTTTTAAAAGATAAATAAAAGACATTCTCATTTACAATGCCAATAGCTTAAACTTGTGTAACTGCGAGACCTATTGCATTGCAAATGCTTGTTTAAAGTTCACTATTCGCTCTCTTAGGTTTGTTTTTAGGGCACCCTTATTTATCCTTGCCTTTGCCCATGAACACATGCCCTCCTACACTGATTGGCACGATAAACGTCACTTACTCGAACACAGGCAATGAGCCAAGCTGGAAAATGTATGCAGAATCTTTCATTGTATTGAACATTTTGCTGAGTTTTTCTGTGCGTTGTAGCAAAGGCATGCATATTTTTCAGCAATTTTAGGTTTTCTATGCACGCCTCGTGCACGAGATCATTAACTGTTTTCTGTGACGTATATCTTTTGTTAAACCACTTTGGTAGGGCTAAATACAAATATATGGCACAGTAATTGTCGCAAAAGTAATTCTCACAAGGAAATGGCAAATAGATAAAACAAGGAAACTACATGAAGTTCCTTCATGGTGTTTGCAAAACATGCGTGTGGCTTATTTTAAATGACACTTAAAACTAAACTGTGTTTTAGTTTCTGAGGTAAAAAAACACTCTAATAGCTTGATTCCCCAGGTACCTTAGAAAGATTATCTCCATCAAGCAGAAACAACATGTCTGTGGCCTTATTTTATGCAAAGTTTTGGCTTATTTTAAATGATTTCAGGCTTTTTGTACATTACAATTCACTGAAAACTCACAATAACATCATATTAATTAGCACAAAGGCTCATTAAAATACGACAGAATAGATTTACAATAAAGTGGCGAAGCGTGGTGTTAAGCCAAGAAGGCTAACAACAAGCTTTGTCACTTTAGAAACGCAGGGCTGCCCCATATTTACAAGAATGTGGTGTAGCCCTGCGTTTCCCCCTGCGCTGGCGCTAAATTTAGCTTCCTAGCGCCATTGCAGGCACCCTTAACACAAAGTGCAAGGGTGCCTGTGTTGAGGGGAAAATTGTTTATGTGCAGGAAGACTGACAGTGAGTGCAGACTGACAGTGAGTGCAGACTGACAGTGAGTGCAGACTGACAGTGAGTGCAGAGTGACAGTGAGTGCAGAGTGACAGTGACAGCAGAGTGACAGTGAGTGCAGAGTGACAGTGAGTGCAGAGTGACAGCAGAGTGACAGTGAGTGCAGAGTGACAGTGAGTGCAGAGTGACAGCAGAGTGACAGTGAGTGCAGAGTGACAGTGAGTGCAGAGTGACAGTGAGTGCAGAGTGACAGTGAGTGCAGAGTGACAGCAGAGTGACAGTGAGTGCAGAGTGACAGTGAGTGCAGAGTGACAGCAGAGTGACAGTGAGTGCAGAGTGACAGTGAGTGCAGAGTGACAGTGAGTGCAGAGTGACAGTGAGTGCAGAGTGACAGTGAGTGCAGAGTGACAGTGAGTGCAGAGTGACAGTGAGTGCAGAGTGACAGTGAGTGCAGAGTGACAGTGAGTGCAGAGTGACAGTGAGTGCAGAGTGACAGTGAGTGCAGAGTGACAGCAGAGTGACAGTGACTGCAGAGTGACAGTGACTGCAGAGTGACAGTGAGTGCAGAGTGACAGCAGAGTGACAGTGAGTGCAGAGTGACAGCAGAGTGACAGTGAGTGCAGAGTGACAGTGAGTGCAGAGTGACAGCAGAGTGACAGTGAGTGCAGAGTGACAGTGAGTGCAGAGTGACAGTGAGTGCAGAGTGACAGTGAGTGCAGAGTGACAGTGAGTGCAGAGTGACAGTGAGTGCAGAGTGACAGTGAGTGCAGAGTGACAGTGAGTGCAGAGTGACAGTGAGTGCAGAGTGACAGTGAGTGCAGAGTGACAGTGAGTGCAGAGTGACAGCAGAGTGACAGTGAGTGCAGAGTGACAGTGAGTGCAGAGTGACAGTGAGTGCAGAGTGACAGTGACAGCAGAGTGACAGTGACAGCAGAGTGACAGCAGAGTGACAGTGAGTGCAGAGTGACAGTGAGTGCAGAGTGACAGTGAGTGCAGTGACAGCAGAGTGACAGTGACAGCAGAGTGACAGTGACAGCAGAGTGACAGTGACAGCAGAGTGACAGTGACAGCAGAGTGACAGTGAGTGCAGAGTGACAGTGAGTGCAGAGTGACAGTGAGTGCAGAGTGACAGTGAGTGCAGAGTGACAGCAGAGTGACAGTGAGTGCAGAGTGACAGTGAGTGCAGAGTGACAGCAGAGTGACAGTGAGTGCAGAGTGACAGTGAGTGCAGAGTGACAGTGAGTGCAGAGTGACAGTGAGTGCAGAGTGACAGTGAGTGCAGAGTGACAGTGAGTGCAGAGTGACAGTGAGTGCAGAGTGACAGTGAGTGCAGAGTGACAGTGAGTGCAGAGTGACAGTGAGTGCAGAGTGACAGTGAGTGCAGAGTGACAGCAGAGTGACAGTGACAGCAGAGTGACAGTGAGTGCAGAGTGACAGTGAGTGCAGAGTGACAGTGAGTGCAGAGTGACAGTGAGTGCAGAGTGACAGTGAGTGCAGAGTGACAGTGAGTGCAGAGTGAGTGCAGAGTGCAGAGTGAGTGCAGAGTGCAGAGTGAGTGCAGAGTGCAGAGTGAGTGCAGAGTGCAGAGTGAGTGCAGAGTGCAGAGTGAGTGCAGAGTGCAGAGTGAGTGCAGAGTGCAGAGTGAGTGCAGAGTGCAGAGTGAGTGCAGAGTGCAGAGTGACTGTAGAGTGCAGAGTGACTGTAGAGTGCAGAGTGACTGTAGAGTGCAGAGTGACTGTAGAGTGCAGAGTGACTGTAGAGTGCAGAGTGACTGTAGAGTGCAGAGTGACTGTAGAGTGCAGAGTGACTGTAGAGTGCAGAGTGACTGTAGAGTGCAGAGTGACTGTAGAGTGCAGAGTGACTGTAGAGTGCAGAGTGACTGTAGAGTGCAGAGTGACTGTAGAGTGCAGAGTGACTGTAGAGTGCAGAGTGACTGTAGAGTGCAGAGTGACTGTAGAGTGCAGAGTGCAGAGTGAGTGCAGAGTGACTGTAGAGTGCAGAGTGACTGTAGAGTGCAGAGTGACTGTAGAGTGCAGAGTGACTGTAGAGTGCAGAGTGACTGTAGAGTGCAGAGTGACTGTAGAGTGCAGAGTGACTGTAGAGTGCAGAGTGACTGTAGAGTGCAGAGTGACTGTAGAGTGCAGAGTGACTGTAGAGTGCAGAGTGACTGTAGAGTGCAGAGTGACTGTAGAGTGCAGAGTGACTGTAGAGTGCAGAGTGACTGTAGAGTGCAGAGTGACTGTAGAGTGCAGAGTGACTGTAGAGTGCAGAGTGACTGTAGAGTGCAGAGTGACTGTAGAGTGCAGAGTGACTGTAGAGTGCAGAGTGACTGTAGAGTGCAGAGTGACTGTAGAGTGCAGAGTGACTGTAGAGTGCAGAGTGACTGTAGAGTGCAGAGTGACTGTAGAGTGCAGAGTGACTGTAGAGTGCAGAGTGACTGTAGAGTGCAGAGTGACTGTAGAGTGCAGAGTGACTGTAGAGTGCAGAGTGACTGTAGAGTGCAGAGTGACTGTAGAGTGCAGAGTGACTGTAGAGTGCAGAGTGACTGTAGAGTGCAGAGTGACTGTAGAGTGCAGAGTGACTGTAGAGAGCAGAGTGACTGTAGAGAGCAGAGTGACTGTAGAGTGCAGAGTGACTGTAGAGTGCAGAGTGACAGTGAGTGCAGAGTGACAGTGAGTGCAGAGTGACAGTGAGTGCAGAGTGACAGTGAGTGCAGAGTGACAGTGAGTGCAGAGTGACAGTGAGTGCAGAGTGACAGTGAGTGCAGAGTGACAGTGAGTGCAGAGTGACAGTGAGTGCAGAGTGACAGTGAGTGCAGAGTGACAGTGAGTGCAGAGTGACAGTGAGTGCAGAGTGACAGTGAGTGCAGAGTGACAGTGAGTGCAGAGTGACAGTGAGTGCAGAGTGACAGTGAGTGCAGAGTGACAGTGAGTGCAGAGTGACAGTGAGTGCAGAGTGACAGTGAGTGCAGAGTGACAGTGAGTGCAGAGTGACAGTGAGTGCAGAGTGACAGTGAGTGCAGAGTGACTGCAGAGACAGTGTGTCAGGGTGCACATTGTGTGAGTGTGCAGAATGAGTGTGCAGGGTAAACAGTGTGTGACTATGCAGGGTGACATTGGGAGTGTGCGGGTGAGCAGTGTGTGAATGTGTAGGGGCAGTGTGTGAGTGTGCAGAAAACACCACACACACATAACGCACACACAAACCACACACCTCAGTCTCTCAACACCACACACTTGTCACCACTCAACACAACACACTCACCACCACACTCACCCCCACAGACTCACCACCACACACTCACCAGCACACAGAAAACAACACACACAACAACACACCCCCAGCCGTCAATGAATGCTTTCACCATGCACAAACACCAACAACCATCATCCATCTGTGCACGCTTTTACCAAGCACACACCCACCAGCCGTCAGTGCACCCTTCCACCAGGCACACACACCTCCAGCCGGCAGTGCACTTTTCCACCAAGCAATCGCAGTATGGTACACTTTACTTTTAAACATATTCATATAAAGCACAGCATGCCACCATTGGTAAAATTACAATTCAACCAAGATACTTCCACTACACACCACATGCACACACTCCATAACACATGGCAAAAAGACATTGGCATTTACAATGCCATTAGCTCAAACTCAAATAAATCCGAGCCCGATTGCATTTCTAATGCTTGTTTAAGTTTTGGTTTGGTTTGTTTGGATTGTTTTTTTAAGTTTTAAGGCAAAAATGTTTCACTGTGAAGACTGCAACCTGCTTGCTCTTTTAAGGGGATTAGATATCCACTTGTAGGCGGGTGTAGTGAGTGACTGCGACTGCCTGCAAGTGGATGTCTGGGGGTCTGTAGGACCCCCCCCCCCCTTACCTCTCCACATGCCTGTTGTCATGAGTTGCAGTGCGCCCCAGACAGCTTCTTTGCCTTTGCGCCCGTGTCTATAATAATGCACGGGTGCCCAAGCAAAGGGATTCATTCCCTCATTTGCAGGGGTCATGCTCCATGCAAATGAGGGAACACCCTCTGGTGTTAGTGCTAGCGCTACGTTTGCCCGCGCTATCTGTATTACAGAAAGGGCCGCACAAACTCCTGTGGCCTTTTCTGTAGTACCAGAGTGCCCTGGCAGTGCGCAAAGCGGGCGCACATTCCTGTTGCGCCCCCAGGGCACTTTCCATAATACGGCCCCTGATGCTCTGCTGTGAAGCAGGTGATTTTGTCTCTACTTTTGCTGAATCCAGTTAGATATTACAGCCAGTTTTGTTACAGTTGGGGTGAAACCTTTTGAAAGTTTGATGACAGATGTCGCTTTATTTTTGTCAAAGGAATGTCTCCTCAGGTGAGCTCATTGTTCTTTCAGGTTTAAGGGCCCTCTTTTGTGAAGTGTCAGCCAGTAACAATGGGTCTCCAGAACACCTGAACAATGTTATTCTCAGTATGCCCCCATGTGGGAGACAGATCTTATTGGTTTAGGCTATCCAATTTATATTGTTCATCTTGCTGCATCTCATTCGGGTGACCCATGGTGTGGTACTAAAATAGCATTGGGTTGTTGTAAGCATGTTGACATTACCCCGGGGGGAACCAAGATCCTGTTTGGGTGTAGGTTAGTGCTCCGCTGGGTTAGATCTTACTGTCCAGACACAGCGCCGCAAAGAATAGAGCTTGAATGGATTGTTCTCCACAATTTGAAATTTGGTTACTGTTTGGGGTACTGTGATCCAGTCCATAGCTGCTTCTATTAATCAAAACGGATAATTTGTTCTCTTTGATGGAAAAAACATCCTCCACGAGATTTGCTCCTGCCAATAAGCTGACGGGATTTTTCAAGGTTAAAACGCGGGGGCGGAAAGGTCACGCGCTCATAGAATCAAGTGAATAAAATTGTTAAGAATTGGACTGGAATGCCTTAGTCTTGTTGGTGTCTTGGTCACGGTAAGTTGGTACGTTGGGTCTTTATTGAAGTCAGTGACTAGAATGAGGGAGCTGCAAGACTTCATCCCCTACTATTATTTGACCCACTGGTGTATGTGTTCCATCAATCTGCGAGGGCCTCGCCTTGTAGTGTAGCAGGCACGGTGCAGTCTGGTGTGTCTATTTAATCTTCTGTTTCATCTTGTGAAGAGCTCTGCGGAGTCTCCAGTATGTCTTTTGGGGGAGGTAAAGGTATGCGCAGTACAAATGTTCTGGAGGAGTCTGCGTAAAGAAGAGGAGGCGATACCCCCAGAGAGGCTGTTTGCATCTTTTGGTCAGAGCTCGGTGAGAGGTTAGTTCAGATTGGAGGCGATAGAGGCGTTGTGTTTAAGATGCCTGATTTCATCCATGTTTCTCTTTATTGCCAGTTGAGGGTTGGCAGGAGGGTATTCCCTGGGTGTAAAGGTTACAGGACTAATCCCCCTCCTTGGGCCTCTGCGGTCTGCCAAGCGAGAGTCATTTCCCAGAAAAGAGGAAAAAAAGATATCTGTACATAAATAAAGGAAGATGGAGCGTCGCCCGACATTCCTATTGATGGATTTGGGCGCTTCCACTCGGTGTAGGAGCTGCGGGGCTTTGGCAGCGGGAGCCGGGGTGATGTAATGCGATCCCTCATTGTGTGAGCGAGGAGTAATGTGTCGTGACATCATCATCATCTCCAGTGGAGATTAAACAAATGAACCTGGGCTGAGTGCTGGAATTATCTGTCACCGCTGAAAGGGAGTCAGATCGACCCCCCTCTCGAGACTCGGGAGTGAGCGATCCCTCTGTCTGCCGTGGATCATCTAATGCGCCCGCCATTTTCTGCTTTGACATAAGCCACCTGGTGGCTTGTGTATGTTTCCTACAGGTTGGCCTTTCTTGACTAGCCCACATTGCTATTAGATGTTTATGGCCCAGGAGTGGTACTGCTCTTTCATTGCTGACTTGTGTGTCATTTTGATATTGTTCTGCACTGGACTGGATTAGGAAAAGCTACCCATTAATTGGGGGTCAACGATTGTCAACAAATATGGAGGGGAGTCAGGAGAGGCGGAGTTTTCAAAAGAAGTCTGACATTTTTAGAAACCCTGCCACAAAAAATTTGGCAACCAGGAGAAATTTACTAGTTAATCTGTTCCGGCTTAATTAGTTGCAAACGCTGCATTTCACAATCTCATGGGGTTAAAGCACCTGCTGGAGAGAGCTTTGTGTGCCCAGTAAATCACAAGGAATAATAATAGTAAAATAACTTTGCTGGTTAATACCCTTGCTAGAAAGATCTGTGTTTTGTATAGTAACAGTTTTGACTCATAAAGTAACATAGTGGGTTAATGTGTCTTCTGCAAAGCACCTGTGTACCAAGCAGATTACAGATTTGTATTTTAAGTAGATAGGTAAGTGAGATACTGCTTTTTATACAGAGATCATTTTGTCACTTGGAGTTCATAAATTGCAATCCTTCTACTATAGCCAAGTCAGCTATCAGCAGGCATCAAGGACCTGCATGCAAACTGCAAGGTAAGGGTTTATAACCTTACTGTTTTTTTCTCTCAATCTGTTGTTAAAAGGCTACTAAAAGGGGTTCATTGGGTGGTAAAAAAGCCTTATTAGTATATGTGAGTGTCATTTAAAGTGCTTCGACAACCTACATTGGGATGAGTAGCACAATAAAAGAAGTAATAACAAAAAAATTATAAGTACTGTTTAAATTGTTACTCATGTAAATACACGTGCAGACCAATATAGTTGACATTTTTTCCAGTGCATGCATTTCTCTTGGATACAGGGATTTAACAAAGTCAAAAGCATGCCTCTAAATCTTAGTTTCTCTGAAGTACTTGTGAAGTGATGACAAGCTGTGCATCTTTTTTCCCCTCCTTTGCATTGGCCTCTAGATGTTTGGTTCCAAATAGCTCCCAGCCAGGATTATTGAACAGAAAAGGGGCTGATGGACTTTTAAATGTAGCCTTTCTATTGAGCCCAGCTGGCATCTAAAATCCGAAAGAAGCAGACCACATGCGGGCCCTGCTGATTTGTGTCCAAGTTTTGGCACATTACACCGGGACTAAATCAGCATATTTCACTTGGGACAGATGAATCCAAGATCCGGCTCAATAATAACTGGCAGATCCAGGATCCTGCTGGATCCACCTCTATTCCAGCACCGGTTCCGCAGCAATCTACCATCCGAGGAACCCTCGCCACCTCCTCTGAAGAGGAGGCCTCATCAGCACACAGCTTTGTTACGTAACACATGCTACTGAAGGGACCTCAGAGCACACAAGATAGAAACCAAAACACAGACAGAAGCCATACATGTGTCAGAGACCAATGACCCTTTGATAGAATAAAGCCTCGCCTTTAAACCCTCTCCGGGCGTTAACTGTCCTCCTCCAGGGAAATGGGCTCATTGTTTGCTCTTTCATTTTCTGCTTTTGTATGAAAGTGAAAAGACATATTTTTGGTCCAACCCCCTTCTGTGCTGCTGATAGGCAGACAGAACATCTGCATACAAACCAATAAAAAAAAGACAGAGCTTTGGTAGTGGTTACAATGGAGTGCGTGCCAATAGGAGCATTTGCAATATGTAAATAATTAGTTATTGATGTGGAAAAATAAAAGTGTGGGTACTTACTGTGTAAGAGTACCGGTTTGCTCCTGAAGAGTGCTGGTGCTTTCCCATTAAAAGTACTACACCCTTGCTGAGATGTGCAGGTACATGCCCTTTTTAAATTAAATATGTACAGTTATTCAGTACCTGCCCTTCTAAAATACTGAACGTTATCTTCTGAATATAATGTCCAGTAGTGTCTAGTTCTTGGCAAAGTGGATTGTCTATAATTGTATAAATTAATGTAATTGAGATCTGACTTTCCTTCTTTCTCTTTTCTGATGCATACTTCTAGCAGCAGATTCCCCGCTTACAGAATGTTACCAGTTGCCAGACTGGACCCAGAGATTGTATTTTAGCAATGCTTCTCGCATGGTGATAGGTGGAATCATGTGGCTCTGCTGTGACTTCATACCGCTACAGAAGTTATGGAGCAGAGATGTGTGTAAGCTCTGCCCCTGTACACTGACATCAGTTCCTTTATTTCTCTGCCCCTTGACATGGATCCTGAGCTGTGCTCCCAATTTTGCTAGCTCACAGGCAACTCCAAACGCTAACAAAGACATTGTGCTAGGGAAGGTGGCTACCACGAAACAACAAGATTCAAGCTGCAGGAAACAGATGTCGGTCACAGACCCATACAACATGTTCCAATGGTTCTTAGTGTCCTATCTCAACTCGGAGTTGTGCCATAAGTGTTCCCCCACGCACTCAAAGGCAGTCAGAGCGGGGGATGAAGTTTTACAGCGTAGAGCATAAGAGGTTGCATTCGAAACAGAGGTCCAAGTCACAGGATTTCTTTCAGTCGTGTTTGTAAGGTTGGTCCCACAGGAAGTCCCATTTCCGCTCGAAGTCAAAAATGCGCCACAAGAAAGCTAAGTGGGACTCAGCCCCATCCTGATACTCCGTTTCGTGAGAAGTTGCAAAGGTGTCACTCGAAGATTTCAGAGTCTTCTGATTTCAAGTTTGTCCCACATTTGATCCTGGCACACCCTTAATTTCCTGGGTTGTCGTTGACCACACAGCAAATTGCGGCCTTCAAGGAGGCCATGCTACCATTTTTCGAGATACTGCTGGCTACTGGAGCCCCTGGATCTGGTAGTTGGACTTTGGCCAAAGGGCCCTCCCACTTCGCATACTGCCGCCTCGGGCTCTGTTTCCTGGTCCGTTAGAAAACCAGTTCAGACTTTATGTCCAGCCCCATAGTCTACACCAGTTCCCTTTGTACCGGTACCGATACCTACTGTGCATGCACTGGCACCAGATTCAATTGTGATGTCGATCTCTGACCCCTAATTAACTTCGCCCCTCTAAAGGTTCATGCCATTCTATGAAATAACGAACGTGCAACCAGTGGTTTTACTAGCAGAGCTTTGGCCTCTTCCTTGACACCAGTCCTATCAGAAGATAGAGGCCGTTTTCAGCTGCGACTGTGATGCAATCCAGGGTATACCCAATCTTCCCCAGGATACTGATGATGAGGTGAGGCAAACACTCTGATCTCTCCTCATTACACTGATAAAAGGCTATAATTAGATGTGAAAAATGCCAGTGGGCTTGGATATCTCACCGTAGACAGAGCTGGACTCACCGCTTGATTCACCAAAAGAAGAAAGTGCCTCATTTGCTGTAGTGCAGAAGTGCTAAACTTGCAATTGCCTAGTCTGGAAACCAAAGGCAATTTAGTGACTGAAATTCTTTAACTGTGTCCAGCTTCATCTGAGCATCTGTTACCATTTAACAAGACCCATGTAGACATTTTCATGGTCACTTGGTCTAAGCCATGCTCAGCAACTTGGATCAGCTTACTTGTGGCCAGATGGCATAGACCAGCCCCTGGTGAATTTACGCCTAATACCTAAAAGCACCTACATCTGAAGACAATTCGAATGCTTTTCCTTCAAAACCCCCTCACATGGAGTCAAAAAATATGAATGCTTTTGGCAAGAAAATGTTTTGCTTGACGAGCCTGGTTTACACTTTTTGAATGTGGTGTGCATTTTAAGCAGGTACACCCACGGCCAGCAAGATTTTGCTAGTCATTCCGAAGGACCTTACTGGCCTAGACAATGCACGATAGGACACATCAAAGTATTTATGTTGTGCAGGTCTGGACACAACCACCTGTATAGGCGTCTGAACACCACCAACTGTATAGGCCAAACTATTGGCACCAGTGTAGAGCTTAAAGGGAATATCTGGATGCAACCAACTGACTGATTTTTTAAGGAGATGCACAAGCCTTCCTCATGGACGTGTCCTTTGATGGATCTAGACTGTTTGGAGAGATAGCTAACTCAGTGCTTGAGTGAGTCATGGATAGTCACATCACTGCTATATCCTTGGGGCGATGGGCAATTCCTCCAGCAGTATGGAACGTCTATGGGCTTTTCCAGTGGCCTAGCATACTGGCATTGTCAACCTTCCAAGATAATGGTGCCATTCGAGACTATTCACTCCAGCAGGGACAGTAATCATACTCTTCCTTTCTAGTGGAGACGATTCCCAAGCCAGCAGGGATAAAGGGCGTCTCAGATATACAAGGCTTCTTTGGTTTTACGAATCAATGAATCACTCCCCTGCGTAAGGAAAAGGGCTACCTACTGGATGCAGGGGGTCACATTTGGGGTTCGCTTTCACCCAGCTGCAGCCAAGGACTCTGCTGTGGTGCACTGGATTCAGTTTCCAAATCATAACATGAATTACGGGCCAGAAAATACTCTCTAACTAACAGATCTTAGAAGACAGAAATGTAAAAAATGCGATTTGGTCCAACTAATACAGACTCTTCGCTTACCTTTCTTCACATGTCATCCCCATTAATGCCTTTTTTGCGTACAGTTAAGGGTGGTTTATTTATCTCTGGGAGTAACTGCAGGTATACTTCATTGGTGTGGGCACTATGTTTGATTTGAGTGATTACTCTGGCTTGAGTGCTTTTGATTTTTTTTAAGTTGGGTTATCCGAGTCTTTTGTAGTCATGACAACAGTAAGTTGCCATTGTTTAGGTCTTTGCTGACTTTTGCACATGGGGCTACCAGTAGATGATGTTTGGCTGGAAAGTCTGAATAGAATTTAGTAGTTCTGGGTTATGACACAATATCATATCATTGTTTATGTCCGTGCCTTTTACTGATTTCCATTTGTTCACAAATACTATTTAGTTTCCCTGGACGGTGATGAACTTGTAGGGAAGGGGAAGCATTTTAAAGTTGTTCTTATAGTTCTTAGTTATTTCTACTGATGCATTCTCCTGGTTCATGATGCCTTCTGCCACTTAAATGCTGATAGTCTGAGCTTTCCAAGATATGTTGGGCCTGATTCACAAAAACATTTCAAAATGGGTTCTCATATGTCTACACTTAGGTTTGGGTGTAGGTTGACACATCTCTGGAGAGCTCAAATGTTGCCAGGGCTGCTCCCTGGAAGTTGTAATAATGGATTGATAGTAATTAAATTTACATGTGCAAATTTCGTTGTGAATCGGGCCGTTGTTTGTTAATGAAGCTTCCGATAATTGCCACATAATAGCATATACATCGTTTGATGACTTGCATTTTGTACAGTGGTTTTATGTAGTTCGTACATAGAGCTCTGTGTTTGTTGCGCCTTCAAGGACTCAAAAAAGCTGCTGAAGCTTTGCTAGATGTATTCCCTTACTTGCTACCTAAGTCTAAGTTGGACCCTCGTCATGGTGGCGTTGAACCATTGATAACATCCTCAAGTCTGTGGAGTTGAAAGCTGCATGTGTCGAATACTTTGAGTGTTGAGTAAGTAAAGGATAAGTACACTGCTTCACCTTTGTCGATCAGATGTAGAGGATGGCTGCCTTCGTGGCTTTGTCTGGGAAGGTCATAGGTGTGGGGTAGACTTCTCACCCACCTTTGTTCTGGTCCTGACAAAGCGATGTGGATCAGTTAGGGACCAATAAGGTGCAAAACATGCTGACCTACATTACATTTTCTTGCACTCATAGCTTCTAGGGAAAATTACGCCCCACCAGTGGCTTGAGCCAATTTGTTTGTTCTTTTGAACCTGTCAGGAGAACCTCCTCATTAAAACAGTGTTTGAGGCATATGAGCTGCAGATTCTACACTTTGCATTAGGTCGTCACCTGGTGTTGGGCGCGGATGATTGCATGTTGTTGTCCTCTTGGAAGAAGTCTTTGTAGTCACGAGATAGGTGACTCCTCCCTTGGACAACAGTGCGCATGGACATCGGCTCCATCCTTCGATTGTTTTTTACGCCACTGGGTTCGGATGCAACTTTTACGCTCCAGTTCGAAATCTACTTTCCAAGGACTTCAACGCGCAAAACTTTCTAAAAACAACTTCAACATCAATATACATAGACTCGACTTCATCAGTTCGATTCCGGTCGTCGACGCTGGCCGTTGGGCCTACCCACGTGGTGAGGCCTACAACTCATGGAAAGGACACCATTAACAAATATGCCCTGTGTGTGGAGCAAAATTTCCACGCAGTGACCATCACTAGGTGTGTAACCTGTGTTTATCACCTGAACACGACGAGTTGAGCTGCAGAGCTTGTGCGTCCTTTGGATCCAAGAAGACCATTCGAGTTCGGAGGGCCCGCCGACGCGACATGCAGATATCAGCTCCGTAACCGGTGGATATCTTCGACGAAGGTCCATGTGTCCCAGAGAAAGATTCCGATTATCTCCAAATCGTATTCGAGGCAGACGACTCTGATGACTCCATACCATCAGGTCAACGCGTGAGTACGACTGCCCCTACCCCAGCCCCAACACCTAAACCAAAGGCTAAGGTCAAAACTCCGCCTTCGGTGCCAAATCAAGACCAAAACATTGCTTCGAAAGCCCCGCCATCGAGCCCGTCTCTGAAGAAAATATTAAAGCCTTCCGGTAGCTCCATACCGAGCAAACCGCATGTGCTGATACTACCAGCTCCCTCGGCACCGAAACTGAAAGAAGTCCCGGTTCCGAAAAATACTCAGAAACCGTCGACTCCTAAAGACAAGACGGCACCGAAACCTATGAAGCCTGTTTCCGATGCTTCCAAGCCGACCAAAACAGCTTCCAGCCCAAAATCTTTGGTGCCGAAACCTACAAAGCCTGCTTCCGATGCCTCCAAGCCCTCGAACCAGGCCTCGACTCTGAAAACAATACCTTCGTTGCCGAAAATTACACCAAAGGACTATACAACAACTCCTAAGGCTAAAGACAAGCAGAAACCAGGCCCGGAGCCGAAAAAATCAGCGCCGAAAGCGATTTCTCAAGAAGAGCTTTTTCGACCTGATCCGTTGCAAAAAAGGATATACATAGATCCAAAAACAGGACATGTTTCCACTATGCCACATAGAAAGAGGAAGATAGATACAGCACCTTCAACTCCAGTGCCTGTCAAGAAGAAGGACTCTGCCACATCACCTATGCACCCTTCTTCTCCTGTACCTCCTCTTTCACCTTCTATTCCTTTTAAAATTTCACCTCAAAGTTCACCTGCTCGTTCACCACAGAATTCACCACCTCAATCTTCACCTCCTCAGAATGAAGATGGGTATAACATGGGGGAGACCCAGATAAGCCCTTTCATACCCTAGTGATGTTCCAGACTGGGAATATCCAAACCCACAAGATGTACCAGATATCCCTGACCCACATACATATCCATCCAAACCTTCTCCTCCTGAAGATAATATTGGGTTTGGACATCTACTCAATAGGGCTGCCATCTATCATAATGTAACAATGCACTCGGATGAGGCAGAGGAAATTTTTTTGTTACACTTTTGAACACTCACAAAAATCTGTTCAAATATTACCCATCATTAAAGGGGTCATTAAGCATGCCCCAGAAGTGTTTTAAGATCCTGTACGAGCTAGGATCATAAACCCAAGAATTGAAAAAAAGTACAGGTCCGCTCCTGGGGATCCTGCTTTTACAACATCTACCTGACCAATATAAGGCACAGGCAAATGACCTTATACAAGAGGGTAAGCTTATTTCAAATGCCTCAATCAAGTGCGCTCTTGATGTAGCAGACACTGCATCTAGAGCAATAAACACTAGTGTTCTCCTTAGAAGACATGCCTGGCTACGCATTTCAGGGTTTAAGCAAGAGGTGCATTCAACCATATTAAACCAACCATTCAACCAACAACAATTGTTTGGTCCAGAGGTAGATGTAGCACTTGAGAAAATGAAAAAAGACACTGATACTGCAAAATCTATGGGAGCTCTACAGTCCCCTCAACAAAGAGGCTCCTTTCGTCGCTCCTTTTACAGAGGAGGCTCCAAACAAACTAGAGCAGACAATTCAACTTTCTTTAAAAACAATACGCAATCATCCTCCAATAGAGGAAATTTTAGAGGAGGATACAGAGGTAATAACAATAAGGGAAGAGATCGAGGTAATAACAACAATCGATCCTCTTCCACCACTAAACAGTGACTTCCTTCAGCTCCCCCAACAGCATACCACTCATGTAGGGGAGAGATTAACACAGTTCCTACCTGTCTGGAATTCCACAGACAAGTGGGTAAGACAGGTTATCCAGTATGGTTACTGCCTAGAGCTTACAGCTACCCCTCCAAATATACCACCCAGACAGCGTCCAATGTCCACAGAACATCTAACGCTGCTCCAACAAGAGGTTGTCTCATTGCTGCAAAAAAATGCAATGGAGTTAATTCCATTGCAACATCAAGGAACAGGGGTATACTCACTCTACTTTCAAATCCCCAAAAAGGATGGGACACTAAGGCCAATTCTAGACTTAAGGCCTCTCAATCTGTATATACACTCTGATCATTTTCACATCATCACTTTACAACAAGTGCTCCCATTGTTGCAACAAGGCGATTTCCTCACTACACTAGACCTCAAAGACGCCTACTTTCACATTCCCATACATCCTTCTCACAGGAAGTATCTCAGGTTTGTGCTAAAAGGACAACACTATCAATTCAAAGTCCTTCCATTCGGGGTCACCAACTGCACCACGAGTGTTCACAAAGTGCCTAGCAGTAGTAGCAGCACATATCAGAAGACAACATATCCATGTCTTCCCATACTTAGACGATTGGCTCATAAAAGCAAAGACATTCAACCAGTGTGTTCAACACACATCTCAAACACTACACAACTTGAGGTTTACAATAAACCACACCAAGTCACATCTACAGCCCTCTCATGGACATCAATATCTAGGGGCTACCATAAACACCAATACAGTTCTAGCTTATCCCAGTCCAGCCAGAATACAGAGCATTCAAGCCTTAGTTACAAGGTTTCAAAACCAACACACTCTCCCAGCCAGAGTGTTCATGCAATTATTAGGCATGCTGGCATCTTGCATTTTTATTGTACCATATGCAAGACTGCAAATGCGCCCATTGCAGGAATGTCTAGCACATCAGTGGAATCAGGCACAAGGACAACTGATAGACCTGGTGTTGGTGGACAGCCGTACACATCGCTCTCTGCAGTGGTGGAACACCTAAAACTTGTCCAAAGGGCGGCCGTTCCTCGAACCTGTTCCACAGATAGTACTGACAACGGACGCATCCCTGACAGGATGGGGAGCACATCTGCTCCACCACACAACTCAGGGAAGATGGACCGCTCAACAAAAGGTGCTTCACATCAATCACCTAGAGTTGCTGGCAATTTTCCTAGCACTAAAGTCCTTCCAAGTAAACATACGGAACAAAGCTGTCTTAATACGGACAGACAACATGACAGCCATGTACTACATACAAAAACAAGGAGGCGCACATTCCCTGCAGCTGTCCCAGCTCGCACAAAACATTTGGAGATGAGCCATTCCACAAAACATATATCTGCTTGCAGAACAACTTCCAGGAGTTCACAATCAGATAGCCGATCTGTTAAGTCAACAGACACAACAGATTCACGAATGGGAATTACATCTGCAAGTTCTTCAACCATTCCCTCACAAGTGGGGTCATCCAGACATAGAATTGTTTGCCTCACACGAAAACGCAAAATGCCCAACCTTCGCCGCCAGGTTTCCACACCTGCTGTCCGAAGGCAATGCAATATGGATGAACTGGTCAGGCAGATTTGCGTACGCTTTTCTGCCAATCCCACTAATACCACTAGTAGTATGCAAACTCAGACAACAGTCTCTCAAACTAATCCTGGTAGCTCCCACATGGGCACGCCAACCGTGGTTCACCAAACTGTTGGAACTCTCTCTAGTTCCACACCAAAAACTGTCTCTGACACCATCCATGCTAACACAGAACCATGGAGACATCAGGCATACAGATCCAAGTCAATTGAATCTGGCGATCTGGCTCCTGAAGTCTTAGAGTTTGGTTACCTTAACCTGCCACCAGACTGTATGAATATCATTAAAGAAGCCAGAAAACCTACTACTAGAGCTTGCAATGCTGCTAAATGAAAAAGATTTGCCATTTACTGCACTAATAATCAAATTGATCCTTTAGATGCTTCCATCCAAAATATTATCTGGTATCTTCTCCATTTACAGAGATGTAATCTGGCATATTCATGTATAGGTTTACATCTTGCAGCCATTGCAGCATATCTACATAACAGACAACATACGTCATTGTTTAGAGTACCAGCAATAAAAGCTTTTATGGAAGGATTAAAAAGAATTACTCCTCCTAGGTTACCACCCTCTCCAGAGTGGAACCTAAACCTTGTTCTTACCTGGCTTACCTTTTGAACCTTTACATAAATGTGAACTGCAATTTCTCACATGGAAAACAGCTTTCCTCATTGCTATTACCTCTCTTTGGAGAGTTAGTGAGATTCAAACTTTCACTATACAAGAACCATTTTTACAATTACACCGTAACAAAGTGGTTCTAAGGACTAATCCTAAATTCCTTCCTAAAGTAATTACTCCTTTTCATCCAAACCAATCTGAAGAGTTACCAACATAGTCTACAACACACACCGTCACTAAACACTATTGTGTGATGTGCAAGCTAAGCAGCAAGCTGAAGTAGGCCAAGCTGTCCTCAAAACTCTCTTTCAAACTGGCATGTAGAGCTGCAGATTTCTACACGCCCTCCCCGGGACCTGTATCTGTTCCAGTTTTTATCTTAGATATCTTGGATATACAGCATGGACATCCCTTCTTTATTTCTACTAACTGCATAATTTCCCATCATGGCGAAAAACAATCTAAGGATGGAGCCGATGCCCATGCGCACTGTTGTCCAAGGGAGGAGTCACCTATCTTGTGACTACAAAGACTTCTTCCAAGACGACAACAACATGCAATCATCCAAGCCCAACACCAGGTGGCGATCTAATGCAAAGTGTAGAAATCTGCAGCTCTACTTGCCAAGAACAGATGCATACTGGTAAGTAGCATTTTCATTTTTGGTATCTCCTAGACAGCTTTATTCTTGCAAACTCTAACCACCCTACACACCTATTACACCCTCATGCACATACATTTCATCATACGGCAAAAACAAAAAAGATCTCCACCAAAGTGACCCTTTGTGGGACCTGTTTGGCATTGCAGTACCAGCCCAATGAGGAGCATTGCCCAAAAATGAAGCATGACATCCCAAGGGGTGTATGAGGGCAACAAGAAATAATCTGCAGGATCCCCCCCATGCTCGTTGAGCCATCATTTTTGGGTATTGTCCATCTATCTTCCTCTTTGTTTAACCTTTTCTTTCTTTAGAAACAGTACCTTCGTGGTTGTGTTATTTGTCACTGAGGGAACCGACTGGCTTCAAACCATGTGGGGCCTGTCATGGGCAAATGTCGGTGACAGATCCCCACTTGGTTTGCTTGTGGTGCTTGGTGCAGGGTCACGACTCCAAGACCTGCAAGAACTGCCACCCCAAGCATCCCAAGGCACTGAGGAAGCGGTCCCTCGAGCTCCGCGCCATCCTATGTCGGTTGACTTTGTGACGTTAGAAGTCCCATTCATGTGGAAGGTCTCTGGGCCGTTCGCGGAGTCCATCTCAACGTTCACTGTTGCAATCCAAGTTGGGTAAGTCCCACTAGCATAAAAAGTCAAAAAAGTTGAAGAGGTCTTCGACTTCAATGTGTCTGTCACAGTCTTCTGACGAGACACCGGCGCGTCGGCACTACAGGCCCCATGAGTCGCTAGGGCCTGAACCTGGCTCCACTCTTTTCCGATTTTACAAGAACGCTACCCACCCAGCTCAAAGAGTTTGAGTCTGGAGCTCAGGAGTTGCCCCTACTGGATCCACACCTGCGGGTTTATCCTCTGGGTCAGTCGGGCTTAATGGATCTCTTCCTGGATCCGGAACGTAGCCTTCGGCCCTCCAACCATCATGGACATCCAGTGGGAGGCAGGATATGCCATCAACCCCCTCAGTGGTGGTCCGTGATATCAGACCGCTGGGTTCTATAGATTGTCCAAAGGGGATACTCTCTCCCTTTTGTGACTACCCCACTCCCCATGCCACCCACTTACAATTGGTTGATGGAGGACCATCTCTCCTTGCTTTGTCAAAAAGTGCAGGCTATCTTGGCCAAGGGAACTATCGAGAAGGTGTCTGCATCAGAAGTGGGTTTTGGTTGGTATTCCCGCTACTTTCTGATGCCAAAGAAGGATGGAGGACTTCGTCCTATCTTCGACCTGCGTATTCTCAACCTATTCTTGAAGAAAGAGAAATTTAAAATGCTTATGCTCTGTCTGCCCTCGACCTCGGAGACTGAATGGAAGCGTTGGACTTGCAGGACGCACATTTCCATATCCCCATCCTGCCTGCCCACAGACATTGAATATGTACGGGTGCTGCACACTTTTATTCAGTGTTATTCAATTTTGAACAATATATGTGCTGCACTAGATTAGTGCCTGCCCACTGAATTGAAGTATGTAACGGCCTGGTACAGCAGTAACCAGGACTCTAGCACGCACAAAAACATTACCTGCAGTTGACAGTGGGCCAAGAAGACTTTCAGTTTGCTGTTCTCCCTATTCGGCCGTACCTGTGCCCCTCGAGTGTTCACGGAAGTGATGAGGGTGGTTGCAGACCATCTGCGGAAATCGGGCTTCCAGTCGTTCCCTACCTCGACGATTAGCTGTTGAGCTCCCCCCAGGCAGTTGCCTTCCACCTTCAGACTACGGCGAGCCTTCTGCATTCACTATTAACTTCCAAAGTTGAACCTCACTCCCTCTCACCAGCTCCTTTTCATTGGAGAGGTTCTGGACACGGGGCAGTTTACCTATCCTCCAGAGTGGCAAGTCCAGGATATTCAGGCTATGATACTGATGTTTCAGACTCTATCTTGGATTTTGGTGATATTGTCTCTGAGGCTGTTGGGCCTCATGGCCTCCTGCATCCTGCTGGTCATGCATACCCGATTGCATATGTAGGCTATGCAATGGGACCTGAAGTCCCAGTGGGCACAGCATCAGGGAAATCTCTCCGACATGGTCCAGATCTCGGAGGGCCCACATAAGATCTGCATTGATGGTTAACAAACCATGATTGGGTCAGTTGCAGACTCCTCTCCCTTCACCGACTGGAGCGGACTATAGTGAGAGATGCATCACTCCTGGGCTGGGGTTGCCACGTGGGAGAGGTGGAGATCAGAGGCCTCTGGTGTCCTGCGGAATCCAAGCTCCATATCAAACTGTTGGAGCTCCAGGCGATTCGCTTGGCACTTACAGCCTTTCTTTCTTTCATCAAGAGAAGACTGGTGCAAGTCTTTACGGACAACCCCACCGCCATGTGGCACTGCAACAAACAGGGCGGGATGGGGTCGTGGACCCTTTGTCAAGAGGCCCTGTTTCTCCAGACATGGTTGGAACATCAGGGCATTTCCCTGGTGGTTCAACACCTGGCGTGCTCTCTGAACTCCCGAGTGGATAAGCTCAGCCACGGATGCCTAGCGGATCACAAATGGCATCCCCATCCGGATATGGTTCAAGGTCTCTTTCAGCTGTCGGGAGAGCCATGGTTTGGTCTGTTCACCACCGCCGAGAACACGCAATGTCAGCCGTTTTGTATGCCGGAGTTTCCAAGGCAACTCTTGCTTGGAGGCTCTTTTTGTCTTGAGTGGAGCAAACACCCTCCTATACACCTTTCCACTAATACAACTCCTGCACAGAGTTCTAAAGAAGATTAGGAACAACAGGGCTCAAGTAATTTTAGTGACTCCAGATTGAGCATGGAGAGTCTGGTATATCGAGTTGTTCAGCACAGCCATTGGTGCTCCAGTCAGGCTGCAACTTCGAGAGAATCTTCTGTCGCAGCAACAGAAGAGGGTTCTACACCCAACTTGTGCACCCTCCACCTTCATGCATGGAGATTGAGCCGCGACAGTTGACACATTTCGACATTCCTCCTGAAGTCTGCAATGTTATTCCGGTAGCCAGGACTTCTTGCACTAAGCCGGTATACAACTGTAATTGGGACAAGTTTGTGGCATGGCGTGAGTCCCACAAAGTTGACACCCTTTCTGTATCTTTATCAAAAGTTCTCTTGTTCGCATTGTCCTTAGCCTAGCGGGGCTCAGCTATGGGCACAGTTTAGTGTTATCTTTCTGCCATCTCTGCAGTCTTGCAGTTGCCAGATAAACCTACCCTCTTTGTCATCTATTGTCGCTAGGTTCCCTAAGGGCCTGCCACGTCATGCCTCAGTGGGAACTCAAGTCGTTGCTGACGTTCCTCATGTGTCCACCATTCCAACCTCTGCCCAATTGTTTGCATGGCTCTTGACTGTAAAAACTGCCTTCTTAGTGGCCATAGCATTGGCACGGAGGGTCCGCGAACTGCAAGCGCTCTCCTCTGTGCACCCTCCTGATGCTACCTTTTATCTGGACAAGCTGGGTTTCTAGACATGCGTCTCCTTCCTTCCAAGGTTTGTGACCATGTTACATGCAGGCCAGAACACCACCCTGCCTTCCTTTGTCTCCTCCATCCAAAGAGGAAAAGAAACTACACTGTCTGGATCCTAAAAGAGTGTCTTTCTACATTGACCGCACTAAAGAATTCCGGGTGGATGATCAACTGTTTGTGGGCTATGTGGGAAGCCAGTACAGAAAAGGACCATCTTGCAATGGATTGCCCTATGCAATAAGATCTGTTACGCATTGGCCAAGAAGCAACCCCCTGAGGGCTTGTTGGCTCACTCCACCATCGTACCCATGCTCTGCCACACCATTAACCGCTCCCTGGCAACCGCCTCGTTCCCTGATGGCTGGAAACACGCTGAGATCAACCCCCTCCTAAAGAAACCCTCTGCTGACCCTACTGACCTCAAAAACTACAGTCCCATCTCCCTGCTCCCGTTCCCAGCGAAAGTCATCGAGAAAGCCATCAACAGCCACCTCGCCACATTCATCGAAGAGCACAACATCCTCAACTCCTTCCAATACGGCTTCAGAAAAAAACACAGAACAGAAACCGCCCTCCTCGCCGCAACAGACGACATCCGTACCTTACTGGACAAAGGAGAAATAGCAGCCCTCATCCTCCTCGACCACTCAGCGGCGTTCGACACAGTCTCTCACTGCACCCTAATACGCAGACACCACGACGCAGGGATCCAAGCAAGGCCCTCGACTGGATCTGCTCCTTCCTCTCCGGTATTACGCAGCGGGTAAGACTCCCCCCTTTCCTCTCTGACCCTACACTTCAACGTCTACATTGCTTCGCTCACCCCCATCGTTAGAACCTACGGACTCAACATTGTGTCATAGGCAGATGACACCCAACTCATCCTCTCCCTATCCAACGAACCCAACACTGCCAGACACAACTTTCGTGAAGGTATGGAAGCAGTCGCCAAATGGATGAAAAACAGCTGCCTACAACTAAACACCAACAAAACTGAAGTACTCATCATTGGCCCAAACCATGACGCCTGGAACGACACCTGGTGGCCCCCCACCCTCGAAAGCCCACCCACCCCCACAGACCACGCACGCCACCTGGGAATCATCCTGGACTCAGAGCTCAAAATGGACCACCAGATCAACTCCGTCTCATCCTCCTGCTTCCACACCCTCCGCCTCCTGCGTAAGACCATCAAATGGATCCCCCTCGAACACAGAAAAACCGTCACTCACGCCCTGGTCACTAGCAGGCTCGACTACGGCATAAGCCGGAATAAACAAAAACCTCACCCGCAAGCTACAAAACATCAAAAACGCCGCCGCAAGACTGGTCCTCCACGTGCCAAGACACTACCACATCTGCCAGCACCTGCGCACACCCCACTGGCTCCACATGACAGCTAGAGTCACCCTTCAAGATGCCAACCCACGCACACAGGCCCTCCACGAAACCGGACCTGCATACCTGAACAGCCGATTCAACACACCCCAAAGGACCCTACGATCAGCCCAGCTCTCCTACGCCTTGGTCCACACCCCCTCACCAGAAAGACCAGATCGGGAGGCCGTTCTTTCTCCTTCCGCGCGGCCAGAGCCTGGAACGACCTTCCGCTCCACCTCAGACAGATAACATCACTCTCCATCTTTGCAAGAAACCTCAAAACCTGGGTCTTCGACAGACCCCCCTCCTTGATGGACTGGAATCTGCGCCAAGCACCTTCAGACCCTTACGGGTGAGTTGTCGCACTTAACAAACACCTGATTGAACCGTCTTCTCACTGAGATCTCCCAGGAGTCCCAACAGAGTTGCGTATCATCCACTCATGCATGCTCACTACTCCTTGTTGGCCTTGGAAGACAGCAGATAGTGAATAGAAGTGAACTCCACAGTTCATGGAAGCTGGAAGAACAAGAGTGCACGTTATAATAGTAGTTGACCCAAATTATCGAAGATTTTGATGCCCACGGCCTCTTACCTTGTTGGACACTCTAATTCATTTGTTTTTCAAGTGTTTGTCTGTTCTTGGAGATGTAGTTCTTCCATCTCTTGCTGCTGTGAGTTGCTTTTCTGTCTACAGTACATTTGTGTTGAGTTCATCACCTTGGGCGGTAATTGGTGGTGGGAGCCTAGTTGTGCGTCTTACAAGCAGGAGTCGTGCTGTGTGATGCACCTATTTCAATTAAGGACTGCCCAGGCTCGTGATGCCTTTTTTGATCATCGGAAAGAGGGTCTGACAGCTCTGTCCTCCTCCCCCTACGGTCAAGTGCCTCACTGGATTCCTTTCACTTCAGCAATTAAAATACATCAAACGCGGGCATGCCGTCAGTCCTTAAGGAGACGCAGATGCCCAGCGTCGGGGCTGCTGCCCGAACCTGTGGAAGGTCCCGCAGAAGCCCACCTGCTTTAGGGGGTCAGCCACCGACACCGGGTGCCGCTCCCGCCTCCCCGCTCCCTTTCAAGCGCTGATTGGAAGCCTGGGAGGGCTCTGGGCTGCATTGTTCCTGATACAGAGCATTAATTAGGCCCGGAGTCGGCGGAGGCGGCAGCGCCTGTTTTTGGCGGGAGGTTAATGGCATGCTCGGAGAGGA
This sequence comes from Lissotriton helveticus, assembly GCF_964261635.1. Lineage (NCBI taxonomy): Eukaryota > Metazoa > Chordata > Amphibia > Caudata > Salamandridae > Lissotriton > Lissotriton helveticus. Next base: position 279,190,193 of record NC_136058.1, on the reverse strand, counting down.
GACGCTTTTAATGAGCTTCAACTCCGTGCGCGCGGAGTTTACTCCGTGTGTTAAAAGGGTCACACTGCAGTAGTTTGATGTGGATTGTCTCCTGGCCCCCCGGGTCAGAGGTGAGCGTCTGTCAGAGTCCAGTCGGAGCGCGTTTACTTAGTGACACAATTCTAATGAACTAGCAGCGGGGTGGGCGTCCGCGCGCGCCTCTGCGGGCGCGTGACATGAAGAAGAGCCCGCAGGAAGGCGCCTTTACTAAGTGCAAGTGCGGGCGGCGGGGGCTTGGCATAATGGATGCCCCCTTCGTGCCCCGTGCCGCTCTCTCACCTCGGAGCAGCGGGTGGCTGGCAGATGGGGCTTCGCGCGGACCTCGGCGGTCCAGAGGCGGGCCCCGTGTGTCGTGTCTGTCTGTCTGCTCTCCCGAGTCCCTCCCCACCCCCGTCGCAGGCTCCAGCCCACGCTGATGCCTGGACCCTGCTTGAAACCATCCTCCGAACGAACCCCGCTGCCTCCATTGACTTCTTGCGGCTTCCTGATCGTGGACATAATCTGACGACCTTCTTTCATGCCAGGCTGGGATCCGTGTTCGGTTTACAGCCTTCTGTTACCTTTTTAGGGCTGGCTTGAGCTGTCTTGCCAGCCTCTTGGTTTAAAAAAAATATATATGTATTAATGGGTAACTTTGTGACCTCATGGTTCTAGTGTCACCATAAACCGCGAGTCCAAAGGCACAGCCATAGTAGTTTGTAAATGCCACCAGAATTCAACTATATCAATATATACAGCCTTATTATGCTTTACTTCGAAAGTATTCTTTTAATTGCTTGTTTTTTTGGGAGTAATCAGCTTGAAAATTACTTTTATTCGAAGTGCAGGTAGAAATAGGCAATGATTGGAATTAGAATGTTTATTTTATTTACCTTTCATGAACAAATTGCTGATCAAACAATGGACAACGGCAGGGCCAGTAGTTATGCAATTGCGTGGCTGCAGTGTTTACTATATAGTTATGGATTTACCACATATTTCACATAATTTGCATATTTCCCCAAAAATGTTGTTTCGTGCTAAAAATGGATGACATTCGCATTGCCGGAGTATGTGCTGCATAATTAGCATCTTTTGACACTTAAAATCTATTCTTTGGTGCACTATTTAGTCCTTCATTCTACTTAGTCCTAGCGGCCCTGGTAACGCTAAAACTCTGCAGAGAGGTTCAAGGGCTGTCATGATGACGAAATTCATATTTCGTGGACAACCTTGAGGGGCTGGAGGTGTCTTTTACCCTCCCTGTTTCCTGATTGGCTAAGGTAGTACAGTGAGTCACCGGTTGGCGTATCTGGAACTTTCTCTGTACATCAGCCCTGTGAATCTGCAGTCACCTTGAATACAACTTTTCTGAAGAGAGTAGCCATGTGCAGTTGTTGGTGTATTGTCGCTTCTATTGAAGGTAATTGTTGTTCCTTGTTTCTCTGCCTTAAAAAGTGTTCGGTGGAGTTTCTCTGTGTCTTCTGCTTGTCCTATTCAAGGCTCGACACACCTACCCAAGAAGGTGAGCTTCCTCCTGCGAGCGATGTACTGAACACAAAGATACTGAAACTACCTTGGTACAGCCTTTACCCTCAAAACCCACAACCATTTATCCCTTACACATCCTAAGAAGGGCAACACGCCTTACCTCTCTGACATCATATCTCCATAAACCTATTCGGCTGCTGGTCTGAAGTGATATCCTTGGAAACGTTTGGACTACCAAATGTAGTGTGATATCATACTATTGACTGAGTGATATAATATTGACTGATGGTGTGCTATATATATATATATATATATATGTGTTGTGTGTGTGTGTGTGTGTGTGTGTGTCTCGGATAACAATAGACAGCAATAACTGGTGAGCACATGCATCCTGCCTAGTGGTAGTAGGCAGTGCTTTAACTGCACTAAGCAATAGACGGGCAAGTATTTATTTTGGTCTCATCCATACCAGGTGAGGTCTGTGCTTACCTTCTCCCTCTTTAGTGGTATGCATTTGGTTGGCGAATAAAGCTGTTTTATGCAATTTAAGGCAACTGTAACTTTTGATTCCACATTAAGGTGGGGTGGGTATTATGAAGATGGTTTGGTGAGTTAACTGCACTCTGCTGACCACTTCAGTGATCTGAACCTCATAATTTTGAATCCCAGCAAGGCAGAGTTAACCTTGCATCCAACCATTTCCATTAAATCAGTGAAATGTAGCATAAAGAGCTCTGTTTAAAAAAAAAGTTACTACATTGTTTTATAGGAGCCTTTTTGCACTGTGCTCTTTATTTAGTAGTGAGTCCCCTTAAAAGTTGCAGTTAAGTGGAAGTTCTATGCATCAAATTCACTGGCTTGTACCACCTAGTGGTAGGGAATGATCTGAAATCCTCCCATAATAGCCTGTTTTCTGCATATAGAAGTTCATTCCGTACATCTGCTGTTTTTCACTGCTGTAAAGTAGCAAGTGTTACTATTACCCAGTTCAGTGATAATCGGTGTACCAACCTCAAAAGGACTGAAGGCGAGTCAGTGTTGCTGGAGTTCAAACACATGACCTGTGGATGCCAACAAGGAGCCTTTAACTCACTGAGCCATCGTATTGACCTGGTATTTGAGACTCGCCTTTACAGTTCCCCTTCACACCGTTTGTCTATTTGACCTACACTCATTGTGATTTGATGTGACTCATCAGTGGTTCATGCTTCATGAATACTTCAATAAGCTAGTGGCCTCCTATACAGGCTTGTTCCACTGAGTTTTACTTCAGAAAAAAGGTCAGTAATATTCCGCTGCATATGTATCCATTCAAACGTATTGACTACCAAAATATGGTCAACGTAAGTACATATAGTGAGGTGCACATTTACTATACTTAACTCCGCTTCTAGTTCACCTGAACCAGTATGTTGGTTGTCAATATTGTGAAGTCTGTATACGTAAACATTGCTATTAAAACTAAGATATTGTGATCGTATTCCTGAAAGCTTTGGGCTCCTTCTTGTATGAAATCCCAATTTTCTGTCTCATAACCCCAGATTTTTCGCTTAACGCTGACCCTATATTTTGGTGGTTGTAATACTCTGTGCACTTTTCCCCTGCTAATCAGTAGTAAATGGTCTGTGTTCCGCCTTTAAATATGGTTGTATTACCTATAAGTTCCTAGTATATGGTACAAAATGTATCCGGAGGCCTGGAATTTAAATGCCACTCGTCAACTAGAAGAACCCAATACACCCTTGGAGGCTTGGGCGAAGTCAACAGTATTAAGTAAAGAATGCCTACAAGGGATTTTATTCGGACAAAGTGATTCTTTTTCAAATTCTTAAGATTCAATATCTATACATTTTGAACCTATGTGTGTTAATTCAAACATACAGGCAATCAATGCATAAAGAGTTAAATCAAGAACAACAAACACGGGAATATCTTTTGATAAATATATTTTCTTGTTTGGACTTCAAAATTCGTAGGGTACATTCAACACTTATGGTTGATTCCAATGCATACAAATGAAAAAGGTACATCTTAGTTTGACCTATACTTCATTAGAAAAAAAATCCACTCCTGATAAAATCATAAAGGTGACCGATATCTTCAGAAATAAAACAGTCACTTAACGTATATCAATACATCAGGAATTGGATAGTTCAGTCGACGTTTCGGTCTTCTATCGTGTGAATCCCTCAGACCATCTTCAGGACAACACAATCTGCATTTAGCAATGACCCTTCCAAAAAACGGTCAATCTCTTGGACCTTGGCAGTGTTGCATAGATTTCAAGGATAATCACTGGTATTCCTGGCTGTATTCTGATATCTTTATTGCCAGAGCAGTGAAGTCGTGATCTTCACGGAGTGCCTTTTTGAAGAAAATCTCCTTGATCTTTTTGATATTTATGTATACTGCAGTCAATGTTTTGAATGTGACAAAGACACGAAGGGCGGTAGTCCCTCTCAATGAACTTCCATTGAGAGGGACTACCGCCTGTGTCGTGCTCTGGCAATAAAGATATCAGATATCAGGACACAGAGTCGACAGCAGCATCATAAACGTCGTCCAGTGGCTTTTCCTCAGTTGCAGCACAAAACACACAGTCCCCAGTGCTGCGGGCAGAAGAGCTTGAAGTCTTTGTTGTTCCTGAGACTTCTTGAACAGGGGGCAAGCTCTACCTCAAGCCCTTGGAGAAACTCAAAAAGCAGATTGCAGAAAGTTCAGTCCTGTCTTTTTACTGCCTTAGACAGAAGCAGCCACTGCAGGCCAACACAGCAAAGCACACAGCAAAGTGGTAGGTCCTTCTCACAGCTTCTCCAGTTCTTCTTCTTGGCAGTCTTCTTGATCCAAAAGAGTTCTAAAGTTCCCGGGTCTGGGCCCCAATATTTATATCCCAAAATCCTTTGATCTCTTAGGCGGAGAGTGTCTGTGCCCAGCCAGAACAAGTTCTGCCTTCTCTAGTGTGATTTCCTGGCAGGAGTGGGAGACGGCATTGTCAGAGGCAGACCAGACCCTTTGAGGTGCTGGGAAATCTCCTCCCCAGTCCCACATTGCAGGGCAGGTCTATTCAGCCCTTTCCTGACCCTAACTAGACTATCTGGAGCCTGCTCCCCAGCCTTCTCTCATCCAAAACCCAGACAGGCAATACACATTCCAGCAGAGGCACACGGGATGACTGAGCAAGAAAATACCTACTTTCTAAAAGTGGTATTTTCAAACCAGAATGTAAAAATCACCTTCACCAAAAGATGCATCTTTAGATTCTGAGTTCAGGCATACTAAACTTTATTTCCTACCTAGTTCCCAGTGCCCCTTATGTTTATAAGATGTTATAAACAAACTTCCGATTCAGTCCTATGGGGAACAGGTAGCCTTGCAATAGTGAAAAACGAAATGGGCTGTAATTCACTATCAGGGCATGTCACACACACCAGGAAATGTCCTACATTTCACATACACTGCACCCTGCCCTCAGAGGTACCTTGGGCCTACCTTAGGAGAAAAGGGAAGGTTTAGGGCCTGGCAAGTGGGTGCACTCGTAAAGTTGACATGGCAGTTACAAACTGTGCGCAGACTCTGCAGTGGCAGGTCTGAGTTACCTTTTTAGGGCTACTCACGTGGGTGGCACAATCGGTGCAGGCCCACTAGTAGCATTTGATTAACAGGCCCTGGCACACTCAGTGCACTTTACTGGGGTCTAACATGTGCATCAAATACCCAATCATGGAAACACCAATCCATAACACAATTTACACAGAGAGCATATTCACTTTAGCACCGATTAGCATTGGTAAAGTGCCCAGAGTCCTAAAACCAACACAAACTAGTCAGGAAAAAATAGGAGGAAGAATCAAAACGTTTGGGGATAACCCTGCAAAGAGGGCCATTTCCAACAGAAGGTAAAACCTTTGACCAGGACAAAACTGGTTGGTGAAACCGACCAGCGCTCCATCTCGGTCTTCATCAATTTGGCCCTAGGTCCCTGTCTGCCACGACCATTGACTATCATTAGCGCTTTGTGCTTCTTTCCACTATTTCTACTTAAAACTTTATGAATTCATGTTTCAGGTTCTCCTTAATTGATTTTGATCATTTTGATGTCATTTTGTTTAATTACATTTACTCTATTTTTCTAACTATGTTTGGGACTTTTACTGTTTTGAATTTCAATTTACTGTTTTGGTGCTGCTAAATACTTTACACACTGTCCTAAGTTAAGCCTATCTGCTCTGTCTCATAGCTACCAAGGGGCTGATCTCCGGTTTGGTTACTGACTGAGGGTTCACCCTGACAAGGGCTGTGATTATTCCTTGAGGTGGGTAGTCACCCACTCCAAATAAAAATCAGTTTTCTTACACTCCTCCTTCAGTGAGGACCAGGATCTCTTCTGGTCACATGTCTGAAGACAAATAAGACTAAGAGGGACGAATGAGGGAGAAGAAAGCTAGTCCCTCCCCGAAATACGGCGTACATAGTCGAGCTTTGAATCTTACTAATTCTAGTTTCTTCCAGAACTTAAGATTCATCTGGCCCGTGTGTTCACAGTGCGCCTTAAACTTGTGTTTGAAGTTAGGCCCGGCTGAAATGAGTTTCCAGCCACAGCTCTGCCGTTTGATTAACCTTTTCAGGTGTGTGAGAATAGTTAAAGATTTGTATTCGGGTGGTTATTGTGTACAGGGACATAGGTTGTAAATCCTGTCGAGATTGGGGACGGAGCACAGTGTTGGGTCTGTGGCAGTGCTGCATAGTGTACTATCATGCACAATAATGCTTCCCTGGAATATTTGCGGGGGAGTCCCTAAAGTTTCATTTAGGTGGGCTGCCTCACAGTACTAGAAAGGCACTGCAGTGGGAGGGCGCCTTTTGGATTAGGGTAGATACCTGCTCTAGAATGACAGCAGCTTTCCACTTTACACCTGGCTATTAAACCTAACACCTCGGAACAACTGCAGCTGCGTATCTGGTAAAATAGCCTGGTAGGTTAGGCACTTATTGCAGAGATGTGCATAACCTGGTGCCCACTGGTTTTAATCTGGTCATGAGCATTAATTGGTGGTAGCAGTTGCTGCCACCTTGACTTTGGAATCCCGGGCACTGCCCTTGATGTACTGGCCCCAGAGGTCAGGAAGGCAGCAGCAGGAATCGAAAGTAAGCGGTCTCCTTAGAGCTTTAATTCTCTATGGTTTCCACTCATTTCCCTGCTCCTGAACCATCAGCAGCAAATAAGAGGTTTAGACGGGACAAGTGTCACCCTGTGATGTAATCTGAGGTCAAAGAGTGCACTGTCACTACCTCAACCACTGCTATTTGGGTGAACTGGAGTCAGTTAATCTCGTCAAGCTAAAGCATTATTTTTATCCTTCCGAAATCCAGAAATCGAGTAAAATTTGGTAAAACTAATGCTGAATTTCAAAGGGGTAATTCAGTTTAGTTACGGTTAATGTTAGGTCCGTAGCTTGGAGCTAGATATTATTAATGTAGGGTCTGCACGCCCCTCAAGCCTGCATCTTCCTCCACACACCTACCCCTTGTCGCTGCTTGTGGGGCAGAGGCCAGGCAGCTCAGTGACCAGCTCTCCACATGAAGCTGGCAAGCCTACAAAGACATGGCCTGGTGTTTGATTCACAAGCCTTTGATTCGTGGTCTTGTTTTGACTGACACCCTAGGGAGCTTGGCTGTCCTTCAAAGCTGAGCACTGCAAGGCGGGCTACTGCTGGGGTCACCTGGTGACGCCAGACTTCTTACAGTCTCCTGCTGCCTGGCGCTCGCTACTCAGACGAGATTTTACATTCCCAGACATGACGAAAGGGGTTTTTCTGTGCTTGTCCGTTGTTGTTTTGTGTTTCTTTCCAATGATTTACCTCCTCTTACCTTACTCAGGTGAAAGTAGAGAGGGAGCAGACGACAGATCCTAGTAGTGACTACACTAAGAGGAATCAGGACAATTTAGCGTTCAATTCAATAACTGAGACCTCAGGGAAACCATGCCATGCTCCGAGCTGTGTCACTGGCAAAAAGTGCCAGTAGCTACCCGCTGCTTCAGAGAGCCTGCGGAGTCGCGTCCGGCACTGGCTGGAGTAGGAGACCCCTGCCAGGCCTAGCTGTGCCTGAACGTAGACTTAGTTTTCATCACAAAAGCAGATGGGAGAGCACTGTGAGGAGAAGGCCATCGTCCTCCACCGCATTTGTGTTTGAATCCAAGATCAACACCGTTTTGTAAAGTCTGAAGCCAGATGTATTCCCACGGTGCACTAACATCTCCTAAAAAATGCTTTGTTCTCTTTAGAGAAGATAGTACTGCGTGACCACGAAGCAGGGACGCTAAAGTCGATATGGGGCAGGATTCTCTTGCCAGGTAAACTCAATAGACAGCTTTGTTACAGGAAGGCCGGGTGAGACGGGTTAACTGGCGCTGTTTCACAACAGTTGGTGAGTACTGGCCCCATTTAGAGATGATGGTACGAGGATAATGACTCAACAAAGGATCCAATCTATAGGCACTGGCTAGAGAAATGGTCCTGTTTTATATAGTATTCCCGAGAGAAGTCCCCTTTGCAAATACTGAATTAAGGAAGGTTCCTGATTACTGAGACTGACTTAAGAACTAAGAGGAGCCCTGTTTAAAGATATTGAATTAGGAAAAGATCCTGTCTACAGATACTATCTTGAGAATGGATACTGTTTACAATTACTGATTTAAGAAAGCACCCAGGACACTGATTTTGAAATAAATAGGGGTGAAATTAGCAAATAGTGACTTAAGAAAAGGTCCCATAGGACCTGATGAGGGGTTTGTTTATAGATACTAGCTTGTGAAATGGGCCTATTTACAAATTATATGAAATATTGACCTGGCATAGGTTCTCCTTTATAATGTCCCCAGCGCTCTTTCTTTTACAGATCGTGAAGTAAGAAAGGATCTTGTTAACAGACATTTTCAGATACTAAAGAAAGGGCATAATTTATAAATATTGTCCTGAAAGGGTTCTTGAGAAAATATCCTATTTTCAAAAGGTATTGTAAGTTTCCCATTTACAATTATTGATCTGGCACATGTTTCCATTTATAACGCAAGAGTGCTGTTTACAGATACTGATTTTAGAAAGTTTAATAGATTCAGAGGCTGGTGTTTGATCGCCTTAAGGTACAGCGGGATCCCTTTACAAAGAACGATTCAAGGAAGCGTGGTGTGTCGGGAGCTAGTTCTCCAACAGGCCTTCCCTTTTTAAAGACCAAAGCCGTGTCTATTAACCATGTTTTCGTGCATAGAAAGGGGTCCAGCTGGCCTATGTTTGGACATCAAAGTGCGCCTCCAGTTAAAACACTTGCTTTGGTGTATTCCGGATTTGAACTCGATGTGCTTTAAAGATCACTGTCGATAATAGATGGTCACACTGCATTTAGAAAGCATATACTGCGGAAAAATAGAATGTATAGATCGAGCTACTAGTGACAAAGAACCTAAATATACAGCTCTTAAAAAAATCATGAAAGCTGCAGTTTTACCCGTGTCCGGATGGATCTGTGGGAGTTTGCATGTAGCACATTTCTGCTGAGAATACAGAATTGCCCTCTGGGGTGTAGTACTGGGGGTCTGGAAGTATGACTTGGAACGGAAGTTGTTCATCTGTCGGTTACAGTTCTTCATCAAACTTGGAAATCTGGAGACTGACCTTGAGTTTGTTGTCCGATGCTGGATGCTTAATTTCATTTGTAAGGATGCCGTGTTTTCTTATACATTTTTCTGCTCAACTCCTGCACTTTCGAAGCCTCCATAGCTTCGCCATAGCCTACTTGCGCAAACAGGAGGTGCGCCGTGGATGTCGAAGGAGCATGCCACGGGTGAGCATTGCTAGCTGGAGGGGGCAGGGAGAGTGGGATGGGACAAGTCGCTGTCAGAGTCCGGTCAGAGCACATTAACTTGGTGACATGTTTCCAATTAAGCGCCTTGAGAGGTGTCACAGCCAGAGACAGCACTGCTAGGGTGGAGGAAAGAGAAGCTGCACCTGACAGCTCCCCTTGTTTGCGCTCTCCTCTTGGCGTGGTAGTGCATCTGAAACATAATTAGGATGTCTGCCTGCGAGGAGGTTGGCTATGAAAGACCTGCTCCTCCACGGCTCCCTGCGTTCCCTCATTTAGCTCCAAGACATGTCTCTGTGGGGGCTCCGGGGCCCGCTGGATTACTCCACACCAAAGTGTCAGTGCAGCATTCTCATCATTAGCCATCTAAATATATAGATTTCTTTTGCGCATAACGACGCCTCCCCCCAAACCGAAGCGGCATGGGGCACGTTCTGATCTCTGTGGTGCCTCTGTATTAACACATGCTCCCGTGTACCTCCGTTCAGTCTCGCAGCGGTGAGCGCCGGCGAACAAAACACCGCAGTAGATGAAGCATAGGGCTTGCGTCTGGGCGGCAGCCTGACAGCCCATCTCTGGGAGTCTGCCTGGCTCCTGATAATGACGAGGAAGATGTGCACGTCACCCCCTGTAGACGAAAGGAAATGTGTGGCCCTTCCATGGGCACCTGGCCAAGAGTTCAGGACTCAACCTCCCTGCTGGCACTAAACCTGGGGAAAGGTACTGCCTACCGTGTATCCTTAAAGGCAGGTGACCTATAAATGAAACCCGGGACAACCCAACGTTGGAGAATGCACTAGCTTCCCATACTGGCACGAATCACATGCAGGATTCCGTGGGGTTCCAGGTTTGTGAGGCTTCGGGAACATTTTATGGGGAGCCACGGAGGAAATTCCGTTAAAACTTCTTAGAGAGTTCAACATCAAATTGTCTAGGGTTCCCTTTTTGGGCATCCCAAATTGTGGTGAGGAATTCCTTTTGCTATGTGGCTCATAGGCAGGTGTGTTGTGACGGACTTAACAGAATGCAACAATCAGTAGCAGAATATGAATGGGCTGTAGACCTGTGGCTGTTAAAGATAGACCTAAGAATAGTTGGAAAGCACCTTTGACAGCGTACTGAAGATTTTTGAACAGTGCTGTGATTATAAAAAAAAAGTCATGCGTGAAGAGCGGTCTTTACGGAAGATGCATATGGTAGTTTATCCAACATTGAATCTCTTTAGATCCAGATGCCGAATCATGCTCTGAAGTTATGATGGGTCTGGGAACTCTTTTATTGTTTTTATTTTTATTTCTTTTGCAAGAAATGTTTTTATTGCAAGTTCAATGGCTTCCACGGAGGTATTCTTTGTGAAGTCATGTGCGCCAGTGAGAGAGAGTGCTCCCAAAATGTCTATGTTCATTTACGCAACTGTTTGACTCCATAATAACTTTTCCTTCTGCCGCGTGTTACTTGCTCTACATATGCATATACCCTGAATAGTCTGTAAAGCAATAGCCGAAAATAGGAGTATCACTTCGTGCATCTAAACAAGTCCTTGGGGAACACGTATCCCCTTCGAGAGCCAGCATGCCTCTGAATCCAGGCAACAGTTCTTGCAAAGGTTACGGCCAGGCTTCCAGGTAGGCATTGTGCCTGGAAGTCCAGCTGAAACTGCCTTATCTGCCTGGCCCGTTTGAACGCAATTAGAAGTTTATGGTGGCTCCCATCTTCGATTCCTTGACATTCCAGCTTACTCGTGGAAATTAATGGAAAGCACACCAAATTTATTGTATAACCCTTCACATCTCTTCATGAAAAGTGAGACTAACTCTGCTAACCAAAAAAGAAGGTAAGTGGAAAATCAGCAGAGAGCAAGCAGTAGTGTTCTTTTAATTTCGGGAACTGAAACACTGCTAATGAAGTTGGGAATACATTTCACAGGGAAGTTTAAAAACATTGACAAAGTTCTGTCTTGTTCACAGACTAACTACTCCAGTCACTTGAAATGGCCATTGAAAAATCAAAACTGCACAACCATGAGGTTCAGTAGATGTATTGGGTGTGCACTTATAAGATTGGTTAAATGGCTGCCTTATAAGATTCTTGGCCAATATGTACTATCACAGTTACCCACCAACACAGAATAGGTAAAACTCTGTTACATATGCACCCTTTTATAACAAGTCAGCGTTGATATCAAGTGAACTGCCAATCATCCCAGTCATGCAATGCAATTTGCAGTGACGTGCACCTCTAACAAGTGTGCTGTCTCCATGCACATGGGGTGGTGGTGAAAACATGACACAAGATTTTCCACATGCCATCACAATTCATAGCTGCAAGGTGACCCGTTATATGTCATAAGTTAAGCTACTCTTGGCTTTTTATCCAACTGCTTTTTCATTCTAAGGATGTCAAGCCCATATTTATAATGTTAACATCAATATTTCAAGTCCCAGAATACAATATGATGTCTATTAAAAGGAGAGGGCTGACTTAGTGAAACTTTTGCAATAGGGATACTTAGCAACTATGAATGTAAACACAACAGTAACAGCACCTTCATGTAGTCAGTTAAAGAGTGCAGAAAAACAGTGGCGAGCAAACTCAAAGCATCAAGTTGCAGGTGCCTTTCAATGCAGGGCTACACATTAATCTGTTTCAATTAAACATTTAAAAAGATTCTCTTGTTATGTGTTGGCAAGATTGACCACTCCTACAATGTCATAACAAAGGAGTACGCAATTGACACCCATCTTTGTTCAGGAATTTGTTTATTATATTTGAATAGCGCACACTTAATTTTTTTTATCCATGAATAGTTCTATAAACCAGGTTGAGTCCTGATAGAGCGAATGTGAGAGGGTAATAAGATGTGAGTACAATACACAGACTTTCTATGCATAAAATAGTATAACATATACCCTGCATTTCTTCACTTTTAAATTAAATGTGTACTTTATAACATGTTCTGTAAACACTGGAAAATACACTGCTTTGTCCATTCTGATGGTTAGGCGGCTGAATAAACACTGATAAGCACTGATTTTAAAAGATTTAGAAAACATTGAGAAAACACTATTGAAATCCATAAAAAATAAATACTAAAGTCAGGACAGCCTAGCATACTTAGCTGGTTACTGCACCGGACTGTCCAATCTGAAATTGTGTTTATAGCTGTGGTCCTAAGCTGGCATAGCTGGAATGAGAAACAAGCATTTACAATGCAATGGTCTCGGCATTATTAAAGGTAGAGCTATTGGCATTGCTCGTAACATTTTTTTTCATTTTTTTTTCTAAAACATAAATAAATGGTATTGTCATTTACAATGGCAATAGGCGAGCATTAGAGAGTAGTAGAGAGTATTCACAGACACAGAGCCACACACACACACACAGAGCTGTGCACACACACACACACACACACAGACAGAGCCGCGCACACACACACAGAGCTGCGCACACACACAGACAGAGCCGCGCACACACACACACAGAGCCGCGCACACACACACACACAGAGCCGCGGACACACACACACACACACACAGAGCCCCGCACACACACACACAGCCACACACACACACACAGAGCCTCGCACACACACACACACACACACACAGAGAGCCGCGCACACACAGAGCCACACACACACACACACACAGAGCTGTGTACACACAGACAGAGCCGCGCACACACACACACACACACACAGACAGCCGTGCACACACACACACACACACACAGAGCCGCGCACACACACACACAGACAGAGCCACACACACACACACAGAGCCGCGCACACACAGACACAGAGCCGCGCGCACACACACACACAGAGCCGCGCGCACACACACACACAGAGCCGCGCGCACACACACACACAGAGCCGCGCGCGCACACACACACACACAGAGCCGCGCGCACACACACACACACAGAGCCGCGCGCACACACACACACACAGAGCCGCGCGCACACACACACACAGAGCCGCGCGCACACACACACACAGAGCCGCGCGCACACACACACACAGAGCCGCGCGCACACACACACACAGAGCCGCGGACACACACACACAGAGCCGCGGACACACACACACAGAGCCGCGCACACACACACACACAGAGCCGCGCACACACACACACAGCCACACACACACACACACACACACACAGAGCCTCACACACACACACACAGAGCCGCACACACACACACAGAGCCGCGCGCACACACACACACAGAGCCGCGCGCACACACACACACAGAGCCGCGCGCACACACACACACAGAGCCGCGCGCACACACACACACAGAGCCGCGCGCACACACACACACAGAGCCGCGCGCACACACACACACAGAGCCGCGCGCACACACACACACAGAGCCGCGCGCACACACACACACAGAGCCGCGCGCACACACACACACAGAGCCGCGCGCACACACACACACAGAGCCGCGGACACACACACACAGAGAGCCGCGGACACACACACACAGAGAGCCGCGCACACACACACACAGCCACACACACACACACACACACACACAGAGCCTCACACACACACAAACAGAGCCGCGCACACACACACACACAGACAGCCGCGCACACACACACACAGACAGAGCCGCGCACACACACACACACACACACAGAGCCGCGCACGCACACACACAGCCGCGCACACACACACACAGAGCCTCACACACACACAGAGCCGCGCACACACAGACAGACAGACCTGCGTACACACACACACACAGACAGAGCCACACACACACACACAGAGCACATAAAAGTCCACACTGTGGGAATTCCAGCATTTAAAATGTCACATGAATGTCAAGTTTCCAAACTTACTACTGGAAATGGTCAAGGATTCCCAAAAGTCATACATCTACATCTGTACATAGTACATCTACAGGTGTAGATGTATTTTTAGGTCTCGCTGGCGTTGCAGCGCGAAGCGCTGCCGCCAACGAGACTTATTGTCGCCTTGCTCTCTCCCAAGGGAGACAGAGCTGTGCACGAGCCGATCCAGACCTGGGCACGAGCCGACTCAGGTCTGTGAACGGCAACGTGCACGCTCACGGCGTCACGCTCCTGCCCTCCGGCGTCTCTTCCGAGGCGCGCTCCAGGCCGTCGGGCTCCACTGCAGGCTCCAGCTTACTACATTGGCTCTCGGGATTATGCAATGTATTCTCAATATGGTAGGACTGTTGATATTACAATTTCGTGTTAAATGTTTAAACTATTTCTCCATAAATTTCCTTTGAATGAATAGTAGTCACATTACAGCTACTGAGAGACGCATTTACTTCTGCGCCACACTTGACTTTGATGACGTGTCTCATGTCGTCCAGGAGTTTGCCACGTGTGCTCATATTCTGTGCGCTGTTTCCCTCTAGTAGAAACTTGTCCAAAGGTGTGATTCCAACCCTGCTTTATGTGACGTTCTCCGTTTATGTCGAGCGTATTTAGACGTTTAGCCTGCATTAGTTCTGCATGGTTTCCTCGGTATTGTACCATGCTATCTATGGGTTTATGCTGTTGCAGACCATATTTGAGCAAGGAGGGAGAAAGCAAAAACAGTTCTTACGTATTTTTCAAAGTGCTTGCCAGAAGTCTTTGATTTTGTTAGATCATTTGGGGCACTAGAAAGCACGTGCACTGAAAATGCATTTCATGATTTGAACATGTTTTCACTAGAAGGGTCACAGCAGAGGAAATCTTAACAATTGAGAAACAGATGTTCATGGCTGCGAAAGAATAATGTCTTTTTCTATGATGTGCCATTCAAAAATGTCTTCTTGGATAAACCGACATCGAGATTTGTTTTCTTCATCACGACTCCTGCCTCTTTTTTTATGGCATAGAATGTCGGAGTCTAGTTTGAAGATGCATGCTGGGATACGTTTCTTCTGCTATGGCCTTCCTCCTTGGCAGCAGGTTTGTGATTAAAGGACAACTAACCACAAACTCGTTCCATTAGGAATGGCCTGTCTGTATGAACATTAGTAATGTCATTACCATTTTATAATGGCATGTGTTTACTACCCTTTTTCTGCGCACTCCCAATACTGGCTGATAGAAGAACTGAGGCCCAAGAAGTTGGCATGACTTGCTCAAGATCAAACATTGCGGCCAAGTGCATAAACTGGGACTCGAGCTGAAGTCTAGGATTAGAAGTCTCCCGTAGAGCCTTCATATCCCACACAGACTTGTATTTCTGGAGGGGGTGCTGTTCCACAGAATACTCTCGCTTGGTTTCGGATAGTTGGATTACTAAACTGTACTCCGAATGCCAGAAAAATGGCACATGAAGCGTGAGGTATAGTGACTTTTATCTGACTAGAAATTACCTGATTCTTTCACATCGGTCTTTTTAAGGCTGATGATTGCCACAGTTCACCAGGGCTTGCACAGATGCACAGAAGCACATACATTGTGTTTCTGTGAAGATTTACTCGTGCACAAGTGCTCTGATTCACAAAGTGCACTTATGTATGTGGGAATGGCAGGTGTGAGTGTAGGCTTGTACTGTATCGGAAAAGCACTTGGCGTTATTGTGTGCATTTGCGTGCACCAAGAACTATTGAGTAAATGTGACGTGTGGAGTTGGGATGTTTCTCTCGGTCCTTTCTTGAGTAAGGGATGCAGCACAATGCAGCCCCATCTTTAAAAAAAAAAAAAGCATTAAAAATGCAATGGGGCTTGCCTTTGATTAAGTGAAAGCCATTTGCTTTGCTGTACAATACCATTAGCAAAGCAAATGGCTTTAACTTAATCAAAGGCGAGACCTATTGCATTTTCAATGCTTGTTTTTTGTTTATCAGGCCCTTTAATTTTGCTTGCCCCAAAAGGTTATTTCCAACTTAAAATAAATCAAAGTTAAAATGCCTGGTTGGAAACTTTAAGAAAGGGAAGAGGACTCCATACCATTTACACAAAACACTGCCAGGGAATCTAACTGACAGAATTGGGCATGGGTTATTATAAGGCAGAAGTGATCTGTCTTGCTCTCACACTGCAGTGCCTTTCGAATGAATGTTTTCTCACTCATCCTGGCACGCGCAAGGTGCGAGTCTGGCTTGGGTTTTAGGCATTACGTAAGTATAGCTCGCATTGGCTGGAGATCATCAGCTCAGCGAACCTATGGGAGCATAGGAAGAGTGTGGCCAAGAATCCCTGCCCAAAACTGGCCACAATTCACACAGCGCAAGTGGGAGACATCCGTACTAAGACTGCATACGTTCTGCTTATTTCGCCAACTGTTCTGCTGCTCTAGTTGTAACCACGCTTATGTGATGTAAATGTACATCAGTAGGCAGTATTTCTATCTTGAAAAGGTTACGTATATCACTTCTCATGTCACCAATTAGTCCTGATCTCCTGTGACTACACTTTTTCAGAGCAAATATGCACAGCACTAAACTGCACTTCTGGATTAATTTGAGATAAAAACCGTGCCACCCTGAAATCACACACAACACAACCAACAGTACACCTTTGACAAAACATTTCACCTTTATCCAACATGGAGCTAATGTGACCTCCAGCGAGCTATCACAGTGCTCCCAATAATACTTGCTACCAAAATAAACCAAGCACAAACATCCGCACAGCCAGCATCTCTAGTCTTAGACTATGTTAATCACGTGGCAAATGGCATGTTATCCGCTTAAGCGGTTGATAAGCATTTGGTATATGTCCACTGGCATACATCTCAGAAACCGAAAATCACACAGCCAAGGCTTACTGAGCTGATAACTGCCCTCCAACCAGGAACAGGCAGCTTTGCAGAAAGTGCGTTATACAAATGCCATCAACATAACATTTGTCTCTATAACTTTCTCAAAGTGACATGCCTCCTCAAAAGTTCTTTGGGAACCACCCCTAAATTAGGAGGTATGGGTATTTAAAAGAACATGCGGGGACATATAAATAGGTGGAGGGCCCATGAATTTAGGTTGTGGTTATAAAAAAACAAAGTACATAATTTAGAGAAGCAAACATGTAGTACGTCATCTAGTCTAAAATGCTTTAAATTGCAGATTCAAAGGTGCTAGCTACTGCACAATGCCGTTTGTTTAATCGATGCAAATATCTATTCTGGGGAAAGTAAACATTTCTGCTGCGGCCTTCTGAAAGCCTAAATTTATATATTTTAGTGTTGACGCATTAGTGACTGTGCCTCACACTATGCTTGGCGTTCAGGTTTAGTGGGCGTGTCTGTGGCTGATTTAGGTGCTGTGTAAATGGGATTATGCAATTATTAAGCTCCTTCCCCTGGCTGCGTTTCAAGTAGTTAAAAGCCCTGTTCTGAGTGTCACAATCTGAGCCTGGAGAACATCGATTATTATGTGTGTCCATGGAATGAACAGTCCCCATGGTCTGTGCCTGAAGACCGCAGTGTGCATGCGAGAAAGCTTATGCTGTTTCGCCCAGTCTGTAACTGCATTAATTCAGCGCTTACTAGCCCGGACAAGGCGTCTCTATCCGGTTCACCTGCTGCCGAAGGTCCTGGTTGTAGGTGTCAGTGATGCGCTCTTTTCGCTGGCTCTGGCTCAGAAGCTTCTCCAGCTGCTGCACCTGCGCCCTGCAGGCTTCGAGCTGCTCTTTAAGGCTGAACTCTGTGACATCGGTGGGAGCGGGCCGCAGAAGAGATAAGTGTGTACGGCTCCGGTCCTGCCCCCTGTCGGGATCATCTGAAACGGGAGCTCGGAGGGGACGGCGAGGGGCTGCACTCTGTCACATAGAGGTCTGGCTGAGGCCCACCCATCCTGTCGGGGGTTAGGGCAAGGCTCCCCGGCGTAAGATGCCCGGGGAGAGGAACTTCGGCTATCCCATGTCAAAAGCAGCGAGCACCGGCAACAACCAGCGCACCTCCTTCATCAGAAAATCTACTTCCGGGTCAAAAGCGTCCAGGAAGACTCGGCAGCCTGCACTGACAGTAAACCTTCACAGCCGATTATCAACTAGAACGCGCACTGCACAGAAAATGGCCGAGACAACAAGCGCTGCATGGGTAACGCGCGTAACAGCAACACCAACACCAACATCGAAGGCGAGCACTGTATGTGTAATAAACACATTTGGCAGCAACAACCGCACAGATACAATATGGCACTCGTTTACGTAGCCAGTACGCGACAGATTGAGAAACAATGGATTATCATACACTGCCTTTTTTTTTAAGCTTTGCCATAGTGAATTTCTGGTGTTAGCTGGCAATCTTTGGGCTGTGCCAATGCGTGTTTTGTTTAATCATGGTTTTTGTGGCACATTATTGCTGACGATGCTGCTACGCCCTAGAGTGAACCAAAAAAACGGTGGCAAGAAGAAACAAGAAAAAAAAATGGTGGCCGCAAACATCCGAAAATTTCGGATTCGTGTTTTGGCGTTCTGAGCGACAGATGACATCACAGTCCAAAGAACGCAAAAAAACACGCCCCCGAATCCGAAAGAGACGGGGCTTTATTGGAGTGACTCCCTTCTCCTCCAATGGCTAGCCTCCATTTAGGAAGTCAGCTAATGGAGGAGAATGGAGGAAAGAGGCGGGTTCCAAGCCCCCTAACTCCAAATCATAAAATCTTCGGGGCTCCGCCCTCACTGCTTCGCAGTGCAACGGTCCCTCGACCTAAAAAGTGGAGCTAGAAATCTGCTACGACAATGGGCTCTGTTACTATCATCCCAGACCTGAATGTCATTATGAGATGTAAAGAAGCAGTCATATTCTATCTTTTTTTGGCACCTGCTATGAAATACTAGATTAAAGTCCACCAATTGCAGTGTGTGACAGGTCAATAGTTCGAAGTCTGTTCATTTAGTGATGGCTAGTTTATTGGTTGGGCAAGCCCTGTAGCAGATATGCCTTACATGAGTGTAAGAGGGGTATATTACTGTAGGCTGTCAACCACTGAGCATTATGATATTGGTATTAGTGTATGCCAGAAATGGTATATATGAATTGACGTAATTATTTAATACCCAGACAAATCTTAGGTCAACCCTTCTTAGCTTATCTGCATATTGAAAACAGTTTGCTGGTTGTGTTCCCTAGTAATGAGTTGTTAGCTGAAGATTGAAATTGAAGGTGTAATTGTTTTTTCCGTTTCATTCCAGGGAAATAGGATGATGTAGTTATCTTGGAAATAACCAAGTGTATATATCCCTAGATGCTTCAATTGCTGGCTGGTAGCTAGTTTCAGAGTTTGGTGCCTTGCACAGAGAAGGCAGTGCCTCCAATGGATTTCTTATGGCAAGGTGATATGATAAGTGAACACTTGGAGTGCAGAGCCTTGTTTATTTGTATTGCTGGAATTTAACTTGTAGCTTTAGTGGCCCTTTTCCTTGGGAGGCTATGTGGACAATGCATTACAAGACTGGAGTAATGCGTTCTCCTGGGTGAAGGCAGAGGAGTCCCTTGGATGAGTTGTTGTTTGTGTATGGTGAATCTGGGTGCATAGGTATAGGCTGTTGGCATAGTCTAGCTTAGAGGTACCAAGTGTGGGGATGGCTTGTAGTTTCTGTTGGTATCCAAGATATGGGAAGATGAGACCGAGCTTTCATTGTGTAGAAGGCACTTTTGTGACATTTTTAAGATGGTATCAAGGATGGGTCTGAATCCATGGCTACCCATATCTTCTGACTTCTCGTGGGTTTGGAGAAGCAGCCTTGAGGTCCTTGGGCATTATGGCAATAGGTTGGTATTTTTGCTGTTGTCCACAGGTCAGGATCTCTGTCTTTCCAGTGTTGCGCTTTAGTTGATTATTCATCATCTATGTGTTTATGGCACGAAAGTAGTCATCAAACTTTCCCTGCAACACTGTTTAGATTGTGCTCTTCTGCTCAGAACTGTTATCTAACCTCACGGTAGGGACAGATGGCAGCGAATCAGAAATAGCTGATGATTGCGCTTAAATAAACAAAGAAAAATACAAAACGAATGGTGGTGTATGACTTGAAGGAGGTCTCCAGGGATCACAAATGATCTATTGTCATTAAGGTCATGTGAAACCTGCTCAAAGGTTTTTGAGTAAAAAGAATGCAGAACACTTACCCATATGGCGTTCTTTATCATCTAACTGATGGAGTTAGCTTGGTGTCAGCTCCAGTGACCTGCCTAGCTCTTTTTCGATGGGGCTATTGTTATGCTTTTAATGCCATGCCAATCCCAGTTGTTACGTTAGCTAACATACTTTATTTTGGTGCAATGAACTTGCAGTCTATTCGAGATTAGTTTTATTGAGGCTTCCCTGTGCAAACTTAAAAAATAAAACATGGCGACTTACAACCCTTCATGTCTAGTTGTGGACATGTTTTATGCTTAGTGTAGCCAAATATCGGTGTGCGTGCATCGTCATCAGGGCTATCGGATAAGACCTCAATCTAGGCAAAGTTATCTGGTTTTTGCACCATTGCAAAATCTGAACAAGGAAAACGTGGTCAATGTAGCCTGCCATTAGTTCAACAACGTTAGTGATACTGATTATTTTACTCTCGTACTGTTATTCCTCACTCACTCTTACCTTCGGCAGCGTCTCTTGTTCCCTCCTTGCCTTGTGGTCCAGGTTTCCCTCCTTCGTCCCTCCCTTCTGTCACATGTCTGTCTCACTCTAATTCCCTGCCCACTTGCCTCCCCCGTCTTCCCTCCCTATTGGCGTCACTTGTGTTACATATCTGCCTCCATCTTCTTCTCTTCCCACCGGCCTCTCTTATGTTGCCTTTGTCTTCGTCAGTTCTTGTCGACCTGCCATGTTTTCTACATCAGCAACCCTCTTCTACCCTCCTCTCTGGCCACCCTCACGTTCTAAATATGCCTCCCTCTTCCCTCCTCTCTGATGTTCCATGTCTGCCTCCCTCTTCCCTCCTCTCCACCTCTCTCATGTTCCATGTCTGCCTCCCTCCCCCCTCCTCACGGCCTCTCTCTCATGTTCCATGTCTGCCTCCCTCTTCCCTCCTCTCGGCCTCTCTCTCATGTTCCATGTCTGCCTCCCTCTTCCCTCCTCACGGCCTCTCTCTTATGTTCCATGTCTGCCTCCCTCTTCCCTCCTCTCCGCCTCTCTCATGTTCCATGTCTGCCTCCCTCTTCCTTCCTCTCGGCCTCTCCTATTTTCTATGTCTACCTCCCTCTTTCCTCCTCTCAGCCTCTCTCTCATGTTCCATGTCTACCTCCCTCTTCCCTCCTCTCAGCCTCTCTCTCATGTTCCATGTCTGCCTCCCTCCCCCCTCCTCACGGCCTCTCTCTCATGTTCCATGTCTACCTCCCTCTTCCGGCCTCATCTCGGCCTCTCTCTCATGTTCCATGTCTGCCTCCCTCTTCCCTCCTCATGGCCTCTCTCTCATGTTCCATGTCTGCCTCCCTCCCCCCTCCTCATGGCCTCTCTCTCATGTTCCATGTCTGCCTCCCTCTTCCGGCCTCATCTCGGCCTCTCTCTCATGTTCCATGTCTGCCTCCCTCTTCCCTCCTCTCGGCCTCTCTCATGTTCCATGTCTGCCTCCCTCTTCCCTCCTCTCGGCCACTCTCATGTTCCATGTCTGCCACCCTCTTCCCTCCTCACAGCTTCTCTTATGTTCCATGTCTGCCTCCCTCTTCCCTCCTCACAGCTTCTCTTATGTTCCATGTCTGCTTCCCTCCTCTCGGCCTCTCTTATGTTCTATGTCTACCTCCCTCTTCCCTCCTCTCAGCCTCTCTCTCATGTTCCATGTCTGCCTCCCTCTTCCCTCCTCTCAGCCTCTCTCATGTTCCATGTCTGCCTCCCTCTTCCCTCCTCACGGCCTCTCTCTCATGTTCCATGTCTGCCTCCCTCTTCCCTCCTCTCAGCCTCTCTCTCATGTTCCATGTCTGCCTCCCTCTTCCCTCCTCTCGGCCTCTCTCATGTTCCATGTCTGCCTCCCTATTCCTTCGATGTTAGCCTCTCTTACGTTCCATGTCTGCCTCCCTCTTCCCTCCTCACAGCTTCTTATGTTCCATGTCTGCCTCCCTCTTCCCTCCTCACAGCTTCTGATGTTCCATGTCTGCCTCCCTCTTCCCTCCTCACAGCTTCTCTTATGTTCCATGTCTGCCTCCCTCTTCCCTCCTCCCGGCCTCTCTTATGTTCTATGTCTACCTCCCTCTTCCCTCCTCTCAGCCTCTCTCTCATGTTCCATGTCTGCCTCCCTCTTCCCTCCTCTCCGCCTCTCTCATGTTCCATGCCTGCCTCCCTCTTCCCTCCTCTCCGCCTCTCTCATGTTCCATGTCTGCCTCCCTCTTCTCGGCCCCTCTCTTACGTTCCATGTCTGCCTCCCTCTTCCCTCCTCACAGCTTCTTATGTTCCATGTCTGCCTCCCTCTTCCCTCCTCACAGCTTCTCTTATGTTCCATGTCTGCCTCCCTCTTCCCTCCTCTCCGCCTCTCTCATGTTCCATGCCTGCCTCCCTCTTCCCTCCTCTCCGCCTCTCTCATGTTCCATGTCTGCCTCCCTCTTCTCGGCCCCTCTCTTACGTTCCATGTCTGCCTCCCTCTTCCGTCCTCACAGCTTCTCTTATGTTCCATGTCTGCCTCCCTCTTCCCTCCTCCCGGCCTCTCTTATGTTCCATGTCTGCCTCCCTCTTTCCTCCTCACAGCTTCTCTTATGTTCTATGCCTACCTCCCTCTTCCCTCCTCACGGCCTCTCTCTCATGTTCCATGTCTGCCTCCCTTTTCCCTCCTCTCGGCCTCTCTCATGTTCCATGTCTGCCTCCCTATTCCTTCGATGTTAGCCTCTCTTACGTTCCATGTCTGCCTCCCTCTTCCCTCCTCACAGCTTCTTATGTTCCATGTCTGCCTCCCTCTTTCCTCCTCACAGCTTCTCTTATGTTCCATGTCTGCCTCCCTCTTCCCTCCTCTCGGCCTCTCTTATGTTCTATGTCTACCTCCCTCTTCCCTCCTCTCACCTCTCTCTCATGTTCCATGTCTGCCTCCCTCTTCCCTCCTCACGGCCTCTCTCTCATGTTCCATGTCTGCCTCCCTCTTCCCTCCTCTCGGCCTCTCTCTCATGTTCCATGTCTGCCTCCCTCTTCCCTCCTCACGGCCTCTCTCTCATGTTCCATGTCTGCCTCCCTCTTCCCTCCTCACAGCTTCTCTTATGTTCCATGTCTGCCTCCCTCTTCCCTCCTCTCGGCCTCTCTTATGTTCTATGTCTACCTCCCTCTTCCCTCCTCTCACCTCTCTCTCATGTTCCATGTCTGCCTCCCTCTTCCCTCCTCTCTGCCTCTCTCTTATGTTCCATGTCTGCCTCCCTCTTCCCTCCTCTCTGCCTCTCTCTTATGTTCCATCTCTGCCTCCCTCTTTCCTCCTCTCGGCCTCTCTCTCATGTTCCATGTCTGCCTCCCTCTTTCCTCCTCTCGGCCTCTCTCTCATGTTCCATGTCTGCCTCCCTCTTCCCTCCTCTCGGCCTCTCTCTCATGTTCCATGTCTGCCTCCCTCTTCCCTCCTCTCGGCCTCTCTTATGTTCCATGTCTGCCTCCCTCTTCCCTCCTCTCTCATGTTCTATGTCTGCCTCCCTCTTCCCTCCTCACGGCCTCTCTCTCATGTTCCATGTCTGCCTCCCTCTTCCCTCCTCTCGGCCTCTCTTATGTTCCATGTCTGCTTCCCTCCTCTCGGCCTCTCTTACGTTCCATGTCTGCCTCCCTCTTCCCTCCTCACAGCTTCTTATGTTCCATGTCTGCCTCCCTCTTCCCTCCTCACAGCTTCTGATGTTCCATGTCTGCCTCCCTCTTCCCTCCTCACAGCTTCTCTTATGTTCCATGTCTGCCTCCCTCTTCCCTCCTCCCGGCCTCTCTTATGTTCTATGGCTGCCTCCCTCTTCCCTCCTCTCTGCTATTCTCATGTTCCATGTCTGCCTCCCTCTTCCCTCCTCTCCGCCTCTCTCATGTTCCATGTCTGCCTCCCTCTCCCCTCCTCTCGGCCTCTCTCATGTTCCATGTCTGCCTCCCTCTTCCCTCCTCACAGCTTCTCTTATGTTCCATGTCTGCCTCCCTCTTCCCTCCTCTCCGCCTCTCTTATGTTCCATGTCTGCCTCCCTCTTCCCTCCTCTCGGCCTCTCTTATGTTCCATGTCTGCTTCCCTCCTCTCGGCCTCTCTTATATTCTATGTCTACCTCCCTCTTCCCCTCCTCACAGCTTCTTATGTTCCATGTCTGCCTCCCTCTTCCCTCCTCACAGCTTCTTATGTTCCATGTCAGCCTCCCTCTTCCCTCCTCTCGGCCTCTCTTATGTTCTATGTCTACCTCCCTCTTCCCTCCTCTCACCTCTCTCTCATGTTCCATGTCTGCCTCCCTCTTCCCTCCTCATGGCCTCTCTCTCATGTTCCATGTCTGCCTCCCTCTTCCCTCCTCTCAGCCTCTCTCTCATGTTCCATGTCTGCCTCCCTCTTCCCTCCTCATGGCCTCTCTCTCATGTTCCATGTCTGCCTCCCTCTTCCCTCCTCTCCGCCTCTCTCATGTTCCATGTCTGCCTCCCTCTTCCCTCCTCTCCGCCTCTCTCATGTTCCATGTCTGCCTCCCTCTTCCCTCCTCTCGGCCACTCTCTCTCATGTTCCATGTCTGCCTCCCTCTTCCCTCCTCACAGCTTCTCTTATGTTCCATGTCTGCCTCCCTCTTCCCTCCTCTCCGCCTCTCTTATGTTCCATGTCTGCCTCCCTCTTCCCTCCTCTTGGCCTCTCTTATGTTCCATGTCTGCTTCCCTCCTCTCGGCCTCTCTTATGTTCTATGTCTACCTCCCTCTTCCCCTCCTCACAGCTTCTTATGTTCCATGTCTGCCTCCCTCTTCCCTCCTCACGGCCTCTCTCTCATGTTCCATGTCTGCCTCCCTCTTCCCTCCTCTCGGCCTTTCTCATGTTCCATGTCTGCCTCCCTCTTCCCTCCTCACAGCTTCTCATGTTCCATGTCTGCCTCCCTCTTCCCTCCTCACAGCTTCTCATGTTCCATGTCTGCCTCCCTCTTCCCTCCTCACAGCTTCTCATGTTCCATGTCTGCCTCCCTCTTCCCTCCTCCCGGCCTCTCTTATGTTCCATGTCTGCCTCCCTCTTCCCTCCTCACAGCTTCTTATGTTCCATGTCTGCCTCCCTCTTTCCTCCTCACAGCTTCTCTTATGTTCCATGTCTGCCTCCCTCTTCCCTCCTCTCGGCCTCTCTTATGTTCTATGTCTACCTCCCTCTTCCCTCCTCTCACCTCTCTCTCATGTTCCATGTCTGCCTCCCTCTTCCCTCCTCACGGCCTCTCTCTCATGTTCCATGTCTGCCTCCCTCTTCCCTCCTCTCGGCCTCTCTTATGTTCTATGTCTACCTCCCTCTTCCCCTCCTCACAGCTTCTTATGTTCCATGTCTGCCTCCCTCTTCCCTCCTCACAGCTTCTTATGTTCCATGTCAGCCTCCCTCTACCCTCCTCACAGCTTCTGATGTTCCATGTCTGCCTCCTTCTTCCCTCCTCATGGCCTCTCTCTCATGTTCCATGTCTGCCTCCCTCTTCCCTCCTCTCAGCCTCTCTCTCATGTTCCATGTCTGCCTCCCTCTTCCCTCCTCATGGCCTCTCTCTCATGTTCCATGTCTGCCTCCCTCTTCCCTCCTCTCCGCCTCTCTCATGTTCCATGTCTGCCTCCCTCTTCCCTCCTCTCGGCCACTCTCTCTCATGTTCCATGTCTGCCTCCCTCTTCCCTCCTCTCGGCCACTCTCTCTCATGTTCCATGTCTGCCTCCCTCTTCCCTCCTCTCGGCCTTTCTCATGTTCCATGTCTGCCTCCCTCTTCCCTCCTCACAGCTTCTCATGTTCCATGTCTGCCTCCCTCTTCCCTCCTCACAGCTTCTCATGTTCCATGTCTGCCTCCCTCTTCCCTCCTCCCGGCCTCTCTTATGTTCTATGGCTGCCTCCCTATTCCTTCGATGTTAGCCTCTCTTACGTTCCATGTCTGCCTCCCTCTTCCCTCCTCACAGCTTCTTATGTTCCATGTCTGCCTCCCTCTTTCCTCCTCACAGCTTCTCTTATGTTCCATGTCTGCCTCCCTCTTCCCTCCTCTCGGCTTCTCTTATGTTCCATGTCTGCCTCCCTCTTCCCTCCTCCCGGCCTCTCTTATGTTCTATGGCTGCCTCCCTCTTCCCTCCTCTCTGCTATTCTCATGTTCCATGTCTGCCTCCCTCTTCCCTCCTCTCCGCCTCTCTCATGTTCCATGTCTGCCTCCCTCTTCCCTCCTCTCGGCCTCTCTCATGTTCCATGTCTGCCTCCCTCTTCCCTCCTCACAGCTTCTCTTATGTTCCATGTCTGCCTCCCTCTTCCCTCCTCTCCGCCTCTCTTATGTTCCATGTCTGCCTCCCTCTTCCCTCCTCTCGGCCTCTCTTATGTTCCATGTCTGCTTCCCTCCTCTCGGCCTCTCTTATGTTCTATGTCTACCTCCCTCTTCCCTCCTCTCACCTCTCTCTCATGTTCCATGTCTGCCTCCCTCTTCCCTCCTCACGGCCTCTCTCTCATGTTCCATGTCTGCCTCCCTCTTCCCTCCTCTCGGCCTCTCTCTCATGTTCCATGTCTGCCTCCCTCTTCCCTCCTCACGGCCTCTCTCTCATGTTCCATGTCTGCCTCCCTCTTCCCTCCTCACAGCTTCTCTTATGTTCCATGTTTGCCTCCCTCTTCCCTCCTCTCGGCCTCTCTTATGTTCTATGTCTACCTCCCTCTTCCCTCCTCTCACCTCTCTCTCATGTTCCATGTCTGCCTCCCTCTTCCCTCCTCTCTGCCTCTCTCTTATGTTCCATGTCTGCCTCCCTCTTCCCTCCTCTCTGCCTCTCTCTTATGTTCCATGTCTGCCTCCCTCTTTCCTCCTCTCGGCCTCTCTCTCATGTTCCATGTCTGCCTCCCTCTTTCCTCCTCTCGGCCTCTCTCTCATGTTCCATGTCTGCCTCCCTCTTTCCTCCTCTCGGCCTCTCTCTCATGTTCCATGTCTGCCTCCCTCTTCCCTCCTCTCGGCCTCTCTCTCATGTTCCATGTCTGCCTCCCTCTTCCCTCCTCTCGGCCTCTCTTATGTTCCATGTCTGCCTCCCTCTTCCCTCCTCACGGCCTCTCTCTCATGTTCCATGTCTGCCTCCCTCTTCCCTCCTCTCGGCCTCTCTTATGTTCCATGTCTGCCTCCCTATTCCTTCGATGTTAGCCTCTCTTACGTTCCATGTCTGCCTCCCTCTTCCCTCCTCACAGCTTCTGATGTTCCATGTCTGCCTCCCTCTTCCCTCCTCACAGCTTCTCTTATGTTCCATGTCTGCCTCCCTCTTCCCTCCTCCCGGCCTCTCTTATGTTCTATGGCTGCCTCCCTCTTCCCTCCTCTCTGCTATTCTCATGTTCCATGTCTGCCTCCCTCTTCCCTCCTCTCCGCCTCTCTCATGTTCCATGTCTGCCTCCCTCTTCCCTCCTCTCGGCCTCTCTCATGTTCCATGTCTGCCTCCCTCTTCCCTCCTCACAGCTTCTCTTATGTTCCATGTCTGCCTCCCTCTTCCCTCCTCTCCGCCTCTCTTATGTTCCATGTCTGCCTCCCTCTTCCCTCCTCTCGGCCTCTCTTATGTTCCATGTCTGCTTCCCTCCTCTCGGCCTCTCTTATGTTCTATGTCTACCTCCCTCTTCCCCTCCTCACAGCTTCTTATGTTCCATGTCTGCCTCCCTCTTCCCTCCTCACAGCTTCTTATGTTCCATGTCAGCCTCCCTCTTCCCTCCTCTCGGCCTCTCTTATGTTCTATGTCTACCTCCCTCTTCCCTCCTCTCACCTCTCTCTCATGTTCCATGTCTGCCTCCCTCTTCCCTCCTCATGGCCTCTCTCTCATGTTCCATGTCTGCCTCCCTCTTCCCTCCTCTCAGCCTCTCTCTCATGTTCCATGTCTGCCTCCCTCTTCCCTCCTCATGGCCTCTCTCTCATGTTCCATGTCTGCCTCCCTCTTCCCTCCTCTCCGCCTCTCTCATGTTCCATGTCTGCCTCCCTCTTCCCTCCTCTCGGCCACTCTCTCTCATGTTCCATGTCTGCCTCCCTCTTCCCTCCTCTCGGCCACTCTCTCTCATGTTCCATGTCTGCCTCCCTCTTCCCTCCTCACAGCTTCTCTCATGTTCCATGTCTGTCTCCCTCTTCCCTCC
This sequence comes from Lissotriton helveticus, assembly GCF_964261635.1. NCBI lineage: Eukaryota > Metazoa > Chordata > Amphibia > Caudata > Salamandridae > Lissotriton > Lissotriton helveticus. Next base: position 279,161,716 of record NC_136058.1, on the reverse strand, counting down.
TCTCCGCCTCTCTCATGTTCCATGTCTGTCTCCCTCTTCCCTCCTCTCGGCCTCTCTCTTATGTTCCATGTCTGCCTCCCTCTTCCCTCCTCTCTCATGTTCCATGTCTGCCTCCCTCTTCCCTCCTCTCCGCCTCTCTCATGTTCCATGTCTGCCGCCCTCTTCCCTCCTCTCCGCCTCTCTCTTATGTTCCATGTCTGCCTCCCTCTTCCCTCCTCTCTCATGTTCCATGTCTGCCTCCCTCTTCCCTCCTCTCCGCCTCTCTCATGTTCCATGTCTGTCTCCCTCTTCCCTCCTCTCCGCCTCTCTCATGTTCCATGTCTGTCTCCCTCTTCCCTCCTCTCGGCCTCTCTCTTATGTTCCATGTCTGCCTCCCTCTTCCCTCCTCTCACCTCTCTCTTATGTTCCATGTCTGCCTCCCTCTTCCCTCCTCTCCGCCTCTCTCATGTTCCATGTCTGCCTCCCTCTTCCCTCCTCTCCGCCTCTCTCATGTTCCATGTCTGCCTCCCTCTTCCCTCCTCTCGGCCACTCTCTCTCATGTTCCATGTCTGCCTCCCTCTTCCCTCCTCACAGCTTCTCTCATGTTCCATGTCTGTCTCCCTCTTCCCTCCTCTCCGCCTCTCTCATGTTCCATGTCTGTCTCCCTCTTCCCTCCTCTCGGCCTCTCTCTTATGTTCCATGTCTGCCTCCCTCTTCCCTCCTCTCTCATGTTCCATGTCTGCCTCCCTCTTCCCTCCTCTCCGCCTCTCTCATGTTCCATGTCTGCCTCCCTCTTCCCTCCTCTCGGCCACTCTCTCTCATGTTCCATGTCTGCCTCCCTCTTCCCTCCTCACAGCTTCTCTCATGTTCCATGTCTGTCTCCCTCTTCCCTCCTCTCCGCCTCTCTCATGTTCCATGTCTGTCTCCCTCTTCCCTCCTCTCTCATGTTCCATGTCTGCCTCCCTCTTCCCTCCTCTCCGCCTCTCTCATGTTCCATGTCTGCCTCCCTCTTCCCTCCTCTCTCATGTTCCATGTCTGCCTCCCTCTTCCCTCCTCTCAGCCTCTCTCTTATGTTCCATGTCTGCCTCCCTCTTCCCTCCTCTCTCATGTTCCATGTCTGCCTCCCTCTTCCCTCCTCTCCGCCTCTCTCATGTTCCATGTCTGCCGCCCTCTTCCCTCCTCTCCGCCTCTCTCATGTTCCATGTCTGCCTCCCTCTTCCCTCCTCTCGGCCTCTCTCATGTTCCATGTCTGTCTCCCTCTTCCCTCCTCTCGGCCACTCTCTCTCATGTTCCATGTCTGTCTCCCTCTTCCCTCCTCTCTCATGTTCCATGTCTGCCTCCCTCTTCCCTCCTCTCCGCCTCTCTCATGTTCCATGTCTGCCTCCCTCTTCCCTCCTCTCTCATGTTCCATGTCTGCCTCCCTCTTCCCTCCTCTCGGCCACTCTCTCTCATGTTCCATGTCTGTCTCCCTCTTCCCTCCTCTCTCATGTTCCATGTCTGCCTCCCTCTTCCCTCCTCTCCGCCTCTCTCATGTTCCATGTCTGCCTCCCTCTTCCCTCCTCTCTCATGTTCCATGTCTGCCTCCCTCTTCCCTCCTCTCAGCCTCTCTCTTATGTTCCATGTCTGCCTCCCTCTTCCCTCCTCTCTCATGTTCCATGTCTGCCTCCCTCTTCCCTCCTCTCCGCCTCTCTCATGTTCCATGTCTGCCTCCCTCTTCCCTCCTCACGGCCTCTCTCTCATGTTCCATGTCTGCCTCCCTCTTCCCTCCTCACAGCTTCTCTTATGTTCCATGTCTGCCTCCCTCTTCCCTCCTCTCGGCCTCTCTTATGTTCTATGTCTACCTCCCTCGTCCCTCCTCTCACCTCTCTCTCATGTTCCATGTCTACCTCCCTCGTCCCTCCTCTTCGCCTCTCTCATGTTCCATGTCTGTCTCCCTCTTCCCTCCTCTCCGCCTCTCTCATGTTCCATGTCTGCCGCCCTCTTCCCTCCTCTCGGCCTCTCTCTCATGTTCCATGTCTGCCTCCCTCTTCCCTCCTCTTCGCCTCTCTCATGTTCCATGTCTGTCTCCCTCTTCCCTCCTCTCCGCCTCTCTCATGTTCCATGTCTGTCTCCCTCTTCCCTCCTCTCGGCCTCTCTCTCATGTTCCATGTCTGTCTCCCTCTTCCCTCCTCTCGGCCTCTCTCTCATGTTCCATGTCTGCCTCCCTCTTCCCTCCTCTCCGCCTCTCTCATGTTCCATGTCTGCCGCCCTCTTCCCTCCTCTCGGCCTCTCTCTTATGTTCCATGTCTGCCTCCCTCGTCCCTCCTCTCACCTCTCTCTCATGTTCCATGTCTACCTCCCTCGTCCCTCCTCACGGCCTCTCTCTCATGTTCCATGTCTGCCGCCCTCTTCCCTCCTCTCCGCCTCTCTCATGTTCCATGTCTGCCTCCCTCTTCCCTCCTCTCGGCCACTCTCTCTCATGTTCCATGTCTGCCTCCCTCTTTCCTCCTCTCGGCCTCTCTCTCATGTTCCATGTCTGCCTCCCTCTTCCCTCCTCTCGGCCTCTCTTATGTTCTATGTCTACCTCCCTCTTCCCCTCCTCACAGCTTCTTATGTTCCATGTCTGCCTCCCTCTTCCCTCCTCACAGCTTCTTATGTTCCATGTCTGCCTCCCTCTTCCCTCCTCTCTGCCTCTCTCTCATGTTCCATGTCTGCCTCCCTCTTCCCTCCTCACAGCTTCTCTTATGTTCCATGTCTGCCTCCCTCTTCCCTCCTCTCGGCCTCTCTTATGTTCTATGTCTACCTCCCTCGTCCCTCCTCTCACCTCTCTCTCATGTTCCATGTCTACCTCCCTCGTCCCTCCTCTTCGCCTCTCTCATGTTCCATGTCTGTCTCCCTCTTCCCTCCTCTCCGCCTCTCTCATGTTCCATGTCTGCCGCCCTCTTCCCTCCTCTCGGCCTCTCTCTCATGTTCCATGTCTGCCTCCCTCTTCCCTCCTCTTCGCCTCTCTCATGTTCCATGTCTGTCTCCCTCTTCCCTCCTCTCGGCCTCTCTCTCATGTTCCATGTCTGTCTCCCTCTTCCCTCCTCTCGGCCTCTCTCTCATGTTCCATGTCTGCCTCCCTCTTCCCTCCTCTCCGCCTCTCTCATGTTCCATGTCTGCCGCCCTCTTCCCTCCTCTCGGCCTCTCTCTTATGTTCCATGTCTGCCTCCCTCGTCCCTCCTCTCACCTCTCTCTCATGTTCCATGTCTACCTCCCTCGTCCCTCCTCACGGCCTCTCTCTCATGTTCCATGTCTGCCGCCCTCTTCCCTCCTCTCCGCCTCTCTCATGTTCCATGTCTGCCTCCCTCTTCCCTCCTCTCGGCCACTCTCTCTCATGTTCCATGTCTGCCTCCCTCTTTCCTCCTCTCGGCCTCTCTCTCATGTTCCATGTCTGCCTCCCTCTTCCCTCCTCTTCGCCTCTCTCATGTTCCATGTCTGTCTCCCTCTTCCCTCCTCTCCGCCTCTCTCATGTTCCATGTCTGCCTCCCTCTTCCCTCCTCTCGGCCTCTCTCTCATGTTCCATGTCTGTCTCCCTCTTCCCTCCTCTCGGCCTCTCTCTCATGTTCCATGTCTGCCTCCCTCTTCCCTCCTCTCCGCCTCTCTCATGTTCCATGTCTGCCGCCCTCTTCCCTCCTCTCGGCCTCTCTCTTATGTTCCATGTCTGCCTCCCTCTTCCCTCCTCTCCGCCTCTCTCTTATGTTCCATGTCTGCCTCCCTCTTCCCTCCTCTCGGCCTCTCTTATGTTCTATGTCTACCTCCCTCTTCCCTCCTCTCACCTCTCTCTCATGTTCCATGTCTACCTCCCTCGTCCCTCCTCACGGCCTCTCTCTCATGTTCCATGTCTGCCTCCCTCTTCCCTCCTCTTCGCCTCTCTCATGTTCCATGTCTGTCTCCCTCTTCCCTCCTCTCGGCCTCTCTCTCATGTTCCATGTCTGTCTCCCTCTTCCCTCCTCTCCGCCTCTCTCATGTTCCATGTCTGTCTCCCTCTTCCCTCCTCTCGGCCTCTCTCTTATATTCTATGTCTACCTCCCTCTTCCCCTCCTCACAGCTTCTTATGTTCCATGTCTGCCTCCCTCTTCCCTCCTCACAGCTTCTTATGTTCCATGTCTGCCTCCCTCTTCCCTCCTCTCTGCCTCTCTCTCATGTTCCATGTCTGCCTCCCTCTTCCCTCCTCTCTCATGTTCCATGTCTGCCTCCCTCTTCCCTCCTCTTCGCCTCTCTCATGTTCCATGTCTGCCTCCCTCTTCCCCCCTCTTCGCCTCTCTCATGTTCCATGTCTGCCTCCCTCTTCCCCCCTCTTCGCCTCTCTCATGTTCCATGTCTGTCTCCCTCTTCCCTCCTCTCCGCCTCTCTCATGTTCCATGTCTGTCTCCCTCTTCCCTCCTCTCGGCCTCTCTTATGTTCCATGTCTGCCTCCCTCTTCCCTCCTCTCTCATGTTCCATGTCTGCCTCCCTCTTCCCTCCTCTTCGCCTCTCTCATGTTCCATGTCTGCCTCCCTCTTCCCTCCTCTCCGCCTCTCTCATGTTCCATGTCTGCCTCCCTCTTTCCTCCTCTCGGCCTCTCTCTTATGTTCCATGTCTGCCTCCCTCTTCCCTCCTCTCTCATGTTCCATGTCTGCCTCCCTCTTCCCTCCTCTCCGCCTCTCTCATGTTCCATGTCTGCCTCCCTCTTCCCTCCTCTTCGCCTCTCTCATGTTCCATGTCTGCCTCCCTCTTCCCTCCTCTCCGCCTCTCTCATGTTCCATGTCTGCCTCCCTCTTTCCTCCTCTCGGCCTCTCTCTTATGTTCCATGTCTGCCTCCCTCTTCCCTCCTCTCCGCCTCTCTCATGTTCCATGTCTGCCTCCCTCTTCCCTCCTCTTCGCCTCTCTCATGTTCCATGTCTGCCTCCCTCTTCCCTCCTCTCCGCCTCTCTCATGTTCCATGTCTGCCTCCCTCTTTCCTCCTCTCGGCCTCTCTCTTATGTTCCATGTCTGCCTCCCTCTTCCCTCCTCTCTCATGTTCCATGTCTGCCTCCCTCTTCCCTCCTCTCCGCCTCTCTCATGTTCCATGTCTGCCTCCGTCTTCCCTCCTCTCGGCCTCTCTCTCATGTTCCATGTCTGCCTCCCTCTTCCCTCCTCTCCCATTTTCCATGTCTGCCTCCCTCTTCCCCCCTCTTCGCCTCTCTCTTATGGTCCATGCCTGCCTGCCTCTTCCCTCCTCACGGCCTCCCTGGTGCTTCACGCCGACGTCCCTCCTCTTCTCGCCAGCCTTCCATCGCTTCTTCCGGATCCGGAGGTCAGGCCCATCCCCCCTCCCCCTCCACAAACTCTGTAGATGGAAATGACAAAGAAATTGGATGCAGAGATCAATGTGGGGGCGAATTAGCACTTGGAGATGGACTTTGCTGGAGATGTCAGAGCCTGACCCCTGGTCATCTCGCAGCCTTCGGGGGCGATGTTATGCAAATCGTGACCTTCTGGGAAGGGACCTTTCAGTGTATGTACTGCCCCGCTGCATATGTTTGTGCCCCCCAGCACCACCTTTGTGTGTGATGGGAGAGGAAGGAATGTCCCGGTATGAAGAAGTGTGGCAGCGCCAGGTACCCCGCTGGCGTCGTGGCGTGATTGACAGGGGCGATAAGGAGATTAATTTGTGCTTCTATGAGGATTAACAACAAGAGGGAAGATGCGAGATAAGGGAACTTGATTTCAGTGTCTGCATTTCTCCGCTGCCCTCTCCCCTCGCCCTCTCCCCCGCAGACCGCCCCTCGCAGCACAGACTTCCATGACATCAATATTCACGAGACGTCACTCCCCTCAAAGTCGGTCCAAGGTGAGGCAGGGCGGCCGGGGGAGGTGTACCCCGCACTATGGTGCCGTTACGAGGGGATAGTAGAAAACACGTCAAGACGGCGAGTTCTTTTGTCCGTGTTGTGAAATACACGTGTCCGGATTATTAGTCTTCAGGGGCATGTCTTAAAGTTGGGGAGGGGCGACCATGGACCTTGAGGGACGTGTTCTTGAAGAGCTGGCAATGACCTGGAATTGTAAGTACTGTTCCCTCAAATGTGAGACCTAGGGTGCTGTGGCCACTGGGCCAGGTGCTGCCGCGCTCTACCCTACGCCTGGAATTACTGCAAGCACTATATTGTAGGCAGTGTGCTCTAGCCCCTACACCTAGTTACTGGGAGCTGTGCACCTGGTGCTACTGTGAGCCCTGTATTGTAGGGCAGCCTAGCCCCTTTCCCTGATATTACAGCAAGCTCTTTGCTGGAGGTACTTTGTACTACCCCTGCGCCTGGTGATACTGCAACCTCTGTACTGTAGGAATTGTGCTGTATTCCCTGTGACAACATGTTACTGGTTTCTTTACATAAACTATAGTGCATCTGTCCCCTGTCTCTGGTGTTGCCCTCACCTGCACTCCATCTACTACTATGACAGACGCCAACCCAGCAGCGAACAACCTCCACCAATGGATCGGCAACAGTGCCAACTCTCTCACCCCCTCCAGGACACCACGAGACGACACAACAAGAAAGCCAACTGGTTCACCACGGGACTCCGAGAATCCAAGCGCTCCTGCCGACGACTGAAGAAGATGTGGAGAAACAGCGGAACCCTGAAAGTATGCGCCGCCTACAAAACAGCCATCACAGCACACCACCAACTCATCAAATCAACAAAGAAAAACATCATCGAAGACAGAATCCTCACCAACGCCCGCAACTCCAAGAAACTCTTCGCCTTTAATCAGGACTTCGCCAAACCCAACAGCGAAACAACTGACATCTCTCCCTCCAAAGATGTCTGCAACAAACTCAGCTCCTTCTTCCACCTCAAGATCAAGACGCTCTACTACAAAGTCGACTATCAAGACCATCGCACCACCTCAACTCCCACCCCAACGACGCCACTCAACAGACCCTTCTCACCTGGACCCCTCTCACCACAGAAGACACCTTAAAGACAATGAAGAGCATCCACTCCGGAGCACCTTCTGACCCGCACATCTTCCACTGGGCCGCCACTGCCATCGCACCCGAGCTACACCAAACTATCAACTGCTCCCTTGACACAGCCACATTCCCTGACAACTAGAAGTGCGCCGAAGTCATCCTAAAGAAGCCCTCCACAGACCTGACGGACCTCAAGAATTTCAAGCCCATCCCACTGCTTCCGTTTGCTCCAAAGTCATCAAAAAGGCCATCAACACCCAGCTAGCACACTTCATGGAAACCCACAGCATCCTAGACACCTCTCAGTCCAGGTTCCGCAGCAACTACAGCACTGAGACAGCCTTACTCGCCGCCACTGACGACATCCGCGCCCTCCTTAGCCAACTCCACAGGCCAGCCCTCCTCCTCCTGGACCGATCAGCAGCCTTCGACACAGTCTCACACCAGACAGTAGCCACCAGACTCCATGACGCAGGCATCCAAGGACACGCTCCTTCCTATCAGGCAGGACACCGAGAATAAGACTTCCGCCCTTCCTCTCGGAACCAACAGAGATCAGATGCAGAGTACCGCAAGGATACTCCCTCAGCCCCACACTGTTCGTCTACATGGCGCCCTCACAACCATCTTCAGAAACCACAGTCTCAACAACGTCTCGCTGATGACCCTCCGCTCATCCTCTCCCTCACCAAGGAACCAGATATCGCCAGGCACAACTTCCAAGAAGGGATGAAAGCCATCGTGACCTGGATGAGCAACAGCTGCCTGAAGCTCAACTCTGACAAAACAGAAGTCCTCATCCTCTGCTTCACCCCCTCTGCATGGGACACCCTGTGGCCCACTGCACTAGGAATCCCACCAACCCGAAGGGACCACGCACGCAACCTCTGCATCATACTTGACTCTTCACTCACCATGAACCACCAGGTCAACGCTGTATCCACCACATGCTTCAACACCCCCCGCATACTCCGCAAGATGTTCAAGTGGATCACCCCCGACTCCAGGAAAACCGTCACCCACGCACTTATTGCCAGCAGACCGGACTACGGCAACGCACTCTAATCCGGAATCAACAAAAGCCTCCTCCGCAAACTCCAAACCATCCAGAACGCCGCAGCCAGACTTGTCCTCAATATTCCATGACACAACCACATCACCCAACAGCTCCTCTGGCTCACAGTCAAAAAAAGAATAACCTTCAAGCTGCTCAGACACGCCTACAAAGCCCTCAACAACGGACCCCAATACCTCAACAACCATTTCCTTCCACTCCTCTAAGAGAAACATCGGCTCAGCCGACCTCGCCCTAGCCACCGTCCTATGCTTCTATAGGAGCAGAGCTGGTGGAAGATCCTTCGCCTACCTCGTAGCCAAGACCTGGAACAAACTCCCCTTTCTCCTCCGACGGAGCCCGATACTACACCAATTCAGAATGGAGCTCAAGACCTGGATCTTCAATTTACCCTAACAGAGTTGCCCCCCGTGGCTACCCTGTCTCTGGTGTTACTGCTAGCTCTGTACTGTAGGTGGTGTGTTTGCCCTTTCTCTGGTGTCGCTGCAAGCTCTGTACTGTAGGTGGTTGACCCTAGTTCTTCCTCTGGTGTTGCTGCAAGCTCTGTGTACTCTAGGTTGCGTGTCTGCCCTGTCGCTGGTGTTGCTGCGAGCTCTGTATTGTAGGTGGTGTGTCTCTACTGTTTTTGTTGTTGTTGCGAGCTCTCAGCACTGTAGGTAGTGTATCCGTCCTGTCTCTAGTGTCACTGTGAGCTCTGTACTGTAGGTAGTGTGCCTACCCTGTCTCTGGTGTCGCTGCGAGCGCTGTACTTTGGGTAGTGAATCAGTCCTGTATCTGGTGTTACTACTAGCTCTTTACTGTAGGTGATGTATCTGACCTATCTCTGGTGTCACCGTGCGCTCTCTGTACTGTAGGTAGTGTATCTGTCCTGTCTTTGGTTTTACTGCTAGCTCTGTGCTGTAGGTGGTGTATTGTCCTGTCTATGGTGTCGCCGTGAGCTCTGTATTCTCTGTATTATAGGTAGTGTTCTGTACTATCTCGGTGTCACCGCAAGCTCTGTACTGTAGGTGGTTGGCCCTAATTCTACTGCTGGTGTTGCCACGAGCTCTGTACTGTAGGTGGTTGGCCCTAATTCTACTGCTGGTGTTGCCACGAGCTCTGTACTGTAGGTGGTTGGCCCTAGTTCTACTGCTGGTGTCGCCACGAGCTCTGTACTGTAGGTGCTTGGCCCTAGTTCCCTGCTGGTGTTGGTGCAATCACTGTACTGTAGGTAGTGTCTCTGTCCTTTCTCTGGTTTTGCTGCGAGCTCTGTACTGTAGGTAGTATGTATGCCCTGTGTCTGTTGTCGCAGTGAGCTCTGTATTGTAGGTCGTGTGTCTGTACTGTCTCTAGTGTAGCTAAGAGCTCTGTACTGTGGGTAGTGTATCTGTTCTGTCACTGGTGTTGCTGTGAGCTCTGTGTACTGTAAGTAGTGTGTCTGTCCTGTCTCTGGTGTCGCCGCAAGCTCTGTACTGTAGGTGGTTGGCTCCAGTTCTACCGCTGGTGTCGCAGCGAGCTCTGTACTGTAGGTGGTTGGCCCTAGTTCTACAGCTGGTGTCGCAGCGAGCTCTGTACTGTAGGTGATTTGGCCTAGTTCTACCCTTGGTGTCGCAGCAAGCTCTGTACTGTAGGTGGTTGGCCTAGTTCTACCACTGGTGTCGCAGGGAGCTCTGTACTGTAGGTGGTTGGCCTTAGTTCTACCGCTGGTGTCGCCACAAGCTCTGTACTATAGGTGGTTGCCCCTTGTTCTACCGCTGGTGTCGCCGCAAGCTCTGTACTATAGGTGGTTGGCCCCAGTTCTACCGCTGGTGTCGCAGCGAGCTCAGTACTGTAGGTGGTTGGCCCTAGTTCTACAGCTGGTGTCGCCATGAGCTCTGTACTGTAGGTGATTTGCCCTAGTTCTACCGCTGGTGTCGCAGCAAGCTCTGTACTGTAGGTGGTTGGCTCCAGTTCTACCGCTGGTTTCGCAGCGAGCTCTGGTTGGCCCTAGTTCTACCGCTGGTGTCGCCATGAGCTCTGTACTGTAGGTGATTTGCCCTAGTTCTACCGCTGGTGTCGCAGCAAGCTCTGTACTGTAGGTGGTTGGCCCTAGTTCTACCGCTGGTGTCGCCGCGAGCTTTATACTGTAGGTGTTTGGCCTTAGTTCTACCGCTGGTTCCACCGCGAGCTCTGTACTGTAGGTGGTTGGCCCTAGTTCTACCACTGGTGTCACCGCGAACTCTATACTATAGGTGGTTGGCCCTAGTTTTACCGCTGGTGTCACCGCAAGCTCTGTACTGTAGGTGGTTGCCTTAGTTCTACCGCTGGTGTTGCCACGACCTCTGTACTGTAGGTGGTTGGCCTTAATTCTCTTAATTTTACCCCTGGCGTCGCCGCGAAGTCTGGCCCTAGTTCTACCGCTGGTGTCTCGGCGAGCTCTGTACTCTAGGTGGTTACCCTAGCTCTACCGCTGGTGTTGCCACAAGCTCTGGCCCTAGTTCTACTGCTGGTGTCGCTGTGAGTTCTGTACTGTAGGCACTATGCCTTAGACCCTGCACCAGGTAAATGGCCTAGGTGCCTGGAGTTAGGCTAAATAATGTAATTGTGTCCTGTGGGCTTTAGTCTCTGGTGCTGCTACTGCTGTCTAGGTATTAGTGCTGTCTTGGTATTAGTGCTGTCTAGGTACGCCTCTGACTGGCTACTGTAATCCCTGTACTGCAGGCGGTGTACTAGCTGTGCTTCTGTGACATGCAACGGTATGGTTCAGTGCTGGCTTAGTTAGGTCCAGCTGGATTCCGGTTATAAAAGCACCCACGTTCCTGCTTGGGCAGACATTTCTGTCCTTATCTTAGTGCAGTGTGCCAGCAAGACGGGGACACACAGAGGCAGGTGTCCCAGCTGTGTGTTGCTACTTGCCTTGCCGAGTAGCAGCCTCTAGAGAAGTTGGAGTTTTAAAACCCCCTTCCCAGCTATTGCTCAAGTTCAAGTGCCTCTTGTTTGGGATAATCAGTAATCACTTCTGCTTTTGTAGTCTGGCTTGGGTCAGATGTTGAAAGTCAATGGTCACCGCTGCACTGTTCCTGAGTCAGAAGCCCATCGAATAATAAAGATCTACTCTGAATAAGCGCCACTGGCAGGGAGGGCATCTCATGGGAGAGTCGAGACCGGCCGCCTTATCTGCCATTTCCAGGACACTCGTCAATAACATGCCTAATGGGCTCCACAGACTGGGCAGATTTAGGACAGTTAGAAGTCCTAGATTTCAAAGCTGCCCTGATGCATGCCAGGGAGGTGGCTATAAAGGCTAGAATGTCTACACAGGTCTACTACTACAGAAGTACACTACAAAGTGATGCCGCGCACCCCTCTGTGTGAAACAGACTAGGGTACAGTCCTACATGCAATATGGAAGTGCATAAAAGGCCAGGAATATTGGCAGCCAAGACTGGATTACTTGCAACAAGGCCTGAAGTGTGACATAAGGTCCGCTACCTTAGGGATACCCAATGAGGTGGACCTTCCCAAATCCAAACTTCTATTTTCCGAAGTCACCAAGAAGGACATAGCAAGGAAGTGGGCCGCAACGGCGATGCCAATTATAAACTAGTTTTGTGAACACGGAAGGCTTGGGTCTATGCTCTATCTGGACTAGAGCACTCTTAAATGCTAACAAACACAGTGTCCAGATAGAAGGTTTTTTAATTAATTATATGAGACTTAAGGGCTTCGTTCTAAAGCCCGTGTATTTTTTTATTTGACGACTTTTTGTACTTTCTTCAAACAAGATTCGACCATTATTCTCATATCCTCTTGTTGGGCCACACATATTTTTCAAAGAACTATTAAACATTCAAACAATAACCAGCAATGTAACACCACAAAATGCAAAACAAAATTCACAAGCACATTACATAGAACATTTAATAAACAACAAGTTACCAGTCCGTGATTTTCAAATACTCCTGGTGGACCCTAAAAGATAATTGTAAAGGCTCCCGCCTTTTGTCCTGCCTATGTGTAACGCTCAGGAAGTACTTATTGCAAAGTGTGTTGTCTATGAGGGGACAAAAAGATGTATGCATTGCCTTGTGGCACACCCAGCTGTTTATCCCATGAGCACAAGCAAACGCGTTTCGAGCCCTGTCCTGCTTGTGGGTTTTCCTCAGGACTCGGTGGTCTTAAAAAAATTTGTTTCAGCTACTTCAAAGTTCGAGGCTCGAGGAGCGCGCCATTAGGCCCGGCCTCCCGGCTCCTCGCCGCGCCCCCTGCAACTCAGGTGGCCGGGCTAGCCCAATGGGCGACCGGACGCGATTTCTATCCTGTTCATTAGTATGCCTGCGAAGGTGGTGTGGGTGTTGGGGCACTCGTTTGTACGGCGCGCCACTGGGCGGTTGCAGCAGCAGCGAGTGAAAAAAACACCGGGCTTGAAGGGGACGGAGTTTCTATGGCGGGGCGTCGGGGCCTGCGAATTCGACACCTGCGGCAGCTCTTGGAGGGGATTAGGGTACACGAGGGACAGAAGTCCCTGGATTTAATCATTCTTCACTTGGGCGGCAACGACATGGTTGATCGGGGACGCCTTGCTGTCAAGGAAGCCCTCCTGACAGAGCTCGCATGGCTTGGACGGGCCTTTTCCCGGGCCAGGTTGGCTTGGTCTTGCATGATCTTGCGCCGGTCATGGGGCTCCGGAGTACGATCGCGAGCCTTGAATGTTTCAGTCAGGTGGCTCAATGGGGAGTTGGCCAAGCTGTGCTCAGTGAAGGGCCGCGTGTGTCATATCCCACACCTGATGATCACGGGAGATGTGATGTTTCATCAGGATGGGGTGCATTTATCAGAGATTGGCACAGACATTTAGATCAGAGGAATATGGTCTTTCGTGCAGGACTTATTCTGTGGTAGGGAGGTTGAAGGACCTATGGGCCCTGGTCACCCTTGTGGCGGAAAGGAGGCCACAGAATATTGACATGGATTTACAGGGTTAACGGGAGTCCTCCTTGCGTACTCCCTAGGCCAGCACTGAGGGGAGAGACGGTAAGCTCTCCGCAGGGAGATTGGGGCCACCGGCTGGGGAGGCAAGGACGCCAGGTCACGAATTAAGGCAGGTGGCAGCGGTCCCTTGGTATTCCTTACGTGCCTCCTGGGATCCTGGGCAGCCTGGTGGTCGAGGGGTGGGCCCCGAATATGGCGGACAAGGACCAGAGGGCAGGGGCCTACCACTCAAGGACGCAGGTGGGTTGCGCCTTGCGTGGGTACTCTGATTTGGAGATGCGAGCCAGAGGGTCCCTTAGTGCTGGGGTAAAAAGTAATTAGTCTAATAGAGAAAAAAATGTTATGTCGATATTAAAAATGTGTTATTGATTTTATCAACTTTAATATGTACTGTTTTAGTCATGTTTATGAATGTTGAAAATTAAACATGGCCATTTTACACCCACTTCCTGAAGTATTGAATTTGATTGTGGGATGTATCATTTGACTTGGCGGGCGGGGGAGCATGCTGGGGGGTCCGGGCCCTATTCAAAGCGCGAGGCTCAAGGAGCGTGCCATTAGGGCCCGGCCTCCCGGCTCCTCGCCACACCCCCTGCAACTCAGGCGGCCGGGCTAGCCCAATGGGTGACCGGACACGGGAATTCCCTCCGGGGGCAGCAGTGACGCACGTCCGGTGCGGGAGAGGGCGGAGACTCCGGCCTATTTAGGCTCCTGGAACTTTGGTTTGGTCTCTTTCCTCACCTGCACCGGACGGCCCTGGACTGCGCCCCTCCTGTTTGCCGACTCCCACCCACCCGTCCCTTGGATTAGTACTTTGAGGGGTTTTTTTTGCGGAAAGGAGGCCACAGAACATTGACATGGATTTACAGGGTTAACGGGAGTCCTCCTTGCCTACGCCCTAGGCCAGCACTGAGAGGAGAGACGGTAAGCTCTCCGCAGGGAGATTGAGGCCACCGGCTGGGGAGGCAAGGGCGCCAGGTCACGAATTAGGGCAGGGGCAGCGGCCCCTTGGTATTCCCTATGAGACTCCTGGGATCCTGGTCGAGGGGTGGGCCCTGAATATGGAGGACAAGGACCAGAGGGCAGGGGCCCACCACTCGAGGACGCAGGGGGGTTGTGCCTTGCATGGGTACTCAGATTTGGAGATGCGAGCCAGAGGGCCCCTTAGTGCTGGGGGATTAAGTAATTAGTCTAATAGAGAAAAATTTTGAATGACGATATTAAAAATGTGTTATTAATTTTATCAATTTTAATATGTACTGTTTTTGTCATGTTTATGAACATTGAAAATTAAACATGCCCGTTTTACACCCACTCTCTGAAGTATAATTTGATTGTGGGATGTATCATTTGACTTGGCGGGCGGGGCGGGGGAGCATGCTCGGGGGTCCGGGCCCTATTGTGGGCTGTTTCCTTGTGACCCCGTTTCACTCCAATTATCACTGCTTACTCCTTCCTTTTATGTGGATAACGGAATTCTTGGAGTCCCTCTGACTTCTGTGGGATCTGTCCTCGTTGCTTTCAGAATATTAGCATGAATCTCCTTCAGCTCACCGGTACTCACTCGTTTGTTCAGCTCCAATATTGGCATCTAAGACTGAATTACTTGCAACAAGGCCTGAAGTGTGACATACCACTACATCCCTAGTTCGCTACCTTAGGGATACCCAATGAGGTGGACCATCCCAACTTCCATTTTCCGAAGTCACCAAGAAGGAAATAGCAAGGAAGTGGGCTGCCCGGCGATGCCAATTATAAACTAGTGGCGCTCTGGTCTCGGTCTATATATTGAGGTAGAACAAGTAACCTTTGAAAGCAAGGGATGCCCCGAGAAGTGTCAGAAGGTACGGCTGTGGTGGAGACATTCCCATTAACTGGACGAATGGCTTGACAATGGCCAGCGGGGTGGCACTGCACACAATACTGAGTCAACCGGGCTGTGAATTACGCTTATTCAGCTACTTTCTTGAAAGGAGGTGGAGTAAGGCACACCTGTAAAATACCAAGGGAGGCCTGAGCCACACGTTATCTCTCCCAGCTTCTGCCTCCTCAGCCTCAGGACCCATCTGGAGGCCCAGCCTCAGAGTCCGCCTCAGAGAGGCGGCCCCTTTCTATGGATGCTGCTGCAGCAGAATGCGGGCAGCTACTGGTTTGGCAGTTACCCTGCTTGTTTACCCGAGCAGTCCCCCAGGCTTGCCTTCAGTGCCTCTGTGACCAAGTGGATGAGGTGCGGTGGCGCGATGCCAGTGTAGGGCCTTGTTATTACATGGAGCCCTTCCGGTATCACTCCAGTACCACTGAAGCCCACGAGGTAAATTCTGGGGGAATGAACAGTTCAGCTCTAGGCACCATGCTTCCCTTAACCATGTGTGATGAATTGAACAAAATTGCTGTACACTTACTCGCTGGTAGGCCTGTACATTTGTAGTCCGTTATTTATGCACCATGTGATCACCGCCAAGGTGAGTGAGGTCACACAATGAGTCTGTGGGGTAGCGGCTTCAATATGTCATTCCAAAGCTCACCTCTACTAATCACGTGAACTGCAGGTGTATTATAACTCAAGAGGGAAGAGCACATGGTAAATCTTGTAGGTCTTTGTGGCGTGTGCCTCTGTACCTCTAGGTCTGTGATGAGATCGGTCTAGAGCGTGTGACGTCTTGATGTCTGTTCCATGGTGGTGAACGGAGCCAAGAACCGGCATGGGCTAAAACTTGACCATAGATCTATCTGCCCCTTTGGATAGACTGGGTGCATAGCTGCCAAGGTTTCAGATTGCTATGTGACATTTTCATAATTTCAGTGTAATTATGAGTGACATTTCAACAACTATGAGGAGGACACTTTCTCGTGAGCAAAATTGAGCAATGAAAACGAGGGAAACAAAAAGAATTACACCCATTTGGCCAACAAGAAACTCTAAAAAGATCTTAAAACTACTGCAAAGCAAGCAGCAGAAATTGAAATGCACTAAATTAGTATCCTTGTAACCTGATTGGAGTGTTCAGTGCTTTAAATGGGCAAGTACTGTCTGGTACAGAGTACTTGCAATTTTCTAATTTAAAATGGAGAGTACCTGCACTTCTCAGCACTACGGCTGGCGCTGAAAGTAAGTGGCCCTGCACCAGTATGGCTGTGCGCTAGCGCTATTAATATTTTAAAGCACATTTTAAAGCAGTGAGAGAAATAACTCACTGAGGCACTACTTCGTTTGAGAGGCGACTATATGGACACTGCCATGGTGGCGGAAAAGACTGTGTACATTCACAGGGGCTGTCCCAAAAAATGGATAAAAAAATGGGGAGGCTGGAACACCTATAGAGAGGATATCTGTGAATTGCCATTAGTGACTCAAGAATTGGAATAACATAATGCAGATGACACGTAACGCTATACACACAAGCGGCAGGGTGCGAACGCTACTACATTGTAAATAGAGACAACAAAGAATGTATAATGTGTGGACTGTATTTACCATATTTGATTTGTACAAAGATGTGATGATTGTTCCATTCACAATTATATAAATAAAAGTTTCGTTTGCGGGCGACTCTCGAGGAGCAGCAATTCGTACAGGCTACCTCGCCTTAAAGACTTTCGTGGCAAACCCCTGCCTGGGCATGATTCTGTGGTTCAGCAGCAGATGCACAGGGAGGGGCTGGTGTGCTGCACTGCTGAGGAACGATCCCATCGGCCGCTGCGTTCCGGGTGGGGGACTCCGCTGAGCCGCCGGCTTGTCCCATCGAGTGATCATAATTTTTTAGAGAAAATAACCACGGCACAACGCCATTGCCTGCAACCTGCTAATACTTTATTCGAACTGCAGCCGCTGCACCTGCTTGTCACTCGTGTCGCCGCAGACGGACGTCCGTGACTGCCTATTAAAGAGTGGGTGTCATAAGACTCCTTCCTGACCTCACCCAGGCCGTTGTCTCAGTAGCAGCCCTGGGCCACTGACTCTGTCAGGCATGAATGTATAATCATTAACCAAGCCGCGACGCCAGGTGAATGGTCCTGTTAAATTGTAGCAGCTTAGAGTTGCGAACTCTGACCAGCCACCAAGCAGCGCGCATAGCTCGCTGCCACTCCATACCAGCAGTATTGGTGCATAATTACTAGCTCTCCACTTGACAGCTGAGGAGGTGCTTTTATGCATGACCTTGCATTTCAGTGCAGTGATGCGGACCACCGCACTGAAATGCGTTAATCTAACACCTGATGCGTGGTACTTGGCAAGGCTGGGGGTGCTCCATATAGCACACATAGGTCAAGCCCCTCCTCTTCTTCAGCAATACCATAACTTGTAATTTGTACGGCACAAATTCACCCTTTGTAGCATTTTGGTGCGGATTAACAGATGCTTGTTGTTCTCCAACTTGATGCTATTCTTTTTAATGGCCTAGGGAAGATGAAAGGCAGAATGAAACCAACGGGATTCAAACCCGTTGCAAGAGATAGAATAATACAGATTCTTGCATTGGATGCAGGAGACATGCCGGAGTCCACTGAGCCACCGGATCTGGAAAGAGCAAGGCTAGATATGGTAAAGAGTGTCGGCCTCTCTTCCTCCAGGTGAAACAGACATCATTAGCAGAGGCAATACTCTAGTGGGAGTGGAGGGAATGAGGGGCGGATTTAAGAAAACTGAAATGGCCTGTGGTGGCCTCTAAAATGTAATGCAGCCAATTGTAAGTCATGTATTTGGTGCAGAGAGCTGCCTCAAGAGATTTGGTAGAAGATATCAAGTCCATCGAATAGGAAAGGGGTTTGTGATGCACTCATACAATGCCTTAAAAGTTTCCGTCTCCCTAGACAAAGCAGTGTGGGTGCAGAGGTAGAAACATTCTCATCAGAGAAACTAAGTTGTTGCCTGGCGGCCATTTGTTGTATGTATTGCCAAGTGTGCTGCTTTACAGCTACCAAGCTGCAGGCTAGTGGCAGCGATTGACATGGATAGGCTAGCCCTTTTGCTGCCAATACGATAGGAGCAGTTTCTGATAGAGATTTCTAACCACAGATTCCTCACCTTAGAATATTCCCCATGTGTCAGACAGTATCTGGAAAATCTTGAGTAGTTCCTCTGCAGGTTGGTAAGTAATGTCGTTCGGCTCAGCATAGTCTGCGCACAAAGTGACATCGCAGTGCCTGCCTAGGCGGTGTCCTGTTATGCTGACATCAGTTCCTTTATTTCAGCACCAACAACTGCGATCCAGAGAACTAACTCAGTGACTTTTTGACCAACTTTAGTAAACATTCTTTTACTTTGCTCCCAGTAAACTGTCCCCCTGTAAAACCCTCAGGGTTCAAGCCTTGCAGGGATTGTCACAGGCAAATGTCTGTGTCCGACCCCCACTTGATTTGTCTTCGGTGCCTGGAGTGTCACCACGACCCCAAGGCCTGCATCAAGTGCAGCTCAATGCACTCAAAGGTGATTCGCGGACGGATGATGAAGCTCCTGGTGGCAGTAGAGAAGAAGGCTCTGTTCTGCTCCTCCTTGTTTCCATGGAAGATCTCAAGGCCGGTCACGGGGCCATTCCTGCAGACGATCATCTTCCTACTCCAAGACCTCAGGACAGGGGCAGGGATGTTTCCTGGTTCATGTTTAAAAATTCTCTTCTAATAAATACTTAAAAAAATAATCAGATGCACTTAGGGCTAATGCGTATGTGTGTTAAAATGCACTTTCTTGAACCTTGATGGCCCCTTATCAAACTTTACCATGAAGTTTGTTGCAAGATTGACATGCCAAATACGTTCAGGGCTCGGCTCATGATCTGGCTCTTAGAGCCTGCTCCTGGCTCGACTCGTGCTGTTCATTTGTTGGCTCGCCCACCTCCACATTTAGCTGTGCCAGGTTAGGCCTCCTGAAAAGAGTGGGGGTCAGGGTCAGAAATCCATGGCTGCTCCCCGCAAGCAGTGGTCGAAGTGGGCGGGAACGGCAGGGCCCTGCGTGCCCCTACTTCTTCAATTCGTAGGATTCCGTTCCCCTGCTTTTTTATTTGGAAAATGCGTCCCAGGACGCAAGAAATCACCATCGCCAATAAATAATTCTAGGTGTTCCTGGCGTTCGAGGAGGAGTTGATGTCTGAACTGGGGTGGTGGAGTGAGCTGAAGAATGATGATGAATTAAACCCAGATCAGTTGCCTGGGGGTGAGTGTTTGATTTGCTCAAACGCTCCGTCCGTCATCTCCTTTGGTATTGCTTTGTTCGAGGACAGGCGGCAGAAAAGTATCAGGGCTCTGTCTTTTCCTTCTTGCCCAGAGAAGAAAAATACAGTATCCACTACTGCTTTGCCTCTTCAGCTGCCATCCCCGCCCCACTCTTTCCTTCTTCCCTCTCTTTCTGTCTAGCAGTTCTTCTCTTACTGAAAACCGTGACTTAAAGATGGGGTTCTCACTCTCTTTCCTCTCCTTTCTTTTATTTGCTTCCCTGTGAAATAGATCCAAAAAAGAAAACCATTTTTGCTGGAACTGTCGTATTTTTTTGACATTTTAATTCCAAAGTGCAGCATCTGGAATAAAAAGGTTAAACATTTGAAAAACAACTAAATAAAGTAAGACAGAGTGGTAGCAAACTGGCCAGATTGATTTTATTCACACCCAATCACCTTAGCGCCACTTTTCCAGAGTTTGCCAGTGAAGCGCTATTTTTTTTCTTGTCTTTGTTTTCCCTGGGCTTGCAACTAGTGCACCAATCCTGGAGGTACTGCAATGTGTGGATTGGAAAACAAAATGTGTACTGCAGCTCTGCGTCCAGGGATATGGTCTTTTTACCATACTGCTTACGTTTTGTAAGGATATAAGCAATGGACATTGAAATGGTCTGTTCAGGGCCCTGTAGTCATGTCCTTAACTTTACAGGCAAAAGCACTCCCTGTTTCTGGATAGTGAGTGTAAAAGTGATAAGGTAACCATGTTGTTCCTGCTTACATTTCCCATGGTTTGCTAAATTTTGCAGTCCCTATGAGTGTTTGCATTTTCCAGGATGTTGTTATTTTTTTTTGTAGGCCGCATATTGCTCTTGTCTAGTGCGTCATTTAAATTGAGCAGCATCCAGGTGTTTATAGCCGGCAGGAATTGGGTTGTAGTTGAAGGCAGTGTCAGTTTTTCTCAGTGGTGCAGTATGGTGTTCAGTGGGGGAGAGGATGTGGCACTATGGCCAAAACTGCTGAATTTGGAACTGGGGAACTAGGTTCAGCCTTAATAACCAGTCCACCAGACCACTCTCCTGAGGAAGCACAATCCCATGCTAGACCTTAGAAGGCTTCGCAAGACCTTATAAGCTCTGATGTCTTAGCACCAGCAGGTGGACCCTAGCAGTGACAAGTGTAGGTTAAACTTTAAGGCTTGTCCACCACTATCCCTACTGAAGTTCACCTCCAGTCTTGCGGGCAGGTCTATGAAGCAGCCCACCATAGAGTGACAGTGACTCTGTCACTGTGGTCACAGGACCCTTGAGAAGGGCCAGCTCTAGGGCAGTTCAACCGGTGTGACCGCACCGGGTGCTGACGTTGGGTGGAGGCATTATGTTTACAAGTATATTAAGGTTTTAAAAGCGCTTGCTGCCTCCTTCCTGACCTCCAGAAATTTTCGGCAACAATAAAAATGTCATGATGACTGGTGTTTAATGTTCTTCCTAGAGAGAGATCATTTTGTCTAGTGGAAGTTTTGATTCATGGAAAGGTAACTCAGAGGGCTAATGTGCGTGCTGCAAAGAACATGTACCATGCAGATCACAAAGTGCACATAATGTAAATAGGTCGGTGGGCTACTGTTTTTGTCAGAGAGATCCTTTTGTTACTTGCAGTTTATAAGTTGAAATCTTAACATAGAACAGTGAGCTATTAACTTTCATCTAAGAGCTGCATACAAACTGCAAAGTATAAATTAGAGTGTTATAATTTTTTCCCCTAGACTTTGATTATCCTAATGTTTCAAAAAGTGTTCTTTTGGACAGAAATACATTCGGATTATTAAAGAGAACCCCCAACCATGGTATTACATTTTAAATTCTGAGTTTGTGTTTCTCCAGACCAATCACTATTAAACAATACAGCCTACTAGTATGGTTGTCATGTGAATCCTACACCTTGTGTCCTTAGTCTTATGTAACATTTTCTATACAGATTTACCCACATATTGATTGTCTCTGAGTAATGTGTGTGATGTAAAGTGCTCTGACACCCTACACTGGTATGAGTGGCTCTGTAAATCAAATTAAATGCATCTGAGAGAGAGTGTGGATATGAAGACTTGAGGGGCACTGTTAAAGGTTGATAGTGAGGGAACACATGCCAGAGGTGGTCATTGGGGGGCAAAAATGAAACATTAATGCACAGGGCACCACCAGTGCTAAGGCCGGCCATGCCCTTGAGGCCAGTCTGCATCACCCATAGGTACCTCCATTGGCTTTGTTTCAGAAGTGATAGCTGCAACTCACCAGGGATTGGCAATGCAGGATTTGCACGCACACCAAACTAAGTTTGCAAACTTCACAGACTCTCTGCTTCATTCACAAGCATTTTTATAATGTGCTGCTTGCTATGGGGCCACTGGAATTAATTATACAGCAAAGGAGGACAAAATTATGCTGCAGTGTTGACTAAATTATGCATTAAAAAAAAGGCTGCAGCGTAATGCAGTATATTTTCTGATATTTTATTATTTTGACATGTGTACTCATGCTAACAGTCTCTGGAAAGATTTTGCCTTATAAGTACCAGTATAACTTACAAATGCAACAGTGAGAAAGGTGATCAGTCAACCTTGCAATAGGCCATCCACTCCGCAGCAACACAAGTCACTTTTTTTTATTAACTTTTGATACGTTTGAGCTATAAACAATTTATTTGTTTAAATGGTCAGATCATGCAGCAGATCTTGCATCATTAGGTAAATATGGCAGAGCCATAATTATATAGAAAACATTTTTAAACTAGGATATTTTGCCATTCAAGTGTGAACTGCTGTTGTGGAAAAGGGATAAGTGCTGATGACAAACTCCATGGCTCAGAGACAAATGGGACCAGTCGGCGTGGGTGCTTCTAGGCATTCCACTGCTTGTGTGCCGGGTGCTTCCCAGCTAAGTCTGAGCTGGTTAAGTTCACCTTCACTCTGGCCTTGTTCTCGTTTAGCCGGTTTTGCCCTGTTGACCTTTTGGACGGAGGCCGAGATGCCAATTGGAACCCTTTCAGCACGTATTTTCGCAGATTTCGATGTCTCTGCTCGAACAGGACAAAGGCTGAAATCCCCGTCCCTTATATGCATCATCGCCCCCTCCCACCCACGCACGCACGCACCGCCTCTTCCTGTCTCTCTCCCTCTTGTGCTGTTCGGGCTGCACAGGGCCCAGCTCCTAATGAGACGAACATGGCAGCTAGTTAGCAGGGGGGTGTGTCTCCTGGGTTAAAACGAGATAGTCACACTGCAATGATTGAAGGTGGGGGTCAGAGGTCAGCGCAATTACAGGCCTGTGGAATCATCCCTCGCCTCTTTGATATCCCAGTTCTAAGCTCCCTTCCCTGCCAAGCTTATCTGCGAGTTTTTGAAAACTTTCTTCTGGGTCGAAGAGAGCGAGCGAGCTCGAGTCAGACTGGTTCTAATTGTAGGTTTTGCCTCAGTGCTGTGCACATTAACTCATTTGTTGTAGCAGATGTTTCTTCATTGGCTGCTGGAGCGGGCTCTTTGCCTGTGGTGATGGTCTGGGCACAGCCTGGAGGCCCCGCCCTGTGCCCAGCCTCGTCCTTCTCATTAACTCGCGACCTCCAAGCTCACCTTGTGTAAATAGGATACAATCCCCCTGCAGCCCTGGGTCAGCTGGCGTGGGAGCAGCGAGGTGCACAGGGCGACTCGATTATTAGACAAGAACCTGCTGCATTGTTTAGGTTTCCATTTATGACTCAGTGTATTTGTGTGTGTGTCCATCAGTGACTCTTGGCGCTCATCCTAAAGGTCAAATGCTTGTTACTCAGCTGGTCGTGCCAGTGCTGTATTAGAGCAATCACCTCGACAGCTGGTCATTCATGTGTATAGTTAATCGTCTGCCTGTCTGTCCAGCTGGCAGTCTGTGTGCTTGACCGCCCTATCTCATCACCCATTATTGTAAATCTCTAATGTTACCCCAAGAGCCTGACCATCTTTCACCTTTGATATAGGATTGTGATAATCCCGGATTAAGGAAGCGAACATTTCACCCGGATGGTGTTAATGTTAGTGTCCCTATTTGGGGAGTTGTTTTGTGTGCAGCAAGAACTGAGGTCCCTGCATGCTTACCTTTTAAACCGGTTGGAAGGAAGGGTGCTTTCTTTTCACAGTTGATGCCGATTCACATTTACATTTCAGTGGTAGGAATCGGGCAGTGATTTGAATAAGTGATTTACAGTTTAGAAGAATCACAAACATTTTGTAACTTTTTATGGGGTCTGATGCCCTTAATCATAAGGTGCCTGTCTGTGACACACTTGAATAGCATCAGGAATATACTACACTGTTCTTTGAGGTTGTTTCGAGTTGGAAAGCCCACAGTGGTATGAGTACGGAGCAAACCTAGAGCTGAGCTTTAAGCGACTGTTTTTAAAATAATGCAACGTTGAGCAAAATGAAAGAGCTGTTTACATGTAGGTTTGTGTTCTGCTCAGTACAAAACTGCATATATTTACACAAACTATAGTATTTTACTCTGTGAGGTGGCAATTGCAGTATTGATTAAATAGTGCTTTTGTGCTTCCTTGCAAAAACTAGCATTGGCAAAGCCATCAAGCGTGGCAATGTTTTTTAAAATTATCTTTGTTCAAACATACGCAATATGCAGAAAACCAGCAAAGATATAACACTGTATAAGAACAAAGCAGTAGCCCAACAGCACAGTGGACCCGCTCTGACATTCAAGTGCATTCCTTTTCAGGCGGCTGCACATGTGATGAAGCAAAATGCAGTCACTTAAAGTGCAAGCCAGCCAATGGATGAAGTGGGCTTACCCACTGCCGTGTTATATGCTGTAATAAACATAAACAACAAAAGTAAGGGCTGAAGCAAAATGTATATAACCCATGATTAGGCAAGTGGATGAAGAAAGTTGACCAAAAACTCCTGTATGTATCTGCATATGTATTATATTTTTTTCTTTTTAAAAAGTGAGTTGGGCAAAACAGATAAAGCCGTTTCTAAGCCAGACCTAAAAATACTTATTGATGATTAACATTTTGGAATCCATTTTGTGTTTGCTTTTGTTTTTTTACTATTTTAGGCACTTTGTATCACTGCAGCCCGTTTTCTGTGGTTTGTTAAGGGGTTTCATGGTAGTTAGTCCCAGCACCATTAGAGGGCTGAGTAGGCAGCCTTGGTGGCAAAAGATCGTGAGGGCTTTTTTGACTGTGCAGAGACTAGTTCAGGCATTTTATAGGTTAGCAGAGTGGAATCCCAAATTAAGAGGCGTCATTGTCCTGCACCTACATGATCTCTCGTGCTATCTTGAGGTGTAATGGCCAGGAGCAGTTTCCTGAACCCTTAGAAGCTAAGCATGAAACTTTACTCCTATAGTCCATTGGGGGCCAAAGAAGCTCTTCCACCTCCCCAGAAATAAATCAATTTTAACAAATTACGGTGGAGCTATGGAGCCTAGTCCTGTTTCCTTATTAGTTTTGGGGTCCTTGTTTGTGGTGCTGTACCACAGACTTAATTTTAGTAATCTTACCTTGACAATGAAGCACCCTGGTGATCTCTTGTTCATACCTTGCGCAGTAATGGTAGCATTTTTGGTCCCATGTGCTGGAAGTTTGTGCTTTGTATGACTTCTGAGATCTGGTAAGATAGACTTCAAACTATATGCTTAACTTTTTGGTTGAGTGGTTTCCTGACTGCTTCAAGCTCATGTGGCCATTTGAAAGAAATGATGCCTTCGACTCTGTTCCCTATTGCCATGATCTCTGTCTTCAAACCGTTGCACCACCGGAAGCCTCACTCATCCAGAAGATGCACCTGAGAAAATCATGAAATCTGATCTGTGGTGTTTGCTAATCTGGTGCATATATGTTTGGTCATCCTTTTGTGCTCTTAGAATTGTACTTGCTGTTGAGCAAAGACCTGTGCCACTGGTCTTATATGCACGTTGAAAGGTTGAGGGTACAATGAAGAGCCTGCTGGAATTCTGTATTAGACCCCCTCTTAATGAGGAGGAGGATTGCCCTATTGAGCCCTGCTGGCTATGGTTGGAGACAAATAATTGAATATGCTAGCGCTGTAAACCTTTACCCATGCCCATCCTTCAGGCAGAGATTTTGCTGTATTGTATTTTACTGTACAGACAGGTCAAGCAAGATGAGAACTTCAGCCTGGGCTGTGTTGAGAGATGTGAGGCGATATTCCAGAACGTCTGCCAATATAGTCTTACACTCTTTGGATGGCCTAGTTGCTGATCAGAGAAGGAAGATGAAGGGATCTTCAACAAAAGATAAATGCTGATGGGGGTTTCTTACATGATTTTGTTAAGGAGAGGAAGGTTGGTAATTGAATGGTTTTGGTCATGGACTTGCAAAAAAAGGGGCTTATTTTATGACCCCTAGAACCCTGCCCTAGTGCTGTGAGATGTTCAGCAACTCAAGTATGTTGGGGTTAGAGTGTGCACCTGATTTTCAAGAAAGTACGAGGGTCTGGTTCAATAAGTTGGAAGCCTTTATCTTCGATCTGACCTGGATGAGTTGCTCCGGTATTATGGACTTGAAGGTGACTGGCATTGGAGTAGCAATGGTACGAAAGCAGAGTTTATGGGTTTTGCAGACATCATATCTGATGATTGTTGGCTCAGTAATCTCAAGATAAATCTGCAGTTGGGGATGTGCTATCTTGGCCCATTGAATCCCTTACTTGTATCCCTTGATTAGATTTTCTTTGGCATGCATTCTAGGCGTGTTCATCCCTCTTTATAATTGCCAGTTCCAGATTTAACTACTTCTTCTCTGCCTTGTCTTATGGTTTAGGTTCCTGCAAAGTGTATATTTGCCTTCAAAAGGTCAAGTCAAGGCTAGATTTGGTGAGGGAGTTGTTTAGTGTGTGGTAAAGTAGTATGGGACTATGCTATTCACTACTGAAGGTACAATCACTGTGACACTACATGCTTTTCTGTAACTTTTTTAGATTTGATCATAGGCTTCTGCTCAAACCTCTGTTAAAATCATTGGGCCCCCGCAAATGTAGAGAGGCTTTGTTCCATCTGTAACTATTGAACCCACCCTCCATTTGCAATAGGGTGTGCTCCTTTTTAAAAGCTGCAGTTAGACCTTAAAAAAAAAACCATGGAGGGTGCACCTAATGAAATAATATGCATCTGCTCGTCAGTTTTCAACTGTTGTACTTTGTCTTTATCATTTGTTTTAACCCCTTCCCTGCGGGGCTAATTCCCTCGCTGTGCTGGGGGGAAGGGGGCGCGCGCAGCGCCCCAGTGCTTGTGACGAGCTCAGCTCATCATGAGCCACAGTGGCCGGGTGCTCATGACGAGCTGAGCCCGTCATGACCACGCCCATTCCAATGGAACGCCCAGCACAGCAGGGGAATTATCCCCGCGTGGGCGCGCCGCAACGGTCATGACTAGCTCAGCTCGTCATGACCACACGGCCACCGTGGCTCATGACGAGCTGAGATCGTCATGAGCATGGGAGGAGTTAAAATGTTTTATCAATTTTATCTGGCACCTTGCACTTTACACAAATGCTTATTAATGTTTGATTGCATTGCATCTTTTATGGCCATAATTTAGCTGAATAAAGATTAATTAAATTGAGTACTACTGAGGGTAGGCATGATTGCCATTCAAGGTGATTAAGGAGTGGTCTCAACAAGAGCTTATGGTTCAAGTTGCGGACTATTTTGTGTGTGAGCCCTACAGCCTTCTAAGTTTTCCTGACCAAGTCCAGATTTACAGCAATTACTGTGGCTTTTGTATTATCAGGTCTGTGGCTTTTATATTATTATAAGGTAGCTGTCAGAGTGACCTTATTTGGCTGCAACTGGGTGAAGACGGCCAAGTTTGTGATCCCATTGAGGAAGCTTGCATTTTACCTTTCTGTCCTATGTATCAGGGTCATGATGAAGAATACATTCCCATAAGCTTACCTCTGCTCCAGCACCTATCAGTTGGCATACTATCTTAAGTATCAAAGCCCGTCTTCATTGCACTCCAGTGCCTACCTGTACGTGTGCGCATTTGGACTCCAGAGCCCACCTGTAAAGACATGTCTGAGATCCAGAGTCCAGCTATATATGCACTTACAGAGGACCTGATAATAGGACCTGTGATAACAGTTCTTGCTTATAAATCAGCATCTTACGTGGGATAACTATGTTATTGAAGAATGTATCTGTAGTAAATGTACTCTTAGGGTTCCATAATTTTCCTGTGAACGCTGTATTTACCCAGGATTCTGGACTCATCCTATGATACTTGTACCTACCCTGAACTCCAGAGTGCACTGTTTAGACTTATCCTAAGGCTGAAGAGCCCGTCTGTGCTTTATCTTGATGGCTGTGGCTCCATGGCCCATTGTCGCTTATGACAACAAGCTGTCGGAGGCTTCATAGCCCACCACAGACCCCCCACTTGTGGCTTTGTCTTAAGAGTAGATGCAGCCTAAGATGTCACCTCTGGCACAACTAGACTTTTACCCTAATTCCAGCATCGTATAGACTCCAGGCGGATCACATCATGTTCCTATACCTACCTCACTGCCAGGATTGGGAGCGTTTAAAAACTGTGAAGACTGGGAACTAAGCAGTCAAAAACTGTACATTTACCTATCAGAGATCCTTATCAGGGGACTGTCAGCCAGTCTATATGTCTGCTGCTCCTTCTTTTAACTCCAGGGCTCACTTATTCAGATCTCTGTGCCCTCGTCTCATTTTATCTTTTCAAAGATGAATCTTGATTTACCATGTCTGCATTCTTCACTTCATATACTTCGTCTTTTTAAGTCAGGCTTTAACGAAGACCCTTTGATTTTGATAAAATGTAATAACACATTCATGTTATAGGATAGATTTTTCTTCTGCCCGCTACTGCACACAGCATGGGTCAATGGATCAGTCCTCTTCAGCCAGTGGACAACACTACTGTGAGCGACAACTTTCTGCTCGTTCACAAGGAGCACATCTGCAAAGAAGTAGCACCTTCCAGTGCCAGGGACTACTATGGCAATGTGTACTTGAAAAAAAATAAAAGCAATGGCAGTAGCTAATTTATATTGGTGATGGCTTGGCAGCTCCTTCCGACACTGCTGCTGGGCTGATTGTATGTCGTCAAATACACTCATCAAGTGATTTTAAAAAAGAAATATGTAAAGCAAGATCTAAGATGGCTTCCTCTGTGTATATGCGTCTGCATGCATGGGCGTCCATCCTTAAATGTTTCTTACTCAATGAAACCGATTTAAACCTGGTCCCTGTCAGGTGTGCATGACACGTATAGGCAGCCATCTTTGAATGGTTTTTGTATAACTTTATTACAAAAGCCATTTCCAGATAGTCGTCCATGGCCTTGCGGTTATTTGTGGTAATGAATGGTAGTTTTACCCAAAAAAAATTAAAAAATGCATTAACAGAAACAGAAGGTTGACAGCCAGGTCCACCACATTGGCTTTGTCAGTGCGTTTTTAAAAATTCTTTCTTTATGCTTTTTTGATGTGCAAATATATTTATAAATACCTCTGTAGAAAAGTCTACGATAAAAAAAAATGCTGATCCAACCTCAGCACAGCATCCTCCATCACCCGCCCTTCTATTGGTACCCTCCTCAAGCTCCTAACACCCAGGCCCCCTCGGAGTCCATGGAAGGCACCGCAACCCGTATTTTTTTCTTTTTCTAAACGAAGAGCGCCGCGGTGCTAATATGATTTGCATCTGAAGTCCACATTTCCCATTGTCTTCTGAACCGAGTGACACCATCTTCAATCTAACGGAAGTGATCTAATCTTTCTAAATGTTAATTTCTCCCTGAAGAAAATGTCTCTTCAGGACGAGTTTGGCAGGGACAGATTCACCGTGCCCAGCGCCGGTGGGGCAGCAAGACATTTGTTCCTATCAATCATCCGTTGCCGCCTTCACTCGGATGCCCTGGCACACTCGAGCTCACCTCTCCTTCACACTCGAAGTCACTCTGCATCCTCGCCTGCCCGTCCGCTGTACCACGCCACCCCCCCCCTTTCTGACTCTCACCTCTACCCCACTCATCAGCGAGTTCCTCTGCCTCTTTCTCTTGTTTCCTTTTCCTTTGAAACATCATTAAATCTCTTTACGCAACAATTACTCAATGTACCGGAAGTTCCAAGTGGGTCACACCCACACTTCTCTTCCAGACACTACAGATCACCCAGGGGGAGCCTCTGCAGAATGTGACGAGGAAACTGAAGATGCCTGTAGGGTAGTGTTAAAGGTGGGTGTGACGATTACGAGATCTTAGCTTAGTGTCTCAGATAGAAAGGGATAGCAGGCAGATATTTCAGGGCAGTACCGCACATGGGGCGAATGATGGGCAGATATGTCTGAAGTGGGTAGCAATGGTAGTGAGATATATTGGGTATAGTGGGCGTGAAAGGGAGGTCTCTCACAAAATTAAAAGCTGAGGAGGAAGGTGACCTGAAAGCTCATTGCAGAGTCAGAAGTGGGTAGGAATGATAGGCAGATGACATGGGTAGTTGTAGAAGTGAATGGTAGGCAGAGGACCTGGGTAGTGTTAGAAGTGAATGGTAGGCAGATGACCTGGGTAGTTGTAGAAGTGAATGGTAGGCAGAGGACCTGGGTAGTGTTAGAAGTGTAGGGTAGGCAGAGGACGTGGGTAGTGTTAGAAGTGAATGGTAGGCAGAGGACCTGGGTAGTGTTAGAAGTGAATGGTAGGCAGATGCCCTGGGTAGTGTTAGAAGTGAATGGTAAGCAGATGACCCGGGTAGTGTTAGAAGTGAATGGTAGGCAGAGGACATGGGTAGTGTTAGAAGTGAATGGTAGGCAGAGGACATGGGTAGTGTTAGAAGTGAATGGTAGGCGGATGACCTGGGTAGTGTTAGAAGTGAATGGTAGGCAGATGACCTGGGTAGTGTTAGAAGTGAATGGTAGGCAGAGGACCTGGGGAGTGTTAGAAGTGAATGGTAGGCGGATGACCTGGGTAGTTGTAGAAGTGAATGGTAGGCAGATGACCTGGGTAGTGTTAGAAATACATGTTAGGCAGATGACCTGCGTAGTGTTAGAAGTGAGTGGTAGGCAGATGACCTGGGTAGTTGTAGAAATGAATGGTAGGCAGATGACCCGGGTAGTGGTAGAAGTGAATGGTAGGCAGATGACCTGGATAGTGGTAGAAGTGAATGGTAGGCAGATGACCTGGGCAGTTGTAGACGTGAATGGTAAGCAGATGACCCGGGTAGTGTTAGAAGTGAATGGTAAGCAGATGACCCGGGTAGTGTTAGAAGTGAATGGTAGGCAGATGACCTGGGTAGTGTTAGAAGTGAATGGTAGGCAGATGATCTGGGCAGTTGTAGAAGTGAATGGTAGGCAGGTGACCTGGGCAGTTGTAGAAGTGAATGGTAGGCAGATGACCTGGGTAGTGTTAGAAGTGAATGGTAAGCAGATGACCCGGGTAGTGTTAGAAGTGAATGGTAGGCAGATGACCCGGGTAGTGTTAGAAGTGAATGGTAGGCAGATGACCTCGGTAGTTGTAGAAGTGAATGGTAGGCAGATGACATCGGTAGTGTTTGAAGTGAATGGT
The DNA here is from genome assembly GCF_964261635.1 of Lissotriton helveticus. Taxonomy (NCBI): domain Eukaryota; kingdom Metazoa; phylum Chordata; class Amphibia; order Caudata; family Salamandridae; genus Lissotriton; species Lissotriton helveticus. The sequence goes on along the minus strand of NC_136058.1, from coordinate 279,131,013 downwards.
AAGCAGATGACCCGGGTAGTGTTAGAAGTGAATGGTAGGCAGATGACCTGGGTAGTTGTAGAAGTGAATGGTAGGCAGATGACATCGGTAGTGTTTGAAGTGAATGGTAGGCAGATGGCCTGGGTAGTGGTAGAAGTGAATGGTAGGCAGATGACATCGGTAGTGTTTGAAGTGAATGGTAAGCAGATGACCCGGGTAGTGTTAGAAGTGAATGGTAGGCAGATGACCTGGGTAGTTGTAGAAGTGAATGGTAGGCAGATGACATCGGTAGTGTTTGAAGTGAATGGTAGGCAGATGTCCTGGGTAGTTGTAGAAGTGATTGGTAGGCAGATGCTTAGAATCGTATCTTAAGGCAGTGGGAATGGTAGACCGACATTTCAAGTAATGTCAGAAGTGGGTCGTAATGTAGGATCTCACGGTAATGTCATAAGTTAGAAGGAGTGGTAGGGCTAGCTCATGGTAATGTCACCAATGAGGAGTGGTGGGGGATATCTCATGGTAAATGTATTTTGTGGAAACTTGCCTCACAGCCTATCTCATTTTAGTGATAAATGTGTTGTTGTGGATGCATTCTAGCGGTATAATGCCGTAGGGAGATCGCAGTGTAATGTTAGCAATGGTAGGAGTGTTGGGGAAATATCTCACGGTACTGTCAGGAGGGGTAGGGAGATCTCTGCATAATATCAGAAGACTCGTAGGTAAATAGGACCCGGATCCCCCAGCATGCTCCCCGCTCCCTCCTGATAATCCACATTAGAATCATCAAACAGAGATTTGCGTGGGTGTAAAACGGGCATGTTTAATATTTGACATGTCATACACATGACAAGGCATTTCAAATTCATTATTTACAGTTATCAACACAATTTTATTATTGACTTTCCAGATCTTCTTCCGCAAGATTCTAATCCCCCAGCACTAAGGGGCCTTCCATCTCGCATCTTCCATGCAGAGCATCCACGCAAGGTGCAACCCACCTGCGCACATGAGTGGGCCCACAAACCTCGGATCCTTGTCAGCCCTCTCCAGGGGCCCACCCTCAGACCACCAGGCTGACCAGGGACCCGGGAGGCTCGTAACCTGTCACCCTAGCCTCCCCAGCCGGGGCCATATTTTTGAGCGGAGAGCTTACCGTCTCCCCCCTCAGTGCTGGCCTAGGGAGTACGCGAGGCGGACTCCCGTCTATTCCGTCGGTCAATTTTACTGTTCTAAGGTCTTTCTACCGCAACACGCCCCTCCAACCTACTGAGCTAAGGGACGGGTGGGTGGGAGTTTAAACTAACAAAGGGAGGGAAGAGGGAGACGCTTCTGGGACCCGTAACCGGTCCGGTGCAGCAGAGGAAGAAGAGACAGGGGTCCCGTCCCGGGAACCTAAATAGTTCGCCTGTCTCCGCCCTCTGCCACACCGGAAGTGCGTCACCTCTTTGCCCCGGGAAGTACTAAGTGGCCGTTCGCCCCTTGGGGCTGACCGGCCACCAATGAGACTAGACTCGGTAGGGGCGGGGGCCGGGTCCTAAGTGCGCGCTCCTTGATGCTCGCGCTTGTCATAGCACCCGGATCCCCCAGCATGCTCCCCGCTCCCTCCTGATAACCCACATTAGAATAATCAAACAGATTTTTTGCGTGGGTGTAAAACGGCTATGTTTAATATTTGACATTTCATAAACATGACAAGGCATTTCAAATTCATTATTTACAGTTATCAACACAATTTTAATATTTACTCTCCAGATCTTCTTCCGCAAGATTCTAATCCCCCAGCACTAAGGGGCCTTCCATATCGCATCTTCCATGCAGAGCATCCACGCAAGGTGCAACCCACCTGCGCACATGAGGAGTGGGCCCCCAAACCTCTGATCCTTGTCCGCCCTCTCAGACCACCAGGCTGACCAGGGACCCGGGAGGCTCGTAACCTGTCGCCCTAGCCTCCCCAGCCGGGGCCATATTTTACAGCGGAGAGCTTACTGTCTCCCTCCTCAGTGCTGGCCTAGGGAGTATGCAAGGCGGACTCCCGTCCATTCCGTCGGTCAATTTTACTGTTCCAAGGTCTTTCTACCGCCACAAAGGTGACCCGGGCCCACAGGTCCGTCACCTTCCCCACCTGCGCGCTGAATGAAAGACCACCCTTCTCTAATCCAAGTATCCGAATCAATGTTTGATAACTGCACTCCACCTTGTGATACATCACCTCACCGGAAACCATTTGGTGTGGAATGTGACGCAAGCGGCCCTTCGATGAGCACAGCCTGGTCCATTCTCCCTCGAGCCGCCTCACCGAGACATTCCAGGCTCTTGGCCGTGCTCCGGGGCCCTCCGCCCTGCGTGGTACCATGCCTGACCATGCAATTTCTGCCAAGGGAAAGACCCATCCCAGCCAGGCAACTCAGTTAGCAGCCCCTCTTTGACCGCCAGGGAAGAGCGCCCCCAGTACCCCTACCACCTTGGCAGGGCACCCTAATAAACAGGAGAGAAAAAGAAAAAATTCAGGCACAGTCATGATCAAATTGCAAGCATCACTTAACAGCCACCCAGGCTTGATATGACGGCGAAACCCGCCGACCACCAGTATACCATTTTCCTCACGGTGTCAGATACTGAGCCTGCCCTTGCCGCTAAAGCTGCCCCCGATTCTACAAGAGTCAACTGAGGCCATCAGTTCTTTAGTGCACAAATCTTTTTGCCCCGCCAAATGGAGCCCTTGCTGCAGTACAGTTCTACCAGTAGGACCCTCAGGACCCTCCGACGGCAGGGACTAGCTTGTGTAACTCAAGCATAAGAAATGCACTGCTATAATCGTAATACTGGTTATAAAGTACAATGTATATACGAACCGTACCCTAAAGTAGTACTGTAAATGCATTATATGGTTTCCACGCCTTAAGATGCTTAAACATCTAAACTCAATATCATGCTAAAAGATGGCGAAAAGTACTCAACTAGCTACTGAAATATGCCTACCCCGGAGAACCTAACCTAGGGACCGTACGAGGGAATGAGTGAGTGAGGAGTAGCTTAAGTTTAGAAATTCTCTGACAAGGGACTATCCAAGGATTCTCTACGGGTTTAATCAGCTCCATCCCCTTGGTTTTAGAATGAAAGAAGTCTTGTATCTCTCTTACGGAACTTGATTACCCAGCCACCTGCCAGGGTATACCGGAAACACTGGAGTTGGATTTCTCGACTGGAGAAAATGTATTTATTTTGGACATTTTTAAAGCGCACTGTTACCCGGAGGTGTCCTGGCGCGGAATGATCACTAGCGGGCGTGGGAATGAGAGTTAGTGTGAGAAAAGCCAGGTTTTAAGGGCCCTTCTGAATGTGAGCAAGTCAGGGATCTGTCTGAGGTGGGAAGGCAGCGAGTTCCATGCCTTGGCGGCTCCCAGGGAAAGACTTCTGCCTCCCCAACGAGCTTTCCTTACTCTGGGGACTACTGCCAGGCCCTGTTCGGCAGATCTTAAAGCTCGGACTGGTTTGTACCACTGGAAGAGAGGGGTCATACATTGGGGGCCCAGGCCGTGCAGAGCCTTAAAAATCACGCAGAGTGACTTAAAAGCGATTCTTTTCCGAACAGGCAGCCAGTGTAATTTTACAAGGTCCCGGGCTACTGAGGTGAACTTGGGGGTGCCTGTGATCAGGCGTGCTGCTGCATTCTGCAGGATTTGAAGTTTGTTTAAGAGTCCCTGCTGGGCATTCAGCAGCAGACCATTGCAGTAGTCCAACCGGGACATCACCAGACCGGTCACTACTGTCTACTTGTGTTCCACCGGGAGAAATGGCAGGACTTTCCGTATGGTTTTAAGAGCGTAGTGGGTGGCCGAGGACAGTGCGTTGATATGTGGCCTGAAGGACAGAGAGTCATCCATCAGGACCCCCAAATTTTTTACTTTCGAGACTGGAGAAGGGGGAGCCCCCATTTCTTCTGGCCACCAGCGAGGGGACCAGAAGTTTTCACATGAACCAAACAGCAGCACTTCTGTTTTTGCAGAATTAAGCTTCAGGCAGTTTTCTGACATCCACTTGCTCACCTCCCGCATGCAGCATCTGAACCTGTCTGCTGTACTATCCAATTCTCCCTGATGCAGTGACACCACAATCTGAGTGTCGTCCGCATAGGATGTGAGATTGAATCCGAAGGATCTGATCACTGGCGCCAAGGTCGAGACATAAGCATTAAAAAGAGTCGGGCTCAGGGAAGACCCCTGGGGGACTCCGCAGACAGCCTCTCTGTGCGTCGGCTGGAGGGTCAGCTTCCCTCGGTACTTGCAACTGCAAGGCGTCTGGCAGTAGTAAGTCGACCTGCTCCCAAACGCCGTGCGCATGTCTGGATAACTCTGGCCATATTTACCCTATGAAGGGTCCGAGTATGACGTGTGAATAGACTTAACGTGGTATAAGGACTCAAATCCTAGAGAAAACTACTTGGTTCTAAGATAACTTATCATACAGGCAAGGGGAAGCTCCAAGCTGCTGAAGGAAGGTTTCTCTACGAAACCGTCGTTGATTCTAGGAACTTAGTGGAAGTAGCCATGCTGAATTTGGTCTGCATAGGTTCAGTCAGAATAAGGTAAGGATTTCTCTGTCCATATAAGGTTATGATACTCCATACTTATATAAGGGAATGAATCGGGAGGACCACACTAGGTCCTAGATCCGTTTACAACACTGGTCCGATCCTCCTATCCTGTGGGCCCCCCGACTGGGACGGTTGGGCCTCCGCCCCCCTTCAAAACACAGGAACACCCCTGTACCCAAGGGCAAAAAGCGGTTATGACCCCAGTACCCAAACGTATGAAGAGAGGGAGGTGCCAGACCACCAAGACGCCTTCCGGTAAATAAGGGGGGTTGTGGAAACCCAAGAGCACGCCTGAAGTTAGAAGAGACAGATCCCCGCGCCAGCATCCATCCGGCGAATCACCCCCGTGCCACATTTCCAGCGGTGACACCCATCCTGCTCGTATACCTTCCACAAATACAAATAGACACCGAGGAAGTACCGGTCATAAGAGATGTGAGGGGACAGATCCAGTGTTGGGACATAGCCCTGGAACAGAAGGTCCCTAAGAAGACACCCCTCGTAAGCCAAGGCAAATCTTGAAGCGCAATAAAAAATTGTCGACGTCATGTATCGATAGCCCGTTTCAGTCTACAGGAGGGCGAGGAAACGAGCCCCCAAACTTTGCTTGTGCACGACTAAGGTCGCAACCCCCGCACCAGAATTCATATCGTATAAGCGAAATACAACTGAACCTGATTTTCTGTAATCAAATTGTCCCCGATATTGGTGTCTCATCGCAATCAGCCTTAAGGGCGTTTATGTAGCAGCTTAGAATTGCAATAGAGTTGGCAGCATGTAGCTCCCCTGGACACTCTTCTCGTAAAGTACTGAAGTAATGACACACTCAATACTGCAACACCAGACAGACAGAGATGATGCCCAATAGGTCGTGTCCGTAACCCCCCAAGCACCAAACCCCAGGGCAATAATCCCCGTGAACAGCTGCGAGCCGCGTGTGCTTGGCCACCTAACCCCCATGGGCCATAATGATTCCAACAACGAACCCAACTGGTATCAGGGGGGATCAGCAAGTTATCTGTCTTGGGCCCCAGGGCTCTAAGCGAGTCACGACGCGCTCAGGTTTCTAGGCGTGACCCCGAGCGGAAGCCACAACTCTCAACTGCGCCCCACTTCCTCTCCCCTCCCCTCCAGCACAGGAGCCACAAGTCTTGTGGGTTTACTGGCGCACACTGACGCACCCCCGGTAACGGAGAGGCCTCTAAAATCCTTGAATGCCTTATCTCCAGCGCCCCCAGGGACACCGACCCTTCCATTGGGGCTTTTATCACTTAATGCCCCACCCATATCTTCACATGACCTGTGTACGTACGCATTCCGTAAACTCAGTTTGTTATACACAAACACCCGTGTAGGATGGAGGCATATACATTCGTGAAGGCACAGCCAGTTTAATAGAACACCCATACTCGCTCACATGATTAAGCACCTACAAATGATTCAACACGCAGCTAGAGATAAACACACACGGCCCCCCGTGTGCACAGTATCCAAGCACACACACTTCTTATAAAAACGCTCAATCATTAAGCCAGGACTATGTATACACCCCGACATGCACACCTAGACCGATGTAGAAGTTTCTTAGGATATCCCCGCCATGCATCTATTCAGGGATACCTTGTAATACACTAGCATGGCTGATTAAAGTTATCGAGCCATCAACTGACAGAGTTCTGGCGAAGTCTGGCGATGAATAAAGAAGTTAGGGGCTCTAAAAATGAGCGCAAGTGCATGTGTTCCACTGGCAGACTTTGGGACCTGCTCCACCTGGCAGGCGAGAGCCACTGAGCTCCGTTGATCACAGGCAGCTTGAGCAGAATTGGAGGCCCCGGGAGGCCCAGAAGGGGAGGCGGCCGGAGTCTCCCTCCCGCACAGTGGCATGCGCAGATCAACCCCAGAACTGTGCTCCAGGAGCCAGGCTCCGCCATAGAGGCGGCGTGCACAACAGAAGAGGAATACACTTCATCACCCAAAGCGTGCGTACGTAAGCCTATGTGCATGTCTCGCTGAGTGGAACAGAGTAGGAGCTCCATACAAACCATTTGTCCATGTGAAATACGTAGGATGGTGTCAAGAAAATGCCGCCCCTGTGCTCCCAAGCGAGAACACCCATCCAATACTGATGAATCACATTCCGAACAGAACCCCATGACTGTGTACAGCGTTCTTTCCCATCAAATGTTGGTGCCTTCCAAAGCACCGGGACAGCCTCTATATGAACGACCATGCGCCTCAAAACATGAAAATGGCTGCCACAGAACCCTCTGACCACTCTGCCTCCAGCTAGATAATGTGCTGCATATTTTGGATTCCATCGCCTCACCACGTAGTCGCACATGCCACACAACTTGGCACCCCAATTGTTGCATCACTCCAGCTGCCATGACGACCTCCTAGGAAGGCACCACACAGTGACCCCACTAAACACCAAACACAGCCCATGAAATGCTCCCACACCTGCCCCCAGACCGGACAATGAACGATCACACTAGCGAACATGCCAGCGGGCACAAGTGCTGCCATCGCCAACAAGGCATCTAGCGCACCTCCCCTGCGCCTACCCAACCATGCAGTCCACAGATCCCTGCCCCCATCTCCGCGCGGTGCAAAGCACCAGCACCAACGCCGAAGCCTGCCTGACCGGGAATCCCACCGACTCCCCAGCACACCAGAGCCGGCGTCGAAAGGAGCCAAACTGGACAATGCTCTTACTACTGCTCATCATTGACCCTCGCACAGCGCCACTGCCCAATCCCCCGCGCCGATCCCCAGCTGCACCCGGCCCACGTCGATAGGGAGGTGAACAGCACGCCCCAAGGGGCCCTGCCGGCAGCCGTGAACTACCAGCTCAGGAAAGGCCATCAGCCTGCAACAATTACCCTCCCCTCGCTATCCACGGCTGCCCACAGGCCCCCCAAGCGCACCCCCCACCTCCTGGCGACATGGACGCCTCTCCACGCCGAAGCCGCAGCACTCTCGACCGCGCTCATCATCGCCCGCTCCCACGAGGTCCGGACTCGGCTGCGCTGGATCCCCCAGGCGAAAGACCGCTGACCTCCAACTCCACACGAGGGAACAAAGTTTAAACTAACAAAGGGATGGAAGAGGGAGACGCTTCTGGGACCCGCAACTGGTCCGGTGCAGCAGAGGAAGACGAGACGAGGGTCCCGTCCCGGGAACCTAAATAGGTCCCCTGTCTCCGCCCTCTGCCACACCGGAAATGCGTCACCTCTTTGCTCCGGAAGTACTAAGTGGCCTTTCGCCCCTTGGGGCTGACCGGCCACCAATGAGACTAGACTCGGTAGGGGTGGGGGCCGGGTCCTAAGTGCTCCTTGATGCTCGCGCTTGTCATAGTCTTAGCTGAGACCTCTGTTTCCTTTGCAAGGCTTTTGTACGATGTATTCAGTTGTTTGCATTATATGTGTTTTCTTCAATTGTAGTGTGCGTTAAGCCGCACATCACAGTCCAAAAATGTGCACAACCGAAAGCAAGCTGCACTTCTCCCTGGACATGGGGATCATATGGCCTAGGATCGCACTTACTACCACCTAGCTGTGATATATCTTTGAATTATGGGTGTGCAAAATTGGCATAACTTCCTTTTGTTTAATTACATGAAATTTCAGAAACATTATGCAAAATTATACGAAAGGTAAAAACTGGGCATTTAGTAAGGGTGGGCGTAGTTGGCGGAGTACTACTACGAAGAACTGTGAATTCCGCAGTTACTAGATGTCCCTCACGAGTCAAATGCAAAAGCATTGAAACCCTGTGCTGAGAGCTAATACTATAAATTCTACAAAGAGCTGAATTGCAGATTCATAAAAGGGTTTCAATGCTTTTGTATTTGACTCGTGAAGGACATCTAGTAACGACTAGTGGACCTGCAGCTTGATTCAGTGCTTTTGCATTTGACTCGTGAGGGACACCTAGTTACGACGAGTTGAACTGCAGCTCTTTGTAGAATTATTTTGATATTGGATACTATAATATTCACTGCCCACTGCTAATCTCCTCCCATAATGCTTTGCAGGGCCTTTGGTTGGTATTGTATTTCTCACCATAATAACTGTGCTTGGGGTGGTCCTAAGAGGATGGGACGACCACTGAATGCTATGATAGGCTCTTTGTGTTCAAGGCATCTGCTTGGTCTTCCCCCTAGGTTAGGAGGGACCCCAAAATCATCACCTCTCTCATTGACTGATATTTTTAAATTTCAAAGTTCACTTTTGTGAATTGGTTATGTGCTTTTTAACATGTAAAGCTGCTTTATCAAAGCATTATGGATGCAGTTTAGAAGCTGATTATGTGTTTTTCATGGAGTGCGCAGTTAACAAATCTACGCAAACTTCGAGAGCGGAGTCTAGTTCATTGCCCAGGGTTAGCATTTAGTACTGGTCAGTGGAGTTTGAGCTAAATCTGTCACACTGTTTTGCAAAAAAAAAGTGCAAAAACCCCACGTGCCACCAACAAAGCTACGTGTGAGTTGTTCGTGTCGTTCCTGTGCTCCTACAATAGATTTTTACTTCGACAGATTTTAAATTATATGACGTGGCATAGTAGTGTAATTTTGGACATTTTGGGTAACAAGTGTAATGGGACAGGCCGGAGTCGGAACGACGTCACTTGACACCGATTCTGGCGCTGATTGAACCCAGGGATTCTATGTTGTCACCTGAACAGTTTGAAGATGTGTTAGGCTCAGGAGAGGAATGGGAGCGGTCTATGGACCCTTTGGAATACCAGGATGACTGCAGAGCAATCAAGGGGGGTTGATGTGGGACTTGTAAACTTCCTGAGAGATCTGCACTTATCGACACGGGCTAATGTTAGGTACACTAAGGAGCTGGAGGTTACCCCGGACTTCCCTATTAAGAAAGGGGTACGCCAGGGCTGTATAATGGCACCGTTTTTATTTAACTTTTATATTAATGATTTAGAAAGCACCCTGGTGGCAAACAAAGCAGATTTCCCCTATATTGAGAAGCGGGGTATACCAGTTCTGCTCTATGCAGATGATGCTGTATTATTGGCACGGACAGAACTTGGTTTGCAAACTCTATTAAATGCTTTTAAGGATTTTATGACAAAACTGGATTTAAATATAAATAGTACCAAATCATACACTATGAGAATTGGGAAACGCTCTAAAAGGGCATTTCAGTATAGATCTGGCGGAGACATAATTCCGAGTACATCGTTTTTTTTCATACCTCGGAGTCTTTTTTGATGACCAGCTAAAATTGGACCCCTTGATCCAAAAAAAAAAGGGGGACATGGCCCGGGCAAACGCGGCAATCTTTAATTTTGCTTCAAAGGTGGGAAAAAAACCTATAGGAGCCATGCTACAGGTTTATAGAGCCAAAAGTATAGCAATAGCAAGCTATGGTACCGAGCTTTGGGGGCGAGGCTCTATCAAGCCATTACAGATTGAAGAAAATAAGTTCCTAAAGAGACTACTATGTGTCTGTCAGGGCACTCCAAATTTAGAAGCCCATGAGGAATTGGGGGTCCCTTATCTGTGTGATCTTGTGACAATGCGCCCCCTGATCTTCTGGCTGCAATGCTGGCTCAATCGGGATATCCCCCTTACTCATGCAATACTTAAAGATTGCATGTCGCTCGACAATAATGCCCGAATTCCCTGGTTCAGCTACTTAAAAAAGAGTTTTGATCAACTGGTTAGGGGTATTTTATTTACCAACCCAGAATCCATTTAGAAGAAGGACATTGTATTCATCAAGACTGCTTTTCTGACTCAGAAAAGACTAGATAGGGAGGCTGCGGAGTCTATGAAACCATGTGTCCGGGCTTATCTCCCTCTTATCACGTCTCTTTCTGTAGAACCCTATCTCTTGGGGACACTCGCCTCACATGAAATGTTCTTATTAACGAGGCTACGGATAAACACCTTCCATCTTTTGCTGGCTAGACCAAAGGTGACTTTCAGAGGCCAGGTGCTAACCCCTTGCAGTTGTGATGGGAATTCCCCACAGGATCTGTCACATTTTATGTTTCTCTGCCCATTATATTCTGATCTTAGAAAACTCTTTTTGGTACCAATTTTAAAGAAAATGAACTTTAAACAAGTCAGACCTGCACTGATGTTTCTACAATTATTGTCCATTGATTGTATATATTTTATTGTTGGCTTTTTAAAGTCCTCTGTGAAATCAAGATATTTTATGGATATTTAATGTATTTAATTGACTCGCTCTCCTTTTTTACTGTAATCATAAAATTAATTAGATCTACCTTCCCACTGTTGAATATTTGTTACATGTATGTGTGACTTTTATGGATTTATAACCTAAATCCGAATGAAGATATCTTGTCTGACTGACTGCAGAGCAGTTGGACTGGTATGGGTAACTTGGGGAAGCCGGTGGACTGGATACTTCTCCAGATACTGGCATGCTAACTCTGCCAACTGTGGCTACGGAAGACGGGGCATCTCACGCCATGATGGCTAAAAGGGCAGTCGAGGTTCTCAGACTAGAGCTGCCTTCCGTGCAGGTCAGGTCTAGTGTCCTGACTGAAGTGCTTCAACCTGGGGCTTACACCTCCGAACCCCTTTTGCCCTTTAATGAAGCACTAACCAATGTCCTTCTAGGCATGTGGTCCAAGCCTAGCACAAGGGCTCCTGGGAATAGGACAATTGCAGTCTGCCATCGCCCAGCTCCGGGTGACCCGAAGTTCCTCCGCCAACACCCCACTGGGGAAAGTCTGGTGGTGCAGGCCTCTACATCCCAGGGCACACCTTCCACCCCTCCAGATAAGGAATCCAAGATTCTGGATTCAGTTGGTAAGAAGATGTTTTCTTCCTCCAGCCTGGCATTGCAGCCAGTGAATACCGCATGCTTATTGGGCCGTTGCTCCCACTCCCTTTGGGAAACGGTTGCACAAGTCCTGCCACAAGTCCTGGCGGAGCCCCGGGCTGTGCTCTCTCAGGCAGTTAAGGACGGATTCGCTAGGTAGATCGATTTCCACAACAGTGGCCTTGAGGCGCCACGCCTGGCTTAGGACAACTGTCTTCTCGGGCGATGTCCAGGCAAATTTGATGGACATGCCTTTTGATGGAATGCGTCTTTTTGGGGAAAATACAGATTCGGCCCTTATAAAGTTAAAGGATTCTCGAGCTATGGCCAGATCCTTGGGTCTCTCTCTAACTTCTCGTGGCCAGTGTACCTTTCACGGCAACGGAAGGAGTTTCCAGCCTCGCCAACCATATCCTAGCCACTGTCCTGTGCAGGCTCCCCAAGCCATACAGAGACGTGGGCGCGGTTCATTACGACCTAGGAATGGAAGCCAGAAGTCATCGGCCACCCTGTCCTTGGCAGCTGCAGCCTCCAAGCACTCCTAGTCTGACTCTGGAAGACCACACCACTCCAGTTGGCGGGAGAATCAATCATCATCTCCCCTACTGGAGGTCCATAACTTCGGACAAGTGGATCTTTCAGATCATTCAGGAGGGCTAATCTCTGCCTTTCCTTTCTTTTCCAGTGGCTGTTATTCCAGCTACTTTCTGATTCCGAAGAAGAAAAAAGGGTTGTGGCCCCTATTTGATCTTCAGACCGCCAATCTCTTCCTCAAGAAGGAAAAGTTCAAGATGCTTACTCTGGCTCAGGTCTTGTCTTCCCTAGACCAAGAATACGGGATGGTACAGTTGGACCTGCAGGATACATATTTTCACCTCCCCATCCTGCTGGGCCACAGGCATTACCTGACGTTTAAGGTAAGCTTTCAGTTTACCGTGCTCCACTTAGGCCTTACCAATGCCTCTCGGGTGTTCACAAAGGTGATGGTGGTGGTTGCAGTTCATCTGCGTAGGTCAGGGGTGTCAGTCATCCTCTACCTCGATGACTGGCTGTTGAAGGCATCCTAACTCCAGGCTGTCTTCTCCCACCTTCAGACTACGGCTGACCTCCTACATTCACTGGGGTTCTCTATATAGATGCCCAAGTCACACCTGACTCCTCAGCCGCTCCTTTTCATCGGAGCTGTTCTTGACACAGTGCAGTTTCGGGCCAATCCTTCCAAGCAGTGACTCCAGGATATTCAGGTTATGATTCAGATGTTTCATCCTCTAAGCTGGATTTCGGCGAGACTGACTGATGCTGTTGGGCCTCATGGCCTCCTGCAAACTGTTTGTAAAACATACCAGGTGGTGTACGGAGGCTCTGCAGTGGGACTTGAGGTTCCAGTGGGCACAGCATCGGGGAAATCTCACCAACGTAGTCCAGATCTTGGAAGGAACTGCGAAAAGATCTGCAGTGGTGGATGTATAACTGCAATTGAGTCAACAACAGACCCCTCTCCATTCCCCAATCAGATCTCAAAGTTGTGACAGATGCGTCATTTCTGGATTGGGACGTCCATCTGGGAGAGGTGGAGATCAGGAGACACTGGTCTCTGGAGGAATTGGGGCTTCGCATACATTTATTGGGGCTTTGAGCGATTCAATTGACATTGAAAGCATTTTTCCCCTCTGTCAAGGGGAAGTTAGTGCAGGTGTTCAGACCATGTGGTACTGCTACAAGCAGGGCGAGGTGGGAGTGATGAACCCTTTGTCGAGAGGCCCTTCGTCTCTGGACATGGCTGGAACAGCAGGGCATAACCCTGGTGGTTCAACACATGGCAGGTTCTCTGAACGCCAGAGCGGATTAACTCATTCATCGATGCCTAGCGGATCACAAATGGCGTCTCCATGCGGAGGTGGTGCAAGGTCTTTTTCAGCAGTGGGGAGAACCTTGGTTAGATTTTTTCGCCTCTGAAGAAAACGTGCCGTGCCAGCAATACTGCACGCTGGAGTTTCCATGGCGGCTATCACTCAGCTATGCCTTTCGTCGCGAGTGGAGCTCAAGCCTGCTGTATGCTTTTCCGCCCATACCACTCCTGGCCAGGCTTCTGAAGATCAGGAACCACCGGGCCCATGTCATTCTTGTGGTCCCTGACTGGACAAAGAGAGTCTGGTATCCAGAGCTTCTGAAAATGACTATCGATCCTCCGATTAGGCTGCTCTTTTGGGAGGATCCTCCACACGAACCGGTCGACTCTGCATATCAATGTGTGGAGATTGAATGGTGACAGTGATGGCTTTTGACCTTCCTCCTGAAATGTGTAACGTTATTTTGGCACCCAGGCGGACCTTCACTAAGACGGTATATGCCTGCCATTGTCAGAAATGTATATTATACTGTACAGAAAGCTCTATTGATCCTCTTTGTGCTTTTTCGTGTTCTATTCATTCTAACCCTTGCCCAGCAGGGCTCTGCATTGGGTACTCTCAAGGGTTATCTTTCTGCTATATCTGCTGTTTTGCGGCTTCCAGACCAACCCTATCTTTTTAGGTCTCCATTGTAGATAGGGTTCTAAAGGGGCTGGCTCACTTGTTTCCGCCCATGCCCTTTGTTATGCCGCTGTGGGACCTTAATTAGGTCCTCACCTATCTTGTGTGCTCCCTTCAAGCCTTTACACAACCTTCCCCTCCGGCTGTTTACCATGAAGACAGCCTTTTTAGTGGCGATTACATCTGCCCGGAGGGTGAGTGAGTTGCAGGCTCTGTCTGTACGCCTCCCCACATGATATCTTTTCCAGACAAAGTGGTGCTTCGCACGGAGGCTTGATGTTTGCCAAAGGTTGTGACCCCATTCCATCTGGGTCAATCCGACACACTCTCCACCTTCTTTGCTCCCCCGCATCTCTCTTAGGTAGTCCTTCACTGACTAGACCCAAAAAGAGCGTTACTGTTCTACCATGACAGCACAAAAGAGTTCCTGCTGGATGACTAACTCTTTGTGGAGTATGTGGGGGCTAAGAAGCGGCGGGCAGTGCAGAAAATGACCATCTCTCGCTGGGTCGTTCTCTGTATTAGGATCTGCTATGCCCTGGCTAAGAAGCAGCCCCCTGAGGGATTAAGGGCCATTCCACAAGGGGAAAGGCTGGGACTACAGCCTTGGCTCTGGGTGTTCCAGTCCTGGACATCTATCAGGTGGAAACGTGGGCCTCCTTTCACACGTTTACCAAGCACTACTACCTGGACAGAGGTCTGCAGGGACAGGCATTTTGCCTGTTCGGTCCTGCCGGACTTCCAGGTGTAAGGTATTTGTCCTCACCCTACCACCAGGATGTCATGGTTTGGATATCTAATTCAAAGGTAAGGAATCTGGAGTTAGGCGTCTCTATCAGATGAACAAGTTACTTACCTTTTGTAACTCGTTATCTGGTAGAGACTCTAGCTGCAGATTCCTTACAGCCCCACCCATTCCTTCCTGCTATACGGACTAATTTTGTAGGGCTAGGGTTACTCCACTTTTCAGGAGCCTAGTTTTGCACACAACTACGTCAGTTACTTCGTGGCTCTGCGCTTCTGGTATGGAAAAAAATAAAGTACGGATGTTCGCGTGCCTGGGTGGCGCCTATATACGTACAGCAACGTCATAACATGCTACTGATGCCGACGTCACGCATAGCCGAATGGAGCTACCCAACGGCACGCGCAAGGGGTATTGCTCAGCAAAAGTTTCCGGATCCAGCCTGAAACCTAGGAAATTCAAAGGTAAAGAATATGCAGCTAGATAGAGTCTCTACCAGATAATGCATTACCGAAGGTAAGTAACTTGTTCATTGGGTGTGAGCCAAATTTACTATATTCAAAAGAGAACACGAGCACTTTAGCATTGATTAGCAGTGGTAAAGTGCACAGAGTGCTAATGCCAACAAAAATGAATTTCAGCAACCTGGTGGGGATAAGGCCATAGGGTTTAGGGGAGAAACACATCCAGTCTGTTGGGTCTAACAAAGAAATTGAGTATGTCTGTGAGATCTAGGAGAGATAGGGCATTGAAAGCTAACAAATTCAGGATTCAGCTAGAAGGGGTAGGTGCATGAGATGAAGCAGGCCTATGTCATCGATGTTTTGTCGAATGTTCCGTGATTTAATAATCTCTGGGAGAGCCTCTGAATGAAGTGTGTATTATGAAGAGGAGCCTGTGAGTGTGTCTGGCTTTAATCTGGATAAAAGTTCTTGGTGCTTTAGTATTTAGGAGAGTTCTTAGTGACTATAAATACAATCTATTTACAAAAAGGGGGTGGTGATGGACAGAGTATCTGAGTTAATCAGAACACTCCTACCCAGTGAACAGATCAGGGCTTGATCCATCACCGTTTTTTAGCTCACTGCACCATCCCAGTTCAGAACCTGGCTGTAAGCAAATTAGTCTGTCCCTGGCCCAGTGCATCATGGGAACAGGGCAGACCAAACTACCAAGCCAATTCTTCACTGGAAAGGAAACAAGCTTCCGGGGACCGGTTTCTGGCATTACAGCCGTCTTCGGCCCGGCTTGCTTGAATCCTGATGGTGCAATGAGCAAGGGACTCATGTCTGAGCATACCCTTCCACACTCATGGTGGCCAAAATAATTACAAAAAGGGGGTAGTGATGGACAGAGTATCTGAGTTAATCAGAACACTCCTAACCAGTCAACAGATCAGGGCTTGATCCATCACCGTTTTTTAGCTCACTGCACCATCCCAGTTCAGAACCTGGCTATATGCAAATTAGTCTGTCCCTGGCCCAGTGCATCATGGGAACAGGGCAGACCAAACTACCAAGCCAATTCTTCACTTGAAAGGAAACAAGCTTCCGGGGACCGGTTTCTGGCATTACAGCCGTCTTCGACCCGGCTTGCTTGAATCCTGATGGTGCAATGAGCAAGGGACTCATGTCTGAGCATACCCTTCCACACTCATGGTGGCCAAAATAATTACAAAAAGGGGGTGGTGATGGACAGAGTATCTGAGTTCATCAGAACACTCCTACCCAGTCAACAGATCAGGGCTTGATCCATCACCGTTTTTTAGCTCACTGCACCATCCCAGTTCAGAACCTGGCTATATGCAAATTAGTCTGTCCCTGGCCCAGTGCATCATGGGAACAGGGCAGACCAAACTACCAAGCCAATTCTTCACTGGAAAGGAAACAAGCTTCCGGGGACCGGTTTCTGGCATTACAGCCGTCTTCGGCCCGGCTTGCTTGAATCCTGATGGTGCAATGAGCAAGGGACTCATGTCTGAGCATACCCTTCCACACTCATGGTGGCCAAAATAATTACAAAAAGGGGGTGGTGATGGACAGAGTATCTGAGTTAATCAGAACACTCCTACCCAGTCAACAGATCAGGGCTTGATCCATCACCGTTTTTTAGCTCACTGCACCATCCCAGTTCAGAACCTGGCTATATGCAAATTAGTCTGTCCCTGGCCCAGTGCATCATGGGAACAGGGCAGACCAAACTACCAAGCCAATTCTTCACTGGAAAGGAAACAAGCTTCCTAGCGTGGAAGGGTATACTCAGATGTGAGTCCCTTGCTCATTGCACCATCAGGATTCAAGCAAGCCGGGCCGAAGACGGCTGAAATGCCAGAAACCGGTCCCCGGAAGCTTGTTTCCTTCCCAGTGTAAGAATTGGCTTTTGTAGTCTGGTCTGCCCTGTTCCCATGATGCACTGGGCCAGGGACAGACTAATTTGCATACAGCCAGGTTCTGAAACTGGGATGGTGCAATGAGCTAAAAAACGGTGTTGGATCTAGCCCTGATCTCTTGACTGGGTGAGAGTATTCTGCTTAATTCAGAGACTCTGTCCATCACCACCCCTTGTTGTAAATATTTTTGTCCACCCTAAGCGTGGAAGGGTATACTCAGATGTGAGTCCCTTGCTCATTGCACCATCAGGATTCAAGCAAGCCGGGCCGAAGACGGCTGAAATGCCAGAAACCGGTCCCCGGAAGCTTGTTTCCTTCCCAGTGTAAGAATTGGCTTTTGTAGTCTGGTCTGCCCTGTTCCCATGATGCACTGGGCCAGGGACAGACTAATTTGCATACAGCCAGGTTCTGAAACTGGGATGGTGCAATGAGCTAAAAAACGGTGTTGGATCTAGCCCTGATCTCTTGACTGGGTGAGAGTATTCTGCTTAATTCAGAGACTCTGTCCATCACCACCCCTTGTTGTAAATATTTTTGTCCACCCTAAGCGTGGAAGGGTATACTCAGATGTGAGTCCCTTGCTCATTGCACCATCAGGATTCAAGTAAGCCGGGCCGAAGACGGCTAAAATGCTAGAAACCGGTCCCCGGAAGCTTGTTTCCTTCCCAGTGTAAGAATTGGCTTTTGTAGTCTGGTCTGCCCTGTTCCCATGATGCACTGGGCCAGGGACAGACTAATTTGCATACAGCCAGGTTCTGAAACTGGGATGGTGCAATGAGCTAAAAAACGGTGTTGGATCTAGCCCTGATCTCTTGACTGGGTGAGAGTATTCTGCTTAATTCAGAGACTCTGTCCATCACCACCCCTTGTTGTAAATATAAATACAATCTGGCACATATCTCTAAGGCACTTAGAGTTTATAGACCAGAGTGCTGAGTTTATGCAAGTATTAAAACAATTATTCAACATTTCGCAAAAAAGATAACAACATATGCTCTCTGTACTGAGACTGCACATAGGTGGAACAAAGAGGGAGAATCTTCACATAATATTCCAGCATTCAGTATTACTGTGAATGCTTTCACAGAGCAAGGATTGCCATTTAAGTTCTATATGGCAAGCACTTTCATACCATTGTCTTTATTTATATAAGCAGATTTCCAGGTATGTTGCCTTCCTGTGAAGGACAAAAGCAGCTATAAATAAATGTAAACGTCAACTACTTAAGCAGGTAGCAGTGACGAGGAATGATTTTTACCATACATAATTCAAAGGCAAGGTTCTTTAGCTCTGCAATCCGTGAGCATGGTATGGGCCCAATAATCTGAGGAGCGTTGTTTCATCACATGGTGTATGCCAACACTCTGCTCTTAAATTTGCGACCGCTCCACTACTACTCCCTCGTCCTGCTTTGCATAAAAAAGTGAACCTTGTGAGGGTAAGTCAAAGTGAGATTATAATGATGCATTACACCAGTAAGATGACCAGGTTTACATGATGGCGTAAGTCATTAAATAACACTTCGCCCAATCTTGTAGTAGCATGCACATTAACAGCATTGTTGTGCTAATATGATGTTCTTGTGATTCAATGCTACATGCCTTCACTCATAAAATTGTACCACTAGTCTGAGAGGCAAATGAGTGAGAGATGAAAAAAGATCTGTGTTTTTTTTATATTACTTGTTTCTAAATAGCGCTTCATATCACGCTTCTGTCATTTTAAAGAGCTTGAAATACCAGGTGTTACTCTAACCCAGTGTAATGGTACTCAGTCTACTGACTTTTTAGAAGAATCGAGGCTGAGGTAGCCTTTCTGGGATTTGAACTATTGACCTACTCATCACCGTAAATGTAGGCAGCAAGCCACACTTCCGGCATGCATGAACAGTGTCTTCCAGCTTCATCAAAGGGGATGGCGACATTGTGATTGTGAGCTAGTGGCTGAACTGTGTATGTGCATATGTTCTTGTATGCACTCTTATTTATATATTAAGTAGAATACAACCTGCTGTGAGCCATTTATTCCATCACTTACTAGAAGCCAGGGCGTCTGATCACAAGGCATCCCCACCCTGTTTGCACTGTAGACCTTCCTTCTCAGGAGCCAGGGCCTTACTCAGGCCTTCTCTGGAGCCAGGTTTCTGTGTAGCCACCCCCCTCCCTGTCTGTGCTATAGGCCTTCCTGCCCTGGAGCCAGGGTGTCGGACCACCAGGCCTCCCCCTATCTGTACTGTAGGGGAAATGGCCACTACAACGCGGCCGTTTTCACGAAAACCTTTACCACGCATGCATTACAATGCATGCGTGGTTACGACAGCCTTTACCACGCATACCTTTACTACAAGATACGTAGTAAAGGCATGTGTGTTAAATGAAAAGAAGAAAAAAAGGGGGGTTTGGGGGATCTCCCCCCCCCCGACCCCCCCAAAAATAAAAAATAACGCCTGGGATTAAAAAGGGGGGTTAGAGGTCCCCCCCCCCCAAAAAAACGAACTTTAGGTGCTGAAGCAATCGGCGTCGTTAGAGAGGAAACGGAAAGAAACTTATGAAGATGGAGAGGAGACGACTTAAAAAGGTAAGGGGAATTTGTTTAAAAAAAAGATTAAGGGCAGGGGTAATTATAAGGAGTGGGGACTGGGGGTCATGTAAGGGGCGAGGTATAACCTTTAACAAGAGTATGCCCTCACATGCATACATTTACAACAAAAAACGTTGAAAATCTATGTGTGGTAAAGGAATATTCGTGGTAAAGGTTATGCTTGGAAAACGAATTCCGTTGTAACGCATGCGCTGCAACGGAATTCATTGGAACGACATACAACCGTACTGTAGGCCTTCCTTCCCTGGAGCCAGGGCTCTGTCCACCAGGCCTCCCCCTATCTGTACTGTAGGCCTTGCTTCCCTGGAGCCAGGGCGTCCGATCACCAGGCCTCCCCTATCTGTACTGTAGGCCTTCCTTCCCTGGAGCCAGCGTGTCTGATCCCCAGGCCTCCCTCTATCTGTACTGTAGGCCTTCCTTCCCTGGAGCCAGGGCGTCCGATCACCAGGCCTCCCCTATCTGTACTGTAGGCCTTCCTTCCCTGGAGCCAGGGCGTCCGATCACCAGGCCTCCCCTAACTGTACTGTAGGCCTTCCTTCCCTGGAGCCAGCGTGTCTGATCCCCAGGCCTCCCTCTATCTGTACTGTAGGCCTTCCTTCCCTGGAGCCAGCGTGTCTGATCCCCAGGCCTCCCTCTATCTGTACTGTAGGCCTTCCTTCCCTGGAGCCAGGGCGTCCGTTCACCAGGCCTCCCCTATCTGTACTATAGGCCTTCCTTCCCTGGAGCCAGGGCGTCCGATCACCAGGCCTCCCATATCTGTACTGTAGGCCTTCCTTCCCTGGAGCCAGGGCGTCCGATCACCAGGCCTCCCCTATCTGTACTGTAGGCCTTCCTTCCCTGGAGCCAGCGTGTCTGATCCCCAGGCCTCCCTCTATCTGTACTGTAGGCCTTCCTTCCCTGGAGCCAGGGCGTCCGATCACCAGGCCTCCCTCTATCTGTACTGTAGGCCTTCCTTCCCTGGAGCCAGCGTGTCTGATCCCCAGGCCTCCCTCTATCTGTACTGTAGGCTTTCCTTCCCTGGAGCCAGGGCGTCCGATCACCAGGCCTCCCCTATCTGTACTGTAGGCCTTCCTTCCCTGGAGCCAGGGCGTCCGATCACCAGGCCTCCCTCTATCTGTACTGTAGGCCTTCCTTCCCTGGAGCCAGGGCGTCCGATCACCAGGCCTCCCCTATCTGTACTGTAGGCCTTCCTTCCCTGGAGCCAGCGTGTCTGATCCCCAGGCCTCCCCTATCTGTACTGTAGGCCTTCCTTCCCTGGAGCCAGCGTGTCTGATCCCCAGGCCTCCCTCTATCTGTACTGTAGGCCTTCCTTCCCTGGAGCCAGCGTGTCTGATCCCCAGGCCTCCCTCTATCTGTACTGTAGGCCTTCCTTCCCTGGAGCCAGGGCGTCCGATCACCAGGCCTCCCTCTATCTGTACTGTAGGCCTTCCTTCCCTGGAGCCAGCGTGTCTGATCCCCAGGCCTCCCTCTATCTGTACTGTAGGCTTTCCTTCCCTGGAGCCAGGGCGTCCGATCACCAGGCCTCCCCTATCTGTACTGTAGGCCTTCCTTCCCTGGAGCCAGGGCGTCCGATCACCAGGCCTCCCTCTATCTGTACTGTAGGCCTTCCTTCCCTGGAGCCAGGGCGTCCGATCACCAGGCCTCCCCTATCTGTACTGTAGGCCTTCCTTCCCTGGAGCCAGCGTGTCTGATCCCCAGGCCTCCCCTATCTGTACTGTAGGCCTTCCTTCCCTGGAGCCAGCGTGTCTGATCCCCAGGCCTCCCTCTATCTGTACTGTAGGCCTTCCTTCCCTGGAGCCAGCGTGTCTGATCCCCAGGCCTCCCTCTATCTGTACTGTAGGCTTTCCTTCCCTGGAGCCAGGGCGTCCGATCACCAGGCCTCCCCTATCTGTACTGTAGGCCTTCCTTCCCTGGAGCCAGGGCGTCCGATCACCAGGCCTCCCTCTATCTGTACTGTAGGCCTTCCTTCCCTGGAGCCAGGGCGTCCGATCACCAGGCCTCCCCTATCTGTACTGTAGGCCTTCCTTCCCTGGAGCCAGGGCGTCCGATCACCAGGCCTCCCCTATCTGTACTGTAGGCCTTCCTTCCCTGGAGCCAGCGTGTCTGATCCCCAGGCCTCCCTCTATCTGTACTGTAGGCCTTCCTTCCCTGGAGCCAGCGTGTCTGATCCCCAGGCCTCCCTCTATCTGTACTGTAGGCCTTCCTTCCCTGGAGCCAGGGCGTCCGATCACCAGGCCTCCCCTATCTGTACTGTAGGCCTTCCTTCCCTGGAGCCAGGGCGTCCGATCACCAGGCCTCCCCTATCTGTACTGTAGGCCTTCCTTCCCTGGAGCCAGCGTGTCTGATCCCCAGGCCTCCCTCTATCTGTACTGTAGGCTTTCCTTCCCTGGAGCCAGGGCGTCCGATCACCAGGCCTCCCCTATCTGTACTGTAGGCCTTCCTTCCCTGGAGCCAGGGCGTCCGATCACCAGGCCTCCCTCTATCTGTACTGTAGGCCTTCCTTCCCTGGAGCCAGGGCGTCCGATCACCAGGCCTCCCCTATCTGTACTGTAGGCCTTCCTTCCCTGGAGCCAGGGCGTCCGATCACCAGGCCTCCCCTATCTGTACTGTAGGCCTTCCTTCCCTGGAGCCAGCGTGTCTGATCCCCAGGCCTCCCTCTATCTGTACTGTAGGCCTTCCTTCCCTGGAGCCAGCGTGTCTGATCCCCAGGCCTCCCTCTATCTGTACTGTAGGCCTTCCTTCCCTGGAGCCAGGGCGTCCGATCACCAGGCCTCCCCTATCTGTACTGTAGGCCTTCCTTCCCTGGAGCCAGCGTGTCTGATCCCCAGGCCTCCCCTATCTGTACTGTAGGCCTTCCTTCCCTGGAGCCAGCGTGTCTGATCCCCAGGCCTCCCTCTATCTGTACTGTAGGCCTTCCTTCCCTGGAGCCAGGGCGTCCGATCACCAGGCCTCCCCTATCTGTACTGTAGGCCTTCCTTCCCTGGAGCCAGCGTGTCTGATCCCCAGGCCTCCCCTATCTGTACTGTAGGCCTTCCTTCCCTGGAGCCAGCGTGTCTGATCCCCAGGCCTCCCTCTATCTGTACTGTAGGCCTTCCTTCCCTGGAGCCAGCGTGTCTGATCCCCAGGCCTCCCTCTATCTGTACTGTAGGCCTTCCTTCCCTGGAGCCAGCGTGTCTGATCCCCAGGCCTCCCTCTATCTGTACTGTAGGCCTTCCTTCCCTGGAGCCAGGGCGTCCGATCACCAGGCCTCCCTCTATCTGTACTGTAGGCCTTCCTTCCCTGGAGCCAGCGTGTCTGATCCCCAGGCCTCCCTCTATCTGTACTGTAGGCTTTCCTTCCCTGGAGCCAGGGCGTCCGATCACCAGGCCTCCCCTATCTGTACTGTAGGCCTTCCTTCCCTGGAGCCAGGGCGTCCGATCACCAGGCCTCCCTCTATCTGTACTGTAGGCCTTCCTTCCCTGGAGCCAGGGCGTCCGATCACCAGGCCTCCCCTATCTGTACTGTAGGCCTTCCTTCCCTGGAGCCAGCGTGTCTGATCCCCAGGCCTCCCCTATCTGTACTGTAGGCCTTCCTTCCCTGGAGCCAGCGTGTCTGATCCCCAGGCCTCCCTCTATCTGTACTGTAGGCCTTCCTTCCCTGGAGCCAGCGTGTCTGATCCCCAGGCCTCCCTCTATCTGTACTGTAGGCTTTCCTTCCCTGGAGCCAGGGCGTCCGATCACCAGGCCTCCCCTATCTGTACTGTAGGCCTTCCTTCCCTGGAGCCAGGGCGTCCGATCACCAGGCCTCCCTCTATCTGTACTGTAGGCCTTCCTTCCCTGGAGCCAGGGCGTCCGATCACCAGGCCTCCCCTATCTGTACTGTAGGCCTTCCTTCCCTGGAGCCAGGGCGTCCGATCACCAGGCCTCCCCTATCTGTACTGTAGGCCTTCCTTCCCTGGAGCCAGCGTGTCTGATCCCCAGGCCTCCCTCTATCTGTACTGTAGGCCTTCCTTCCCTGGAGCCAGCGTGTCTGATCCCCAGGCCTCCCTCTATCTGTACTGTAGGCCTTCCTTCCCTGGAGCCAGGGCGTCCGATCACCAGGCCTCCCCTATCTGTACTGTAGGCCTTCCTTCCCTGGAGCCAGGGCGTCCGATCACCAGGCCTCCCCTATCTGTACTGTAGGCCTTCCTTCCCTGGAGCCAGCGTGTCTGATCCCCAGGCCTCCCTCTATCTGTACTGTAGGCTTTCCTTCCCTGGAGCCAGGGCGTCCGATCACCAGGCCTCCCCTATCTGTACTGTAGGCCTTCCTTCCCTGGAGCCAGGGCGTCCGATCACCAGGCCTCCCTCTATCTGTACTGTAGGCCTTCCTTCCCTGGAGCCAGGGCGTCCGATCACCAGGCCTCCCCTATCTGTACTGTAGGCCTTCCTTCCCTGGAGCCAGGGCGTCCGATCACCAGGCCTCCCCTATCTGTACTGTAGGCCTTCCTTCCCTGGAGCCAGCGTGTCTGATCCCCAGGCCTCCCTCTATCTGTACTGTAGGCCTTCCTTCCCTGGAGCCAGCGTGTCTGATCCCCAGGCCTCCCTCTAT
Organism: Lissotriton helveticus; assembly: GCF_964261635.1. Lineage (NCBI taxonomy): Eukaryota > Metazoa > Chordata > Amphibia > Caudata > Salamandridae > Lissotriton > Lissotriton helveticus. The sequence goes on along the minus strand of NC_136058.1, from coordinate 279,106,787 downwards.
CTGTACTGTAGGCCTTCCTTCCCTGGAGCCAGGGCGTCCGATCACCAGGCCTCCCCTATCTGTACTGTAGGCCTTCCTTCCCTGGAGCCAGCGTGTCTGATCCCCAGGCCTCCCCTATCTGTACTGTAGGCCTTCCTTCCCTGGAGCCAGCGTGTCTGATCCCCAGGCCTCCCTCTATCTGTACTGTAGGCCTTCCTTCCCTGGAGCCAGGGCGTCCGATCACCAGGCCTCCCCTATCTGTACTGTAGGCCTTCCTTCCCTGGAGCCAGCGTGTCTGATCCCCAGGCCTCCCCTATCTGTACTGTAGGCCTTCCTTCCCTGGAGCCAGCGTGTCTGATCCCCAGGCCTCCCTCTATCTGTACTGTAGGCCTTCCTTCCCTGGAGCCAGCGTGTCTGATCCCCAGGCCTCCCTCTATCTGTACTGTAGGCCTTCCTTCCCTGGAGCCAGCGTGTCTGATCCCCAGGCCTCCCTCTATCTGTACTGTAGGCCTTCCTTCCCTGGAGCCAGCGTGTCTGATCCCCAGGCCTCCCTCTATCTGTACTGTAGGCCTTCCTTCCCTGGAGCCAGCGTGTCTGATCCCCAGGCCTCCCTCTATCTGTACTGTAGGCCTTCCTTCCCTGGAGCCAGCGTGTCTGATCCCCAGGCCTCCCTCTATCTGTACTGTAGGCCTTCCTTCCCTGGAGCCAGCGTGTCTGATCCCCAGGCCTCCCTCTATCTGTACTGTAGGCCTTCCTTCCCTGGAGCCAGCGTGTCTGATCCCCAGGCCTCCCTCTATCTGTACTGTAGGCCTTCCTACCCTGGAGCCAGGGCCTCTGTCCAGCATACCTCCCGTTCCTGTTCGTACCATGGGCCTTCGTTCCTAGAGGCCGCGACCTCTCCCCGCTGGGCCTTCCTGCCGTGGTGTCAGTAGTGTCAGACTCCCTTCCTAGCGGCCGTGTCTGCGCCGCCGCGGCCTCGATTCAACAAATAGCGCCTAATCCTGGTCACCGAGCGGGAGGGGCGCGTGCGAGATAAATGTTAGCTCGTTTCCTAAGTAATTAGTTACCTCCTCATCCCCACGTTGTAATTGTGAACAAGCTGTAATGTTTAATTAGTCTGTAAATGAAACCCCAATTTCCTAATGGCTGCCTTGACAGCGTTAAGTGAGGCGGGCTCCGAGGGGGCCGCATTGTTTCGGCGGGGGATGGAGCTGTCGGCCCGGGCAAGCCGAGCGTCGCGGCGAGAAAATGGAAATGATAAGCGAAGTGCGGCTAATTAGCGGCGTCACACCGGCCGCTGATGGCGCCCCTGACGGGAGAGCTAATGGCGCGGCCCTCGGAGCGCCGCGCGGGATTAATTGTGGCGGCCACGGTGCCCGTCAGGTTGACGGCTCCCGGACCACCCCTCCAGGCCGGGGCGGGCTGCGCGTTTGCCAAGTATCTGAAAGGGGCAAACACCCGTCCCAAACGGGGAGGTAGAGCTGATGTGCAGACATAATGATATTTCGGCCCCAATTCAAAATCTCCACCACGTTGCACTTTTCTTCATCCACCGAATATTCCCTCTTACTCTCGCACTCACCCCCACCAATGCCTGCTCCCCTCGCAGACACACGTGCGGCTGACAGGCCCCATCACACGCACCAGCCTGGACACACTTTATTCATAGCAAAGGCGTGGCTCGACCCCATCACATCCCCGGACATTGAGGGTTCCATCCCCAGCAATTACGTACTCTCTCATCCTTTACGTACTCCACAATGATCTGACTTGGCTCTCGGGCGCAAATGTACCGCGCCGTCCATTGACGATGAAGCACCAAGCCATGAGACCGCTGGAGTGCATGGCTGCAGGCCAGGGATGCCCACCCTGCGCCCATGGGCCAGTGATGCAAGCAGGGAGAGCCCACTTAGGCTGTCTGGAAAGAGATCCTATTGATGTCTTACATCCAGGGTTATTTAAAAAACTCCTCCACTATTTACCACAGCATAGTCATACCACGGTTATTAAGAATCTGTGCAATTACGCTGCATCCATCACCTTAAGAACAGGGGATACCACCTGTGGCCGCCGCAGTTTGGGAGAACGAACGGTCCTCTGCAACCGCCTGGTTTACACAAAACCCACTCCTGCTCCTCTCCACTCTCGGGTATTGCAGGAGTTAAAGCCCCATGAACTACTCCCAATGTGATCTTGACAACCCCATTCCGGAAAGAGAACACAAAGTGGAAATGTCAAGATAAACACTCATAGTGGCACCAAGGGCAGAGGAATTTTTGGCAATTTTTCCAGTCAAGAGTTCATAATCCATTACAAGGGCGACCTGGAAATCAGGTCTGTCGCCTGCCCATCAAGGAGGAGATAGGCTGCAAATGTACTCAAGGATTCAACAAATACCTGTGTGCCCCATCTGAAAGATGAACACCATCTCGAAGGAATAGATCATCACCATTGTTTACCTTGTGCAGGATGTTCCTTAACCTTCCTGTGTCGTAGCACAACATGACTAGTTCAGCATTCAAACACATTCTGGTACCCCACTTAAGCATGGGGAACATCTGAGACCCTGGGAAGAAACCTTGCCTAACCAAATGTGTATAAGGATGTAGTTCCAGTGTTTCCTTGCTCGTTGCTTTCAAGATGAAGAATGGCAGGATGCCGAAGCTGAACACCCCCTTTTTCTGGCTTTGTTTACTGTTGCTTACAGCTGTACCAACCGTAGGCCACGAACCCTCAGCCATTTGTACCTCAAACCAGCTGCCACTGAATGTTTTGGAACCGTGGCCTACTGGATCATTACAGCTGCACTTTGCTCAGAAGAGTGCTCTACAATCCAGATGCACTTAGTAACCATGATCCTTTAAAACCGAATACTCAGGACGGATAAGTAAGTGAAGGCACACATATTTTATAACATGAAAGATCAAACATAATACTTTTAACAATCAGAAGACCATCAACTCAACTTTTTAAGCTGCCTGAGATTTAATGTGGGGGAAAACACACTTGAAAAGTGGTATTGTGAAACAGATGATGCAATTTCATGAATCAAAAGCCCACTTGCCAGTATAGATGGGTGTATAGAGGGGTATAGTGCCAATAACCCTTTAACAGCACTCACCAGACGACAAAGTATCCTAGGGGCTGCCACAAGAAAAATGGCTTTCCCTTTTCCCAACTAACTAGGGTTGGAGCACAGTAAATTGATAATTATGTCCTTCTCCTCAACAGCTGTATGCACCATCTGGATATCTCCCAGGGAATTAGATTTATACTTTCCAACCAAATCTCCTATGCAGAAGGTGCCATAGAAGGTAAATCAGTATTCTGCCCTAAAGAGGCACATGTCATATGACTATGGTGGTTGCCTGCACTGGAGGTCTAGGTTCGCTATGTCTAGGGGCCTCCTGAAATCATGGCTTATACCAAATAACCATTCCCTTCTGGGTAACGCCTTTCTGATCTAGAAGTGGTATGACTAGTCTACATCCCCTAGTCAGTTTTGAAAGGAACCTCAGTGCTGCCATGTGTTCCCTAGAACAGCCTGCTGATTAGCCTTTTGAGTAGAAGTATTGCATGTGTGCCACAAACAAGTGTACAGAAAAAGATATTGGTCATCCCTTTGACTTTAAGGAAGGATCTATAGGCCTCAAATGCCATCTCATACCTACTGCGTGTCTTAGGTGCTAAATATACTGTGATCAATTTTTGCAGGACAGTGAATTTCACCATGACTACAGCTGCCCGTGGATGATGCCTCCAATTCTTGCATCTTACAACGAATATGTTATTCAGCATGCCAAGTTCAGAACACTTCAAGAACACATTTTTCAGGATTCTTAGCTACAGCTTGCAAGATGCCCTTTGTCTGTCAATGGCTTAAACTACTCATGTTGTCAGGCAACAACACTGCAAACCTGTATTTAAAATGCACCGTCCAGATGGACAGGGTAACAATAATGGGAAATAATTTTAGGAATTCAATATTGGAGACTACAACATCACTCCTCTGGTCACTCTCCCATTCGTTACTCATGTTGCATCCTTGCGCTTGATGTTTTGGAGGGTAAGGAAGCACATCTGATCCTTCATATTTCTAGTGGTCCATCCTCCCATCTCTTCGTAAAGTGAGGTAGTGTTCTCCTTTAATATCATCCCAGAATTTTCAGAATGCATATCCAGAGTAACTATTATCACCACCAATAAAACCTATCTTGTAGACTCTGACCATCTCTCTATAGCTCACATCATGCATACACCTGAGACATACTCAGCAAGATATATTCATCTTGAGGTAATGTATCTGAGGAAAGGACATGCCATCTCATTACCTTTGACCCACTCACTCCCCAGATACTTGTGTGACCAACATGCCATCCACTTAAGCATTATCCCTAAAATCGCCTACATACCTAGCTCACAATATGCTTATTTAAGAAATTATCCATTTACACACTTCAACAAGCACTTATCTCTCCCAGACCTGCCGCATCAAATTCCAGTGTATTCTTTGTTCCAGGTGTCACGTTCATAAATCCTTAGTGGACATCCCTACTCTCTGCAATTGCAAAAACATGCTGAAATGCAAACCCTCACTTCCTGAGGTATCGGTCCGGGGGGTCAGGACACTGGCATGCCGCACACATCTGTGGCAGTTCCCCACTGATCCAAGCGCTTTCTTCACCACCGGATTAATTCCAGCCTTAAAATTCATTCCCCAACGGGCGGACCCCCCGGACCGATACCTCCTCCCCCTGGTTGTTCATCTTTGACAGTGGATTTGGGCTCCGACCCTGTCCCCGTTACTCCCTGCAGTAATCCTGTTACCACAGCAGGGATTAAAAGTCAAAGGGCTATCCCTGGAGAGGTTCGTAGACAAGAGAGCTACTTACCGAGTGTCATATTCTATTTTCACCACAGCAGGGATTCCCGCCCTTCCAGATCGCTCCTACCGGCGCCAGGGTTACCCAGCCCTTCACCGATTTCGCCCCGCTGACCGGACTCCTGTTTGCACCAGTGACGCCTTTCCTCCAAGGCGCACCGGCTCCGGACTCTCCCCGTGGACACTATTGCCACCTAACCTGAATAAGCCTCGCTGCCTCCTCCTGCCTGCCTCCTGCCTCTCTCTGACACGCCGTGGTTCTACCAGATCCAGGCAAGCTTCACTGCCCCCCCCTCCCCCCCCCCCCGCCCGCTTGCCTCTTGGCACCCCTAGCACCCTCCATTGGGCAACCCTGTCCTGAAGATGGTCCTGAATAACTAGGATCGAAACGTCATCGACATTTCAGTGTAATTCGTGGCGCCATCTCAACTAAGGTTCACTCCAAATGTCTATAAAACTATGACTACTCCGTGTAAATAACTAGATGTGAACCATATATTCTTGTACATATCAGTCACCCTTTCACATTGCGCCTTCCGCTGTTTTCTCTCACTAGTCACTTGCGCCGTCACCTTCTTGTGTCACGAGCCCCCTAGTGCACTAAGTCTTTAGGTTGCCTTCGTATTTTTTGCCTATAGTGCTGATACAGCTGTATTGTATTTTCAATTTTTCCCTACTTTAAATATATGATGCCATGAGCACATCTTACAGCGAACCACGAGTCTCCCTTCTTCCTTCCCTTGTAATGTCTTCTACATACATGTAAAATTGTCTTTCTAACTAATACCAGTTGAGACATTGTTGTTTATTTTCGCTAGCATCCACCCTAGGCATAATTAACTCCTTCCTTTCCAGTAGTATTTTCTCATCTTCTCTGAACACCAGTTATGCCCCCTCTGTCCTCAAGAAATCTCATCTTTATCTTAACACACTTTCTTGCCGCTGGCTCATCGCCTGCCTCCCTTTTTTCAAGAACATCCATCAGAAGGCTACCACTATTCATCACCGAGGTGCAGGACAGTCTCCACTAGCTAAGTAACCAGTCTGGGAATTCGAGTTTCACGGCAATATCGACCATTCAGGTACTTGATAGCATGCTAAGGATTATCAACAATAGAGATTCTTGAATGTGGACTAGTATTTGAGACTGTTTACCATCAGACTCTGTAAAAATGTTCTCGACAGCTCAGTGCTGTATTTAAGTAATTTCTTGCATTATAGGGCACAGCCTACTCTAAAGACCTTACTGTGTGTTCGCTTTTCATTCTACGAATCTTAGCTGGACCAAACGTTTCATCTGTATGTGAAGGCTTTCTCGAAGAGTCATTGCTTGTTGAACACTACCTGCAATGCACTATTCCTGCATGGGTTTTACTTACATCATCCTAGGCTAGCTCACTTCTTTCCTTGTCATTTTCCTTCCATGATACATACAGATTGCAAGTATAGTCCGCTTAAGGCTTCTAGGTCATCATGGTCATGTTCTCAGACTATTCAAACTTGAACATTGCATATCTGGATTTATCTGGTTCTTGTACGGTCCCACTGTTGGAATTTTCTTTCATAGTTGTTTCTCTTCCTCTGGATTGGATTCATTACAGTCTTCTTTCTTCTATTAAATGGACTCTATCTTCCAGATCGTACTTCACCAGAACTAGTAGCTAAAATGCGTTCCCCGAATTATTCATCATATAAGGTCCGAAGAGACATGTTCCTAGTGAACATTATTGCATTCCCTGTCCATGATGGTATTGTTTAGGATAAAGTTCCCTATGACATTTTTGGTCCAACAGTGACATTACAAATTCTATATATTTTTAAAGTTGTAATAGACTACGTAATAGCCTCAGGTTCCTTTTCCGATGAATGGTATGTCATTACCTTTTCCAATATGCTGTCTGAATTATGATTATACACTGTATTTGAGAATGAGGAATTGTATTTGAACTCTGCAAATTATGGTAAAATGTTTTGTTACCATCATTATGCACATCACTATTAACACAGAGTTGGTAATCCACGAGCTGGATTAAAGTATACTCAGCGGGAACACTGCCTTACACCACCTTTGGGTAATTATAAAGCATTTTTAAAGAAGGTCCCTTATTTTTCTGGTCATGTCACTACAGATCCGGTTTCTTATTTTTATAAACTCTCACTCTCACCACTTAATTAAAATATGCTTGCGCAAACTAAATTTATTTATTCCAATTAATTTTTCACAACTAGCCTGAAAGAGTCATGGATATTGGAAAGACAATATTGAGCTTAGATCTGTTTGGGGTATGCCACACTGGCAGGTTCAGGGCACTGATGCTTTGTTTAGGGCTTGTTTGATCCCTTACCAAATAATATTTGTAAACAAAACAGTTCAACACATGTCTTGGGTAATACTAAAAATGTAAATATGACAAGTATTCCCTCTTTAGCGAGATTTGTTAATTTTTAACAATTCCATAGTGTAAGACTCCTTTCAAGATTCATAACTTTCTCATTACACCATATTGTAGTGAGTGGACTTGAAAACTGGGTGTTCTATCCTTCATGGGTAAAATCTAATGGTTCTTCGTTACAGTCTTGTTTTCTTATCACATACTTAGTACCAGTGTCTAGTTTGCTATATGTTTTTCCTATCTCTGTTAAGTGGTGTGCTAGTATCAGCATTGTTGAGTTGTTTCCTTTTTAGCTTGAATGAGCTCATGAACACACACCTGGCATTTTCAACTTGCAGTGTTGTTTTTTTTTTATCTTGACACCCTTTTATACCAGAGGTCTGACACTGTTCTTTTAATATAGTCAACATTGTTCATAAAGTGAGTGACTGTATTGATTATTACAAGATAGGTCAGTTTTTAGAGCCAGGTACTTTGAAAATGTAGTGATAATAATGCTTAGAAGGATTTTCAGGGGGGATTTTTTTCCATTGCGTTAATATGAGGTGCATTCAGTTTGGTGGGAAAAGGGGATTGGGAGATGGCGAGAACAGTCAATCATGATTTGGAAGTGGTTCCATAGGTTACATTCGGTGGAGAATACTACTTTTGCAATGCCTATGAGGAACAGAGGCCAGTCACTGCCCTGAGTTGAATACCCACAGTTACTGCAGTTCTGTGCTTTTCCTTCAGGGCTCATGTCATCAGTAGTAAATGGGTTGGCTCATAATCACATTGGAATTACTTTTAGTCCTCATGCTAAAATGACTATTACCCTTGTTTCATCTTCAGGCTCCTACTAACACATGAGGAGACGGAGTCTTCTAGCTTCATTTTGCTGAAAGAACGGAGGTTCTCTTTTGAAAATTTGGCAGTGTTCACCTCTCAGCTTAACCCTGTAAACTCTGTCTTTGTGTGGCTCCCATATCATTGTTGGCACCTTTAACAAAAGTGCCTTAGAGACTGATTTGATAAGTTCTACTCATTGGGCTGTTTTTTTGGGTGACCATTACAAACTAATGGGGTAACCCATGATACGCCAAAGGACCTGGGTATAATGAGATCTTGATAGAATGGTCCTAATGGCCCTTCTTAAATTGATAGCAAACGCTGCAGACCTGAAATATATTGGGTCTGTTACTACACAATTTGAACAAATAGCTGGGGGTCACTTAACTGCTAGCATGGAGGAGTCTCATTCGTTATGGGAATTAACCAGACAAATCTCTCCACCAACTGAAAACGGCCATGAACCACCACCCAATATATTTCGGATCCAGAGAGTTTTCTGCCAATCTAAGAAGGGCCATTATTTATTTTGAGTGAGGCATATGCCCAAGTGTTAGGCATATTTTTCTGCACCCACCAATTCACCTGGCTCAAAGGTTGGTGATCTCAGGGGGTCACAGAACATCAAGGACTCGAACAATCCTCAAGCCAGAGACAAACTTGTTTTCTGGTGTTCGTTAATAGAAATGTGTTTATAATCTTTTCATGAAGCAGCAACCACAATTTTGAATTATACCTACCTGTAAGCCTGCAATTGGTCCCTATTACTCAATTGGTGAATCTTGCACTCCCGCAACTTATAAGTGGATTTCCCATTCAATAATTTATATTATTAAAATGTCAGTTTCTCCCTATTTCCTTTAAACATTTATGCATAATTTCCTCATTTGATGTATACATTTTTCAACCTAAAAATCCATGCTCCTTTTTACGGTGAAAATTTTACTGTTTGACTCATAGGGTTTGATGTGTTTCCAGTAATTAAGAAATTTGAAAGAAGCACCTACATAAAAAAAGAAATATAGTATTTGAGACATTTGAGTTGAGAAATAAGAGTTGGTTTGAAAATATATGTGACCCATTAATTGTTACCATATTTTCTGCTTCTAAGCAAGCATCTTTACATTTACGTGAGCTATTTGCTCGGTTAATATGTTGGAATACATATTTGGTAGTTTAGCCCTGGTATTGATTAGTATATTATGTTTTATAATGTTAGCTGATGTTTTGTACTAGGCCGAATCAAAGTCTAGTATTCTGCTGACGCAAATGGTTTCTAGAAACGAAGTCCATAGTGCACAATAGAGTGCTACATATGCTTTCTTGTCAGTAAGTGTTGCAGTGCAGTTCAGTCATGCGGCATTGTGCATTTGTGGGTCTTAGTTACAAATTGATCCTGAAATATAATGGTAGAAGTTATTTGATGCAGGGCAACATGTGGTTTTAATGTAAATTTTAGTGAGATGTATTATGAAACATGGTTGCAATAAGTAATTGGCCCAAGGATAAAGTTAACTGTTAGTGGAGTGTGATAGGGCTTTGTCTTTGCTCCTCCCCTTCCTAAACTGTCTGTCTGGCTGGCTCATATCTAAAATCTATGGAAGCTAATTTTACCTTTCTAAAATTGGTTACCGGTCTTGTACATCTTTTTATTTGGAAAATACATATTGTATAATTATAAGATGGTGAAAGGTCTTGGTTCTCCTGCATAGCGTGTGCCCTGCCTCAAGTTCTTCATAGCAAGCTGTAGATCCTCGACACCTGCCTCAGCACACACACACAACAATCAATTGTACTGGATGTAATTTTATGACCTTGATTGAGACCCAGACTCTATGGTCTGGAGGTGCCTACAAAGTGCACTCTCCTTACTGAGCATGATTACTGTCGCTCGCTGGGCTAGAGAGGGATGGCAGTGATGGTAGAGATACAGTTTTTAGTACCAAGGTAGGCCTTATTATCTTTCCATGTATAGGAATTATCTATTTGACGCTCTCACCGTTTAAAAATAGAATTCTGTCAGTCCTCTCCAACTAAGAATGTTCGATCTTTTTTGGGTAATGATTGTGTGTGTGTGTGTGTATACTTATTTGCCTGGGTAGAGGATGTGTATGGAGCTCATGTGAGCCGTGACCATAGTCACACTGCAATCCGATTTTGAGGTCTTGTCTACACAGGGCACTATGCTGTAAGATTTATTTTTTACAATATAATGGACTTACCACCCATCAAGAGGATACCATTAGTTATTTGTGTTGTCACTCTCTTGTGCAGTCTTTCCTTTGCGTATCTCCCAAAGGCTTCCCTTCCTTTCTTGTATTATCTCCTCCCTTGAGCATGGACCAAGTACATGTTTTCTTCCTAGTCTGTTTTTTTTGTCAATTTGCAACATCTTTAAGAAAATTAATATGTTCGAGGCATGTGGGCTGCTGAATTCATATCTGTGCATAGATCGCCGCCTAGTGTTGGGTTCAGATGATTGCACGTTGTTGTCCTGGAAGAGTCTTTGAAGTATCACGAGATAGATGACTCCTCCCTAGGACTACAGTGCGCATGGGCATCCTCTCCATCCTCAGATTGTTTTTTTCCGCCATTGGGTTTGGATATATCTTCCCTTACTCGAAGTTCGGAATCGAAACTACTCTTTCTAGAGGCCAAAAGGCCTCCGCTATCGTCGGTATTGTCTCATATCGGTGCCGACAAACTTCTTTAGAAACTTTATACTGATTGGGACGTCGAATCGGGCCGTGGGCCTTCTCGACACCACGCGACCACTCGCCGATGGAACCGAGCCCATTCAAGAAATGCCCTCAATGTAACTCCAAATACCCACATATCGATAAACACCCTGTGTGTAAAAAGTGTTTATCTCCAGAACACGATGAATCCGACTGCCTAGCCTGTGCCCAGTTTCATTCTAAAAAGACACTTCGAACTCGACGGGCAGCTAGACTCACCATGCAGAGACACGCGCCAGAGCCAGAGAATATCTTCGGCGACGGAGACGATCTTGTCGAGGCAGACGAATATGAAGAACAGTCGGATCAAGGATCGGAGCACGACTCCGACTACTACATCGACTAGGAAGAAGACATCGTCGAGGTAGGGGACGACTAGCAAGGAATTGGAGCCGTAGAGGACGACTCCGGTGACGAAACGGGGCCAACCGTAACAACGGCGGCCTATACGTCCACCTCCATGGTTCAACAGGCTCAGGTCGAGGCATCGCCACAAGGCCTTAGCCAAGATCTCAAAAGACATTCTACAGCCCCGCAATATAGCCCGGCTAAGAATATTACTAAAGAGCCGTCGAATCAACAACCTCCAAGGTTGGTGATATCGAAACCAAAGGTGGTACCGGAGAAAACGAAACCGAGACTGATTGACTACCTGGTCTTCGGACCCCATTACGTCGATCCATCGGAGTCGAGACCGAAGAAGCTTGTAGACAACACCGTCTTCGGGCCTAACTATGTTGAACCATCGGCGTCGACCATAAAAGTCATCGAGCCGAAACGCAGCGCCACGGTACCTGCACCAAAACAAAAGGGCGTTGAACCAAAAACGTCGGCGCCGGGTGCGGAAAAAACACACAAGGGACTCGATACAAAAAAGGTTGTCGAACCAAAACAAAAGGCCGACACACCAACTGCTGTCCAAAAGAAAAGCATTGAGCCGAAGAAAATCGACCCGAAAAAGGGGATCGAACCAACATCAAAGGGCGTCGATCCAAAACCATTGGTGCCAAAATCAGCACAAGTACAAAAAGTAGGTGTCGACGCGAAAAAGACTGTCGACACACCTTCGACACCAAAGAAACCGGCACTACAAAAACAAACCGTAGTACCACAGAAAACACTCGGACCGATTAAATTTGGCCTCCCACCTACTTCAAAGCCAAAGGCGGTCGAGCCAAGAGCCAGCGTCGAACCAAAGCCCATCAAACAAAAGACTTTGGCAAAACCACAAAAGACTGCTGAACAGGAAGTCTTATATCCTGACCCTGACTCAGTTGAACAATCATAACTCTATATTGATCCTGACTGTGGCAAACTCAATACCTACAAGAGGAAAATAAGGCCAGAGCCTCAAAGGGACACCTTTACTATTCCTCTTAAAAAGAAAAGGGACTGTTCCACCTCACCTATTCTTTTTGAGCCTATTCAGCCACATAGGCCACACACATATTCCTATACACCCACACACTCAGATGAGGAAGTGGATGAGGACTATGATCAGGAATACAACTATCCAGTGGATGTTGACCCAGACATTCACACACAGCCATGGGTTGACCCAACACAACCAGGTGATTCTCAACCCATCCCTGATACACCTGCATACCCTGCTAGGCCTTCTCCTACAGAAGACACAGCTGCTTTTAATTCATTAATAGAAAGAGCAGCAAGCCATCACAATGTGGACATGCATGCAGATCCTGTAGAGGAAGATTTCCTCTTTGACACTTTTGCAACATCAGAAAGGACAGTTAAAACACTGCCCATGTTGAAAGGGGTACTTAAGCATGCGGGGGACATATTTAAAGATACCACTAGGGCCAGGGTCATTACCCTAGGATAGAAAGGAAATATAGGCCGGCGCCAGAGGACCTCACATACATTAAGGGACAACTGCCTCTAGATTCTTTGGTGGTAGCGAATGCACGTAAACGTGCAAACTCTCAAACAACTGGGGAAGCTGCACCCCTCGACAAAGAATCAAAGATTTTTGAGGCCTCAGGAAAAAGGGTAGCCGCACAGGCGGCTAACATCTGGAGAATATCAAACACACAAGTCCTGTTAGCCAGGTATGACAGGGCACACTATGACACCTTAGATACGCTTTTGCAGCATCTACCTGACGCTTACAAAGAACAAGATGAACAACTAATACAAGAGGGAAAGCTAATCACAAACGCTTCCATTAAATGTGCCTTAGATGTGGCGGATACGGCTTCCAGATCTATTAACACTAGTGTTATGATCAGGAGACATGCGTGGCTACGCATTTCTGGTTTTAAAAACGAAGTTCAGTCCACTTTGTTGAACCAGCCCGTTAATCCTGACTTCTTGTTTGGTCCAGATGTTGATACAATACTGGACAAAATGAAAAAAGACACTGAGACGGCGAAGTCAATGGGAGCCCTACAGTCACAACAACATAGAGGCTCCTTTCGTCGCTCAGGATACAGAGGGGCTGCAAGAGGCAACTCATCACAGCAGACCACAAACTATAAAGGTAACACACAAACCACCTACAATAAAAACAATAGAGGTGGATACCGCGGAAATAATACCAAAGGCAGAGGACGAGGGAACAACACCACCAGATCCTCTGCAAATACAAAGCAGTGACTCCTTAGCGCTAACCCCAGACCACATAACACCAGTCGGGGGACGTTTACATCAATTCCTACCAGTCTGGAAAAATATCACTACAGACAAATGGGTAAAGCAAATTATCTAACATGGCTATTGCCTAGAGCTAACCTCCGCACCACCCAACATACCTCCACAACACCAGCCTATGTCCGCAGAACACCTCAACTTATTGCAACAAGAAGGTATCAGCATGCTGCAAAAAAGGGCCATAGAACTAGTACCCTTACAACACCAAGGTACTGGAGTATATTCGCTACACTTCCTCATCCCCAAAATGGACGGGTCTCTCAGACCAATATTGGACCTTAGGCCCCTAAATCAATACATCTTATCAGAGCATTTTCATATGCTCACTCTACAACAAGTGTTACCTCTGTTGCGGCAAGGAGACTTCCTCGCAACCTTGGACCTCAAAGACTCATATTTCCATATCCCGATACATCCTGCTCACAGGAAGTATCTCAGGTTTACACTACTAAATCAACACTACCAATTCAAGGTGCTTCCATTTGGAGTAACAACAGCTCCAAGAGTGTTCACAAAATGCCTAGCAACAGTAGCTTCACACTTAAGGAGACAACAGATTCACGTCTATCCGTACCTGGACGACTGGCTTATACAAGCGAAGTCAGCCCAGCAGTGTGCCAGCCACATGTCAAAAACAATTCACCTACTGCACAGCCTAGGCTTCACCCTAAACTACCAAAAATATCACCTTCAGCCATCCCATGTACAGCAGTACCTGGGAGCAACAGTGGATACCTTGACAGCAAAAGCATACCTGACCGCTGCAAGAATAAACAGTATGCAGCTCCTAATCCAAAAGTTCAAGTCCCAACACTCGCTCTCTGCCCGAGTGTTTATGCAACTCATTGGCATGATGGCCTCGTGCATCTTCATAGTCTCTCACGCCAGACTACACATGCGCCCGCTACAAGAATGCTTAGCACGGCAGTGGAACCAGGCTCATGGACATTTGAAAGACCTATTGTTGGTGACCAGTCGTGCATACAACTCTCTGCATTGGTGGAACCCACAAAACCTTTGCAAGGGACGACTGTTCCAGGAGCCTGTTCCACAAATAGTGCTAACAACGGGCGTATCTCTCATAGGATGGGGAGCCCATGTCCTTCAGTACACAGTACAGGGCATATGGACAGCACAACAAAAGAAAATGCACATCAACTTGCTGGAAATGATGGCAATTTTTCTGGCAATGAAAGCGTTCAAAGTACATTTATGCAACAAAGTTGTGTTGATCCGGACGGGCAACATGACAGCAATGTACTACATACAAAAACAGGGAGGAACACACTCCCCACAGCTATCACATCTAGCACAAAGCATGTGGAAGTGGGCCATCCAAAGAAACATTTTTCTCATGGCGGAACACCTCCCAGGCAAACACAACCAAGTAGCGGATCTGCTCAGCAGACACAGCCAACAGCTGCACGAGTGGGAGATTCATCCCACAGTGCTCCAATCATACTTCCAACGGTGGGGACAACCAGAGATAGACCTGTTCGCCACAAAGGAAAACGCAAAATGCCGGTACTTTGCCGCCAGGTTCCCACATCGGCAGTCGCAGGGCAATGCGATATGGATGAACTGGTCAGGCAGATTTGCGTACGCTTTTCCCCCAGCACCGTTACTACCGCTAGTGGCACGCAAACTACGCCAGCATTCACTGACACTAATCCTAGTTGCTCCAACATGGGCCAGGCAACCATGGTACACAACGTTCCTAGAACTTTCCGTGGTACCTCATCAAAGACTGCGGCTAACGCCCACTCTACTCACTCAGAGCCATGGAGACATACAACACCCAGATCTGCAACAACTGAACCTTGCAATCTGGCTCCTGAAGTCTTAGAGTTTGGGTACCTGAACTTACCTCCTGACTGTATGAACATTATCAAGGAGGCAAGAAAACCTACAACCAGAGCTTGTTATGCCGCAAAATGGAAGCGTTTTGTCATTTACTGCAATAACAATAACGTAAACCCACTAGATGCTTCAACGCAAGATATCATTTGCTATCTTTTGCACCTACATCGTTGCAATCTAGCTTATTCATCTATAAGAATACACTTGGCTGCCATTGCAGCTTATCTTCAAAACAGGCAGCATCTTTCACTATTCAGAGTACCTGCGATTAAGGCATTCATGGAGGGACTCAAAAGAATAATCCCCCCAAGACACCCACCTTCACCTGTCTGGAACCTTAACGGCGTTTTAACCAGACTAATGGGACCACCATTTGAACAATTGCATTCCTGCGAATTACAATTTTTAACATGGAAAGTGGCATTCCTAGTGGCAATTACTTCACTTAAACGAGTTAGTGAGCTACAAGCCCTAACTATTCAAGAGCCATTCATCCAAATGCATGCCAATAGGGTAGTTCTTAGAACAAACCCTAAGTTCATGCCCAAGGTGGTATCCCAGTTTCATATCAATCAAACAATAGAACTGCCAGTGTTCTTTCCAAATCCACAGTCAGTACCTGAAAGGGCTCTACACACACTAGATGTCAAAAGAGCACTCCTATACTACATTGATAGAACTAAAGATTTTAGGAAAACTAAACAGTTTGTTGCCTTCTCACCACAACACAAGGGCAACCCCATTTCAAAATCTGGGTTAGCCAGATGGATAGTTAAGTGCATCCAAATATGTTATCTCAAAGCAAAACGCACTTTAACAGTTCCCCCAAGGGCGCATTCTACACGCAAACTTGGGGCATCCATGGCTTTCCTAGGAAATATTCCTCTAGAGGAAATATGTAGAGCAGCCACATGGTATACCATACATACATTCACAAAACACTATTGTGTAGATGTACATTCCAAACAGCAGGCAGCTGTAGGACAGGCTGTTCTAAAAACACTTTTTCAGACTGCTGCAGCTGGCACAGGTAGCCACCGCTAAGGGAGAAACTGCTATACTTTCTATGCACAGATATGAATTCAGCAGCCCACATGCCTCGAACGGAATATGCTACTTACCAGTATGCATCTGTTCTTGGCATGTAGGGCTGCTGACATTCATATCGCCCACCCTCCTCCCCGGTGCCTGTCGCAGCTGTAGCATTCTTTATCTATTTCTTACTTTCTTGCATGGACACCCTTTACTGTACCATACTCCATCTCTGCCACAATGGCGAAAAACAATCTGAGGATGGAGAGAATGCCCATGCGCACTGTAGTCCTAGGGAGGAGCCACCTATCGCGTGATACTTCAAAGACTCTTCCAGGACAACAACGTGCAATCATCCGGACCCAACACTAGGCGGCGATCTATGCACAGATATGAATGTCAGCAGCCCTACATGCCAAGAACAGATGCATACTGGTAAGTAGCATATTCCTTTACAAGCATTTCAGTCTTAATCCTGGACGTGCAATGTGCTTTACTAGTTTTAACACAGGCATATAGCTTCTTATTTATATTGTCTTCACCGTATTGGCGGTTTCTATTGACATTTTAGTTACACCCATAACTGGACTACTCTTGGCTACTCCATTTTACGCCACTTTACTCCATTCTATGCCACCACACACAATGCCACTCTACTCTAAGCCACCCCATTCTACTCTGTGCCGCTCTACTCTTCTCAACTCTCATCTGTGCTATTCCACACCACTCTCTATACCACTCCTCTCTATTCCACTCCATGCCACTCTAGTCCATGCCACTCTAGTCCATGCCACTCTACCCCATGCCACTTCAATCCACTCTACGCCACACTACTCTACGCCACACCACACAATGTCACTGTAGGGCACTCCACAGCACTCTCCTCTGCCATTCCACTATGCCACCCCACGCCCCTCCACTCTTCTCCACACCGCTCCACTCTAGTCTACGCCAGTCCACTCCAGTCTACGCCATTCTACTCTACGACATTCTACTACTCCCCACTCTGTGTCATTCTAGTCAATGGCACTCTATGCCACTCCTCACCACTCTACTCTCCTGGATAAGAAAAGATACCAAAGACAGATGTTGGAGGGTGCCCCAGACAGCAATGTTAGTAACAGGGGTTTGACGTATTTTTTTGTTGTTTGTCGTGGGTCAGACTATAGGGTGTAGAAGGTAGAAGACAGGTTTCCTTCGTAAGTGTACAGGAAACCACTTGCCCTTTACTGCTCCATTGCTCGCAGTCGTGTTACCCCCAACAGGATGAGTTCAGTAGAGAAGTATTTCTCTCTTGTGTGCCTTTGTTTTGGTTCTCTCCTCACTGGAGAATCTCAAGTCTGCTTATTCTCCTGTTAAACAAAGTTACTCGGCGACGGATATGGCTGTGCCACTAGTACTTGTATAACAAGCAGGGACATTGTTACTTTGCTTTATGGGATAGCAACTGTACATGGACAGAAAGAAGGCTTGAAAAAGGTATTGGCAGATTTTGCCTAAGCAAAAAACAGATTAGCTGGTACAGTTGAACATTCTTCATCCCATCAAAATAAATAGAAACTTCATAATTCTTGTAGACAATTTGGATTCAGTTTTCTCATTTTATCACATATGAATTCCACCCCAACAGGTCTCTAAAATCCACCCCGGCTTTCTGATGATACTGTAAAACAGACTAGGGCTGGATCGGTTTAAGAGGAATGCACAAATTGCCCGAAACCGGTGCCAGTGTTTAACTTGTGTAATACACAATCTCTGTTTGGAACTTTTACATAACCGTGAGGCATAAACTGGCAGCCTGGGTACCAAATGTTTTCCACCTGAATTTGGAGCCTCACACCAAAAGAAACTTAGTGAAACTTTTCCATGCTACAGGGTTGAGGTCGCTGACCACCAACTCCCCTTCACCAACTTTGGGAATAGGAATCTTGAAGTTCTGCATCCTGCCAGGAGGAGCAGCCTTGGGCCTGCATTGAGGGAAAGAGCTCACTGGTGGCTGAGAAGGAGTGCTGCAAATTGCCTTGCACGATGCATTCAGTTCATAGGAAGGAAGGACTATGGCTGAGGCTAGAAGAGCAGAACACAGCCACTGCAACCAAAGCATCTTCGTTGTCAGGCTGTGAGGTGAGGCCTTGAGACCCTAAGGCCTGTGCAGCATTTACAGGAGTGAATCTCCAAAGATGACTTGACACTACTGGAGTTTGAAACCACACCCCGCAGGCTATCTGTAAACACGCAAAGTTCATATGACTGATGTGGTTTGGAAAACCTTGCCTGCATGTTGGCTTTTTTTCTTCTATCAACTGAAGACGAAGCTCCTAGAGAAGAATTTTTTATTTTTTACAGAGTTTTATATAGCACGAACTTGACCCGAATTTCGATTCTCCTATTAACATGACCAGAGAATCTGGATTTCATTAAAGACACGGAGGCTGACATTATGCATTATCCTTTAATAGCAACTCACAGCAGCCGCACTACATCATAAAGGATAAAGTTCTAGAGTTAACAACACTGAACAAAGGATGTATCTTGGAGATGATCTGCCTCTTTTAAAAGTATCGCAGCAGGAAAGAACTTCATAAACTGAGAGATCCAAGTAGAGCTTGAAAAACATCATGGAAGAAACCTCAGCAAGTCAAAGGCCAGACGGTTAAACGGAATTGCCTGAAAGAAAGAAATGATTAAGAATCAAGAGCCGAGAGAGCTAAAGATCTCATTACAATTAGAAGATAACAGAAGCATAGGCATAATTCATAGATTAAAAACAATTGAAGCAATCAATAAGTTCATAAAAGACATATCAAAAGATGTAATAAGTTCATAAAAGACATATCAAAAGTTGTAAAAGGGAGGAGGGAGGGATAATGTCAGCCTCCGTGTCTTTAATGAAATCCAGATTCTCTGGTCATGTTAATAGGAGAATCGAAATTTCATTACAAGACCGGAGGCTACATTATGCATGTTCGTAGCCCCGAAGGACAACATCAGACATATGCTCGATAGGCTTGCAATAATGACGAGCAAAAGTGTTAGCATTTGACCAGTCAGCAGCTTTTAGAATATCATCCAACTTACCACCTGACCAGAAGGATTTACTGGCCATAGCTCCTCTGACAGAATGTGCTTGAAGCTTAGAGAGGTCGATACCAGCAAGGCTCATGGTAGATTTAACCCATCTAGCTATGGAGGTGGATGAGACAGGTTTAAAAGGTTTCACAAAAGAAACTAAAAGTTGATTTGAATCATTAGGGCGTAGGAGAGACATCCTAGCCTCATACTCTTTCATACAAGCAACCACACAAAGTTTAGGGAAAGTGTCAAAACGAGGATAAAAGATAAAATCTAACATGGTTTTAGTTCTTCTTAGTAATTCAAACTTGACACCAAAAATATCATAACATCTATTTGAAATGTCTAAGCTTTTGATGTCAGATACTCTCCTACAGGAGACTAAACACAAGAGAGTGGCGAGTTTGAAGGAGAGAAATTTTCTATTAAGGGAAGAGTTATCTGGCCAAGAACAAAAAAGGTCTAAAATACACTTGACATCCCAAAGGGTCTGATACTTAGGTCTAGGAGGTCTCCTTAGCCTTATACTCTTGAGGACTCATCAAATAATAGGATTTTTACCTACCGATTTCCCGTTAAGGGAATGGCCCGCGGAGATTGCGGATCTAAAGCAATTAATAGAACGATAGGATAGGCCTCTGTCAAATTGTTCGACCAGAAAATTTACGATATTGACGACAGGAGCTTCCACGGGATCGAGACTCCTTTCCAGGCACCAATGAAACCATTTCTTCCAAATGTTGTTATACCTAAGGTGTGTTCCGGGTGCCCAAGATTCTCCGAGAAGAGAGAGAGCTGTCGACGAAAGTCCAGACAATTCGTTAGATTGCCTGACACTTTCCAAGCCAGAAGTTTCAAATTCCCCTCGAGAATAAGATGATGATCTTCCCCGTCTGCGTTTGAGACCAGGCCTGGAGACGCTGGGATCAGAAAGGGAATGTCGCATGCTAGTTCCAGGGCTGTCGGGACCAAGCTTGGGATGGCCAAAAAGTAGTTATCAGGATCAGAAGGCATTGTTCCAATCTGACTTTCTGAAGGACCCTCTGAATCATGGCAAAAGGAGGGAAGGCTTAACCCAGGAAGTGAGACCATGGTTGGAGAAAGGCGTTCACAGCAAGAGCGCCCGGGTCTGGCATCCAACTGAAGTAGTTGGGAAGCTGGAAGATAAGTCTGCTGGCAAATAAGTCCACGTCTATGGGACCCCAAAAGTGGAAGAGGGTATTGAAGACGTTCACATCGAGTTTCCAGTCCGAGAAGTCTAGAAGGAATCTTGAATTCCAGTCTGCAGAAATGTTCGATTTCCCTGGAAGATATTCCGCCCTGAGAGAAATTTTGTGTTCCAGACAGAACATCCAAAGTTTCCTGGCAAGATTGGAGAGATCTGCAGATCTCGTTCCTCCAAGACGATTGATATAGGCCACAGCAGAAGTGTTGTCCATTTTCAGAACAACAGACCTCCCTTGAATGGAGTGTTTGAAGCTCATAAGAGCGTATAAACCAGCTGTCAATTCCAGAAAATGTATGTGCTGAGAAGATTCCGTCAGGGTCCAAACCCCACCGGTGTTCTGGTCTTCCAAAGGTGCACCCCAGCCATGAAGACTGGCGTCTGATTCTAGGACAAAATCCGGGGATGAGCCAAAGATAGCTTTGCCATTCCAGGCGTCTAAGTTCTCCAGCCATCAAAAGAGCTCTGCTGTGGCATCTGGGTCCAGAGAGACAAGATCCCCATACCATAGACCTGAATTGAGTGCTTTTCTCTTTATTCTCTGAAGCGCGCGGTAATTCAGAGGACCGGGGAAAATAGTCTGGATGGAAGAAGAAAGAAGCCCAAGAAGTCTGGCTAGTTCGCGGAACGTTAAAGACTCTTGTTTCAAGACAGACCTGATCTCCTTCCGGATCTTGGCAATCTTCTTGGCAGGAAGAAGGAGAAGACATTTCACGGTGTCCAGAGTGAAGCCAAGGAAATCTATGGTCTTGCAGGGAGAGAGAATGGATTTCTCTCTGTTGATGATGAATCCTAGACTCTCTATTAAGTTCATGGAAGTTATTAGATCTCTTAGGAGGTCTGAATGGGATTGGGACATGATAAGAATATCGTCCAGGTAGATGATGAGACGGATACCCCTTTCTCCTAGAATTGAAACGATACACTTCATGATCTTGGTAAAACACCAAGGGGCAGAAGAGAGGCCGAAGGGAAGAGCTTGAAACTGGTAAAGACGTTCTTTCCAAGCATATTGAAGGAAAGCTTGATGTTCCTTGTACATAGGGATGGTGAAGTAGGCATCCTTCAGGTCTAACTTGACCAACCAATCTCCTTCGAGAAGGAGGTCCCTTAGAAGGTGGATACCCTCCATTTTGAAATGACGATAAACCAAAAATGTGTTGACTTCTCGAAGGTTTATTACCGGTCTCCACCCTTTGTCCTTTTTCTGAACAAGAAAAAGTGTGCTTATGAATCTTGCATCGGACCAGGGAACCTCCACTATGGCGTCCTTTTTGAGCATAGAAATAATTTCTTCCTCCACGATCTTTTCCTGATCTTGTGAAAGGACAAAGGGTTGGGGTAAGCGTGATTGGAAGGGGATCTGTAAAAAGTCTATCTTGAAGCCCATGACGGTTTCTAGAACCCATGGATCTTGGGTGATTGAATCCCAAACATGATAAAACTGTTTTAGTCTGCCCCCTACTATGGGAGGGAAAGAAGAGGAAAGAGTAGTACTTACTTGTAGTATTGGAGGTGTTGGAAGTACCACGACATCTGGAACCACGGTTTCTTGGACCCCTTCCTCTTTGGGGAAAGAAGGGTTGTCTAGGGGGGTAGAAGCCTCTTCCAGTTCCTCTGAATGATGAGTAGGGTCGTTGGTTGCCTCTGCCGGAAGAGCGACCCCTTCTGCCGGCCTGACCAAAAAGGTTGGTGTTAAATACCCGTCTTAGGTTATTTTGAGCCCTATCGAGAGCAGTGAAGGTAGAGACATATTTACCAATCTCCTTGATAATATCTTCCCCGAAAAGGAGGCCCTTAGGGTTTTGAGAGGGTTCTTTCTCTATGTCTCCTAATTTGGGGTTAATTTTATTCAAAATGGATCTCCTCCTTTCAACGTTTAAACTTGAATTATCGTTGCCGAGGAGAACGGCTCTTTGGCTCCACCCTCGAATGAGATCGACATCCAAAGGGGTAGAGGAGAGGTGGGACTGTTCCGCCATGTCCAAGATTCTAATAAGTGGACCTAAGACATCTAAGAGCCGGTCTTGACAGCCTTTCAGGGCTCTCCCCAGTCCTTTTCTAGGGTCACGTCCCAATTTGAAGAGGAATTTGATAAGGTCTGGATCTAGATTTGGAGTCTGACAGACCCTCTCTTGAATAGTTGGTCTTGGAGATTCGGATCTCATGATGTTTCTAGTGTCTCTGTCTAGAAGGTTCCTTAACCATCGTGTTACAAACTGAGAAACATGTTCCTGAGGGAACCACTTCGAACTATTAGGGCGTGAGATATTAAGGGGAGAGAACATCTCCTCGCCGATAGGGTCAAGAATAGTTTTATTAGATGCCGGTTCTGGCTCAGGTTGAGAATTAAAGTCATGTTGGACCTCATCTAGGTCAAGGACAAATTCGTCAGAGGGATCCCTGGAGGAATCGCCATCATAAGAGGAGGAAGACGAATCAAAAGCAAAGTTCTTTTCTTTGGTAGCACTACTGCAATGCGTGCCGCGAGGGACACCGTTCATATTTGTGCCGCCATGGGCACCGATCAAGGGAGTGTCCCGAGGGACATCAGGTTCAAGTGAGGCGCGGTGGCCTCCCATCCAAATTGAGGTGCTAGGACCTCCAGTACTATGCGAGGCGCTAGGGCCTGTAGTGCTTTCACAATGTTTCGTCTTTTTTGGTCTCTTACCGTGTATAGGGGGAAGATCTTGGGAATCACACGGTCTCTTAGAGGACAAGACTTCTTTGAGGGACGACATCATACAGGATTTAATCTCCTGTTGAAGGAATTTCTTTAGTGAATTGCCAATAGGCGCAGATGAGCTTGCAGTAGCGTCATCTGAATCCATGTCAGACATGGTGTTATAAAATTCCAGCGGGTATTAAGTGATTTAAATCAAGGAAATGAAAGAATGTTAATTAAAGAATAAGTATTATTTAATTCCCCTGTTTATCCTCCTCTCTTTACTTCTTTTTTTTTTATATATTAAATTTAAACCTGTTTATCCTCCTCTTTCCTTTTTTTTTATTTTAAATTTAAACCTAGAATCTAAAGATTTTTTTATTATTTTTTTATAAATACCACATGTAAGGTAGGTTCAATGAATTAATAACCATCTAATCAATTTGCAAAAAATATATACCTCTATTTGAAATAATTAGACTAAATTAATTAAAAACTCGGATTTTGTGGGTTAATAAACGTTAGAATCGGTGAAAAGCGTATGCCCAGGCAGAAAGGGTATCTCCGGTGGCTGAAGCAGAGCAACTGACAGATTATACGTTCGCTCGAGCTCAGCCGCCGGAGAAGAGGAAAGCCGCTAGGGAAAGGGAGCACGCAACGCGGGTGTTGCTAATGTTCTTTCCTTGAAAAGGAGCGAGCTACGGAGCCAAAAGCGAGGCGGGCGAAAAAGGTAAAAGACGTCGGAATCTACATCGCGAACAAATAAAAGTACAAGTACAGGGTCGGGGGGACGACCATAAATTGGAAGTCCATATGGGGGGGGGGGGAATGGGGGAGCCACCGCCACCCACGAGCAGAAGGTAAGGATTCAAGCCAATCAAGCCATGGCAGTAACGTAAAATTAAACACAGCGGAAAAGGTTAAAATCGTTACATTAAACACAGCGTAAGGGCTGAGGTCGCTAGAAAATGGCTCTGATTGGCATGAAAAACAAATCAAATTAGCATAACATTGGCATGAACAAGATTCAAATTAGTATAAAACACAAAAGTATAAGCATTGAGCGTGAAACAAAGGAGAAGCAAGTAGTAGTGACTTATCTGCTGGCAAGCCGCTTTTAAAAGAGGCAGATCATCTCCAAGATACATCCTTTGTTCAGTGTTGTTAACTCTAGAACTTTATCCTTTATGATGTAGTGCGGCTGCTGTGAGTTGCTATTAAAGGATAATGCATAATGTAGCCTCCGGTCTTGTAATGAAATCGGACATAGCACCAGTTGCATTACATGAGGACACATTTATTTTTTGTTAGGTGCGGGGAGATTAAGTGATTTGCCCAGAATCACAGGAAGTTCTGCGTCATTGCCGAGAGTCGAACCCAGTTCCCCGGATTCGAGGTTGACCGCCCAAGCCGTTAGGCCAACTCCTCTCTCCTACATCACCATTGTAGGCCAACTCCTCTCTCCTACATCACCATTGTATGCCGCAGCCGGTGGTTTCACCATCCTCCGCTGGATCACCACTGTGCCTCAGGGAGGGCTGTTCACTTTAGATAGCACGTTTCTTTTTGTGCACATGTAAGAACTATCTGCAAATATCCATCTGACCCTGAGCACCATAGGCATAGTGCAGACTTATAACTGTACGTGCGCTACTAATATCTCCTCTGCTAGCACACAAGCCTGCACACAAGACATGAGTCTGGGACATAAACCGAATCCGCAGGGCCTGGGTCGTGTCAGCATGACTATTCCTGTGGTTTGTTCAGGACTGACACCTTTCTAATGTGATCGCCCCGGTTCCTCTCCCGCCCCCCAATCCTAGAGTCAAAAGGCAGCATGACCTGTTATGGATGAAGTAACTAAGGTACACTGCAGCACTATGTGGAAGATAGTGTATTTTGTGATCATTTTATGTGTTAACAAGAGCTTCCCTCTAATTAACTTTGGGGTGAGGAGCGGATAGGAACCCAGAGCGACAGTAAGAGAACTATTACCACCCATTCACGTCAAATTGCAAAGTGTCCTAAATTTCACTGACTATATATTGATATAGTCACTTCCCATTGTAAGCACCTTAAGCTAATATCAGCTGACGTCAAGCGCACAGTGATTGCTATCTTGACTATTGTACACCATATTTCCGCATGTGTAAAAGCACTGGCTGGGCTTTGATGTATGGACTACTTTTATATATTTCAGTTAGTTCTGAGGTTTACCCCCCACCACCTCCCTGAGTAAGTGTTTGACTCATTGACCTCACTACACTGATCATTCAGTTTTAAAGGGTTGAACTAGGTGCTCAATTTTGGGTCCAACAATGAGGTAAAGTCCCAGGATATGAGTGGTAAAAGGCTCTTATTGCTATATTTGGAGCTTTGTAACCTTTTACTGCCCTGGGAGTCATGGAAAAGTTCCCACAGTCTAATTAGGATTTAGTACAATCTTTAATTTAAATTTATATATAACAGACTCATCCCTAAAACTCCTTCTCAGCAGGCATTTCTTCAGATTCCTTAAACGTTATCCTCCCCGTGGAGGACCCGAGCAACATTTGTGGATTTATTTTAGTTGTGTGGTGGTTTATTTTGTTAACATATTGGCTTTTCTTTAATCTGGTGATACTGCTTCTGTTACTATATGTTTTGTTTGACAACCGGTTTTCCCCTTTTTTAGAGCTCGCACCAGCGACGCATGGCGACGCGATGTCGCAGCGAGGCCTATTGTCGGCGGTTCTGCTTACAAGGAGCCATGGGAGACAGGAGATGGGCACGCTCAACCTGGCGGAATCGGATCAGGTCGCGCGCGCATTCACAATCTCCTGTCTCCCTTTTAGCTCCTTGTAAGCAGACGCACACGAGCACACGCACACACACGAGCGCACATGCACGCACACATAGACACTCCCCGCCGCGCGCACACACACACACACACAGACAGACACACTCGCACACACACGCGCACACATTCCACCCCCCCACACTCACCAGGCTCTTTCCATGTGTTCCATGTCCCTCCCTCCCTCGGCAGCCAGTGGGTCAGTCTCGGCATGGCAGCTCCGCAGCGTTGGTCTTCACCCGGGCCCCCTCCTGGGACCCGGGACTTCAGCTGCCGCACCTCGCTTTGGCGCCGGGCCTCTCTCTCCATAACAAAGAGCGCGCATGCGCGGGCAGCCCCCGCCCTCTCTCTCAGCCCGGGCTGCTTTCGGTTTCGCTGTCTTCCGTGTTCGCTGGCTGCCTGTTCCTCCTGCCCAAGTCCCACACTGGACAAAAAGTGTGCATTTGGACCACTTGTAAGTTCCTCAGGAGATGGCAGGATGTCCAGGTACTGATTGCAGTGATCTTAACAAAATGGCTGTTTCCATCCGTCAGTGGAAGGGAAGGAGAGAATGCTGACAAACGTCGGAGTTGGACGATACAAGCTGAAATTACTGCATTTACTAGCAATGACGGGCATGTCAAGTAAAATCTAGACAGCTGTGTTCTGTTCTGCTTAGGGGGCCATCAGTTGAGAGAGGCCATTATCTCATTTGTAGGGATTCCTAGTTCTACACCCTAGGACCCTTTTCCCATGGCATGGAGACTGTTTTGCGAATGCCGCGTGCACAGTCCTGGAAGCTGTTCAAGAATTCCAGCTGGAGGGCTTGCCAGTGTGTGTGGTCGATAAGGCCGTGCCTGTTGGTATCGGCATCCCAAAAGAAAAGGTCCGCTAGTAAACTATTCCCACGATAAGGAACCTGTGCAAAGCAGCTCAGTGCATCGTAAAAACAAGAGCGAATACTGTAGAACATACAGTCACCGCAAACCGAGTGTGTCGTACATGGATGTTGCAGCGAGCTAAGAGCGCGCCCTTACTCGTGTTGCAAGAATCACGAGTGTGCGTAGACTTTTAGAAAGTGACAGCATCTGTTCTGTTAACCCAGTTAACCATTTAGCTAAGATGTCTTCCAGATGCATCTGGTGGCATACGGTTTTCTGGGCATCTAATAAATCCCTCCAGGATGGACTTAGGAGCACCATGGGCTACATAAACCTTCTCTTTATGTGCAGCTCTGCTGGTAATCATGATTGCGTGGTGCCAGAGGTGAGCTAACTCGGATGAGCCGCACAAGTTCTGCCCCTGTTATTCAGAGTGCTTGCTCCCAGTCAGCTGCTGCCTGCTCTGCAGTGATAAGCTGCACCTCTCCTTTACTTCTAGGTCGTGCAGATTTAGCTGATCTTCAGTTTCCCACTGGACTGTGGCTGTCACGTGCCTGAATCCAGCATTATCTTAAGGTATCCGTATCCAGAGTCAATTACTATCACTGATATTGTTAGCAATATCCATTCCTTCTTTAATCTTGCTTCTGAACATTTGGTTAATTAATACTCGAAACTCCCACGGGCCACAAAACACTCTTTCCAAAGTGCCTAGGCGCTTTACAAACGGTGCTGCAGAGCTACGCTCGCATAAAAGACAGAGCACTCATTTTATCGACCTCCGAAGGATGAAATGCAGAGTAGACCTCATTGGGATTTGGACCTGAAACAGCACGGATGTTTACAGCCACAGTGGCATCTCTAGAAGTTATTTCTAGGGGCTTGGGGACAGGGAAAGGAGATGCACCTGGCCACAAATATGATTGGTGGAGCCACCTATGATGGGCAATCGTGAAGGGTGTTTGTGCACGTGTGTGTGTGTGTGTGTGTGTGTGTGTGTGTGTGTGTGTGTATACACACATATGTACTCACACATATACAAAGTTATAGTAATCGCACTCACAAAACACTGCACTCTCCTCGCGGGGGGCTCTCACTGCGCCCCATCTTCTTCCTGAGTGACTCATTAGGGTCCGGAATGTGACAGCTCCTTTGTGCGTCTCTGATGGCGGAGGAGTAATCCGCTCCCAGCTCATGGGATGTAATACTGTCAATGGCCCTTCGCAGAGAGCAAACTACAAACCGGAATGTGGTTGCACACTTTGAGAATAGTTAGGCTGTTCCGTAACGAAATGGCAACCACACGACAGTGGAAGGATGAAAGGCTGTAACAGCCCGGCCAACATTAGGACCTGTGACCTGTATTGTACGAAGCTCCTAGGCGACTTAACTCACTGTCATGCTAAGATAAAGACCAGCAGGAAGGAATCTAGGAACCGGCACGTGCGAGTCACCATACTACTTTTCAATGCCCACGGTCATTTTATTAATACTCGAAACTCCCACGGGCCACGAAACACTCTTTCCAAAGTGCCTAGGCGTTTTACAAACGGTGCTGCAGAGCTGCGCTTGCATAATAGACAGAGCACTCGTTTTATCGACCTCCGCAGGATGAAAGGCGCAGCTGTTTACAGCCACAGTAGTATCTCTATAAGTGATTTCTAGGGGCTTGTGGACAAGGGAAGGAGATGCAACTGGCCACAAATATAATTGGTGGAGCCACCTATGTTGGGCAATCGTGAAGGGTGTTTGTGCACGTGTGTGTGTGTACACACATCTGTACTCAAGCACATACAAAGTTATAGTAATCGCACTCACAAAACACTGTCAGTTACAGACTCGTGCATTTCCTCAGTCACTGATTTTTGCTTTTTGTGTTCTCATTTAAAATACGCTGCCTGAAATTGCTGCTAGCAGAGAATCATCAGTACCTTGGATCAGCACTGTATGAATTTCACATTGAAGGCCGCGGCAGTGTTATGGCACAGCACTACCAACTGCCTGCCTTCCTGCCCCTACACTGTTACCCCGCAGTGCAGCCACAAGACAGTGGCTACATTGCCCGTGTCTGCCCCGCAACACGTTGTTCCTGCCATGGAGTTTTCACACAGCCGGGTGCAGTTAATAAATACAGGGACCCAAAGATATGTGGCATCAAAGAATAAGAACGGACGTGGTACAGGTAGGCTTTTTTAAATTTATTTATTCGTTTTCACTTTTATATAGCGCAAACTTTACCCGCAGGTATCAGAGCGCTTTAAATCAGCATGCTTATAACAAGCAAGACTAGCACTCTATATTACTGCCAACTTTGCTTAGCATAAGCAACAGCTAACCATTCACAAACAATGTTTATATACCAATTGTAAATTCAAGAAAAAAATTAATGCAAAGCATTGTCATTTACAATGCCAGTAACTCAAACTTTAATGCTGCGAGACCTATTGCATTGCAAATGCTTGTTGTTTTAATCTGACTATTCACATTATTTAGCAGTATTTTGGTTTCCTTGTACTTTTCTGGGGTCAGCAAGCCCCAAACCCGTGAGAAACTACGAAGTTGTTTCAGATGAGCAACTGAAGCAGGCAGTCATATGACTGTTTTCAGCTCGTTGATTTTTCAAAGCACATTTTTGTGTGCTTTTCCCGGTCTCATGGCTCTTTTTCTTACAGTGAGTCAGCCTTGTCTGGCAGAGTGATGGAACTATGGAGACAGCCTTTGCTCCTCCTCCTTTGAAGAAAGATCTACCCTGAACCCTTTGCTCTCTGTAGACAGTTGTTTTTCCCTGGAACACTCCGTGCTGTTTTCCGCTCTATAGTACCCCTCCCTGATGGAGAATGTTGTACTTGATTCAAGCGGGAAATGCAGTTATATTTAATAACGCCTTTGCGTTTTGTTTTAATTGATGCATGTTTTTAAGAAAGTTAAAAAACTTTTTTCTAATGCCATTGCTGAATTTGCCTCCTTGTTCATGTGTTTTGCAGTCTTTGAGTTTTGTTCACGAGGTTGTTCTCCTAGGCTTACTCACCATCGAGTAAATCTTATAAAAGACTTATAAAGAACCCGTCCGAGTCTCCTGGGCCACACAAACAGCATTTAACTCTTGATCCTAGCGCTCCCCAGACTGATCCTGAAGGGCAATACCACGTGGCACAGAAGTACAACACCCTTGGTCTTTCCGGTTGCACCAGTTGTGTCCTACGTAAAGTTCTGCGGAGCTGCCATCAGATACGTGCATCACTTTACCATTTACTTATTCCTCCTTGAAGCCAAGCAAGCCAAAGACCGTCGACGTCCTTTGATCATCTTTCCTTAAAGTACCTTGAAGCCTAAATGCTATCAGTTCAAGTGATCTTCTTTCTTGGGGCCCCTTAAAGCCTAATTGTGTTGACCCTGTTCTTATTTTTCCTCAGTGTTTCTTAAAACTTTTATTATGTAATATGTTGTCTTTGTGTGGAATGTCGGTTTTTCAACTCTGGCATCTCGCGTGGAAGGGTTACAAGTTCTTAGTAGATTATTATTCGTTGACGTGTTGAATATGAAGGTTCTCACCTTGACCATTGCCGTGAAGCATTGTGGAGGAGTAGTGTTTCTCCTCTCCGTGGAGTGGAACAAAGGCATGTTTATTCCCTACAATAGCCTCCAAGATTGTGTCCAGTTTGTACATCCTGTTCCTTTTCTATATTTCTAGTTGTGTGAAGCCAGAACCCCTATATCCGCACATATCAATTTTTTTTAATAGTACCTTGAAGCCTTTGTGTTGTCAACCACTTTGGTTTTTTACGCTTCAAAACTTGAAGCACACAACACTATTGATCTTGCTTACTTACTGCATTTTAGAACCTCAGCCCGGTTAGTGATGCTGAAGATGCAAGGCCTCCAAGTTGCTCTTCCACATTACATGTGGAAGCCAAAATGGCAATGGTCTAATGGCATTTTTTTCTATTTTTTTCACTCTGATCGCATCATGGCCCTTATCAGCAAAGTTGAGATGTAGCAAAATTAAATTTGAGGTCTGATATCATCTTGTAAAGTCCATTCATAGAAGTTATGGAGGAGGGCTCAAAAGACTGATTAATAGCTATGAAAGCCAGGGATGCTTATATTCTCACAGGCTTTTTTCCTGATTTAAAATTTGAGACCACTTAGCAATAACACAGTTGACTGCTGGTATTCCTATGTACTATGATGAGTACTTGGTCTGAGAGAGAAAGTTGGGCCTACAAATCCAAATTCATCTTGGTTGCTTAGTCAAGAGTAGCTTAAGGGAGTTGATGCAAAGTTGGTGTCTAGTTATTACACAATTATTATTAAGGCTCCCTGTTTTCTGTTTTTACGGATTTTTACAGATAAATACAGACAGAAAACAATGCATTTTCTGTCTACATTTATTTTTAAAAGTGGATAAATACAGAACATTGAGCTTCTTTTAAGAGACTCTCAGGGCTGTCTTTCATGAATTATAGGCCAGCAGCTGAGCAGATGGACAGCATGGGGTATACAAAAAAACAGGATGACATGTCTTTAACCCCTTCCATGCGTCGGACGGACGCCGGCCGTCCGACGTCACGGTGGGCGTGTGCGGACGATGGCCGGGGGCCGTCCGAACCACGCCCACGCCATAAATCACCCGCACCGCGGCGGAATTTTCGCCGCGGTCAAGGGGTTAAATAACGGAATATGTCAACATACATTCATGGTATAATGCTAGTATTTACCAGTGGATGTATTGTAATGTATTATTTGGCAGCTTAAATAGCGAAAACACGACAGACATCAAAGTATGAGTGTGCATCTATCAGTTAAATAGATGTGGAAATGTAGTTTTACAACTTCATTTATAGACAAAACACAAAATAAATATATATATAATTACAGATAAAATGGGAAAAAAATAAATATGGATAAATACAGGCAGAAATGTCCCAAAAATAAATACCATAAAACCGGGAGCCCTAATTATTATACACTCCATAACTGAGAATGCACAGTAAGGGATAGTATTTAAAAATAAATATTACTTTAATAAAATTATATCATAGTATTAAAGGAGCAACATAATTACAAGTCTGCAGCCCTAACAAGTCAAAATATAACTGAGCATAGCACCCTAATTCGCTGACCTATCAAAGTTTCTGTTCAACTTTTGATTCTGCTTTGTGGCTTTGACTACTGTCAATCATGCTTTTCTCATGCAGAGACTCTGGAAGACCCTCATGTCCAAATGATTTAGTGGTTCTTGCTGATGTTTCCATAGCAAATGTTTTTATGGGACAAGGTTTTTAGCCTTTTGCCCCACCCCCAACCTGAATGACCAGTGGTTTGTGCTTGGTCTGGTCTCTACACTTTGACCTATCCAGCTTGCCAGCAGGATAAGCTCCTCCTGGCATAGCTCTGCAGATCACTGAGTCATGCAAGCCTTGGTGACCACTTCAAGGTGGTCTTCCTTTAAGGAAACAGACTGTGGAAACAGGAATGAAGACCCCGAACCACAGCTGGGGCCATGTACAGAAACTTGCCCAGGACGAATAGAAATGGAGGTCGTTCATTGTTGCCCTACATGCCAGTCGGGATAACGGGGCAGTAAATAAGTAGCTTTTGTCTCACCTGAACACCTCATTTGATAACAGTGGCCTGGTGGTACCGGTACCCTGTGCGAGTGCATCACTCTGAAAAGATTAAGAGATGTCTAGGGTGTTGAAAGTATCTAACATTGACTTCTATGAATGGGCGCCATGGGCATGGAGGACCAGTTTCAAGTGAAAGGGTACCTGTGGGGAACTCATTACTGAGCCCCTCCAAATCGTCTTAACTCCTGCTCTGATTACTTTAATCGAGGGTGTAAATTAGGTCAAGCAAAATTATTCAAAAGTCAGTCAAACTTTTATGGTATCTTAGAGGTATTAGCATCATTTGGTCTCTGCTATTTGAAGTCAGGTGGCGCTGAGGGCTACAGGGATAGATATTTCAGAAATCGCCTGTTGTGGTTGAAACTTTTCAGTCCCCCAGGTGT
The DNA here is from genome assembly GCF_964261635.1 of Lissotriton helveticus. Lineage (NCBI taxonomy): Eukaryota > Metazoa > Chordata > Amphibia > Caudata > Salamandridae > Lissotriton > Lissotriton helveticus. Next base: position 279,073,734 of record NC_136058.1, on the reverse strand, counting down.
ACTGGGTACCTGGATTAGGCTATCGGTGGTAAGTCATTCCACAACCTAAACCATTGTAAGTGGGGAGAGGAGTTAGCCTAACGGCTAAGGTGCTCGACCTCGGACCTGGGCATCTGGGTACGAGCCTCGGTAACGACGCCCAAAACCTCCTGTGATTCTGGGCAAATCACTTAATCTCCCCGTGCCTAAAATGAAAGTGTTATTTACAACAAGGGGTGGTGAGGGACAGAGTCTCTGAATTAAGCAGAATACTCTCACCCAGTCAAGAGATCAGGGCTAGATCCAACACTGTTTTTTAGCTCATTGCACCATCCCAGTTTCAGAACCTGGCTGTATGCAAATTAGTCTGTTCCTGTCCCAGTGCATGATGGGAACAGGGCAAACCAAACTACAAAAGCCAATTCTTACACTGGGAAGGAAACAAGCTTCCGGGGACCGGTTTCTGGCATTACAGCCGTCTTCGGCCCGGCTTGCTTGAATCCTGAAGGTGCAATGAGCAAGGGACTCATGTCTGAGTATACCCTTCCACGCTTAGGGTGGACAAAATTATTTACAACAAGGGGTGGTGAGGGACAGAGTCTCTGAATTAAGCAGAATACTCTCACCCAGTCAAGAGATCAGGGCTAGATCCAACACCGTTTTTTAGCTCATTGCACCATCCCAGTTTCAGAACCTGGCTGTATGCAAATAGTCTGTTCCTGTCCCAGTGCATGATGGGAACAGGGCAAACCAAACTACAAAAGCCAATTCTTACACTGGGAAGGAAACAAGCTTCCGGGGACCGGTTTCTGGCATTACAGCCGTCTTCGGCCCGGCTTGTTTGAATCCTGATGGTGCAATGAGCAAGGGACTCATGTCTGAGTATACCCTTCCACGCTTAGGGTGGACAACATTATTTACAACAAGGGGTGGTGAGGGACAGAGTCTCTGAATTAAGCAGAATACTCTCACCCAGTCAAGAGATCAGGGCTAGATCCAACACCGTTTTTTAGCACATTGCACCATCCCAGTTTCAGAACCTGGCTGTATGCAAATTAGTCTGTTCCTGTCCCAGTGCATGATGGGAACAGGGCAAACCAAACTACTAAAGCCAATTCTTACACTGGGAAGGAAACAAGCTTCCGGGGACCGGTTTCTGGCATTACAGCCGTCTTCGGCCCGGCTTGCTTGAATCCTGATGGTGCAATGAGCAAGGGACTCATGTCTGAGTATACCCTTCCACGCTTAGGGTGGACAAAATTATTTACAACAAGGGGTGGTGAGGGACAGAGTCTCTGAATTAAGCAGAATACTCTCACCCAGTCAAGAGATCAGGGCTAGATCCAACACCGTTTTTTAGCTCATTGCACCATCCCAGTTTCAGAACCTGGCTGTATGCAAATTAGTCTGTTCCTGTCCCAGTGCATGATGGGAACAGGGCAAACCAAACTACAAAAGCCAATTCTTACACTGGGAAGGAAACAAGCTTCCGGGGACCGGTTTCTGGCATTACAGCCGTCTTCGGCCCGGCTTGCTTGAATCCTGATGGTGCAATGAGCAAGGGACTCATGTCTGAGTATACCCTTCCACGCTTAGGGTGGACAAAATTATTTACAACAAAGGGTGGTGAGGGACAGAGTCTCTGAATTAAGCAGAATACTCTCACCCAGTCAAGAGATCAGGGCTAGATCCAACACCGTTTTTTAGCTCATTGCACCATCCCAGTTTCAGAACCTGGCTGTATGCAAATTAGTCTGTTCCTGTCCCAGTGCATGATGGGAACAGGGCAAACCAAACTACAAAAGCCAATTCTTACACTGGGAAGGAAACAAGCTTCCGGGGATGGTGCAGTGAGCTAAAAAACGGTGATGGATCAAGCCCTGATCTGTTGACTGGGTAGGAGTGTTCTGATTAACTCAGATACTCTGTCCATCACCACCCCCTTTTGAAATTAAAATGAAAGTGTGTCCTCATGTAACGTTACTGGTGCTATGTAAAGCGCTCTGATAGTTGATTCGGTTCGGGTCTAGTTCGCGCTATATAAAGCTCTGCAAAAAAAAAAAAAAAAAGTGTATCTTTGAACATGCTGGTGACTATCAAAAATGCCCATTCCTGCTCACTGGTCTTTCTGTTACGCACAAGCTGGAATTTGTGAGCATATACCTCTGGTACTAAAGGTGCTAACAGCATGGATAAAGGGGGAGACTGTCTTACCGATGGAAGGTGTGAGAACTTGATCCTGGTTCAAACAGGAAATGTATAATCCCAGCCTGATTGGGCCAAAACCTTACACAGTGGACCTTGAGGTCACAGTGCACAACTGTGTCTTGGACCCACAGGTGCCTGTCATTTACTAGACTCCTCCACAGCCCAGCAGGGCCTGCTAAAGCAGAAGAGTCTCTGAGTAACACCCTTCCAGCCTTTGGGCCTAAGGCTGTTCGACAAACCATACTGTACCTCACCATACAGACACTTGACGCGCCCTTCCACTGTAACCAAAAGATTGTTGAATGTGTGTTTCTAGGCAGAATTACTGCTTTTGGAGAGTATGCAGTGACTTTCCACAGTCACTGGTGAGTGATCTCTGCATGGCTTCTGACAGGTCTGAGCAGCTGCTCTGGCCTAGTTGCACTCACGGAGGGTGCCCTTTTGGAGAGCACTTCCAATCAGCAGGTGGGCAGACAGCAGAGGGCAACGGGCAGACCTTCTGGTTTGGTCACAGCATCGGGGGGGACAGATAGCCTGGATCTCCTGCCCAGGAATTTCCAAAGTCCACATAGGGCTAAATCTTGTGTAGTGCTTCAGAATGGTTGTTTGTGACAAATGGACATGATCCCGCTGCCAATTAGGACGGTTTGATCCTGCAGAAGATATGATGGCAGGCAGTCTGTCTGGTTGGGTCTTTGCTGGCTTTTTACCATCGTGCGAAGCACAGGTGTGCATTTTGGAGCTGCAACCAAGATTAAGTGAGTGGACCCGTTGTATTGCTGGGCTGAAGTGTTTGCACACTACTCTCAGCCGTCTGGGCGGGCTGCCTCTAGCACTCTTGAGAGGCACATGCTTGGGGCTCCCTTTTAGTGAGTCTATATGGGTGGGAAGATTTGTTAGATGGTCATGAAATTTGCTGTGCTAACAGACACAAACAAACTTCGTTCTCATACTGGCAGCCCTGCTGTAAAGGGCACTGTTTAAAACACATTAGGAACCTCTCACATCCCACATACATACTCATCAAGCTGTATCTCTGTAGTCTTTAGTGCCACAGGGCCAGAGAATGGCAGGAAGACTTGACTTATCTTTACCATCAAAAGACTCGGCCTGAGTGCAGCTCAACGCTTCACGTATCTTGATCATCAGCTACCAATAACTACTAAGACCTTTACTTGCTGCCCACATGCATAAGGGACTGTATTAAGAGGCAGAATTGGCACATTTCCCTTGCTAGCCTCCGAGCCATGCTCAGAGCAGAGCCACCCCTATCCCTTCTCCTTTGAGAGTCTTGTGTTCTTAGCAGGATCATCAAATTACTTTATCTAGGGTCACACGTACGTCCTTTCAGCACCCAGTGCTAATTTCTTTTACGTGAAAAGGTGGTTAAAGTATTGAGCGCACGTAAGCCTTCAAGCACATTGCCTTCACATCCACCTTGGCTCAAGGGACTCTGGCGTTTAAGAGTTTAGCCAATCAGTATTTGTCTACGAGCTGTCCCAGTTCTCCTTTCTCTCCCTTTACCTCTCTCTCATTTGTTTTCTCTCTCTCTCTCTCTGTTGTCTCCATAGTGGTTCAATGTTCTATCAGTTACCCATCTCCATGTTTTTCCCTAAGATTTGACTGTCGTGGCGCAGAACTTCAGAAAGGGCACAATTGGGGTATGGTGAAACTGAACTTTTTTTTGCCATCCAGTATAAAAGCAACCTAAGCCCCAAGGACAGCATTCCGCACCTTTATACCCTCATCCATTGAAAGAAACCTAGACACCGTTTCAATTTTTTCTTGATTGTTCTCTTTTTTTCCTTTTACTTCCATGAATGAATTCCTTTTTCCTAAATACTGCAATTCTATTCTAGATTTCAAAGAGGTTGTTCGCCTCATTGGCAAAGTGAGTTACTACCCCCTCAAGGATCACATTCAGACCCAGCAGCACGGGAGTGTGTATGCCTCAGTGCAGCTAGAAGCAAACTGGTAAAGTGTATGGAACAGACCTTTCTCCTTCCCTATGGTGCCGGTCAGGGCAAATGTCCAGCGGTCCTGATGCAGCTGTACCATCCTGCACCTTTATGCTTTTTTCCTCTGCGATCCTAAATTTGGTTTCATTTGCTGTTCTCCAAACTCTAGGTGCCAGTTCTAAGTTTAACACAAGCAGATTTTGGATCTTCCTGGTCATTTAACACACAAACTGATCCTTCATGTTATTCCTCAACATTAACTTCTCAATGAGTGATGGAACCTCCTGTTAGGTGGCAATACTTATTGGAAGCAGTTGGAGAGAAACCTGATGAACCCACCTTTGAGTAAATCCAGAGTTGTCATTGCTGTATTCCAACTTAATCTCCTCTGATGTGTCGGAACGAGATGGAATGTTTGCATGTCGGGACTCCTTGACTCCATCCACGTATGCATGAGGAACTGGACCCCCAATTTGCAGGGCCATCCATACTTGTCAATTTTGTGTGGGGCAGGGGTGAAAAACCTCTCTTTTACATATGAAGGTTTTCTTCGGACTCTTAGCCTGCATACAACTTGAATATTTTGCCGGGTCTTCTCTACTTGCCTCATCCCCTACTGGATGTGTGACTGAACTACCAAAGATGAACTTCTGGCTTTCATTATACAGTATGCATGTGCTGTTTAACCTGTTGCGTGCTGTCGTCGGCCGTTGGCTGTCGCGAGCACTACCTTCGTAGTGCTGCGCACGTCCAACGGCCGACGCGGTCCCGCCCACGCAAGGAAACGCCTGCACCGCGTTAACGGGTTAAAGAAACATGTTGACTTTTCATGTCCTGCTCCATAATTCCAAATTCATAGAAAAAATGGTTATAATACATAACTTTCCTGGTATACTAGGCTATAATCTGCATGGGGACGAAGAAATGCTCCATAACTTAGTTGTGAAACAGTCTCTAAAATAATACATAGATTGCAATGGTTAGTTATACACGGTCTTCAGAGAGGACGTGTGGTAAGCAGGCAAACTTTTCTATTACTTCTCCATCCTATTTACTTCAAGTGGTTCACCCTGGGCCAGACAGATATCGCTGTCCAAGATATTTTAAGGACAGCTTCTTGGGCTGTGTGACTTAGATCATTAAAACATTAAGTTTTGATGGATACCTCTAACTGCAGATTGCTCACCTTGTGAATACCACTAGGCGCCAGACTAGATCTAGAAACTCAAAATAGTAGTACTCCTGTGTTCTGTTAGGTGGCACTGTGTGGCTCAGTGGCAACATCGTTCTACTCCAGAAGTGACAAACGGAGATGCTTATAAGCACCATCCACTGCGTGCTGACATCAGTTCTTTCTTTCTGCCCCTTCAGACACAGATCCAGAACTCCACTACTCTTCACCCTGCCAAGAGATAGTTTTCCATCAAAAAATGTCTTAATGTGCATGGGAGGAGGTCACCCCCTAACACCATAGGATTTAAGCCTTGTAAGGACTGCCACATAAAGATGTATGTGACAGATCCCTACGAGGTGCCTTTGGTGTTTGGGTTGGGCGCAAGGCCTGTGACAATCACACCCAGAGGAATCTAAACGACATTTGTGAACACGAAATTAAGCTTTACATGGAAAAAAATATGATACTCTGCTCAGGTCCTGGACGAGATCAGAGTGTGGACTTGCGCCTGCTCCCTAAGTTGTTCCTGCAGCAAGTTATCTTTGCACTCAAAGTCTTTGGGTAAGTCGAAGAAGAAACATACGAAGTCCAATTGGGACTCACCCCCTTCCCGCCACTCTTGTCTCCAGAGAAGGTGCCTGGGTGTCACCGTGCATCCAGGTCTCGCTCCCGTTCCACTGAAGAGCCAATTCCATCTTTGAACCATAGGCATGCTGAGTTTCAGGGTCTGACAGTGACATCACAGTAGGCTGAAGCCTTTCGGCCATGCTGTGCATCTTTGGCATGCTTCCAGCGCCCTCTGGTTCATCTACGGCCCAAGGATCTACGGGGAACTCAAGTCGGGTTACTGCTGGTGGGTCCTCTGTCTGTGCGGTCTGTGCCCCTTAAGTCCACTTCTGGTCTCTTACCTGCATCAGTGCTGACTTCAGGATTTGGATCCGAACTCTGTGCCAGTCCTGCAGGCTTTGGTGCTGGCACCAATGCTGCCAGAAGAGGAACTGCTTCCCATTGTGATCCGAGTCAAATTCTTCTCCACCAAGGCTAGGCACAGATTACGATATGGCGCAGCCAATACTCAATCCCTCAGACTATTCCTCTTCCTTGTACACAGACCATACACTAGGTTTTTGACTTGGACTCTGACCAAAGCAAGCAATATGGAGAGCCCTCCTTATGACAATGACAATTGGTACATGAATCGACAGGATGCCAGGGGGTCACCTGAAATAGGATTTGTGTCTCTCCCTGGACCAGCTACGGAAGAAGGTACATATTTTGCCACTGTGATTTAGTGGGTGCTAAAGTCCTTGGCCGCCATCTTCCCCACTATGGAGGTAAAAGCAAATGTACTAACTGAGATTCTTCAACCTGATCATGCACCAACCGAATCTCTTCTGCCCTTCAAGGAGGCCTTCGTGGAAACACTATCGTGTAAAACGGTGTCCTGGCCCTCCATTACCCATCATCCTAGACCAGCTGCAAGTGACTCTAATGTCTTTTAACTCCTCATTCAACCGCAGAACCTTTAGTAGTGGAGGTGTCCACCAGCAGAGTCAACCCATACAACTTTTCAATGACTCCTCTTAAAAGGGAATGCATGAAAGTGTTTGGCGAGAGAATGTTCTTCTTGGACATCGTTGCTTTGAGGGCAGTCATCACCCACTTCCTTGGATGTTGGGCCTATGCACTTCAGGACATGCTTGATGAGATCTTACCAACAGTACCGGAAGGCCCACAGGCTTTATTGGTAATGCCCTTCGATAGTGGCCTCCTGTTTGGTAAGAAGGTGGACTGTAAAGGAGAACTGAGACATGACATGCTCCTTGGGCCCTTTAGGCACCAGTCCGGCATTCCCCCCCAGCAGTTTCGTCCTTTTCAGGAACATGCCAGGGAATTGGCATATCAACAGCGTCCAGCCCCTTCCACCCATATGGTTTATCTGGTCTTGGGTCTCATTCTCTTTTCCGCGGGGCTTTGAAAACCTGGCTTTTTACACAGAATTTAGTTTGAGCATTTTATCCGGTTGTACAACAGTGCTCTGTAGCGCCTTAACGCCCTTGGGCTAAGTTACCTCTTTATAAATTCAATATTCATTAATTCACCCACACCACAGGCATCCCAGCCCTTTCAAGTTCTTGGCTGTGGACCCAACAAAGAGTGACCAGGCCAGCTAGGAAAACGTAGGTCCCAAACCTCTGCCCCCTGGCAAGAACCTCAAAACCTTTTTAGTGTGCCCTTAGTGGCACAAAGTCTTCAGGGAGGTGGCAGGGTCAGCCATGTCTCTTTTTGGGTGCTAGAGCATTACATCCAACAGGTGGATGCTCCCAATTATCCAACAGGGCTACGCCCTACCATTCCTTTTTGATCCACATTACCTGCCACCTACATCAGAGGAACTCTCAGAGGAACATCTGTCTTTTTTGTGTCAGAATCTGCAGGCTCTTTTGGCCAAAGGATCTATAGAAAGGGTGCTGGCCTTGAAAGTAGGGACTGAAAGTTATCACAGCCACTTCCTAGTACCCGAAGAAGGATTGAGGCCTTTGTCCTATTTTAGATATTTCCCATTCAACACTCTGCACAAGGACAAATTCAAGATGCTCCTGTTTGCCTAGGTTATTTCTCCCCTGGATCCCGGAGACTGGATGGTGGCGTTGGACCTGCAGTACACCTATTTCCACATCCTGGTTCTGCAGCTCCACAGGTGCTACCTGCAGTTCAAGGTGTGCCACGGGGACATCTGGAACTTCTGTGCCTGATCATCTGTCATCCGAACAGGCTGCGGATTCGGGGGGGGGGGGGCTTCTGTCACAGCAGCAGGACAGAGTCTTGCAACCGGGACTGCGCAACGTGCACCTCCATGGGTGGGGATCGAGCGGCTGCAGTTTATCTCCTACCCTTCCCCCAAAGTTGTTGATGTAATCCAGGCAGCCAGGTGCACGCCCACAAAATCAGTGTATGCTGGGCACTGGTATAAGTTGTGGCTTGATCAGCACCTACCATAAGGACCCATTGCAGGCCAAACTTTGAATATATTGCTGTTTGTCCTTCCTTTGGCCAAGCACGTTCTTGCTAAGGACACTGTTTAAGGTTACTCGTTATGCTTACCAGCCTTTCCTTCTCTTACAAGCCATCACTCGTTCAACCTTCTTTGCTCCAACTCATCCCTCGATATAGGAAGAGAGACTCCATGAGAGTACTGAGCTTTTTCATTGAATGTGCCAAGGAGTATCAGGTGGACGATCAGTTCTTGGTGAGGTTTCCTGGTGCAAAGAAGGGCAAGGCGGTGCAGAAAATGACAATCTCCTGATGGGTAGTTCCCTACATTAAGATCTGCTATACATGGGTTAAGAAGCAGCCACGAGAAGGCCTGAGGGCTCATTCCTCCAGAGCTAAGTCTGCTACTACTGCATTTCCAATGCGGAGTGCCTGTTCAGGATGTCTGTCGGGCTGCTACATGGGCACCAGCACACGCATTCACCAAAAACTGCTGCCTTGACAGCCAGCCCTGAAAGGACGGTATTTTGCCTGTTCTGTCCTACGGGACTTTTTCGTCGGATACACTACTTTGAGAGGTACTGCTTTCATATCTATTCACAAGGTGAGGAGTCTTTAGTTAGAAGTATTCATCAGAAGAACAAGTTACCTTCAGTCCTTCGGTATCGCTTTTTCCTGATGGATATTCTGTCTAAATGCCCTCCTCCTCCCTGGTCTGTGGAATGGTCTCCTTTCCCATCTAAAATAGTCCCAATTTAGGAATCTGTGCACTGTTTTTTCCACTCTGCCATTGGGCTTTACGTCTGACAAGCAGACATCAGCACACGTGGGTGGTGCAGATATGTAACTCTATTAGTCACTTCTGGGGCAGAATGATGTTGGAACAGAGCCACATGGTGCCACCTACAGATGTGCAGGAGCACTGCTTTTTTTGAGTTTCCAGATTGGTGTCTGGTCCTAGGGATATTTTCAAGGGGAGGACTCTGCGGTTTGATAAAGTATGCACCAGAAAGAGTGTTACGGAAGGTAAGTAACTTGTTCATCTAGATCAGGGGTACCAAACAGGGTGATTGTGAGCTACCAGTAGCTCTCAAGCTACTTCTGAGTAGATCGCACACGATAATCACCTGTCAGCTGGTTTAACAATACGCAGCTGCCCAATTGCAAAGGCAACACTTTAAAACACGCTGGGCAGCTTTCTGTTGGGCTTGGGAAGCTGAAAATGCAGGACCACGTAGCCCACACTCTTATAAAAATGTATTTGTTTCTTTTCTTTCGCCAGTTTGTTTTCCTTCTTTTGCTGATTTCTTTTTCTTTTCTTATGTGCATCTCGCAGTTTCGTTCCTTTTTAGGGCTCGGCCTACGTCACCACGAAGTGGGGCGGAGCTCCGAGCTCCTATTGTTAAAGAAAAAAAAAAAGTTTCTTTAGGGCTCGGGAAAGAAACATTCCTTAGTGCGCGAGATTTTTTTTTATTATCTGAATGGTGATTGGTCGTCGCGGTGCTGTTTTTGTAGTAGTCTTGATGCCATAGGGCATATGTAATGTTAGGCGGCCATGTTGGCATATTCTGTGCGGTTACGCGCACGGCAGACTATTAATCTTAATTAGGAGCTGTCAGAGTGCCCGTGTAATGCAATCCAGATGGTCTGAGCGGTGAGCGCGTTCAATGTAAAATGACGAGAGGAGAGGCAGCAGGCGAGGCTCACAGAAGATGACTCATACATGCTCGTCCACACTGTAGTTCTTGTGTTTCCTGAATACTCTCATTTCCAAAGGGCGCCATTTCCTTCTTTTCCTCGCACGCTGCGCTGCACTATTTTTGTCTGTGGTTAAAAAACGGGGTTTAAAGCCGTTTTATTATAAAACATTTGGATTCTGGTTCTGTAAGATTTGTTTTCCGAATTTTAATAAGTGCTGACATGCAGACTACTGGTTGAATAAATGATGAGGGTTAAAAGTGACCTTCGTGACACGTGCTGTCGAGCCTGACTCGCAGAGTTAACATGCAGTCATCATTATTGAAAAGTTTGTGGAAAAAACGTGAATACGCAATAATCAGGGAAAACGGAGCCTTCCCGCGGTTACAATGGGAATTCACAAATGTCTTGTGTGTCTCACGTAGTGCCAATGGCTATTTCATTAGGAAAAATTAGACTCATTGATACATGCACCACCACCAGCAGTACTACCAGTACTACAGCCACCAGTACTACCACCACCACCACCACCACCAGTACTAACAGTACCACGACCACCAGTACTACCACTAACACCACCACCAGTACTACCAGTACCACCACCACCAGTACTACCACTAGCAGTACTACCACTACCAGTACTACCATTACCATTACCACTACCACCACCACCAGTACCACCACCACCAGTACTACCACCACCAGTACTACCAGTACCACCACCACCAGTCAGACCCTCCAGGATATCGCGATTTTGCGATTTGCCGCGAAATCGGCACTTTAGTAAAAATGCCGCGATTTTTACAGAAGTGCCCGCGAAATCAGCACTTTTGTAGGAATCGCGGCATTTTTACAAAAGCCGCCTATATCCTGAGGGGGTCTGACTTAAGTTGTTTATTGGGGCGGGCGGGAAGGACACATAAGCACGAAAGAATAACTTTCAGGGCTTAATGGGGCATTAGCAGCTCACTGCGACGGGCTTTGAAGTGCCCATCTCGCGTCTGGCTCCCCGCTGGAGACCCTCCCGGTGACTGGGGTGAGGCCCCGCCCTCTCCCCTGGAGCTGAGGGTCGAAAGAAAGGGCGATTGGGTTAGTGAGAGGTTGGTGCAGCAGGGCACTTTTATGAAAAGCACATTTTTATTCAAAATAGATGCAGCAAGTAAATAATTCAAGTATCATTAGGCTTAGGTGAAAACTATCAGTTTTGTCAGTAAATTCAATAATTTACGTGCCTCTCTGAAATCTCTGTTTGGTATTATAGTTTTGGCTAGCGTTGGGGACAGTGTGCGAGTCCTTTTTCACTACATCGCCCCTTCTTTCGACATTTCTTCTAGATTTGTGCTTCACCAACAGGAACTTCTCTCAGTGAGGTCTACAACAGATGAACTGCCTTTCCTTTAATTTGACATTGCTTGCTGGTCTTTTTTTCTCTTCAGTAATTTTGGCTTTGTCCAACCTATCTTTCATGTTTTGGTGTTATCTAAGCACACCAAAAACAGACCATCCCAAGACACAGAGAAAAGCTCAGCTCTGAAAAGATTCAGCGTTGCTAATAATTTCATGGCGTGAGCTTAATGGTATCCTGTAAGAGCTCTGCAAATAGAAGTCTACTTGGCCAAAATAAACTGTTTTGTGGCAGTTTCTATTACAGCAAAACTCGCAACACATACAGGTTTTCTAGTCTGAGCACTGCAGTGTTAACAAACTTTCAGCTTTTAGAATTTTAACATAAAGGCTACACGGTTCTCCCTCCTTGGTTTTGGATTTGAAACTATTTATTTGGTTGTGGTTGTTCCGATCACAATCAAAGCATTTTAGCATGAAGAATAAGTCAAGGATTTACTAGAGTTTGAGATGGGGAGTGGCACGGATTTCATTATCAATAGTGCAGTGCCTAGGGGCTCACATGTATGAGGGGCCTACTGCACCTCAACCAGTGACAGTTCTTAACTACCAAACCAGAGGACAGAAGGGTTGAAGGAAGTAGGTTTCCCCCATGCCTTAGCGACTATGGCACCATTGCTGCCACCACTGGGGAGTGTTTCATTAATGGCATCCCTTTCATTCAGTCTCTGATCCTCTGGTTCCCTCCTTTTTTTTAAATACTACCCAGCTGGAGACCCTCCCAGTGACTGGGGTGAGGCCCCGCCCTCTCCCCTGGAGCCGAGGGTCGAAAGAAAGGGCGATTGGGTTAGTGAGAGGTTGGTGCAGCAGGGTTGGGACTACAGGTAAGTCCGTTCCTGTCTGACTCCGAGAAGTGCTATATTTGCCTGTAAAGATGTGCGACGTGTCGCGGCCATAAAGTATTTTTGCTTTGTAGCACCTCGAGTACTGCACTCCAAGGCGCCCGGTTTGACGAGCGCGGGCATGTGAGGGTGGGTACCTATATATAAATATTGATGGCATGCCCATGTAGAAGGGGGCACTCGAGCCTTATGCGGGCCTCAAGCTGTAAGAAAAGGGAATTAAGAAAAGGGAATTACTTAAACCCACAATCAAGAGTGTTTCTATGGAGGAATGCTTACATTAGTATACATACATAGCTTCATGTTGTTAAATAACTAAAAAAACGAAGATATCTGTGTTTGTTGTAGGAAAAATGTCCAAAGAAAATGCCGCAAAATTGCCGCTAAATTTCCATATTTGTGCCGCTAAATTTCCATTTTTGTGCCGCTAAATTTGCTAATCCATGCCGCTATATCCTGGGGGGTCTGACCAGTACCACCACCACCAGTACTACCACTACCAGTACCACCAACACCACCAGTACTACCAGTACTACAGCCACCAGTACTACAACTACCACCACCACCAGTACTAACAGTACCACGACCACCAGTACTACCACTACCAGTACTACCAATACCAGTACCACTACCACCACCAGTACTACCACCACCAGTACCACCACCACCAGTACTACCACTACCAGTACTACGGGCAGCAGTACCACCACCACTAGCACTATCACTACCGGTACCACCACCAGTACTACCGCTACCAGTACCACCACCACCAGTACTACCACTACCAGTACCACCACTACCAGTACTACCACCACCAGTACTACCACTACCAGTACCACCACCTCCAGTACTACCACTACTACCACTACCAGTAACACCACCACCAGTACTACCACTACTACCACCACCACCAGTACTTCCAGTACTACCACCATCAGTACTACCAGTTCTACCACCACCAGTACTACCACTACTACAGCCACCAGTACTACCACTACTACAGCCACCAGTACTACCACTACCACCACCACCATCACTACCACCACCACTAGTACTACCAGTACCACCACTACCAGTACTACCACTACCAGTACTACCACTACCAGTACTAACAGTACCACTACCACCAGTACCACCACCACCAGTACTACCAACACCAGTACTACCAGTACCACCACCAGTACTGCCACTACCAGTACCACCACCACCACCAGTACTACCAGTACTGTGAGTAGTGAGTAGAGTAGAGAGTGCAGAGTAGAGAGTGCAGAGTAGAGAGTGCAGAGTAGAGAGTGCAGAGTAGAGAGTGCAGAGTAGAGAGTGCAGAGTAGAGAGTGCAGAGTAGAGAGTGCAGAGTAGAGAGTGCAGAGTAGAGAGTGCAGAGTAGAGAGTGCAGAGTAGAGAGTGCAGAGTAGAGAGTGCAGAGTAGTGAGTAGTGAGTAGAGTAGTGGAGTAGTGAGTAGAGTAGTGGAGTAGTGAGTAGAGTAGGGGAGTAGTGAGTAGAGTAGTGGAGTAGTGGAGTAGTGAGTAGAGTAGAGTAGTGGAGTAGTGAGTAGTGAGTAGTGAGTAGGACATCACAGGCAGCAGCTGTGCAAGCTTCTTACACTCACAAGGAGACCACAGGCAGCGGAGGTGCGATCTTCTCCCACTCACAAGAACGACATCACAGGCAGCCGCAGTGCAAGCTTCTTACACTCACAAGGAGACCACAGGCAGCAGAGGTGCAAGCTTCTCACACTCACAAGAAGGACATCACAGGCAGTAACGGTGCAAAGTTCTCACACTCACAAGGAGATCACTGGCAGTACACACCACATGAACACACTCCATAACACATAGCAACAATACATTGGCATTTACAATGCCATTAGCTCAAACTCAAATAAATCCAAGCCCAATTGCATTTCTAATGCTTGTTTTCTTGTGTTTTTTCACTCTCCTTTCTCCATTGTTATTGTTTTGCCCCAATTTCTCCTTTCTCTTTCTATCATCCTCATCTTCTTCCTTAACTTCAGTCTTTTCTTTTTTCTTCGGTCTTTGTTTTTCAATTTCTTGTCTTTTCTTTCACTTTTTGCTTTCCTTGTCTCCATTTTTTTACATCTTTTTGTCTCCCTTTCTTGCGTTACTTTCTTCTTCCCATCTTTCATTTCCCCTTCTTTATTTCCTTACACTCTGCTCCTGTTTTTCTGCTGCACTGTTTTCTTATCTTTCCTTCTCGACTTAAAATCTGCCTTGCTCTACATTTCTCTTCCCTTTGCTTTCTTTTATACTTCCGAGTTGCTTTTTTTTGTTTCAGGCTTATCTTTTTCTATCTTTCTTTTTCTTATTCTTACTGTCCTCTTCTTCCAGTATCTTTCTTTTCCTCCTTTTAATTCTTCTTTCTCATTAGTTTAGCTTTGGTTTTTCTTATCCTATTCAATTCTTCCTTTTTATCCTTGTTCTTTCTTTTTGTTGATCTGCATCTTTTCCTATCTTTACCCTCTCATTGGCTCTTTTTTGTGTTTTTCTGGTCCTCTTCTTTCTTCCTCTTTATTCTTTATTCTTTTGCCTTCACTCTCATGCTCTCTGTCCACCATTCTCTCTCTCTCTCCCTTCCTTTATGTTTCTCATTCACTTCCCTCTTACTGCTTCTCTCTTTTTGTATACGTTCCGTTCTCTTTCACTGGCTTTTTCTTCCTTCCTTCATTTGCTTCCTTTCTTTCCATTATTGTAACTTGCTCCCTTTTTATAGTTTTCTTCCTCATATTTCCTTATCCTTTCTCCCTCTAATTTATTATTATTTCTTCCCTCCTGCCTTCTTTTCTCTTCTTTTTCCCCCTCCTTTCTTTCTCTTCCCCTACCTCTTTTGTCTTCCATGCTTCATTGCTTTATTCCTGTCTTTTTTCTTCTCTTTCTTCTTTTGTTTAAAGAGTGTCTAGCTTGTTAAAGCAATCTCTTCATTCAGTATTGTGTATGTCATTATATCTGACTGCTGTACAGTGTGTGCCAGTCACTGCCGTCATAGTTTACTTGTAGGCATCTTTGAAGTCTGCATGGGCCACGCAAAATGTATTATTTCTTGGGATCTTTCGTGCTGTAACCTCCCCAAATTCGAGCAGTGTCCTCTTACGTATTACATGGCAGTGAGAACAGAAGTCTAAAATGTGTCTCACCGCTGAGTGTGATTTATTAACCAGGAACAAAACTGACCCTGGAGGCCCCACAAGTTAGCATTTGCCATCGAGCGCTTGTGGCAACAATGCTCTATCTAGTTTGACCCACCTATGGTGGCTATTCTTGGGAAACCTTCCCTTTTCCTATTCCGTGTACTGCACGGGGAATCTGAGATGGTAGCATCTATGATGTGTTCTAATGCAAAGTAACCTTGCATTGATCATCGTTCCTGGTGGTAGTCTACACATCTTAAACCTCTTACGAAGTCATCAGTGGCAGCCCCTCCTCATTGGACACAAACGCATGTACTCCAAAATATATTCTCACATTTGTTTTCAAAGTTTTCCATGTAAAGTGCAGTATGTTTGCAAAGCATGCAAGAGATGGACAGGGCACTAGACTCCTGCGAGCGCTCAAGTGTTGTTAACCTGTTCTCATGAAATGAAACTCAAAGCGGCTCCGATGTCGTGCAGCCCCCCCAGGCCTGCATGAGCTGTGTGCCGAGCAGTGGTCCTGGATGGATTCGCCGTGGGGCCTCGCGCGTCCCCGTGGGCTTACAAGAGTCTGCCTCACCGTAGCCATCTTATAAACAAGCTGTTGAAGAGGGCTCGCCTGCGCTCCCCCACCCCGGATCACCGGGCTGAAATATGATCGCAGCCTCTGCGGGTTTTGGGGGGCCATTATTTATTCAGTTGTTTACAGGAGCCATTGATGGGGCGTGCTCGCTCACTGCCAGCCCGGGGTGTATTATTCATTGCAATAATCTGTGCAGATTGTTATAAAGTGTGCAGGGCGCGCGCATCCCTGCACCGCGGCGCGGCCACCGCAGCGCTCTGAAATATTGGCAGCTGCGATCGTAAATCTCAATTTACAAGGGTGACTATCGCAAGGGGACTTACAGTTCCACTAATGATCACTTCTCTGTCTTATTTTTCATGTTACAACGAAGTCATAAATTTTTAAGAACCGCGCAGGCAGTGTCAGCACGCCGGGGCCCTCTCTGCGCGCAGAGTGCACAGAGAGGCAGTTGTACATATGTATGTATCACTGGAAGAGAAATGTATGTATCCCTGGAAGAGAAATGTATGTATCCCTGGAAGAGAAATGTATGTATCACTGGAAGAGAAATGTATGTACCCCTGGAAGAAAAATGGGGTCCACAATCTATGGCCTGTATTCTTACAGCGCAGGCAGTGTCAGCACGCTGGGGCCCTGTGTACATAGATTAGGTAAGTAATGAAGTGTAGGCTTGTCCTGCACTATTTCACTTGTGTTTCTTGACACTCCTGTCCCTCTCGCCACTCGGGAGTACCCTGAATGAAGGCCCTCTGGAAACCATGCTCTCTTGCTGGTACCATGATGGGTTTCTGACCCAGAGGGAGGGTTATTAGAATTCCTCTCTATCCGGTCACACTCTTCCTAGATGCAGTGGAGTTGTGGTCTACTGGCTGTAAGCTCCCCTCTTTCAGGCAAAGGTGCAAATGATTTCCTTCTGCTTACAGATTTAGAATTCTTCAGTAACGGGTTAGCACTAGGATCAATGTGCCCTTTAATAGGGCTGCAGATTTGTGTGGGAGCGGCTGTTGGTGCGGAGACCTACTACACTAGAAGGGAGACTCATTGTGACTGTTGGCGGCAGCATTTACCTGTGGAGCAGCTGGGGCCAGGACTTCAAGGCCCAGGTAGCAGTTGGGCCGACAGCGGACCAGCAGCCCCTCCCCCCTTGACACCGGGGGCTTATTCGCTTCTTGAGCCTCCCGCTTCGCGGGAGACGCATCATGACTGTTGGTGGCGGCATTTACCTGTGGAGCAGCTGGGGCCAGAACTTCAAGGCCCAGGTAGCAGTGGGGCCGACAGCGGACCAGCAGCCCTTCCCCCCTTGACACCGGGGGCTTATTCGCTTCTCGCGCCTCCCGCTTCGTGGGAGACGCATTGTGACTGTTGGTGGCAGCATTTACCTGTGGAGCAGCTGGGGCCAGAACTTCAAGGCCCAGGTAGCAGTGGGGCCGACAGCGGACCAGCAGCCCCTCCCCCCTTGACACCGGGGGCTTATTCGCTTCTCGCGCCTCCCGCTTCGTGGGAGACGCATCGTGACTGTTGGCGGCGGCATTTACCTGTGGAGCAGCTGGGGCCAGGACTTCAAGGCCCAGGTAACAGTGGGGCCGACAGCGAACCAGCAGCCCCTTCCCCCTTGACATCGAGGAGATTTAATCACCTGCTCCGACGCGGGACACGCGCGGGTGGGCGCCGGGCGAAGGGCGGGCCGTCTGTGGCCGTCTGTGGCCGTCTGTGGCCGTCTGTGACCGTCTGTGGCCGTCTGTGGCCGTCTGTGGCCGTTCGGGGCTGGGCTGGGCCAGTCCCCTAACAACTTGAGCTAAATCGTAATTGCTCCCTGCAGTGGTGAGTGGCACTCCTTATTCTTGGTTCTTTTTGTAATTTGGGGGGTTGTGAGATTTTGGGCAAACGCAGCGCCACCACCCCAGCTCGCAAAATTACATCTATAGACACTATGCTGGAACAGGCCTTGAATTTGGTTAGCAGTGAGATTAAGCTAACGAAGAGAAGATTGTCCTTGGGCCCCTCAAAATCCCAGTGTATAGCTCAAACCGATACTATGGATATAAGTGACACACAGGCAGTGAGTCATAGAGCAATTATACATTCGCCACAAATTTCCACTGGAGAGAGCTTGCTGGGCATGGAAAGGCATGGCTCAACAGGAATAACTGCTGACCTTGAAATTGGGTGTCGTTTAACTGAATCTTTAACCACAGCCAATCCGGATTTATCCCCCAACCCAGAAGTATGTGGAACAAGAAAGAAGAGGCAGGTCCTGAAACCACCCTGCCCCAAACCTGAACGGAGACAGCCTCCACGTTCGAACTCACAACGTACACACTAAACACGTGGATTAAGGGCTCTATGATTCCTGTAGATCCAATTCCTAGCAGTGAACCAATTAACCTAGTCGATGTGGACACCCAAAGTGATTCCACTCAGTCGAAGTTCACAAAGACTGCATTTTCCAACTTCACACTTGGGGACACTGCTATAGACATTATTGTTGACACATTGTTTGATCCTGTTAAAGGGATCGTGGACAAAAGTTTTGATAAACTATGGAAACGATTAGACCACCTGGAATCCCTAACTACCAAGGAAACACCACCTTGTAGGGAACACAATGAGGCAAATCGACAGGCTAACATCTCGGGAAATTCCCTACATAATGTGCAACCGGTACAACAAGTGCCCCAATCTGTAAAGCCGTTACCTGTTTCCCTTGACTCTAATAAAATAATGCGATCTGGCATCATCCAAAATGTAAACCTTGTTGATGTACAAGGCGGTCGGAAAGTTAGCACGAGTACTGCTGACATTGGCATTGGGGGGAATGTTGAACCAAATAAGGATGTTTTAAATCTACCCCCTGCATCCTGCCCATACGTGTTAACTCTCGCAGGGGTACCCCCACTAGAGAAAAATAAATCGGAGTCCTGGGAACAACTGCAGAACAAATGTGTAGACTGGATAGCCAAGCATAAGGGGTACAGGAGGTCTGATATGCATGAAATTTTAATGGTACGTAGGGTTAGTTGGGTGGGACCTGCAGCTAAAACTATTAGGGGTGACTGCATTGTTATTAATTTTTCTCGGCCGAGGACGGTTATATCCAAATTAGCAGTTAAAGAGACCAACAGCCTTTCTTCAACAAACATCTGTGCTTTACCCCTTGGTTTCTTTTATAAACCACCACCCACACAGCGTCCACTTTTTAGCCCTTCCCACCAGTGGGTAAATAGATTTTCTGCTATCTCTGATCTAGACACTCTTGATTGACCCGTATCTGAAACCCACCCTACTGGATTGGTTCATACGGTAGTTGAGGAGACTCATATTAAAAGCCCTGGGGTGAAACAAATCCAACCAATAAACTGTCCTGACTCAACGTTGAAGGTGTTGAGTTGGAATGTGGCAGGTTTGGCCTCAAAATTAAATATAGAAGGTTGGGTAAATATGATAAATACATTTGACATCCTTATGTTCCAAGAAACCTGGGCAACTAAAGAGCTATATCTCAAAGGGTATGAGTGTTTTAATATCATTCCCTCTGTTCCTAAATATGGTAGACCCTCGGGGGGCTTATCAATATGGGTCAGTATTTGTATTTGTGAGTATTTGTATTTGTGAGTATTTATTAAGCGCAGCCTATCGCTCCGGAAGGAGCATCTTGGCGCTGAGAAATTGTGTGTGGATGGGATTGGATGAAGGAAGCTCTAGATAGCGGCCATAACATAAGCATCAGATTGCTGATAGACCCAGGTCTTCAGTTGTTTCCTGAAAAGACTCTCAGTCTCAACCAGTCTGAGATTTAAAGGCAAGTTGTTCCAGGCCCTTGCTGCTAGGACTGTGAAAGTTTTTCCGCCCCTGGTTTTATATTTATACCTCGGAATCCTGGTAAGGTTACCACCGGAGGATCTCAAACTTCGTACGGGGTCGTAGTGAACAAAGCGGTTGATAAGGTATTTCGGACCGATGTTTTTTAGTGCTTTGAAAACTGTTAGTAGAAGTTTGAAGAGGATCCTCTTGTGCAGGGGCAACCAATGAAGACGATTTAATGCTGCTGAGGCTGAGGATTTCCTGGGAAGTTTTAACACTAATCTTGCAGCTGCGTGCTGTACACTTTGCAACTTCTTCAGTGTGGACTTTTTCACTCCAGCCATCAACCCATTGCAGTAGTCGAGTCGGGAGAGTATTAATGCGACCACGACCGATTTCCTGGATGCAATGGGGAGGAAGTCAAAGAATTTTTTTAAAGATTTGATAAGTCCGAAACAGCAGCCTGCCGTGATCCTGACGTGATCATCAAAGGATAGAGCTGTATCAAATTGCACGCCAAGATTACGTGCAGAGTCACTGCACTAGGCGGGGCCTCTGAGTCTTTGGTATCGCCTCAGGTGGAGTTAAATCAATCCCAACCGGGAATGTCAACTTCCAAGTTTTGATCTACACACGGGGGGCCTCCATTTGTTTTATTAATTTCTATAATAATGAATTTTTTAACTACACCAAATGTCCATTTCGTTCATCTTTTTAACTTTGTTCAGGACCCGGATAATTCCTTGGGAAAGTACAAACTGGCAGGGATATGCCTGGGGGGTGACTTTAATGCAAAGATAGGAGAAGGAATTAATGGGACTTCTCCCGAGTCTATTACACACAACCCTTGGAAGAGAGGTTCTGAGCTATTAGACCATGTATCAAACTGCAGTTTTTTAAATGTGATGGACATTGCAGCTATAAAGACTAATGTTAACCCTCTTCCCACCTATAGAGGGGCAGGACATGCCTCAACCATAGATTATGTCTTCATATCGCCATCCTTACAAGACTATTTACTTGAGGCAGAGGTCAGGGCATCTACTTTTGGAGACCATAACCCTATTGTGGTCTCGCCATGGGTAGCCCCGCGTCCTAATATCAGAAGGGAACTGGGAGCGGGAAATTTAGAACTCTCAACTGACAGCTTAAGAGCTAAATGGAAGGGCATGGATTGTAGGAAGACCTTCTCGAAGTTGGTAAAAACTTACCCATCTCTCTGTGAGGCTTGTCTTACCTTGGCAGACCCCAACCCAGAGGCTGTTTCTGCCTACATTCTATTATGCTCTGGCATTAAAGAACTGATTTCCAGACCGGTAGCCCCACATAAATCTGATCTTAGGTGGTTTGACAACACCTACTCCAGGGCTAATAGGGATCTCAGAGCAGCTTTATCAGCTTCTCCCAGAGATCCTACCCTTATTAGAACCTTAACGCACAATTATAAAAGCGTAAGAAAATTAAGGCGAGACACGGTCTTAAAAGAACATTGGAATAACTTGGCCTGCGCCGCTAAACTTAATAATACAAACAATTTTTGGACTGCCACTAAGACCCTGAGAGCCTTTGGGAACACATCCACCCCCCCCTAAGCTGTAACATTACTAGCGAAGTGTGGGTTGCCCATTTCTCGAAAATATACACTTCCCCGCCCCAAGGTGAAGACATTTTGGAAAATCTGCTGCCCACCTAAATTCAAATGTCTTTGAGTGAGGTGGAGGATGCAATACTCCAGAGTGTGGGAAATAAAGCCCCAGGCCCAGATGGGCTGCCCATCGATCTTATTACATTGAAGCCAGAGTTCTGGGCTCCTTTGTTATTGAATGTTTTTAATAACCTAATCACAACAAAAATCCCTGAAACGTGGTCCACTTCTGTAATTATCCCAATTTTTTAGATAGATCTGATCCAAGCTGCTATAGGCCTATTTCCCTAATCGATAACACTCTTAAAATACTAGGGGGAGTTCTATTTAACAAGATCAGGACCTGGGCAGAGGATGAAAATATATTAAATAAATGCCAGTTGGGTTTTCGCCGTCATCTTGGTACTGTGGAACAATGTTTGAATCTCAACCTAATTATAGGGAAATATACAATCGCCCGACACAGTCCTTTTTACCTGGCATTTATGGACCTCTCTTCCGCTTTTGATTTTGTTAATAGATCAAGGCTTTGGCAACGCCTTTTAGATTATGGCCTAAATAAAGATTTGGTGTATTTTTTAGCGTACCTGCATAGTGATCTAAAGGCCCGGGTAAGGATAAGTTTGGAGGGTGCAGTGTCAGGAGATATAGTGGTTGGTAGAGGTGTCAGACAAGGGTGCGTTCTCGCCCCACTTTTATTTATTTTATACATTAATGAACTTCATAATGTTTTGTCTATCCAAACCACCGACGTTCCTATAATTAATGGTAACAAACTGCCCGCCTTACTATATGCAGATGATGCTGTTTTAATGGGCCGAACACCAAACGCGCTGAGAATTTTAGTCAGGGGATTTGCAGATTTTATTAACAGTTTGGATCTTTGCACAAGTTTAAAAAAAAACTTTTTAATGTGCTGTGGCCCTAAGAAACGCTCTTATCAATTCTATCATCTTGGGCCAAGAGTCTTTGTTATGCACTCGCACTTTCCCTTATTTGGGCTTACAATTCTCTGATAACGGGTCTTGACACCACATTTGGCCTATGGACGGGCTAAATTCTCGAGAGCCATTAATTCAGTATTAAGCCTCCCCCAAACAAAAAGAATTGAGGTGGTACTGTCAGTCAGTCAAACACTTTTATTCGATTTTTAAAAAATCATAAAAAGACACAGGATACATTTCAAGGGTTACACGTACAAAAAAAGTTAAATAACACAGGGGGAATATTTACATAATATGTACATAGTAATTCATAGTTCATAGCAGCTGAATGTAAAGTGACATGAGCGCAAGCAGTTCCTCTATACAAAGAATAGATAGATAAAAAAATTAAAAAATTTCGTTGATAATCAATCCATTATTACATTTTCTGCGCTTTTTATTGATGCGTACTCCTGCTGCTAAAAAACTTGCAACATGAAAAGTGACGTGTGCATTGTGCAAAAGTTGCAGGAATAAGAGCGCTGGCTTCACCTGTAAGAAGCGGGCCTCTCTAAGGATGGGGACAAGATATTTCCTTCTGATTTTACCATAGTGATCGCAGAACATAATAAAATGTAAGGTGTCCTGGGGTGAGAAGTTATCACAATCACATGGTTTATTGTTTTCCGGCGTCTCCCATCTATAGTATGAGCCCAATAAAAAGTGAATTAGATTCAACCGAAATCTAATTAAAAGAAAGCGGTGGAAAGAGTTGTTTACAAATAACAGGTAGGGTTCTGGGCCTGGGACGGTTTTCAATCTGAAATTCCTTCTCACTGTAAATTTCATAAGTTCAGTTTCCTCTCGCTCTGAAATAAAAAGGTTCAGCAGTGAATCCTTAACTATTTTAACGTCCGCTTTGGTTATGCTCGTAGGTGAGTAAAAAAGGTCAATGCGTCCCACCTTTGCTAACATATTTTTTACATACAGCATCCAGGGGATCTTAAGGACTCCATCCAAATTTAAACAATCTTCTAGAATTTTATGATTTAAAGAGATCTCTTCATTTAACCAGGTTTTGAGCCACATAGTAACCGGGGCAGATTTTATCACATCAGAGACATACCCAACTCCCAGTTCTGAGTGGGTGGAGAAAGTAGGGGTAGACTGGGGGACAGAAAGCAATGATCTTAAAAACCTGTTTTCTGCCCTTTGAATGGGGACAGGCTCTATGTATCCCCAGATTGAAGCCCCGTAATTAGCGATTGCGATGCTCTTGGCATTATATACTTTGAGGATCGCGCTCGTCGGTCTTGAACCCAGTTTTCTGGCAAAATTCAGGATGGCTCCTGTCGATCTGCTTAGTGCATTGGATTTTGCCTTAAGTTGGGGACCCCACGTACCTTTATCGTCAAATAGGACGCCCAAGTAGGTAAAAGAGGGAACCCTCTGGACCTCCTTACCTAGACAGACCATGGTTATTGGTCTCCTCTTTATCCCTTTTATTCCCATGATCATGACGTGAGATTTTTGTGTGTTCACTTTTAGGTCTAGTGAGGTCATGAATTCCCCAAAGGAGGCCAGAAGTTTATTCAGGGCAACACCAGTTCTCGCCAAGAGGACCGCGTCATCCGCGTACAGGAGAACTGGAATGTTAGTGTCTCCTGCACGCGGGACGTCGGCGCCCAAGGCAGAGAGAACCGGCTCGAGGGTGTTTATGTACAAAGTGAATAGGAGCGGGGCAAGAATACATCCCTGCCTCACTCCTCTCTCGGAACTGAAGGAATTTGTGCACCTACCGTCCCTGGTCACTCTCACTGTGGCCTCCAGCCCCTGATGTAAGTCAGCCAGAAAGCCCACTAAGGATTTATCAATGCCTATCTCCAGAAGGACCCCCCACAGCCTCGACCTGTTGACCAGATCAAAGGCTGAGGAGAGGTCCATGAAAGCCATATATAACGCTCCTTTTTTGACTATGGTGTATTTGGAGGTTATCAGATACAAGTTTAAGCATTGATCCAATGTGCTTCTTTTGGCCCTGAAGCCATATTGGGCGTTCGAAAGAATTCCCCTGCCCTCCAGGTGGTACTGTCCCTGCTTAAAATCTACAGGACACAATGCGTACTTGTCATGACCTATAGGGCTGAAACTTGGGGCCATATAAACTTGAAAAGCATTCAGGTCCAAGAGAATAGATTTTGTAGGAGGCTTTTGGGACCACCAATTTCTTCGTCTACTTTTATATGCCATAATGAGCTGAGAATGTTTTATTTTGAGGGATTTTATTAGGTCCCGCCCTGTCCTGTTTTGGCTAAAGGTATGGAAAAACCCAGCAGCCCCATTGACAAGGGAAATTTTGGCTGATTGCCTAAAATGCGATAAGGGCGGTGACATCCCAAGGTTTGCGCAAGTACGGGCGAATTTGATTGCGGTCAATCTTGGCCATATCTTTATTAATCCAGAGCAATTAGATGGGATTGATGGAAAGACTTTCCACACAATTCTGTATAAACACTATGGGGATATAAGACATGCCCAGGAATCAGCCAAAACATCCGTGAAACAATATATTTTAATGACAGGTGAGGGCGGACCCTTGTTGTGTTCACCCATTAGTTACCTTCTAAAAGATATTACACGCTGGGAGCAAAGCCTTCTTTTCCGTCTTAAATCGGGATCAATAAAGTATTTGTTGAGCTTTCCTATTGGTTACCAACCTAATATTGAGAATTTGGATCGTCCATGTGGTAACCCAGGGAAACAGTCTATGCTACATTTCCTGTTTTTCTGTTCCTTTTATAAAAAAAATACAGCATGCACCTTTTGATACCGTTTTTTAGGACAAAGGGTATAATGGATTATATGGTTGCCCATAAAATTATTCTCCAGCTCGACGATGATGATATAATATATCGTGTGTGTACTTTCCTGAAAATGGCCATCCGCTCACGCTCTTCCATGAATTGATGATTGTTGTATTAGGTTGTACCATAAGCATTTATTGTTTTTTGTATCGCTTTCATTTATACTTTGTATTATTCACATTTGCACTTTTATCTAATGCTGCTAATTGTATCTTATCTGAGAATTAATGATCTGCTCATTTGCAACTGCTCATCTGTGAAACTTTGCACTTTGCCACTTTAACACAGCTGACAATACCAAAGATACCGATAATTTGGCATATTTTTAACTGCATTTTTAACTCCGAGCTCTATTTTTTAATGACGATGGTCTATGATTGTGATTATGTGTAATGTTTGTGATTATGTGTAATGTTTGTACTTTTATGGATAATGCACTTCCGAATAAAGATTATTCTATTCTATTCATTAGAATTCCTCTCTATCCGGTCACACTCTTCCTAGATGCAGTGGAGTTGTGGTCTACTGGCTGTAAGCTCTCCTCTTTCAGGCAAAGGTGCAAATGATTTCTTTCTGCTTACAGATTTAGAATTCTTCAGAAACGGGGTAGCACTAGGATCAGTGTGCCCTTTAATAGGGCTGCAAATTAGTGTGGGAGCGGCTGTTGGTGCGGAGACCTACTACACTAGAAGGTTGAAGTGTGTTTTTTTCTTGTAGGAGTGCTAACAATCAAGCATGGTGTTTTCTCTATGCCAGCAAACTTGGAGATTACCTTGAGTCTTCCATTGAGTGAGCGGGCAGGAAAGCCATGATATTTCTTGATGTCCTGAACTTTAAATGTGGCAAATACTGTGGAAATGTAGCCTGTTTAAGTGCTCCCAAACATGGCCGAGCAGGCCCGGTGTGAACAGCGTGGCTGGTACCACCAATAGAGCCCACTTTCCTTAGTTCCAGTCTCAGCCAGGTCTCTTAGCTTGTAACCGAGTTGGGGCCTCTGCCAGAATGTCTTCTTTACCTTCAGCGCAGAGGGATGAAGTGAGGTGATCACTCCTGTGATGCAGAACGTAGACGGATGCAGTGAGCAGGAGAGTCAAGTGTACTTCTCCTGCCCACCATAGTGAAGCAGCAGGTGCTTGGGGTCTAGGAGTCCTATGAAGCAGCAGGTGCTTCCATTTTGCAATCACCAGAGTTGTGAATATCGCATGGAAAACCTACTTTTGTTGGAATTTTTACCTGTTGTTTTCGTAAAGTCAGTAAATAGAACTTCACTCACCCTACTAATACCACCTAGCAACAGAAACAAAGTTATATTCATGACTCCATGTGCTTTTCGTATCTCCTTGTCCTTTTCTAAGTATACCTTCTAATACCTATGAGACATTATTTTTATGCCAACTTGTCCTTTTGATTCCCACTTTCTTTTTGTTTGTTACACCTGTTTTCCCTCCAACTTCCATGTGTTCTACTCCCCAACTCATTGTCTTTTCTCTGACTCAATTGTGTCCTCCGCTTGATTCTTTGTTTTCCTCTTGACTCGCATATGTCCCCAACTGTATTCCAGATTACTGCTTTCTTTCTCTGGATTCGTGGTGCCCTTACTCTGACTTTCCGGTGTCTTGCGCCTGACTCCTACATGTCCTACTCACATGTTATTGTCCCATTGGCTCTTATGTGTCCGTCTGCTTCTGATTCCTGTTTGCCTGTACTCTGCAAAGTCATACACTACATGCTCCTCCTATGGTCTAGATGCCATTCTCTTGTTGGTTCTTATATGTCCTTCTCGAGGACTCTAGAATCTTTCTCTTCCCGACTCCTGAAGACTGCCTCCTGGGTTCACTGTCTCCTGCACTGCTTACATTTGAGGATCTCTTCTGGACACCACCTCCTCTTGCCCTAGACTTTCCTCTAATTGAACAGCTATTGGGTCTTCCAGCTAGCTTCCGTATAGCACATTCCGCTTCGATTTCTGTACAGCTCCCTGCCATTTCCTTTATTGTTAATCCACAGCAGAAGAGTAGAGCTAACGATATGAATCGATTTGGTATATCCCTTTTTCCTCAATTCCCCCATCTATACATAAAATATAATTGGTGAATCATAGCACCCAGGTAGCTGACAGGTATTTGTTCCAGCTGTGCTTTGAGATGTAGTCTGCAGATTGCTTTGATGCAGAGGAAGGCAAGAGACATCTAGTGTTTTTCGTAGGACCCAACTCGCATTTCTTCAAAGAATTAAAGCCCCTGTACTTTGGACTGCTAGCCAGGCCTTAAACATAAAAAATCTTGCGCTGAAATGGATCCATATTATTAGTTCTGGTTTTGCGACACATTGTCCGGATGATGGCCCTGGTCAAGTTTATCTTCGAACTGAAACGTTGACCTGTGCTTTTGTAATATGGATTGTCAAATTGATTTGGTACATTTGTATACTATAATTCGATTCTAGTGTCCGAATCAATATATTGTGTTATTTTGTTGAAAATGGCAGCCTTTTGCTCTGTACATTCCTTATCAGCAATATCTGCGTTGCTTCCATGCTGTTTATTAATGTTCTTGTGTGGCCAATGTTTAATGTTTTTAAGTATAATTTCTAGTAATAATGTCATAATAGTCCTATGTTTTGGCTAAGGGAGTAACTTTGTTTTCTCTTGCTTCATTTCGTTTGATGCTCACAGACGTATGTTGTTTTGAGTTACCTGTGTGTTAGGCTTACTTATTATTTAAGATGTGTTTTCATTCATGTCTATCCGTATGTTGTTTTGAGTTACCTGTGTGTTAGGCTTACTTATTATTTAAGATGTGTTTTCATTCATGTCTATAGCCCCAGCCCTCTGTTGGCTGAGCTCATCCCAAATGAATCGCGGGTAGTTGTTGATATATTGATGCAGACACAGGCACGTTTTTTTCGAAGAAGCCAACTCGCATTTCTTCTGAGATTTGCACCCATTGTGCTGTGAACTATTAGCCAGGCTTAGACATAAAGCCTCTTGGGCTGTAACAGATGCTTCTGTAGGGAGTTTTACTCGCTTGTGTAGTTTCATAGATGACTTCGTTGGTGATCAGGATGCAGATGGAGATATTGGTCACCCTCCTATTTGTGTAACCAGGTATGCACTAAACTTCCGTGTAGTGTGTCTAGATAGACACCCTGTTCTAAGCAGGCTCTGTAAGGTTGCCATGATATGGCTCTCATCACATCTTACTGGTCATGTGTGACCCTGCAACTAAGCACTGAAGGCTTTAAAACTTCTGAGAACGTAAGCAAATCCTGTCAGGAAGTGGGTTATTGATTCGGGAATGGGTGACCCCGCCAGCCTAACAAAATACCATCTGTTAGGTCGCAATAGTTCAATATGAATCTCTGCTTGAACCACCCATTTTAAGGCAAAAGCATCATCAATTGCACCTAGTAACAATAGAGTAGTCACCAGTAATCTTGGCATGGTACCTAAAAACTGCCACAAGAAGCTGCTCCTGCCAGTACAAGCATTGGCAAAGCCAATAGGTTTTACGTCTGGCTTTGTCAATGGGTTTAAGCGTTGCTGTGCACCAACTCCGATGTTGTGCAACATAGTTTTTAAAAAAATGTTGAAAAAGGAAAAGTCATGCTGTTGGCCTGCTTGAGGTTGAGAGTGGGTTTATGTGCGAGAGTGTGTGTGAATGTGTGAAAGTGAGGGTCATAGGGCATGTGATGTCACTTCCACTACCCCAGGCATTTTAGTGAATTGATGTCCATGGTCACCAGGCAGACAGTAGTCCAGTACAGTGTTTCCTTTTTGTCAACAATTACTGTGTTTTAAACAACTGAAATCTTTTGAAGTTAATTAGGACTACAAATTCCAGAACGCATTGGTTTGTGGCACGGATATCTTTAACACATAAATAATAAGTTACATGTAGAAGTCCCTGCCTGTAGTTTTCATGTACACCTCTGTTTGCCAAGAGCCTGTACTGGGAAATTGAGGAATCAACAGGGACCTCCTGCGTAAAATAAGTGCATTTTAAAATAAAAACAAACTCCTTGCACACTCAGGTCGGTTGGCTGAGCTGTTTTCACTGGCACCTCAGGGGGCCATTTAAAGTTTAAGATTAGTGCATGAAGACGGTAACCCCAGTTAAAAAAGCAAGCAGCGTGAAAAGGGGTGGGGTTGGTAAAGACAACCAAATAACAAGTGGGTGGGGGGAGGATGAAGAAATATGAACAGCGCATGGGTGGGAGTGACAAACACAAACAGCGGGTCAGTGGTACGGGATCAAGAAACCTTAACCGCTTCACTGCGGCCAGAATTCCCCCGCCGTGCGGGAGAATTTCACGCGTGCATGGTTAAGACAGCCGCACACGCCCACCGTGACGTCAGACGGCCGGGGGCCGTCCGACGCACCGAGCGGTTAAAGCAATTTAAGAAACATCAAAGAACTAAGGAACATGAACAACATAAGAAACACGACAACGTCGGGTGGGGGGCGGGTAAAGAAAGAGGGACATCATAAACAGAATCTGAATCACAGTGAGATCTTCGGAGGGACACTAATAAAATGATTTAATCTGGTATTGATCGATGCTCAACAGAAGCAACAGGAAGTTATGCCAAGGCACACGCTAGCCAATTAGGCGGCAGCAAAGAAGAGCGATAATTAAGCCAACATTTGGAAGCAGTGAGCAGACTGGGAGCCCCTTATTGTACACAACAGTGTTGTACAAGCAAGAGTGCATTCGCTAGCGGATGCTGCTTACGCAGGATCGACCCTAGAAAAGAATGCCAAAAAATGTTAAAGCCTCGTTTCTCGCAGTGTTCTACCTGTGATGTTGCGTACAGTTTGCGCGGATTGTATAGAGGGGAGAACCATGGCATCACTTTACATTTTACGGAGATTACAGTAAATGCAGATATCGCATATTTACTAAAGCGCTATATGCCACCTAGCTGAGCCTTCACAGTGCTTTAGAACTTTGGGGGAGATTTTACACAGCTTACAACACAGGTACCACACAGTACCAGTAGCAGCACGTCCCCTGCCAAAGTGGCGAGGTGGGCCAGAGGAGGGAGGGAGGTGGGCAGGGAAAGGGGCGGGGGTTTGGGGATGAAAAAATGTAAGTAAAAAAAACTTATCGCGGGGCAGTCGGGGCAAAGCTTGTCCTTGCCCCGACTGGACAAGTCGTGCCCAGTCGGGGCACGACTTGTCATCGTGGTCGGGCCCCAGGCAATGTAGGCACCAGCAATGGGGGTCGGTAACCAACATCAGTCGGTTGCAGTCGACACAGGGCTTGAACCCAGGCATCCCTACCGGCACCAATGGAGTCGTAGACTTCTAACGGATCCAAATAGGATCGAAAAAGCTCAGTCGCTAGAGGTCCCGGTCCCGGAAGGAGGTTGAGAGACTGGTCGCGGGGCCGGAGTCATCACAGCTCGGCGAGTCGACACCACTAGTCGGGCTCCAAGTCCTCAGGTAAGAGGCACAAGAAGTCGAAGAGACGACATC
Organism: Lissotriton helveticus; assembly: GCF_964261635.1. NCBI lineage: Eukaryota > Metazoa > Chordata > Amphibia > Caudata > Salamandridae > Lissotriton > Lissotriton helveticus. Next base: position 279,043,032 of record NC_136058.1, on the reverse strand, counting down.
GCTCTTCTGACTCCCACCAAAGCTTGCGTGACGCGGCCAGGGGTTCGGGTGACACCGCCCACGCGGCTCCACCGGAGCCGCAGGTGTCGCGGCCTGCTTCATACCCGCCGGTTCCTGGGCAGAACACGCCGCCGCTGGAGATCAAGGCCTTCCTCATGGCCATGAGGTCGCTCACTCCTCCGTCGGGTTCCGCGGCGCCGACGGGCCCAGCGGCCCCGACTGGGGGCCCAAGCGGGCTGGGTGCTTCGGCCCCGGCGCAGTTGGATGCTTCAGCCCCGGCGCCGTCGGCGACTTCGGTCCCGACGCCGCAAGGCCCCACTGGATCCGGTTCCGGATCCAGGTCGCCGCTGGTCGACCTTACGACCCCGCCGGCGTCGACCCCTAGGGTGTCACCCCCGGCGCCATCCCCACACGACGCCGTCGCTAGTCCAAACCTCGGTCCGGATCCGGCGCCGGAGCGGTGTCGCTCGACGCCGCATTCGGCGCCGGCCGAAGAGGAATTCTTCGAGGATCTGGGTCCATCCTTTATCCCTGAATTTCAGGACATGGACGACGAGGGTGACTGGGTGGGTCTGAGGACCCCCTGGCATGTGAGTGCCAGTCATTTCAGGACTGGACACAGGAACTAGGGGAAGCCAGTGGCCTGGATACCTCCCCAGACACTGGTTTTGTCTCCCCTCCTACCGTGGCTACGGAGGAGGGGGCTGCTTCAAGTGTGGTGCTGATGAGGGCAGCCAAGGCCTTGGCTCCTGAGCTCCCCGTCGCAACGGTGAGGTCCAACATCCTTACGGAGGTCCTTAAACCGCAGGTAAGCTCCCCAGAGCCTCTACTGCCGTTTAATGAGGCTCTGACTGACGTCCTGTTGGGCACCTGGTCCAGGCCAACTACAGGTCCCCCTGTAGATAGGAACGTCGCTAGGTGCCACCGCCCTGCCCCGGGCGACCCTAGTTTCTTGTCCACCCACCCAACTCCCGAGAGCCTGGTTATCCAGGCCTCTACTTCCCAATCTGCATTCCCAACAGTGCCACCAGATCGGGAATCCAAGAGGTATGAACAATTCAGCAAGAAGATGTTCTCCTTCCTTAGTTTGGGATTGCGGTCGGTCAACACCGCGTGCCTCTTGGGCCGTTACACCCACTCTCTGTGGGATACGGTCGCGGAAGTGCTCCCTGAGTGCCCGGAGGGGGCCCGGGTGAAACTCGCTCAAGCTTTCGCGGAGGGAAGAGATGCAGCGCAGTATTCAATACGATGTGGACTAGATACCACAGACTCGCTAGGAAGAGCGATTTCCAATTCTGTGGCGGTTCGCCGCCACGCCTGGCTGAGGTCCGCCAACTTTTCGGCCGATGTCCAGAACACCCTTATGGACATGCCGTTCAATGGCAGCCACCTCTTCGGTGGCAAGGCAGATAGTGCGCTGGAACGCTTTAAGGACTCCAGGGCTACGGCCAAGTCCTTGGGCCTGTCAGCCCCGCGCCAGCAATCTTATGCCCAGCACTCCTTTCGTGGCCACGGAAGGGGCGCCCCCACACGTCCTACCAGCCACGGGCCGCAGACTACCATTCAGCGCGGTGGCGGAAGTGGTTACTGTCGCGGCGGTAACCGGGGACAACGGTGCGGCCAGTCCACATCCACCCCCGCAGCATCCGCCTCAAAGCCTTCCTAGTCCGAGCTTTCAGGCCCATTGGACGCCAGTGGGGGGCAGGGTTCGCCATTACCTTCTCCACTGGTGCTCCATCACGTCGGACAGGTGGGTGCTGCAAATCGTCTGAAAGGGCTACTCCCTCCCTTTCGAAGCGACCCCTCAAGCCATGCCACCGCAGAGCCACCGTGTGTCGGGGGATCACTTGAAACTTCTGCTAGAGGAAGTTGTGGCCCTCTTGGCCAAGGGGGCCATCGAGCGCGTTCCTGGGCCAGAAGTAGGGTGTGGTTGTTACTCCCACTACTTACTGGTTCCCAAAAAGGGCAAAGGGGGCCTACGCCCTATCTTGGACCTGCGGAACGTCAACGGCTTCCTCCGGAAGGAGAAGTTCAAGATGCTGACTCTCGCTCAGGTCTTAGCTGCCCTGGACCTGGGAGACTGGATGGTAGCGTTGGACTTGCAGGACGCCTATTTTCACATCCCCGTCCTGCCGGCCCACCGGCGTTACCTGCGGGCCACGGTAGGCCACGAGCACTTTCAGTTTACTGTGCTCCCCTTCTGCCTTACCAGTGCCCCACGGATGTTAACGAAAGTGATGGCGGTGGTCGCAGCTCATCTGCGCAGGCTAGGGGTTTCAGTCTTCCCCTACCTCGACAACTGGTTGTTGAAGGCGGGCTCACCCCAGACTGTCGTCAGCCACCTCCAGACTACGGCCGACCTCCTGCACATGCTGGGGTTCTCCATCAATGTGCCGAAGTCGCACCTGTGTCCCTCCCAGAAGCTCCTCTTCATCGGAGCGGTTCTAGACTCGGCGCAGTTTTGGGTTTATCCTCCCGAACAGCGGGTTCGGGATATTCAGGCTCTGATTCCGATCTTTCAGCCGTTATCCCGAGTCTCGGTCAGGTTGACGCTGTTGCTTCTGGGGCTGAGGGCCTCCTGCATCCTTCTGGATCATCACGCCCGGTGGCCGATGCGGGCTCTGCAGTGGGACCTGAAGTTTCAGTGGGCCCAGCTTCAGGGCAACTTCTCCGACCACGTCTTAATCTCGGAGGGCACTGCAAGACAGTTGCAGTGGTGGCTCACGGACCGCGATTGAGTCAGTGGCAGATCCCTCTCCCTACCCCAACTGGAGCACGTAGTTGTAACGGACGCATCCCTCCAGGGCTGGGGGGGGGCCACATGAGAGAGGCGGAGATCAGAGGACTCTGGTCTCCGGCGGAGTCCCGGCTCCATATCAACCTTCTGGAGCTGCGGGCGATCCGGCTTGCACTGAAGGCATTCCTCCCCTCTGTCTGGGGGAGTGTAGTGCAGGTGTTCACGGACAACACCACCGCCATGTGGTACTCCAACAAACAGGGCGGGGTGGGGTCGTGGCTCTGCGCCTCTGGCAGTGGCTGGAACATCAGGGCGTGACCCTGGTGGTTCAACACCTGGCAGGTTCCCTGAACCCCAGGGCGGACGAACTCAGCCGCTGGTGCATGATGGATCACGAATGGCGTATGAACTCTGATGTGGCGCAAGGTCTCTTTCAAAAATTAGTAATGGGAGAGGCGCTCCAATTTTTTACAATAATTGATTGCTAAACTTATCCAGTTCTCTAAGCGTGCTGCAGAGGAGGACGCAATGCCCATGCTGCGCCAGAAAAAACTAGACATGAAAGGATCAAGCTAAACAGCTTGCCCTCTGCGCACTGTAGCTCTTGCCCTTTTGGGTTTCTAAATAGTCACTCTGAACAATTTACTTGCAAAATTCAAAATGAAAACAACACAAGCTGTGGTTTCAATCACATTGAATTGTATTATTGGTCCATAATCACAATTATGTTTACAACACTCATATTGGTTGTGCGAAAGAATTCATTGAAACTTAATGTTATAATCACATCTATATAACTTTCATCTTACAATTTATGGCCACAAGTTATCATGCCCAATGCATTTCGGGCCACGCGGCCCTTCGTCGGGGGCAGTACTTGTTTGGCCGTGGGAAGAGCCTTGGTTAGATCTATTCGCCACAGAAGAGAATGCGCAATGTCGTCAGTTCTGCGTGTTGTACTTTCCAAGGCGGCACTCGCTCGGCAACGCTTTCCGTCGCGAGTGGGGTTGCGGTCTGTTGTACGCCTTATCACCTATACCACTTCTGCCCAGAGTGCTGAAGAAGATCAGGCGCGACCGGGCCCAAGTCATCCTTGTGGCTCCGGACTGGGCACGAAGATACCAGTGTCCCGAGCTACTCAGCATGTCAGTTGATCCCCCGATTCGTCTGCCTCTTCAGGAGGTCCTTCTGTCGCAGCAGCAGGGGACGGTCCTCCACCCGAACCTGTCCAGCTTCCACCTCCATGTGTGGAGATTGAGCGGCGACAGTTGAGGCCATTTGACTTGCCTCCTCAAGTCTGTGATGTTATTCTGGCAACCAGGCGTCTCTCCACAAAATCGGTATACGCCTGCAGGTGGAACAAATTTGTGGCATGGTGCACAGCAAAGGCTGTGGATCCACTCTGCCCCTCTTTCTGAGGTCCTTCTCTTTCTTCTTTCTCTTGCCCAGCTGGGCTCTGCTCTGGGCACTATCAAGGGCTACCTTTCTGCCATTTCTGCCTTCTTAAGGCTACCTGATCAGCCCTCTTTGTTCAAGTCCCCAGTAGTAAATAGGTTCTTGAAGGGCATCACTCATATGTTCCCTCCTGTTCCTTTCGTGATGCCTCAGTGGGACTTGAACCTTGTTCTGACCTATCTGATGTGCGCTTCCTTCGAGCCACTTCATAATTGTCCTCTTCTTCTTCTTACCCTTAAGACTGCATTCCTGGTTGCCATCACTTCTGCCAGGAGAGTGAGTGAGCTCCAGGCCCTTTCTTCTAAACCTCCTTTCCTTTCTGTCCATCCGGCCAAAGTTGTGTTGCGGACGTGACCCTCTTTCCTGCCCAAGGTGGTCACAGCCTTCCACATCGGGCAGTCCATCACCTTGCCCACCTTCTTTCCACCTCCGCATCCCTCGAAAGAAGAAGAGAGGCTCCACCGTCTGGACCCAAAACGTGCACTCTCATTTTATCTGGATCGCACACGCCAGTTCCGTGTGGATGACGAGCTCTTTGTTGGTTACGTGGGCGCTCTGAAGGGTCGGGCGGTGCACAAACGAACCATCTCTCGGTGGGTCGTCTTGTGCATCAAGATCTGCTACTCTTTGGCGAGGAAGGAGCCTCCTGTTGTGCTGAGGGCCCATTCTACTTGGGCCACGGCGGCTACCACTGCCCTGGGTCATGGAGTCCCCTTGCAGGACATCTGTCAGGCAGCTACGTGGGAGCCTCGCTGCACACATTCGCAAGACACTACTGCCTGGACAGCCAAGTCCGGAGAGATGGCTTTTTCGGCCGTTCCGTTCTCCAGGACTTTCTGGTGTGATCATTGATTCGCATACCCACCACCGGGGTTGGTATTGCTGGGGTATCTATTCTAATCTAAGGAATATAATACTAACCGGTTTCTTTCAGATGCACAAGTTGCTTATCTTCGGTAACGATATATCTGTAAGCAACAGTAGTTAGTATTAGATTCCTTACCGCCCCACCCATCCTCCCCGTTCTGCGAACCGATATCTAGGGTTAAGGTCATCCCCTTTCAGGGCCCTAGTTTTATGGCACCAGTGTTGTTTTTTTTCATGGCTCTGCGTTTTCTGGGGCGGAAAAGCTGTGTATAAGAACTGATGTCAGCGCGCGAGGGCGGCATCTAAGTACTCCGACGTCATCCCGGCGCCGACGACTGACGCGGAGCCGCAGACGACGCCTACCGACGCGCAGGGGTACTGCTACGCAAACTTTTCTGGATCCAGTCTGATGCCTGGGGATATTCTAAGGTAAGGAATCTAATACTAACTACTGTTTCTTACAGTTATATCGTTACCGAAGGAAAGTAACTTGTGCTTCATTTCGAGATTACCTTTTATTTAAAATAAAGTAACCTCAAAGCTTTGTTTAGGCCTTCTGCACAAAAAACAACCCCAAATCAATCACCAAGCTGTGTACTAAAGAAGCACGAACAACCCATGGAGGGGATGTGGCAAATGGCTAGTGCTGCTGACTTTGGAACTGGGAAACAAGGTTAGAGTATTATGGTCAGGTACTGCTGAGCCCCTCACATCCTTTACTTCAACCCTTGGGCCCTCCCATCCCCTGTGTGGCTCACCATCCCTCTTCCCCAAGGCAACAACGTAAACGCCAGTTCTGGATTAAAGGTCGTAAACCCCGGCCGTATTTTATTTCAAAACAATAAACAAATATTAAAACATTATTTACATCATTTTTACAATACGCCGAAAGTCTGGGCCATTACATTGATATGTACAGTGTGTCATTTGGCTATCCTTAACATGTTTCTAATATAGCCATTCTAGTCATAAACTAAGTGATCAACAACATTATGTTTCTGCGTATCCCTGTTTGAACCTACGGCAAGGTCAATGACTGGATCAAGATTCAGATCAAGCTATGTCCCACCCTCCTACCGGAGTGACCTTGCATAGGGGGGCCAGTTCGCTGGAAGGTTACCTCACCCCGGGCACCCCCTACGCCCTCAACATTATCTCCATAAGGGGCTGTGCAGTTATGCCCAGCTTACTTGCGCCCTTGCGCATGTGCTGGGGTTGGCCAACCAGCCTACCAGAAGCGTAACTCCCCCATGCCCCCTGCACCTTTCCAGCTACTGGCTGTAATTGCCCCTGGAGTTCCATGAGAGACCATCTGTGCGCCCCCTCAGGTGTCCCCATTTAACAATGGTGATACCTGCTAAGGATCGTAAACTATGCTCACCAATCATGACCTTACTGCCTGACCAGGGAAAATAGACTTTCTCTTACATAAAAATACAACAAGATGCTGACCTAAAAGTAAAAAACTGTTGGTTAACACATCAAACAATTGTTTTGTTACATCACCTATCAAACTAAAAAAGAGATGCAAAACAAAACATTCACAAAAAACTTCTGACTCAGGGGATGGGGGAGGGGGGTGGGGGGAACGATCCATGTTGGGGCCTCAGCTCGAGGCCCTTCCGTCCCTTCAAGGCTGTGGAGTGGCGGTGAAAGAGACTGATCCTGCCGCTCCACAGCCTTTTATGCCCATATCAGGACTGGAGCCGGTTAGAACCAGCTTCCTGGGCGTTTTCCACATGTCAGACCTGGAAGCGCTTCTTGCGCTTCCGGGTCACACGCCCGAATAGCCAATCAGCTGCAGGGAAGGGGTGGGGACGCACATGTTACTACCATGCGCAGCCCAGCCCCACCCCTTGCCTGAGTGCGGGGGACCGGCGCGACCGCCATACTTAGCGGCGTGCCCAAGTCCGGTCCCGCCTCTGAATGGGGTCTGCTCAACATCCTGTGCTTCTGGGCTAATCACTTAATCTCCCCTTGCCTAATAAACTAAACAAAAAAGTGTGCTCCTGTCTAATTTAAACTGGTCGGCGTGTAAAAAGTCCAGTACCTCTGTGTCGAGCTCACTCTATAGAAACTGCAAAAAAAAAACCACAAACAAAATAAAGAAGCAGGACTAACTGAAAGAAGCACAAATAACTGGCAGGTGAGGAGGGAGATAAAGAAAGAAGAACACACAATATATAAATCACAGAGGGTATTTGTGGATGGACACTAATAAAGATAAATACATCGCTGCTTGGACCATGCTCAGCAGACGAAACAGGAAGTGACGCCAAGGCGCATGCTGGCATAGTAGTAGAATGTAAAGAAGAGAGACAAAATGGCCAACGAATGAAAAGCAGTGGGCCGAGTGCAGGGCCCCTACTGTACACAGTGCATTGCACACGCAAGAGCGCATGCTGCTCAGGCAGACTCGACCCTAGAAAGGAAGACAAGAAACTGTTACCAGCAAACTGTTGTGCTCCCCCAGAAATTAGGAGGTCAGAGGCAGTTATGGTAGCAAGCTGCTGATGTGTTCCATTTCTCCCTGTTCACACTGTAGTGTTTGTACTCCAAATTAAAGGTGTTCTGCATCCAAACCCAGTACAGTAAGTGTTGGACATCTTTGGAAAGTGTTTCATGGTATCCACCATTCTACAGCAGATGGCAATTCCTTGTGTTTGGGGTGCTTGGCGTGCTGCTTTCAGTTTCTCAAGTTAAGTACCACTCCAAACTTGTGTGCATCCCGAATTGCTCACCAGGCACTATCATGCCCCTTGGGTGGAGCTAAACAAATCAGCTGGTGGAGGGAGGATACTGCTGGCTAATTAGTATTATGGTGTATGGTTGGGCCTAACAAATAGTGGGAGTGTATGCCAAAAACATGGGAGAGTAAATCAAGTCATGTGTCATGTTTTGTTCCATTACTTTTCTCTTTTACACCTTCAGACCAAATGCACAAGCATGTTAATGAGAATGTAATTCCCTTGAGATATTTCGCTTACCCACACTTATAAATTTAATGAGACACAAGTAAGCGCGTCGCTACTCACTTTTTCAATTAACCTAATGGAATTGATACTGTGTGGATAGAGGCTGCAGTGGTCATGCGTCCCATCAATTCTTCCAGCAATATGATCTTGACGGGTTAATGGTGGCAGTCGCCATACTGCTTATAAATTCCTGCATGATTACAATCATGGTGCATGGCTAGAGACTCTAGTGGTTGTACGTAGATTCCTGCTTCAGTACGACCAGGGTGTGTGGTTAGAGGCTGCAGAGATTGTACTGCCCTTAGAGTTCTGCTTGAGTACGATGCTGGCATGTCAGAGGCCACAGTAGTTGCACCACCCATGGAGTCCTGCATGGGTATGACCATAGTGCCTAGAGGCTGGAGTTGTAAAAACACTCATTGATTCTTGCATGAGTGATTATGTTGGGTGGTTCAGAGGCTGCAGTGGAGCTACCGCCCGTGAATTCCTACATGAGCACATTCTTGGTAGGCCAGAAGCTCCAGAGATCATACCACCCATAAATTCCTTCAGGAGTCTGAGCATGGTGGGTGTGTCAGAGGCTACAGTGGTCATGACGCATGGGTTCCTCCATGAGTGTAATCATGGTGGGTGAACAGGGGTTGCGATTGTTCTGCTGCCCATGGAGTTCTGCATGAGTTTGACCATTTTGGGTCAGAGGCTTCAGTGGTCAAATTGCTCGTGGACTTCTGCATGAGTACCATCCTGGCGGGTCAGGGGCTGTAGAACTCCTTCTGCCTATGGATTCCTCCAGGAGTAAGACCATGGGGGATGGGCAGAATCTTCAACGGCTGTACCGCTCATGGATTCCTATGTGAGCACAATCATGTCGGGAAGGCACAGGCTGCGGTGCTTGTGCAACCCTTGGATCCCTACATGACTTTGATCATAAGAGATCGCAGATGTCACACTGCCCATGGATTCCAGCGGGAGTACCATCATGTCGGGTGAGCAGAGACTTTTGTGGTTGTACAAAAGTTCCTGCTTGAATGCTCATAGTGGGTGGGAAGAGGTCGCTGAGGTCACACCGCCCATGGATTCCAGCGTGAGTACCATCATGTCAGGTGGGCAGAGACTGCGGTGCTTGTGTCACCCTTGAATTCCTACATGACTCCGATCATCAGAGATCGCAGATGTCACACCACCCATGCATTCTTGTGTGAGTTCCAACATGTCTGGTGGGCAGAGGCTGCGGTGGTCCTTCCACCCGTGGAGTCTTGTGTGAATACCATCAAGTCGGGTGCCAGACGCTTCCGTGGTTGTACATAAGTTCCTGCTTGAATACTCCCGGTGCGTGGGCAGAGACCCTACAACCCGTGGATTCTTCTGTGAGTACTATCACGTCGGGTGGCAGAGCTTTCCTTGGTTGTTCACAAGTTCCTGCTTGAATGCACCCAGTGGGTGGGCATAGGCTGTGGTGGTCCTACCACCCATGGATTCTTGTGTGAGTACCATCTCGTTGGGTGGCAGAGGCTTCTGCGGTTGTACATAAGTTCCTGCTGGAATACACCCAGTGGGTGGGCATAGGCTGTGGTGGTCCTACCACCCATGCATTCTTGTATGAGTACCATTAGCGCCTCCCAGCGCCTTGAGACCCTACGGGTGAGTAGTGCGCTCTACAAATGACCTGATTGATTGATTGATTGAATGTGAATGAATGTGTGTATACTTGTAAAGCGCACTGCCGCCCCATCTTGGGCTATCCTGGTGCTGTATACCGCTGTGGAACGCTTCCTGGCTTTCCCTGTGAGATGCCCTCTCCAGGGCACCCCCAAGGTGGAGACAAGCATCCCAGCGCTGTTGGAGCCGTTGTGGAGATTAAGCGAGCTATTGCCCAGAGTTGCAGAGTGGGATCCATGATTAGAGTAGGCACCGAGGCAAGAATTATTGAGTCCGTGGACATTGTGCCCAAGACCTTGCCGCGTCTGGAATTGAACCCTGGTCCCGGGCCTGACCTCTGCTTCAGGGTCTGCCACTTCTAACCAGTGAGCCACACTTCTCCATGTTGGGTGGGCAGAGGCTTCCGTGGTTGTACATAAGTTCCTGCTGGAATATACCCAGTGGGTGGGCAGAGGCTGTGGTGGTCCTACCACCCGTGAATTCTTGTGTGAGTACCATCACGTCGGGTGGCAGAGGCTTCCGTGGTTGTACACAAGTTCCTGCTTGAGTACCTCCAGTGGGTGGGCATACGCTGCGGTGGTCCTACCACCCATGGGCACCGCCTGTAGAGGCCGGGTTTGTGCACCATGCTGCAGCAGCTCCAATCAACTGATGCTGAACATTTTAACAACGCGTCTGCTTGACTTTGGGGAGGCTGGCTTAACCCCAGGGTGCCCCACGCGCCTTCCCAATCGATAGACTTAGCATTGGAGCGTCTCTGAGCACCGTGCGGTCTGAGACCCCATCCCAGCCTGGGCCCGGTCTCTGCTCCGCCGGACACGAGTGCATCCTTTACCGCCCCGAAGCCACAAAGACTCGCTCGGGCTTTGCGGCGGCGGCGAATTAACTCGCTGTCCAGGGATCGACGCGCCCAGATTCTGGACAAATTGTTGTTTTTAAACAAACAGCGGTGACGGATCACGTTGCTGGCGAGATTCACTCATTAAATCAGGCTTGTGCGTGTCTGACCTGAGAGCGCTCTGAGTGAGTGATAGATGTAACTAATTTCCAGGCTGATGCTGCCACGAGGATGCCCCTCTGACTGAGAACTTTCCATCAGAACCGGATAAATAATTTAGGGCCGTGAATAAAGTAACAAACACAACCGCACAGGTTATTTGACATCCCCCTGTTGTTGATGAGATGACGGGGGAGAGTGAGAGATGTGTAATTAAGATGTGAGATTACCAGCGCCTTCTCTTTATTCCTCCAATTTTCTTTTTTGCCTCCGAGTCAGTTTCCATTTTCCAGTTTCCCCTTAATTTGTCTCTTCTTCTTCTCTTTATTACTTTATACCGTTTTCCCGTGCGGGTTTTTTTTATATGTTCCTAGTTACAGTCTCCTCTTTTTGTCTTACTGAAGTACACAACTCTTCGTTAAATATTTCTTAATGTGAGCTTTATATACAAAACCAAATAAACTCTGGTTCTAGTTGCCCAGCGGCCCATAGGATAGAGATGAATATACACCTTCTGCTTCTTGAGTACGTTTGTAGGATAAATGCGGGACTTTGGCCACTCTTGTGGAATTTCAGCCATATTATGAGTCATATACATTTGTTATCTAACATCTGTTATATCTTAGGTTGCATGTTTTGTATGTAGACTTTGTCGGTGCCTCACTGAGTGCCTTGGGGGAAAACACCCGAAGATTACTTAGGACCTTCCCTATGGAACTCTTTCCCCATTTCATTACGAAAGGAAACAGTTTATGGGAATTTTCGCAGATGTCTGAAAACTCGGCTGTTCAATATGTAATGTCTCTGTTCCCTTTTTCCTCCCCTACCAGGCTGACGCTGGAAACCCCTTGGGGTAGCTGTGCGCCTTATGAATTTAAATAATATGACATCTTCCCCATTCTTGTATATGCGCGGTGATGTCCGCAGGGCACTCTGACTGGGCGATACCCAAGGTTGGCCCTCCTCCAGCCCCAGTAATGTGCTTTTTAGAGGACCCTCAGTGCCTGGGCAAAGCCAGTCATGCTCCTTGTGTATATGCGGTGATGTCCACAGCTTGAAACTGAACGTGAATCCTCATTCATGTCCCCGGGCCACTCCCAGTGTCAGATTGAAACTGATGAGCAGCCCATCGTTCTGGCATTTTTGTCAGGATGTCCTCAGAGGAGGATTGTTGCACGGGCACAATCGAAGGAATGTGAGACCTCGACCTCTGCCTCCTGGTTTGAAGAGTGATGAGCAGTGAGGCCACAGTGTGTCCTGTTTGGTTGCAATCAAGGATCTTCGAAGGCACATTGATATTGTTGAAGCTAAGTGCACACATATTGGTTTGGAATGATGAGTGTTGAGGGCATCTTGTGAACCTTCAAGGTACTAAAGCCAAGTCCTCTCCACTTTGTTTGCAATCCTTGAGCTTTGAAAGCATATTGTATGCCTTGATCATGCTAACATTTGCGCAACTGATCAGGTTTAGGCGTGACCGCTTCAAAGGCACAGTGTGTGCTCTTACGACTCTAATGCTCGAGTCACGCCCCTCCTGGTTTGGAAAGCAAATCTTCAAGGGTACATTCTGCACCTTGATGTTGATGAAGCTCGGTTTGAAATGGAGGTATGAGGGCACCCTGGGTGTCTTCATAATACTGAAGCTTGTTTCACTCTGCACTTTGGCTGCAATCAATGAGCTTTGAAGGCACATTGTGTGCGCCTTGACTTTGTTGAAGCGCAGTCCATACCTCTTGATTTGAGATGAGGTACAAGGGAACACTGTGTGCCTTCATGATACTGATGCTTGTTACATGCCCCATGGTTTGGTATAATGGTACCTTCATGATACGGACATTCGGTTTGATCTCCACTTTGGTTTCGATCGATGATCTTCTAAGGTAAATGATCTTCTAAGGTAAATTGTGCGGCTTCGCAACACTTGATCTTACGGCATCCTCCTGTGGTTTAGGATGCAAGATTTGTAGCCTTGAGGAACCATGCCTGTGCTGTCAAGAGGTAAGTGTGTTAGTGAGGACATTTCTTCATTGCTCTTTATTTTAAAATTTCAAGAACACACACTCACTTCTGTCTCATGTAATCAGTTACTAGTAAAAACTTGAACAAAGTCATTTACGTTGATTTTTATTAATGCTAAATGTGTTTTCGGGTTTCTCATGATGCATAAGTCGAATTAGCATTTGCTCAATTTGTTCTTTTATTTACTCAGATATGTAGTTTCTTTTTTAATTTGTGCTGTAAATACATACAGTGATTAACAAAACTTTCAACAAGAGCTGAAAGAAAATTACGTTTCTTGACATAAAACTTTAGTGATGTACCTACATGGTTGTGTACTTAAACAGCAGCATGCATTTGTTAAGACACAGTGACGTGTCTGGTTCAGTGAATATTTTTATCTTGACAGACGAGCGCTTGAGTAGATTTGTTGCTTGCCATATAACCTATTGACTCATCTGCCATTCAGTAGGTGCAAACATACAGGACCTCTCATTGGTGTAACCAAAGGCAACCTCGGACTCAAGCAACTGGTGACCACCCCCACCCACTACGCCGGACACACACTCGACCCGATCTTCTCTTCCAGCAAGGACATCGCCTTCAGCCACGCCACGGGACTCCACTGGACGGACCACAGCTGCGTCCACTTCAGCTTCAGAAGGACCACGCTCCACCATCACCAGCAACAGGCTCCCCGCAGAAGCTGGAACAAAATCACTACAGACCAGCTCGCTACTTCCCTGAGCAAGAACCCTCCCACCAGCACAACCAACCCCAGCCAAGCAGCCACCAACCTCACGAAATGGATCAGCGACTGCGCAGACGACCTCGCCCCGCTGAAGACCCCGCCAAGCAGACCCGGCAGCAAGAAAGCCCCATGGTTTAACGACGAACTCAAGAGCTCCAAGAAGAACTGCAGAGCACTTGAGAAAACCTGGCGCAGAGACCCAACACCGGACAACATGACTGCCCTCAAGCTCGCCACCCGAAAACACCACCAGCTGATCCACGCCACCAAGAATACCGCATTCAAGGAACGACTGGACAACAACGCACACAACAGCAAGGAACTCTTCAACATCGTGAAAGAGCTCTCCAACCCCAACGCCGGAAACAACGACATCACCCCTTCGCAAGACCTCTGCAACTCCCTCGCCTCCTACTTCCACAACAAGATCGCGGACATACACAACAGCTTCAGCACTCAACCGACGCACGCCACGACCGAACCACCGCCCGCCCCCCACCACCACCCTCCGCGCCTGGACCCCGATCAGCACTGAAGACACCATCCGCACGATGAACTCCATCCACTCCGGATCTCCGACAGACCCCTGCCCTCACCACGTCTTCAACAAGGCCGACGCTGTCATCGCACCCCACCTGCGGGACATCATCAACACCTCCTTCGACATCGCCACCTTCCCGGAGAGCTGGAAGAGCGCCGAACTCAGCGCTCTACTCAAGAAACCATCAGCAGACCCAACCGACCTCAAGAACTACCGCCCCATCTCGCTGCTCCCGTTTCCGGCAAAAGTCATCGAGAAGACCGTCAGCAAGCAACTGGCCGCCTTCCTCGAGACGAACTGCTCCCTCGACCTCTCGCAGTCTGGCTTCCGGGCCAACCACAGCACCGAGACCGCCCTGATCACAGCTACCGGTGACATCCGAGCCCTGCTTGACAACGGAGAAACAGCGGCCCTCATCCTCCTGGACCTCTCCGCGGCCTTCGACACTGTCTGCCACCGTACCCTAGTACAGCGCCTCAGCAACGTCGGAATCCAGGAGAAGGCACTGGAGTGGATCACCTCCTTCCTTGCCGGAGGGACACAGAGAGTCCGCCTCCCCCGTTCAGATCGGAGGCCACCGAAGTCATCTGCGGCGTCCCTCAAGGCTCCTCGCTCAGCCCAACACTCTTCAACGTCTACATGAGCCCCCTCGCAGCCATCGCACGCCAGCACAACCTGAACATCATCTCCTACGCCGACGACACCCAGCTGATCCTCTCCCTCACTAACGACCCCGCCACCGCCAGAGCCAACCTGCACGAAGGGATGACAGACGTAGCCACATGGATGTCGAACAGCCGCCTGAAACTGAACTCGGACAAGACGGAAGTCCTCATCCTGGGAGCCTCACCCTCCGCCTGGGACGACTCCTGGTGGCCCCCCGCCCTGGGCAGCGCACCCAAACCAACAGACCACGCACGCAACCTGGGCTTCATCCTAGACTCCTCCCTCTCCATGACCAGACAAGTCAACGCCGTCTCCTCGTCGTGCTTCAACATCCTGCGCATGCTACGTAAGATATTCCGATGGATCCCCACCGAGACCAGGAAGACGGTCACCCAGGCCCTCGTCACCAGCCGTCTAGACTATGGCAACTCCCTCTACGCCAAAAAAGGCGATGTGAGCGTGGCGCACAGTTGTAGGTTGAGAATGATGGTTTAAAAGGTGAACCAAAGTTGATCAATTTAAGGTGCTCCTTACAGGTGACGCAACTGTTCAGGTGCGTCCTATAGGATTATGGGGTTGCGTGCGCTACTGGGGTGTAAGCGCATCCCTGTGGTGGGCACTCTTGTATGGACCAGTGTGTAACAACACAGAGGTTCCAGAAAAAGTAAAGTTCCAAGCTTGTAGAAAGTTCTCAGAATTTTAATTCAAATTTGTATGAGTATGTTTCATATTGACTTCATATGAAAAGGTTGACAATTGTTGATATCATCATAAAGCGTTAAAGAAGCTCCGAAAAGCTCCAATGCATTTCGGACAGATGTCCTTTCTCAAGGAGCTTTCAGAAATTAGAGCATATACTGCTCCTGTTCAAACGGCTGTCTGCAAGCCGTTTGAACAGGAGCAGTATATGCTCTAATCCACGTTTCTGAAAGCTCCTTGAGAAAGGACATCTGTCCGAAATGCATTGGAGCTTTTCGGAGCTTCTTTAACGCTTTATGATGATATCAACAATTGTCAACCTTTTCATATGAAGTCAATATGAAACATACTCATACAAATTTGAATTAAAAATCTGAAAACTTTCTACAAGCTTGGAACTTTACTTTTTCTGGAACCTCTGTGTTGTTACACACTGGTCCATACAAGAGTGCCCACCACAGGGATACGCTTACACCCCAGTAGCGCACGCAACCCCATAACTCCCTCTACGCCGGAACCACCGCCAAACTCCAGAAGAGACTCCAGCGGATCCAGAACACCTCAGCACGACTCATCCTGGACATCCCCCGCCGCAGCCACATCTCCGGACACCTGAGAGACCTGCACTGGCGCCCGGTCAACAAGAGAATCACCTTCCGGCTCCTCACCCACGCACACAAAGCCCTACACAACCAAGGACCAGGATACCTCAACAGCCGCCTCAACTTCTACGCTCCCAAACGCCAGCTTCGATCGACCAGCCACGCCCTCGCCGCCATCCCCTGCATCCGAAGAGCCACCACAGGAGGAAGGTCCTTCTCCTACCTGGCCGCCAAGACTTGGAACTCCCTTCCTACCCACCTCCGCCTGACCCAGGACCACCTCGCCTTCAGGAAGCAGCTCAAGACCTGGCTGTTCGAGCAGTAGCGGACCCCCTCCCCCCAGCGCCTTGAGACCCTCCGGGTGAGTAGTGCGCTATATAAATGCATTGATTGATTGATTGATACAAAAACGAATGTAACTGTGCCCATCTTTCTTTGTTGTCGAGTGTGTAGTTTAATAGAACATCCTAGCTGTGTGGACACTGTCATCTATGCGTTTCATTCCATTGAACCTAAGAGGAGCCTCCATTCGGGCCACAGCAGATGAAATGGAATAGAATTGGATTTGTAAAGCGCGTGGCTACCCGGGGGCGTCCCAGCGCTGAGATGTGGACTGGTAAAGGATCAGGAGTGACCTAGGGGAAAAGGCAAGTTTTTAGGAGTTTAGGGAATTTCAGTAGATTGGCTTCTTTGCGAATGTTGAGGGGGAGAGAGTTCCAGAGCTTTGCGGGTTGTAAGAGAATAGACGTCGTCCTGTTCGAGCCTTCCTAATTCTGTGAGTGTTTGCGAGGAAGAGATGGTCAGATCTTAGCTCTCTGTTGGCTTTGTAGGGGGTGATCAAGGCTCTTAAGATGGAGGGGCACTTGCGCTGAAGGATTTTGTGCGTTATGCAGAGGGACTTAAATTTGATTCTCTCCCTGATAGGGAGCCAGTGGAGGGAGTTTAGGGCGGGTTTGGCTGAAGACCGTTTCTTTGTCCCTGTGATCAGTCTGGCTCCCCAATTCTGGACGAGTTGGAGTTTGTTTATGACAGATTCCGGTGCGCCTAAGTAAAGGGCGTTGCCGTAGTCCAGTCGGGATAAGATGAGGCCCTGAATGAGGAGTTTCTTGGAGTGAGGTGGTAATAGGGGGGGGATTTTCCGTGCAGTGCGAAGCAGGCCAAAACAGACACCTGCGGTTTTCCTGGTTTGGTTTTGGAAAGTGCGGTCCTGGTCGAGCCAGACACCGAGACTTTTGATTTCTGTTTTAGGTGGGGGAGGGGGGCTGGCCCCATACATGCCGGCCACATGGATTCGGGGGTGAAAGTAGCTTTGTTGCCTAGCACCAGAAGCTCCGTTTTATCTCCGTTGAGTTTGAGAGGGAGTTATTCGTCCAGTTGAAGATTTATGAGAGGCAGGACCGTATGTTTTCAGATGAGTATTCCGGCTGGTTTAGCAAGACTACCAGTTGGGTGTCATCTGCGGAAGTTATCAGTTTAATGCTAAAGGGGGCAACAATGTCTTCCAATTGGGACATGTACACATTGAAAAGTGTAGGGCTCAGGGACGAGCCCTGCGGCACCCCACATTGGAGAGGGATTGCTCTGGAGTAGACATTGCAATTGGAGACCTGATAGGTTCTGTTTCCTATGAATGATATAAGCCATGCAAGGGCCAACCCTGTGACTCCCAGACTGCTGAGGCGGTGGGTTAGAATGCGGCGATCAACCGTATCAAAGGCTGCACTTAAGTCCAGGAGGATCACCTCAGCTGAGCCTCCTGTGTCAAGGATTTCCCTTGCGTCTTCTACAACTGCCACCAGGGCGTTGTCCGTGCCCTGGCCAGGCCGGAAGCCAGTCTGGGAGCAGCGTTGAAGGCCACCGGCCTCCAGGAAGGTGGAAAGTTGTTGTTTGACAAATTTTTCCGCCACCTTGCCAATTCCTGGCAGTAGCGAAATGGGCCGGTAGTTGGCCATTTCCAGGGGATCTAGGTGTTTTTTTTTTTTTTTTTTTTTAACAGTGCTCTTACTGTGGCTTTTTTCCAGTAGGGGGGGGAGACAGTGCCATGTGATAGAGAGGCATTGATTAAGTTAGTGATCAAAGGGGCACTGGTGGGTGTCACTAGCTTTAGGATATTAAGGGGAGCTGGGTCTAAAGGGGAGTCACTTTTTATTGATTCTAGGATGGGGGGGCATCACTACTGTGAGGGGGGAGAAGGAATCTAGGTGGGGAGTGACATTTGTAGGAGCGGTTGGAGTGTGTACTGGTATTTGATCGAAGGTTGGGAGGGTTTTTGGAATATTTAGAATTTTCTTCAGGAAGAATTCTGCCAGTACGTTGCATCTGCGGCCTGTGGGATTGGGGGTGGGGGGTGGGTCTGGTGTTTTCAAAAGGTCTTTGACAATACGGAATGTTTCCCTTTATAAGTTGGCGGAGGCTTGTATTTTCCCTTCGAAGAAGGCTGCCTGGGTTGTGTTTAGGGAGATTTTATAGGACCTAATGGTTGCTCTGTATTCTGTTTTTTTGTTGGTGGCCCAGTGTTTCCTCCATGACCGCCGCTCTAGCTTTTTGCATTGTTTTTTCAGGTCGCAAAGTTCTGGGGTAAACCAAGGGGACTTGAAGGGTCCACTCTTTTTGGGAAGGATTTTCCTGGGCAAAACTAGGTCGAGTGAGTTTTCTATCCAGGTTGTGAATTTCTCTTCTGCTACCAAAGGGTCTGGATCGTTTGTGGGGGTGGTGAGCTCGAGTTCGTGTCTCCATTCATCAAGGGGGAGTTTGGACCAAGGTCGTACTGGATTACGTGGAATCTGTGCCTGGGGAGTCTCAGTGGTGATTTGCCATGTAAATGGGACTAAAAAGTGGTCTGACCAAGGGATAGGTAGGGGCTCTCTAATTTCTAGTGTGGTGATGTTTGAGAAGATAGGATCTAATTGGTGTCCTTTTACATGGGTGGCTTGGGGGCTCTTCAGATGGAGGTCGTAAGAAGTCAAGTCGAGTGCTAGCTCGCTTGCAGCTTTGTCTGAGGGATCGTCCAAATGGAGGTTTAAGTCTCCTAGCAGAGTAAAGTTGCAGGAAGTGCTAGCTCGAGAGATGATAATTTCCGAAAGTGAGCTGCAGAATAGCCCCAGTGCTCCCGGGGGACGGTATAGGAGAATGCCCAAGAGTGATTTAGTGGGGGAGTGCTGAATAATGAAGTAGGTGTACTCGCAGTCTAGGACGGGGCTGTCCACGAAGCGGCAGGTGAGGAAGTTTTTATAGATAATCGCAATCCCCCCACCCTTGCCGCTTGTTCTGTCGAGGCGCTGAATTAGATATCCCGGGAGTAGGGCATGGACATCGTCGGGGTCAGAACTGGGGGACAACCAGGTTTCTGTTAGAAACAGCATATCAATTTTAGTGTCCTGCAGGAGAAGAGAGATTTCCAGGGAGTGTTTGGGCAGAGATCGGCAGTTCAGCAGGGCCATGCTGACTGAGGTTGCGGTAGGGGGGCGTGGTGTTCTTTGAAGACAGAGTTTAGCTGCAGTGGACGCAGGCATTTCGTGAATCCTTTGGGGAAAGTGAGTGGAGGCATGATGAATTTGTGGCCTGCCTCCATTGTAGTAGTGCATTTCGTGTGTAGGTAATGAGGGTTGATGGAGGGGGGCAGGGTTCCTGGCCCTGGGCCCGGTCTTGCGCGGACGGGCGCAGATGGGCTTGCCTTTGGCACGCCAGCGGCGCGCGTCCGCTGTGCGCCGTGTTGGCCATGCAGTTTTAAACCCTAGCGTTAGTGATTAGAGCGCTAACCTCGTTGCACACGAGCACTTCCGGTCTGCGTAGCCTTCCTTCCACTCAACCGGAACTTTCCATGGTGGACCGGGGAAGCGCAGCCTGGTGCCCGTGTTGTTGCAGCAGGGGGTAAGTGATTTTAAAATAATTGTGAAGAAGAAGGCGGCAATTTTAATAGAGGAGCACAGCGTGGGAGAGTGCAAGCAATCGCGCTGTGTATCCTTCGTGGGGACAATGGTGTCCTGAAGGTATGGGTGTGTGGAGGCAGTTCAGCGGGAAGGCAGGGTTAGCAAAAGAAACAGGGAGCCTAATGCCCGGTGCTCCTACCTCACACTGTTCCCAGGTTACTGATCAGTTTTTAGTTGTTATTAGTGATATCCAACTCAGGGTAGTGATATCCAACTCCGGGTAGATAACAGAATGTGTGCATCACTTGCTTGTGCTTTGCATTTGAAACATGGCTATGTGGCTGCTTTTCTGTAAAAAGGTAAACAGTTGTACTACTTTGAAAAGGGGTTATTTCCTCGATTAAGGTGGGAATTATGTGCTTGTTGGGTTGTCTGCTGTGTTGCCAAACAGGCAAGCTCTTGTACCAGTTGCATGTATTGTTTTGCATTGGGAAGGAGACTTTTTAGAAAGTATGCCTTTATGCTGCTGAAACTCACAATGCCTTCTTCAGGTGCTTCCCAAAGATGACCTTTGAAGATATCATGTGGTCCTTGATGATGCCAGAGCTAATTTCAAAGGCCTATAGGTTTCACAATGAAGACCTTCAAAGGCACAGTCTGTCCCTGAATGTTGAATCTCTCTCTCTCTGTCTCTCTCTGCCTCTCTCTCTCTCACACACTCCTCCTCCTCCTCCTCCTCCTCCTTCTTCTCCTCCTCCTCCTCCTTCTTCTTCTCCTCCTTCTCCTTCTCCTCCTTCTTCTTCTTCTCCTTCTTCTCCTTCTTCTCCTTCTTCTCCTTCTTCTCCTTCTTCTTCTTCTTCTTCTTCTTCTTCTTCTCCTTCTTCTTCTTCTTCCAGAATCTAGCCCACTTGCCTCTTGGTTTGAGAAGGACGAGCTTCAGGGGTACAGTATGTTCCTTGATGCTGAGGCTCTACCACACGCCTCTTGGTTTGTGTAGGAGTCAGTGCTTAAAAAGTAGGGGAAACCCACCGTTGTAAATTGCCCTTTCTAGGGTGCTTTCCCTCGAATTTATGCTTTTGTCCCTCCTTGTTTTCTGCTGATCTATGTGCTAGCCTTAGAACTTTGAGTGTTTTTGACACTGCCATTCTGTGCTTATCATATACATACTACTGATTGGTGTATTCATGATTGGCTGATTTTAGTTCGCTGTAACTCCCTTGTCCAGGGGTAACATGTATACCTAGAGCATGTAACTCAAATTCATTCACCTCCATGACCCTGTAGGACAGGTTGTGCAGGTTGTGCCACCCATGGAGGTAGCTCTTCAAACATGCCTCAGATTTGCCCTGGTGGGGTCTGTGTGTGGAGGTTACTGTTACTCGTCTTGGCATTCAAAAAGCTACTTGCCAAGGTTCTGTATGTCTCTCTCTCTGCATCGGAGTACTCCCTGGGGCAGGGTGCAGAGTCGGAGGCTGGGCATGTGCGCTACATGCAGTGGTAGTGAATGGCACCGGATGGTGTGTTCAGGCCTGCTTCTTGCATTGGTTAACATGGAGGGCAAGTGGAAAGACTATTGAGCAGTATTTCCTGCGTGCAGAACAGTAGCAGTATTTGTGTTTGATGTCGATGAGTTAACAATGGCAAATCCTCTGTGGTTGAGCAAGTGGATTTGACATTACTAATGTGGAAATGTCATTTTGGGAAAGTGGGAATTTTTGTGCTCCTGGCTTTGTGTGCTTGTCAGCCTGTCTCCAATCCACTGGGTGCTGGGGGGACATCTACATCTGTGCATTCCTGATAGGCCATAAATGAGGGGCTCAAGAGAAATTGCAGACCTCTGACTGAGGCGCCTTCTTGGGATGGACCCTAGGGGGTGGAATTGTCACCTGCATTCCAAGGGGCAGGATATTGGCCCCACTAAAGATATTGATGAAGCCTCCCAGGATAGGATGGTAGACAGAACACAAATTAGAGAGGGCCTGTGCATTTCAAAGGTGGCCTTTTGAACTGATCTCCTCTTAAAATGCCATTGTTGGTATAACTACTGGGGCTCTGCCTTCAGGAGTTGGACATGCTTTTGGGATTTTGAACCAAACTGCTCTGGTTCGATGCTGCGACATTGACGAGAGGAACCTTTGGGGCAAGAGGGACTTCAGCTGGATTATCCGCAGACTTGTGGTGGCCTGGGTCTTGTCATGCTTCAGGAATGAGACAATCACTTGGTGGATTTTGCCTGGATGTTGCTGGAGCGCAGCTAAATGCCAACTGTTGTCGGCCAGGTCCCTAAACACTCGCAAAGGGCCAGTTGGTTGGCCTCCTGTTCACAAGATCCCAGGGACAGAAAGGATCTCTCCATTTCCATGGGATCGTAAGGACTGCGCAGTGTGTGGCAGTAACGCGTGGAAGTGATCTTCGGTTGGGACAAGGATCGTCCTAACGTATGCCATAATCACATGGTGCTGAAGAGTGTGATCGTGAAGATCAATGACCCACTTGGAGTGCCGGAACGTGAGGAGTGTGAGGAGTGCTGGGAAAGTTTGCCAAATCCAAGGGACCTGTGCTTGCAACCAGGGGCATCTCCTCCACTAAGGTGGCAGAGCGCCGCCCCACCACTTTGTGGCAGGGTAAATAAAGGAAAAATAAAATATCTCAATGTTATCATTTTTATTTTTTCTTGCTGCAGCCGCTGTGCGGGGCGGGACTGCTTTTCTCACGCAGCACAGGAGGATTGGTGGGCACTCTGTAAAGCACTCAGACCAATCACAACGCTACATTGCAGCATTGTGATTGGTTTAGGGGAGCCTGGGTGCTTCCTGTTCCGGCCGACATGGAGGAGAGACGCAGCGATAAGGTGTTTGGTTTTTTTCTTTTTTTGCACCTCCTCACTTGCACCCCCTGTCCCTCCACCCCCAATCTGTGCCTGCTGCCCCACTTGCAACCAGAAACCTGTTCTAGCTTGAACTCCGTAGCATGTGCTGTCTGAGGGTTGTTGGGGGAAGTTTGCAGGTCCTTCGGACCCAAGCTATAAGCCTAGACTGTCTCCGACCTCCAGATTGGAGGAAAGACCGTGCATGACCTTACGGTCTCCGTCTGAGGTAGCCAGCTCCCTCTCCCAAGACTCCGCCTCAAGGTACCCTGTTGTTGAGAATATCGTGACTGCACCAAACGGTGCACCCATGGCTAGCCGCCTGGAGCAACTGCAGCTTGTACCCCCGCTGGAGGGGAGACATTTCTTCAATGCGTGCCAGCTTCCGGTGTCAGTTTTTTGGTGGGGGCGGGGCTTAGTGATCCTGCCCTCGTAGAAGTGCTGCTTGATGCCTGTAGACTTAATCTGGAGGGATGAAGCCAATTAACTGTTTCTTTCCACTTTAGGTGGCGCGGACAATCTAATCAAAGTGTCGCCAGCAGGTGCAGCGTGTATCGTTGGCCGGTGTAGTTTAAGTGGCTGAGGGGCTGGGTCACGAGGCATAGTCAAAACCTGTGATTGCTTGACCATTACAACTGTAGAGGGTGTGCGAAATTGGTAATGTCTTGTTTTTTGCTAATATATGTTAGTCGTTTTTGATGTAGGAGGCATTTCTTGGATCATGAACACCTCTGGGAAGTACGCACAAGTTTTTATGTGCCTACAAAGCTGAGGATGTAACAGGGCAAGTGAATATCTATGACTAGTACATATATGTTCATGCCGTTCTGCTGCTAATGGGAGAGTTCGACAACTTCACATAACTGTAGTGCATATATCCACTGTGTATGTCTTTTTGATTTCAGTGTGTGTGTAATACAGAGACCAGTGGTTTACACATAAAGTGTGGAGTCTTTTGAAGTGTACTCAGTATGTTGTGAGGGTGGTGTTGTGCCAATACATTACAGTTTGACTCTGAGGAGAAGCCTGACTGCTCTGTGCCAAGCTACCCAAGGATGAGCATAGGATTTCAGACAAGTGTATCATACTCATCCTATCGAGGAGGGTGGAATCTGTCAGGCTTTGATGCGTCCCAGCCAGAAAATGCTGGGTCTAGCACCTGCCAGATCTTGGTTACAACAGCTATTTCCTCAGAGAAAAATGCTGAATTTGTCCATGTGTCATATTCGGACACTATAACATAATTCAGCATCAACAAGTTGTCTGCATTCAGTTCAGTGCAACAATGTGAAGGCAGCGAGAGGGCTTTCTTATTTTAACATCGAGCTAGGAGCAACATAAAGGCCTAATTTAAAGGACCATTGACCCTTCCTGTAGTTAAAATATCATTTTTTCTAAGAGCCATCTGAAGCCTAATACCTAAACACCAATGCAGAGAAAGGAAACAAAGGCTCACAGCTTGTTACCAGTTCTCTTGTACCATTGTAAGGTGTCAGAGCGCTTTACATCACACACACACACACAGGCACAGTAAATCATCCAAGTGTTTAAATCTTTTTACAGGAAATGTTACATAAGGCAATGAGTGTTATAAGATGTAGGACTGGCATATTGTCCCTCTTTGTAGATGTATGTTAAGAGTGAATGGAGAAAAAAAAGGATATAAAACATGATGTAGTGATAGTGGTCCTCTGTACTAACAAGATTTTATTACTTCTCAAAGCAACCCAATCTCAGGATAACAACAATTTGAGAAAAAACACAAGAAGGATCTAAACGCACAACTTTCAATTTGCATGCAGTGCGTTGATTCATAAATAGATTCCTGATCCATATTCGAATGTTTGCAACTTATGAACTTGATGTAACAAAATGATCTTAGTGTCAAAAGCAGAAGTCCCCTTAACTATATAAATAAAACACAAATTTGTGATCTGCGTGTTACACGATGTGCTTTGCAACAGGCACGTTAACAGTCTCTTTGAGTCAAAACTGTGACTGGACGATGTATCTGACCTTATAATGACAGGCTCTTTGACATATGATAACGTGTAATGCCATAAGTGTGAATGTCCTGTTTGTATATCTGTGCTTTGCTGTAGATTCCAACTGTCCGCCTCGGTTGAAACTGTACACCTATTATGACTTTATTACAAAAGATAAATAAAGGTTATTAAAAAATAAACTGTGACTGGACAAACCACAGAACTCTCCCAGAACTGTGTTAACCACTAGAGTCATCTTACCACTATGTCAACTCCCTCAGAAATGCTGTTCACACAATGTTCTCTGCAGCAGGTGTGTTAACCCTTTTCAAAATATTTCAAAATGTAGCCTCTTTGTGACCAATGAAGTAGTCTAGAACAGACTTGTTGTCACATATGCCACTTTCTTTGAAGCAGATAAATGTATGGTTAACTGTCCAGCTCTGCATTTCTATCTCCTCCCCGCGTGACCCCACCCCCTGGCCGCCAGTTTGTGGGGTCCTGGAGTCCATTTTTTCAAATTCCAACACTGGTAGGAGGAGACTCGTGGGTGCCGTGGGGGTCTAACGGATATTGCGAGAAGCACCCTTCTGATTTGGCGGGGGCATGTGCCCTAGCTGGAGGGAGGCCTGCCTTTGGTTGACCCGCTCAGGGCGCACACTGCATCTGGTAATAGAGTGACCAACTGGCATGGTTGCAAATTTAGGACGGTGAGTGTAAAAAGTCAGGACAAAGTGTCAAAATTCAGGACAGGTCAAAATTCAGGCCAAAATTAGCGTTTTACAGAAACATCAGAAGAGGTCGCGCAATAGTATAAAGTAAGTAAATAGACACCAGAGTTAAATTGACATGTCTATAGTGGCATAATTATTGCAGGCTGGCAAACAACACAGCTGTCTTTGCCATTAGCCCTGTCCTCTATTTCAAAATGCAGTGCACCGGGAACCCCGTAGCATGGCTCTTGTTTCAGCTGCACTTAAGTTGAACTTAGTTTGTTCTTAATTCATCCTTTTGAACACTGGACAGAATTTTACAATGTTACTGTCAAGTATGTTAGCAAGAACACTTCTGATACACGCGTCTCGGAAAGCTTATGGATTCCACCATAGTTTCAAGGTGTTGTTTTCATAAGTAGAATGCAGGCACCGACACTCCACATGCTGGAACGGCAGCATGGCCCACTGTCATTCTGACTGAGAGAATCTGCCACAGGCAGAATGACCGTCTCCGAGGGCTGGGGGCTGTTGAAGCCTTTTCACTTCATAGAAATGCGAGCTGGCCCCCAACAGTGAGGCTTCTCACAGGGGACATCGCAGATTCCTGGAAACCCCAGAATTACAAACAAAACACGGACGTGAAAAGAATTCTGACGGACAACGGACTTGGCATAACGGATGGTCTGTGAAATGTACGGACGGTTGGTCACCCTATCTGATAATACTGTAGCTCCTTCCCTCGGGGCCTGCTGCCTGCTCCTTATCACAGCCCTGCTCAGTCCCCTGCTTCGTTCCCTCTTGGAGTAGAAGGACGGCCGCCTGCTCGCAACATGCGGCTGATCGGATAATGCGGGAGCCCCCCAGGTTGAGGGGCTCGTCCTTCCGCGCGCTCATGTCACTGAAGATGGAGTCGTCTCTCGCGCATCCAGAGCAGGTGCTGGGGAGGCGGCCGCGCTGCAGCCAGTTTGTGCCTTTCGGTTTCCGGACCCAGTATCTGTCTGTCCTACTCTATGCCTCTGAAGTTGAAGTGTCGGGCCTCTGCTATGCCTCCCCAGGCCCTGGTACCCAATGCCTTGCTCTCGCTGCTGCTTGTTGGTTGGTAAGCTTGGCCGGAGACCACGCTCAGCTGCTCCACATCTCATTAGGAAAACCAGTTCCCTTCACTCGGAGTCCGGCTTCTCTCTCTGGCACATTTCTCTTCAAGTGGATTGGGAGGGGCAGAATAAGGGGTCCAGGATGAGAACAACACACACCCGTCTGCACCTCAGCCGCGATTTGTGCTGCTGCCTGCCCCTATCAGCCAGCTTCCCAAATGGCCCTCTTGCTGAGCTGTGGGAGCACTGACCTGCCTTGGGGGTCCACTCTTGTTCGTTCCTCCGCCTGTCCCTGTCATCCAGCTCCCAAATTCCCCGGGTTTGAGCCGCTTAACACCAAGCTTATTGGAGGCCCCACTTTGGCCCCACTCTTATTTGCTCCTCTGCCTGCCGCTGTCATCCATTTACCCAAATGACCCTCTAGTTGAGCTGCCTGAGCACTGAGCTTGCCTGGGGCCCAATGTTGTCGCACTTTGGCCCTACTCTTGTCTGTTCCTCTGTCTGATCCTGTCATCCAGCTCCCAAATCTCCTGTCAATGATCTTCTGGATCACTCAACTTGTCTGTTGCGACACTCATTACAGTACCTCAGACTCCTGGTATCCTGATATCCAGAACCTCTGGTGTTCCCTAAGGTTCTCTTAAATCTGACCGGCCTGCTGTTAAGCTGCTGAAGGTCCTCTGTTAGTAAGCTGCTGGGGTCTTCTCTTGGTAAGCTCCTCGGGTCTTCTCTTGGTAAGCTCCTGGGTCCTCTATTGGTAAGCTGCTGGGGGCACTCTATGGGTAAGCTGCTGCGGAGTCCTCTGTTGATAAGCTGCTACGGGGTCCTCTCTTGGTAAGCTGCTGCGGGGTCCTCTGTTGGTAAGCTGCTGCGGGGTCCTCTCTTGGTAAGCTGCTGCGGGGTCCTCTCTTGGTAAGCTGCTGCGGGGTCCTCTCTTGGTAAGCTGCTGCGGGGTCCTCTCTTGGTAAGCTGCTGCGGGGTCCTCTGTTGGTAAGCTGCTGCGGGGTCCTCTGTTGGTAAGCTGCTGCGGGGTCCTCTGTTGGTAAGCTGCTACGGGGTCCTCTCTTGGTAAGCTGCTGCGGGGTCCTCTGTTGGTAAGCTGCTGCGGGGTCCTCTCTTGGTAAGCTGCTGCGGGGTCCTCTCTTGGTAAGCTGCTGCGGGGTCCTCTCTTGGTAAGCTGCTGCGGGGTCCTCTCTTGGTAAGCTGCTGCGGGGTCCTCTGTTGGTAAGCTGCTACGGGGTCCTCTCTTGGTAAGCTGCTGCGGGGTCCTCTGTTGGTAAGCTGCTGCGGGGTCCTCTCTTGGTAAGCTGCTGCGGGGTCCTCTCTTGGTAAGCTGCTGCGGGGTCCTCTCTTGGTAAGCTGCTGCGGGGTCCTCTCTTGGTAAGCTGCTGCGGGGTCCTCTGTTGGTAAGCTGCTGCGGGGTCCTCTGTTGGTAAGCTGCTGCGGGGTCCTCTCTTGGTAAGCTGCTGCGGGGTCCTCTCTTGGTAAGCTGCTGCGGGGTCCTCTCTTGGTAAGCTGCTGCGGGGTCCTCTCTTGGTAAGCTGCTGCGGGGTCCTCTGTTGGTAAGCTGCTGCGGGGTCCTCTGTTGGTAAGCTGCTGCGGGGTCCTCTCTTGGTAAGCTGCTGCGGGGTCCTCTCTTGGTAAGCTGCTGCGGGGTCCTCTCTTGGTAAGCTGCTGCGGGGTCCTCTCTTGGTAAGCTGCTGCGGGGTCCTCTGTTGGTAAGCTGCTGCGGGGGTCCTCTGTTGGTAAGCTGCTGCGGGGTCCTCTCTTGGTAAGCTGCTGCGGGGTCCTCTCTTGGTAAGCTGCTGCGGGGTCCTCTCTTGGTAAGCTGCTGCGGGGTCCTCTCTTGGTAAGCTGCTGCGGGGTCCTCTCTTGGTAAGCTGCTGCGGGGTCCTCTGTTGGTAAGCTGCTGCGGGGTCCTCTGTTGGTAAGCTGCTGCGGGGTCCTCTGTTGGTATGCTGCTGGAGCCACCTGCCTTTGAGCTGCCCGGGGCCATGGCCTTTATTTTCTCAGTTTTGCAGCAGCCTTGGGTCCGTTTTCGTATGCTTTGTCAAATGGGGTTTGGCAGTTACTGAGTGGCATCCAACTCTGTTGTTGTGTAGTGCTTGGGACCTCTGTGTCCTTACTTAAACCACTGCGTCTTTGACTTATCTAGGACCCCTCAGAGTTTGGTTTACTTGCAGCCTCCTGTCATTTCGCTGTCTTAGATGTCCCTACCATTGCCTGGGACCAACTTTTGTTAAGTTTCTTTGGGCTACCCTGGGGACTCCATTGCTTTGTATTGGCTGGGACATACTCGTGCTAGGTTGTGGAGGACTCCCTGCCGTTGAGCTACTTGGAACCCCTGTTATTGTCTCGACCAAATCATTGAGCTTCTGAGGGACCGCCTTCCGTTCTCCGCCCTGTGTAATTAAACTGACTGTGACCCCTGTCGTTGAGCTGCCAGGTGCCACCTGTCAATGGGGTCTCCTATCAATGAGCGGCTTGCTTCTTCTACCGTTGAGCTGTCCACTTCAGCCCTTCCTGTAACAACATTGTTCCCCTGCTCCCTGTTAAGTAGCCTGGAGTTACTGACGAGCTGCCCGGGACTTTCTGTTGTTTTGTTCCCTGGAGCCCCCTTTCTCTTGTGTTGTCTGAGTTGGCTTGCCGCTGAGTTGCCTGTGTTCCCTTGCCGCTGAGTTGCCTGTGTTCCCTTGCCGCTGAGTTGCCTGTGTTCCCTTGCCGCTGAGTTGCCTGGGTTCCCTTGCCGATGAGTCGCCTGGGTTCCCTTGCCGACGAGTCGCCTGGGTTCCCTTGCCGTTGAGTTGCCTGGGTTCCCTTGCCGATGAGTCGCCTGGGTTCCCTTGCCGAAGAGTCGCCTGGGTTCCCTTGCCGAAGAGTCGCCTGGGTTCCCTTGCCGAAGAGTCGCCTGGGTTCCCTTGCCGATGAGTCGCCTGGGGTCCCTTACCGTTGAGTTGCCTGGGGTCCCTTGCCGTTAAGTTGCCTGGGTTCCTTGCGGTTGAGATTCCTGGGTTCCCTTGTGGTTGAGATGCCTGGGTTCCCTTGCGGTTGAGATGCCTGGGTTCCCTTGCGGTTGAGATGCCTGGGTTCCCTTGCGGTTGAGATGCCTGGGTTCCCTTGCGGTTGAGATGCCTGGGTTCCCTTGCGGTTGAGATGCCTGGGTTCCCTTGCGGTTGAGATGCCTGGGTTCCCTTGCGGTTGAGATGCCTGGGTTCCCTTGCGGTTGAGATGCCTGGGTTCCCTTGCGGTTGAGATGCCTGGGTTCCCTTGCGGTTGAGATGCCTGGGTTCCCTTGCGGTTGAGATGCCTGGGTTCCCTTGCCGCTGAGATGTCTGGGTTCCCTTGCCGCTGAGTTGACTGGGTTCCCTTGCCGCTGAGTTGACTGGGTTCCCTTGCCGCTGAGTTGACTGGGTTCCCTTGCCGCTGAGTTGACTGGGTTCCCTTGCCGCTGAGTTGACTGGGTTCCCTTGCAGCTGAGTTGACTGGGTTCCCTTGCCGCTGAGTTGACTGGGGTTCCTTGCATTTGAATTGCCTGAAACTCTCAGGCCTTTAAGCTGGCTGCGGTCTTCTTTTGTTAACCTGCCTAAGAACTTCTGCTGTTGATTTACCAGGGATGATTTGCTGTGATTTGTGTGGGGTATTCTACCCTTATGTTGCTTAGGGACCTTGCCATTGACCTGCCTTGGTCCATCTGCTATTTAGTTACCTGAGCCATCCTATCATTTAGCTGCATGAGGTCTTCTTCCCTCCCAATGCTTTTTGTTCGATGCTCTTGAATTGCCTGAGGGTCCCATACTGTTGATTGGCTTGAGGTCATTCGTCCTTGAGCTGCCTAGGGCTCCCCTTTAGATGAGCTGCCTGAGTCCTCACTCTGTTAAGCTCAGTAGGCCCCTAGCTGTTGAGCTTCCTATTACCTCCTAACTTTGATTTCTCTAAGGCCCTCTTCCTTTGGTCTCGCTAGGGCCCTCTTGTTTTGAGCTTTCTAGGGCATTATTCTATTAAATTCTGTAGGTTGTGTAGGAGAGTAGGATCTGCTTCTTATAGTTACCCCCACATTTTGCTGATGTTTCACTGTTTTCAACGTAATCTGGCTGGGATCCTGCTATTCAGGACCCAAGCCTAGCTGCTTTCTTTTATAAACTGATTGCATGGACTTTAGGTACACTCCAGATTGGATTCTGGGGTACCCGTATACGTCCCAAGTATATGGTATACTATATACCCAGGGCATAGGTACCCCAGAGGCCTCCCAGGGGCTGCAGCATGTATTATTCCACCCCTGAGAGGCCACTCAAATTGACACCACAGGTCTACTACTGCAACCTGTGTAAGGTGGTGCATGCACCCCTTACTTAGATATAGGTTCACTATATCTACCTTATCACTGCACATATCAGTCACCCCTATAGGAGGTCTTATTCCTGAAGGCAGGGTGCTGGGTTTTATGTGAGAGGGTACCCATGCATGAGCAGGGCCCCTCTGCAGCCTTCGGAATCTATTCTCTGGGGTTGTTCTGTGATGCAGCCATTCCATATACTCTTAAGTGCATTATAATATCGCAGTAAATGCGAACTTTAAAACGGCTGCATAGAAAACTGTTGTGTTTGGTGGCAAACACCTTGGAATCATACCTCCACACCAGTAACTGGTGTGGGAGGTATGATTCCACCCTCCTAGAGGGAGAAATATGACAGCACCGGTACACCCAGTACCAGCTTTCTCGACGTTGGCATCACAGATGGATGCTGCCAGCCACAGACACTAGTCTGCCCTCCTGCTGCTGGACAAAACTGTGACGGGGAAGGCTAGACAATAGGTTTCCTGTCAGAGGGAGGTGTAACCACCTTCCAAACAGGCTTTAGTGTATTGTGGCTGGGTGGGTGCACTCCAAAAGTGCTTTGATGTCTGCACTGGGGGCACATTTGGTGCCCCCAGTTCAAACCAGTTGCAGGGGCTATCAGCCCCAGCTCTGGCGCGAAACTGGACAAAAGATGTGGGTATAGCCACCCCTCTGTCCTGACCCTCCCATAGGTGGGTCCCCAGAGTTTGTCCCACCCATTCCTTGGGTATAAAGTAGGAACCCCTGGCTACAGGACTTTAGATTTACCTGGACGAAACTCAGCTACAGAAACCAAATACTTCGATGATCTACACTGTGCTAGATGACTGAAGAATCTCCCTTGGAGTAAAGGAGTTACTCCCCTGCTAAGCAGGCACCAAAGACGCATCTGACTGGTTTGCAACTCCGAAGCTCCTGAGGACTCCAAAGACTTTTGCAACACAGGAGGTGGGTTTCCAAGCGTCCCCGAGGTCGCCTAGTGTGCTCAGCAAACCTGAGATCCCTTTTGGGGAGCGTGCAAACCGAACCCCTGGGCACCGTGTCCATTTACAGAAGCATCTGCTTACTGGCAACCCCTGAAGCTGTGCTTTGGGCGTCTTGTAGTCCTGACCCCGAGCAGTGATTCCACCGAAGGTTACCTGCCTACACTCCACGAGTGGTCCGTGGGCTGGTATTTTGTGATTCCTCTTGAGGTCCCTGTGCGATCCCTGGTCCGTTGGCCTGTGGGTCCCTGCGAAGGCAACTTCAACTTTCAGTGGCTTACCTGATTGCTCCAGACGTGCCCTGACTCTCCATCGCTTGGGGAGTCCCTAGGATCTTGCTGGTCCTCACCGAAGCATCTTTTCTCTGACAGCCTGGGGTGCAGTTGCCAAGGCTTGTTGGTGTTCAATCCGGACACTGACCGCTCAGCACTCTATATCCTTCGTGGGACAACTCGCCTGCGGACTTTGGTTGACGTCTCCTGGTCCCCGTGGCTGCAGAGTCAAGCTTCACTCTTCTCACCTGAAGCACCCGACATAGGTGGGCATTCGTCTACCGAGCCCCTGGTCACTGGCAAGTGACCCAGACTCTGTCCCCTCTGCTTTCAGGTTCTTCTCAGCTTCTATCGAGACTTGGATCACAACGGACACTTTTCCTCTTCACGGCAGCAGCACTTTGCAGAATCTCGCCATTGAAAATGACTAAGATTCCCCGACACCATTCGACACCTATGCGCCCGGCTTCCCTGGGTTAGGTAACACGAGTACTCCGGTGCTCACATGGGTGCTGACCTTAGAACCTTCTAAGTCTGAAAGGGTTTTCTCAAAGTCTTCTCCTAAGTGTCCTTAAACTTTAAAATTCCAACCGCGACTTTCCCATAGGATTGTACGGAGCTCGCGGCTGTGTTCACACTGCACACGTCCCCCGTGGGTCCCCTGTGTCACTACCTTGGGTGGTTCCTTGGGGTCCCCGCGATTCTACGTGCTCTAGGCACTGTGTCTAGTCAAGTTGTGGTTGTTATACCACTTTCTTAGTATATGGTTCGGTCTCCCCCTGGAGCCCGCTGTGTATTGTGCTATTTACTGTCGTTCTAGTATTGTAATATAGTGTGCCTTGTTCTCTAATCTCATAAGGAGTTTAGTAGAGAGTGTATAGTAATACATACATATATTTTTTATATACCTTGTTCATTTGGTCATTCAGGAGATTATAATCTGGTAAAACAAGCTGCTTTACATTCCTTCGAGACTTTGCCTGAAGGCTGCTCTCCATAGCTAACACTAAGATAGCTTTCAATAAAGGTTGTCTTTAACCTAATCATCAATAAGGATTGTTTGGACTGGTACAAGGTGCCCACTAGTGGACAGTATATACCAGGCCAACTTCTCACACCCTCCTCTTGGTGAGCTCCCCAAGGTACTTTTCATTTGAGTCCCCTAGTGCATCCTTCTCTTGACCTTGTAGGGTCCTCCTTCCTTTGAGCTCTGTGGTTCTCAAAAATCCGGACCCTGGTGTTTTCCCGATATCGAGGTCCAATACCCGTGTCACAAAACCTCAACGCACCAAGACGATTTTGGTATCTATGAACCGATAATAATTAGGACATCATTCCTATGTATTTGCGTCACAATCGAGGGTTGCCAACACCCCAAAATCGTAGTTTCCGTCCCCATCCCTTAAACTCCATTTTGTGAACGGCATCCATCTTGCATCTTGCCCTCATGTTAAGTCAATTAAAGGTCGAGCTTGATCAAAAGGGACACGTCCACCTTTTCGTGACTTCCCCCTGACCTGTCCCAACTGACTCCATGGCCTTAGGCCAAACCTGTTTGGGCAGCTCCTCGCCCAGTGGCCGAATACGATAGCATCAATACATAACATTCCACAAACCATTCACACATACAGACCATGCTTTCTGCAAACATGCACCTGTCCACATTCCTTGTTTATGGCCAGTTTTATGACTGGGTTGTGCCTTCCTTTATTAAGGTTTCATCGATATCTGATGGGAGTTCCAGGCCTAACTGGGTAATCTATCAACAAACTGGACATCTAAAATATGGGCTTGCTTACATGACTCTGCTCTTTGTATTATTGTAGAAATATGTGTATAGCCATATCATAAACTCAGGAATTCTTGCTTGCAGCTATTATTTTTGTATATAAGGAGACGGCTGGTTCTGTAAAAACGAACAGTCTCCCGAGAACCTACTCTCCGTGCAGTGTACTTCTGGGACACGTGTTACTTGGTAGCTACCAATAAAACTTGATCTTTGACGGTAACTAACTCCGTGTTTCTGTGGTCCGGAACAAGGGAGAACTCAGAGGTCCTCGGGTGCTACCCCCTGGCACCACCGGGTTCCTAAAAACCCGGCACCTCAGTTGGCGCCCAACGTGGGGCGATATCAAGCGGTGACGGTCCAAGCCAGATGTTCGTGAGGAGCTTTGTGTGAAAATTCCGGAGGACGGCCAGCCACTTCAGCGACCCCTGTATGTCGACGTGGTTCCGAAGGTCTTTGCTGCGAGGTTCCCCGCGTCCCGACGGCTACGAAGGACTGCTGCCCTGACTATCGCCTTGTTTTGGACCCAGTGATCTTTGGTAGAGCGAAACGATAGACGAGTCTTCTAGCGACGTCACAGATCTTCAAATACTTCAGTTAAGTATAAGTGGAGCGTCTCCCAGTCCTTAGTTTGTCCTTAGTTTTTGGTATCCTTGAGATACGCTTTGATTTGGTACTTGCAAGCCCCAAAGCCGAAGGACTCGTGTATTCACGAGATATATATCGTAACAGATAATCCTTTGAAGTTTGAAGCTAGACTAGTGAGCGAAGATGCCTGGTTTTAGCAGACTTGGAAACTTGTTTTGTCTTGGTTGTAGTAAGGACTCCCGATTAGAGGAATCTTGTCCGGTTCCTCCAATTGGAACTCCAACGTATGAGCTCTATGTAAAGCACGGCGTAGGTCCTATAACATATAACGAAGTATGGATAAAATACACCCGCAAGGATGGTGTTTTAAAATGGCCCCAATACGGTAGTTTCGACTCAGAAGTTTTAGATAACCTAGAAGTCAAACTATTCAAGAAGAAAGCCCGACCGGCGATGTTTGACTCTTTCCGCTTATGGCGTAAAGAGGCCAAACAGAAGGAAATTAAATTAGAAAAGAAGAATAATAGGGAAAGAGGTATTTCAGTAATGCAAGCCGCGATAAAATTTAAAGACAACGAAGAGGATCGAATAAGTGAGCAGTTGCACAGGCAACGTAAAATGGCAATAGATAAATGCTACCCCGTTTTGCCATCTCTTCAGCGAGAGACAGTAAAAGAGCGTGAAAAAGATCCATTAATGGCTCATTTGCTAAGTTCGCCACCACCCTATGCACAAAATGCCACAGCACCTCCGCAACCTTTAGTTGCACCTCTGGTAGCTGTTATACAGGCTCCTTTACCGCACTCACCGGCTACTCTTCAGCTGGCTCCTGTTTCTCTGGCGCAGCCTCCTCAAGGCTCACCGATCACATCTACTTCTCCTACTGTTCCTTCTAAAATTTCGCCTAGCACACTTTCTAGTCTCTCTGATACTCGTTCTACGAACATTTCTGTTTCTACTTTGCGTGACTCTGTTCTACCACCAGTTATTCCCCCACTTTCACCTTTCGTCTGGCATAAAATGGCCAGCATTGTTACTAACTTTCCTTCACCACTTTTTCGGTCGCCTAAAACGACCCCTAACACGGAACGAAGACAATTACGAAGCCAAATGCCCGATTATCAGGAAAGGGAATGTTTGAATAAGTTAGCACGAAATTGGGCTATGGACACAGCAAGATATGATGTAGAGTCTGTCATGAACGTTTTCCGTCAATGGGATGAACCAACGCAAAGATACGTCTTTGAGCAGATGTGTGTTTTTCTGTGTGAGGATTTGGTAGATAATGGTCAGAAGACCAACGAACAAGAATTATGTAGTGTACGATTTAAATTTGGGCAGGGTATGATTGTAGGTCCCGACGTTGAAAAAGCAGTTGAGATATTATTATCACATAGAAGTACGGGTGGTAATTCTGGGTCATCCTCTGACAGTGGTACATCCAGCAGGAAAAGAGCGAGACAGTACCCCATGAGAGAGGTTCCTCCGGTCTGGAGGGAAGGTGACGCAACTGCAGTTCCACCGGTTCTGCCTCATTTCCAGCGTGTATGGGTACATGTCCCCTGGAAAAGATCCGAAGTTTTAGCACTCAAGCAGACGCTACCCGATCCCCGTAAAAACCCGACTGGGTATTATAAGGAGTTGTCCCAAACTGCCAGCTCATGTATAATGAATTTAGCGGATATAGACATGTTGTTTGGGAACGTTGTTCC
Source organism: Lissotriton helveticus (assembly GCF_964261635.1). Taxonomy (NCBI): domain Eukaryota; kingdom Metazoa; phylum Chordata; class Amphibia; order Caudata; family Salamandridae; genus Lissotriton; species Lissotriton helveticus. Next base: position 279,006,875 of record NC_136058.1, on the reverse strand, counting down.
ACATCCTTTATGGAGTAAGATACGTCATGCAGATCATGACCAAGAATTAGGTGACTCGTGGGCGAACATTGCGACTACAGATGCTAGACAAGTCGGCGGTTTCAAGCCTGAGCCGTTAATAGCTGAACTTCCCGGTAGAATTATTGCGTACATGAAGACACTTATGCCTGAAGTACGCGTAAACTGGGACAAGCTATCCGCGTGCAAGCAGAAGAAAGACGAGAATGTGTCTGACTTTTTCACGAGATTTGAGGAAACTTTCACTGACCATAGTGGTCAGGATATGGCTACCGAGGGTGGCCAAAGATTGTTTGTAGACAAGTTTGTACACAATCTGCTTCCCGAACTGTGTGCTAAACTAAAAGATTCAGAGAGTGCTTGGGCTGTCTCTACGTCAGCGCAGATTCTAGCAACGGCTCAGTACTACGAAAACAGGCGCAAAGACGAGCTAGACAAGGCAGACAAAAAGACGAAAGATCTAAAAACTAAAGTTCTTCTCCAACAGGCCTATCCGCCTCGTGTGGCTAGCCAGCCCAATTATCAACAGAATAAGCAGTATTCTAGAGACGCGCAAGGAAACGAGTCTTCCCACCAGCGTGTTCCGTATGGCCCGAATCAATGTGCGTATTGCAAGGAAGAGGGTCATTTTAGGAGTAATTGTCCGGCTCTTGCGCGACGCTTAAACGGTGTTTCAGGTGTAAGAGGGAGAGGTGTTCAACATGCCCCCAGAGGTAGGGGCTGTGGAAATTTCTCCCAGTACACAGCTTCTTTTCCGCCTCAAAATTCCATGAATAGCTTTGACCAACAGAATAACGCATCGTCTAGGTCAGCTCAGTACTATGCTGACGACTATTACACCGAACACGACAATGAGGGTAACGATTGCTAGGACAGCCATGGACAAAGAGAGGGAGTTGTTTCAGTTCCAGTAGACCAAGATGGACCTTATGTCAAGGTAATTACCTCAGGAGTGTCAGAGCCATTTCTGCTGGATACTGGTGCTACAAAAAGTTCTATTATGCACTCAAAACTTCCTGGCGCACCTTTGTCTGGCGAAATGAATGTCTCAGTAGGCTTCTCTGGCGCCCCTGTTAGAAACCCGATCTCTAGTCCTATATCCCTTTCTGTTGGCCCCTATGAATTGGAAGCACCCCTCATTCTTACAACAGGTTGCGGTGAAAATTTGTTAGGATTGGATTTGCTAAAAAGGTTGTATGCGACTTTGTACTGTTCTCCCTCGGGAGTACAACTTACCTTAGGGAAAAAAGTCATTTCTCCAATGTATTTGCCGAAAGAAGGTATTCCAACCGAATTATCATCACTTCCTGATATACTGTGGGCTAATGGTTCCAATGACGTGGGTCGTTTGGAGATAGCACCGTATGTCATAACTTTGAAAGCCAACGTCGGATTGCCACGTATTCCTCAATACAAAATATCTAACGAATGCGAGAAGGCGTTGTTAACGATCATTTATGATTTGATCGATAAAGACGTTATTGAAGAAACAACAGGGAACGTTTGTAACAGTCCAGTTTTACCGGTCTTAAAACGTACTGATCCTTCACAGCCCCCTGTGTATAGGTTTGTGATTGACCTCAGAGAGGTAAATAAGGCAGTTATCCCACAGTTTCCAGTTGTCCCCGACATAACTGCTTTATTGACAATGGTTCCAGCTTCAGCAGACTGGTTCTCGGTGATTGACCTGAAGAACGCTTTCTTCAGCATCCCGATCGCCGAAGAGAGTAGAGACCTTTTCGGCTTCAATTTAGGAGGACGAAGCTTCCGCTTCAAATGCGCTCCTCAAGGCTACTGCGAAAGCCCATCTATATTCAGTCAGGCACTGAAAACACAACTAGACACAATTGTGCTGCCAGATGGGTCAACTTTGATCCAGTACGTAGACGATCTACTGATCGCCGCAGACACTGAGGAGATTTGCAAACAAGCCACGTTGTTATTATTGCGTCACTTATGTGACATGAAGCACAAAGTCTCCCTTTCAAAGCTGCAATTTTGCCGACAAGAAGTAACCTACCTAGGTCACATCTTATCGAAGGAGGGAAGGAGACTGACACCAGAAAGAATACAGGCAATTACAGAACTAAGTGCCCCAAGGACACAGAGAGAGGTTCGAGCCTTCTTGGGCATTACATCGTACTGTAGACAATGGATACCGAATTTCTCACTACTAGCCAAGCCCTTGCTGGCACTACTCCGCAAAGACACGCCTAATCCTATGCAGGGGTGTGGAATTTAATGAAATATGTACTTGTCCAAGGGACAAGTAGCTTCATAAATCTACTTGTCCTGTAACAAAATCCACTTGTCCCTTTGGTGCCACATAGTGCGCCGTAAAATAATAGCAGCCATCTCAATATAGAAGAGCTCTGATAGTAGCCTCTCTGGTTAATGTCAGGCTAATACTATAAAAGGATTTGACTTTTGGGGGTTTTCACTAGCTTTTCTCTAATCTTTTCCCATACTGAGAAATGTTGGAAATGTACTACCCCTGACAACAGCAGAAGTAAAGTTTCTTCCAGGGCTGGGAAAATGTGGTTGGAGAAAAAGTTGACTTGTAAACGCTCAGATTTCCACTGGGGTACATTCATCTTTGCTCATGCTAAAATGCAATTCGCAAATATTTTCTAGAATTAAGGTTTCCTGGCCTACTTAAGGAAATTCATGTGAATTAATGAAAAACGTAAATCTGCATTAATATAAGGACATATATCCTGGGTGCACTTTAGTGACTTTCTTTAACATTTGAGCCCCTAATTCAATCTGAGTTAACCAAGACTTTTTGTTTTTATTTAAATGCTTTCTCATCCTATCTATCGGCTGGCTTCATTGTGTGTGACAACATTCTGCTCTTTTACAAAGTAGTTTTGTTCAGTACCAGGAATTTCTATGGCAATGAGGCCTTTGAGACCAAATACTGGCTGTCTAGTAAGAACGTGCTGGCGAACAGCACCACACCTACCTGATGATCCCCAGGTAGAGAAAGGAGCATAGTGCAGGCCAAGTGAGTAACCAGAAAATTGAAATACCCCCCCCCCCCCCACTTTGATCCAAAGCTCTTATGCCACCAAGCAAGCGTAAAGAGTCACTGGAGTCCTCTCTAGAATTGCTCTGTCTCTTCCATCTAAGCATCCATCCATTCATCCTTTCACCCACTGATATCTAGAATTTCATCTTTACATGGTCATCCATTCATTCTTTCATCCATTAGCCTTTCACCAATATGTTCGTCCATCTGTTGATTTGTCAGTCCATCCGCTTATCAATATCCAAAACCACACATCCATCTCCAAACCTAACCATTTCAGCCATCTGTCCATCCTTTCGCTCATCCATACAGTCACCCTTTCCCTCCATCCATCTATCCATCCATCCTTTCACTTATCCATCCTTTCACTCATCCATCCACCCTTTCACTCATCCATCCACCCACCCACTCATCCATCCACCCACCCTTCTACCAATCCATCAAACCATCCTTCCACTCATCCATTTATCCTTTACATTCATCCATCCTTTCGTTCCCTAATCCATACACCCTTTAACCCATTCATCCATTCAGCTTTTCCTTCATTATAACATCCTTTGTCCATCCACTATCCCCGTCACTCAACCATCCCTGTCACTCATTCATCCATGCATTTAGCCAGCAACACTTACACTCACTCATCCTTTCACCCACACATTCATCCATCCTTTCACTCACACCCACCCTTTCACATTAATTATGAGCCTTTGTCTGTCGAGCTGCAGACAGAAGAGGCCCATCAAGAGCTCCACCTCTACAGTAGCTGCTAAAGTGGGGTGTTCACGAAGCCCCTGTTCATACCTATCCTTCCATCTCCAAACCTATCTATCAAACTCATCCATCCCTCCTTCCTTTCACTCATCCATCCTTTTCCTCATCCATCCATCCTTTCACCCCACACATCCTCCTTTTCGCTCATATTCATCCACCCTTTCACTCATCCCTCCATCCATCCTTTTGCTCATACATCCATCCTCCTTTTCACTCGTATATCCTTCCACCCTTTCACTTCCTCCATTTATGCTTTAGCTCATCCATCCACCCTTTTACCCCACCCATCTTCCATTTCGCTCATATATCCATCCACCCTTTCACTAATTCCTCCATCCACCTTTACACTCAACTATCCACCCATCCATCCACCCTTCCACCCAGCTAGCCACCTACCTACCCACCCACCGATTCATCCACCCACCCAGCCATCCATCCATTCATCTACTCTATCTCTCACCCATTAATCCCCCTTTCATTCAGCCATCCATCCTTTCACTCATCCATCCACTTTCACTCCATCCATCCACTTTCACCCCATCCATCCACTCAGCCATCCATCCTTTCACCTTTGCCCATCCATTCTTTCACCCATCCTTCCTTACATCCATCATTTCACGCATTCATTCATGCATCTATCCATCCACCCTTTCACTCCACCCATTCATTCATCCATGCACCTATCCATCCAACCTTTCACTCATTCATACATGCATCTACCCATCCACCCTTTCACTTATTCATCCATGCATCTATACATCCACCCTCTCTTATTCTTCCATGCATCTATCCATCCACCCTTTCACTTATTCATCCATGCATCTATACATCCACCCTCTCACTTATTCTTCCATGCATCTATCCATCCACCCTTTCACTCATTCATCCATGCATCTATTCATCCACCCTATCACTCATCCACCCACCCCTTTCAAATTCATTATGGGCCTTTGTGTGCAGACCTGCAGACTGAAGAGGCCCATCAAGAACTCCACAGCTGCTGTAGTTGCTATGGCAGTGTGTTCAAAATGCCCCTGGTGTATGCAAAAAGTGAGATGAGAGGCCTAGTGCAAGGACAGAAATGGGGGTGGCCTTAGGACTGCATGAAAGCCTCATGGAGAAACTTATGAGCTTTAATGTAAGCCCTGAATGACTGAGAAAACGAGAGGCCAAGGGGAGCAGGTCCGGGCTGTCAGAGAGGCCGGTGTTAGCAGGTTTAGGCACCGGGTGAAACATAAAGTGTAAAGGAAAGGCAAAGTGGAAAGAAGGTGGGGAACGAGGTGCATGAGAAGGGAAAGCACTGCTCTTGGGGCCGTATGAGGCCCAAGAGTGGAGCAGAGATTACAACGCAGGGGTCATAGAGTTCAAGTCAGAGCAAGGGGCCAAGAGGCAGATAAGGCAGCCTCTTACATGACAGTGCTGCGAGTGTTCTGGAGCTGCAGAAGCACGATGTTTGTCTCATGCTCAAAGAAAATAAAAGGAACAGGGGCGGGCCTGGGGGACCACACAAGCTTATGGAGCTGGCTGCAACTTTGAGCTCTGCTTTATCTCTGTTGTTCTGCTCTGGGGAAATTAAAGTGCGGGCCCCAGCACCATTAAACTGTCTACTTGTCCTTTGGACAAAATGCTAATAAAAACCTCTTGCCCTCCTAAGAAATCTAGATGTCTCGGGCGTCGGGAGATAGGAATTCCCCACCCCTGTCCTATGCCTTGGTCTGAAGATTGTCAGACGAGTTTCCACGAGTTGCGTGATGCATTGTGTTCGGCCCCTGTGTTGGGAAACCCCAACTACAGTAAGCCTTTTACATTGTATGTCCACGAAAAGGAAGGTTGTGCATTATCAGTCTTAACGCAACACTTTGGGGACAAACAGCGCCCATGCGCGTATTTTTCGGCAACTCTGGATCCAGTGGCTAAGGCACTGCCAAGTTGTCTAAGAGCAACGGCCGCAGCAGCTGTCTGCATTCAACAGTCTGCTGGACTAGTCATGAATAACACTCTGATCGTTATGGTTCCGCATGCAGTTGACATTTTGCTAAATAGGACCAAGACACAACATCTTACTAGCGCTCGACTATCCGGTTACGAACTTACCCTGCTAGCAAGTCACATCCACATAAAAAGGTGTGATACACTCAACCCCGCTACGTTATTACCCATCCCGACAGAGACAGACAAGATTGACAAACATGACTGCTGTTTCAGGACAGAAGAAGAGACAAAAGGGAGAGTAGACTTACAGGACACTCCCCTTCCCGAATGCAATGATACTTTGTGGGTTGATGGTTCATGTTTCAAGTTGCCGAATGGTGATACGACCACAGCATAAGCCGTAACGACATTATACACCATTGTAGAGACTGCACGCATTTCCCACGATTCTGCACAAGCTGCAGAGCTGATTGCGCTTACTAGAGCATGTGTGTTGGCGAAAGGAAAGCGAGTGAATGTGTACACTGACAGCCAATATGCCTTTGGTGTGGCTCACAGTTTTGGGAGATTGTGGCGTGAACGTGGGTTCCTTACGTACCATGGTGCAAAGATACAACATGGCCAGCTAGTTAATGAGCTCCTTGAGTCACTCACCTTGCCCCTACAAGTCGCCATTATAAAATGCAGTGCACACAAAAAGATTCAGGATGATGTTGGCCGCGGAAATGCATTGGCAGATGAGGTTGCGAAAGAAACTGCAAGGAACACAATGAGTCGGATGTATGTTATGGGTCCCGCTAGATGGACTGCTGATGTGGGAATGTGCGAGGACACCATTGAAAGCGTAAAATCGATACAAGCTGAGGCCACTGAGAACGAGGTGAATGAATGGAGAGAAAGCACAGGTAGATTGGATGCGAATGGTTGTTGGGTCGAACTATCAGAACACCAGCGATGGCTATTACCTAATGCATACGTACTTGCAGTAGTAACGATGGCTCACGGAATTGCGCACATCAGTTCGAAAGGAATATGTAAACTATTGGCCCCAGTATGGCAGAATAGCAATATCCCAAAATATGCAAAGAATGTGGTTAAAAAGTGTATGGTGTGTTTGAAGTACAATCCCGGGAGGGGAACCCCAACTCCAACTGGTCATTTTGCGCCTCCAACGTACCCGTTCGAGGTTTTACAGCTCGACTTCATCCACATGGAGAGGTGCAACAACCTAAAGTATGTGCTCGTTGTTGTCTGCTGCTTTCCTAGGTTCGGTATGCCTAGAATTGTCTGGAGTGATAACGGAAGTGAATTCGTAGGATGCGTGATGAAGAGAGTGTGTGAGTGTTTAGGCATCCACCAAAAATTCCACGCTGCAAATCACCCCCAATCAGCTGGATTAGTAGAGTGCTACAATGGCACTCTAAAACTCAAACTAGCCAAGATCCAAGCCAGTACAGGTCTTAAATGGCCTGACGCACTGCCTCTAGCGCTTTTGTCAACCAGAATGACTGTCCACTCCAGATTAGGACTTAGCCCCCATGAGATCGTGTTTGGCCGCCCAGCCAACGTCTGGGGCGTGCCAAGACCCAAGAAACTAAGTGAGATAGAACACCCCGTACTACTTGACTATTTGTGCGAATTGACAACTAAATTGCGTGTTTTACACCAACAGGTTCACAGTTCCTCTCCACCAGCCTCTGACGATCCAGGTCACCTCATCGAGCCCGGCTCGTGGATTTTGGTGCGGAATTTCCAGCGCACCAACAACGGACAGCCGAGGTGGACCGGACCGCACCTAGTGCTGCTTTCAACGAGATCTGCTGTTCGGGTGGAAGGCAAGAAGAACTGGGTACATGGGACCCACTGCAAACGGGTCCCTCTACCCCTTCCATACGACCGGTGGGTCAACAAAGGACTTGCCGACTCCGAGACCGAATCCGTACCTCGCTTCATCCCTTTCAGCGATGCACGTTTGAAAGAAACTAGTACTGAAAAGGAGAGTGATCATATTTTACAAGGACTTGTGTCGCCGTCTATGCAATTGGACACTACCGAACCTGAGACGCTGTTTGAAGACCACACCATACCTGGGAAACGACGGTACGACCTGCGGTCTAAACAAAGAGACTAATAAACGATTGACCTAATGTGATTTCCCTTTTCCCCTAAGAACTATTTTTTTTTAATTTTTAGCTCTCTCGTCCCAGGGGAACTAGCTCATTTTTGATTTTTCGAACCGCCATCCGGTTCTGCTGCTAGGGTCGCGGTTGAAGTCTGGGGAGTGCAACTGGGAAGTTCTAGGTCCATGGTTCTGATTGGTCCACGGGAGTTACCCCGGACTGAGCAGAGCGCGCTCCCTGGGAGAATCAATCAACCACCGCGGGCAGCAACTAGAGGATGGAGTTTCCAAGGGTAGAGAGACCTATCAGACCCACGAACTTCGGAAAACAGTTATGCACAATACTGTCCAAAAGAAGATTCCTGATACTATGTGTTTTAATGTTATGTAGCATACTTGTGTTTTTTACTGGTTATACTCTATTCGTATTTAAAGTTACCTTTTCGAACGACACCCAGCCACCATCTCCTCCCACTATTTCTCCACACTACTTTCACCCTCTACCTGAACACGAGTCTGCCCGAAGACTCGAATTTGTAAACAATTCTTTCATTCAGCTCCTACACCAACACCAGTCCGTAATGAACGCATCAAACTGTTGGATATGCGGACTCATGCCACACACAACCGATAAGGGGATCCCATACTTCATTTTGCCATTCAGCTACTATGGTTCTCTGTGGGCTTTCCAGACCATGTTCCTATTCGCCCTAGAACCGTACCCGACCCGTTCCACTGCGAGCGATTCCAATCACAAGGCACTAATTGCAGGGATAAGGAATATGAGTAGGGATATCGACACATATCTGACAATGCCCAAAGATGAACTCAGTCCCTACACCCGTTGGAACGTGACCAAACATGGGGTTTACCTGGTCAAGAGCCAGGCAGCAAAGAAATCCCGCCCAGTTTGGATAGTGCCCCACCGAGGTCACTTATGCTTACAGGGTATTGGTAGGGACCCCACAGCACAGTTAGGAAAGAGCATTTGCACGGAAACATACGTATTTACTTCCCGAACTTCCCCTATACTTTTGGCAGCCAAAGGCACGTATTTCGTTTGCCACGACCAAGCCTACACGTGGTTGCCCCCTGATTTCTCAGGTACATGTTTTATCTCATTTCTGCTGCCTCCCACCTACACGGCCAGAGCAGATTACCATCGGACAAGGACAGCTAGGGGTGTCGTGAGTAAAGACGACACCGCGGGTCAGGAATTCGCTGACTTCGCAAAGGGTTTTCTGCCATTTTGGGGGCCTATGGTGAACAGCAGAAATATTCGCCAGTTATCGAGGGTAGTTGAATCCGCCGTGACTACGACGGCCGGAGCACTTGGCAATCTGACAACCGAGCTTCAGTCGGATCGACTTATGACCCTTCAGAACCGAATTGCCTTAGACATCATACTCGCCGATCGTGGTGGTGTGTGTAGAGTCATCCAATCCAGTTGTTGCATATTCATCCCTGATAACGCACCGACGGTATACCAGGCCATCTCCAAACTACACGAAATATCTGGTTCCCTTCACGTTGAGAAAGGGGATTGGTCCCTGCTGGGGTGGTTCTGGGAGCTGATCACTGCCTGGGGATGGAAAATGTTGATCTTCATTGGGATGACCTTGGCACTTCTGTTCATGTTTTGCCTATGTATACAGTGTGCTCCTGCACTATGTGGCCTCTGTGCTACCTCGTGTGTACGGAAGCCTGTGTCACGGGACGAGCTGAGTAACAGAATGATGCTACAGCAACATCTCCACGAATTTCTTCATACCGATTTGGACTCAGATTAGCATGAGTTATTGCCTTATATGAGGGCAAAAGCAGGGTCTGTGGTTCTCAAAAATCCGGACCCTGGTGTTTTCCCGATATCGAGGTCCAATACCCGTGTCACAAAACCTCAACGCACCAAGACGATTTTGGTATCTATGAACCGATAATAATTAGGACATCATTCCTATGTATTTGCGTCACAATCGAGGGTTGCCAACACCCCAAAATCGTAGTTTCCGTCCCCATCCCTTAAACTCCATTTTGTGAACGGCATCCATCTTGCATTTTGCCCTCATGTTAAGTCAATTAAAGGTCGAGCTTGATCAAAAGGGACACGTCCACCTTTTCGTGACTTCCCCCTGACCTGTCCCAACTGACTCCATGGCCTTAGGCCAAACCTGTTTGGGCAGCTCCTCGCCCAGTGGCCGAATACGATAGCATCAATACATAACATTCCACAAACCATTCACACATACAGACCATGCTTTCTGCAAACATGCACCTGTCCACATTCCTTGTTTATGGCCAGTTTTATGACTGGGTTGTGCCTTCCTTTATTAAGGTTTCATCGATATCTGATGGGAGTTCCAGGCCTAACTGGGTAATCTATCAACAAACTGGACATCTAAAATATGGGCTTGCTTACATGACTCTGCTCTTTGTATTATTGTAGAAATATGTGTATAGCCATATCATAAACTCAGGAATTCTTGCTTGCAGCTATTATTTTTGTATATAAGGAGACGGCTGGTTCTGTAAAAACGAACAGTCTCCCGAGAACCTACTCTCCGTGCAGTGTACTTCTGGGACACGTGTTACTTGGTAGCTACCAATAAAACTTGATCTTTGACGGTAACTAGAAGACTCCGTGTTTCTGTGGTCCGGAACAAGGGAGAACTCAGAGGTCCTCGGGTGCTACCCCCTGGCACCACCGGGTTCCTAAAAACCCGGCACCTCAGCTCCCTACGGCCTCCTTACATTGAGCTTCCTAAGGCCTCCTCCTTTGGCCCTGTTCTGGTTGAGCTCCCTGTAACCTCCCTCTGTTGAGCTCTCAGGGGCCTCTTTCATTGAGCTATCTAGGGCTCTGTTCCATTGAGCTCCCTGTGGTTTGTCTCTGGTACTACGCTATTTCAAAACACCCTCAAGATGGCCGCCTGGTAGGAGCTCTTGTTAAGAGCTCCTAGTGCTTGGGATCCCACTTTTGGATTTATGCCTGTTAGCACCCATTCTCTCAAGGAACTCAACAACCACAAGTAACTGGATTGTACTCTTACCTGACTGGCGGATGCCTGGAGCCTGCTGAGAGTCCCGCGGTCACCCGGGAAGCTGTGGTCATCGGAAGAGCCTGTATCGTCTGGAGTCCTCCCCACCTTCACCGGACTGCCTCTGGCCATCAGTGGAGACCAAAATGGATGTCTGGAGCCTGCTGAGGGTCTTCGATTCAACTGGGAAGCCATTGCCTGGAATCTTCCCCACCTTCACCTGACTGCTGCGGGACATCGATGAGCCCGAGATTGAGGAGTGCCCGCTGGGAGTGTCTGCTGGAGAGCTGCTCTGGCCATCAAAGGTGTCCGACTCGTCTGCAGTCACCCCCACCTTCACCGGACTGCCGAAGATTGGGTCTGCGCCTGGAGTGATTGCGCCATTGCCCGGGTTAAGCGGCTGGAGTGGAGCCCTGGGGCAGACTGGGCAGTACCTCACGGAGCGATCTGAAGTTGCACGCGACAACTGCTATCGAGGCGGGCTGGGCTCCCGACCCGTCCCCCTGGATGTTACACGGCACTCCGCAGCCTTGTTCGCCTTTCGCACTGCCGTGACGGCGGCCCCTTCTCCCGTTGACGACGATAGTGTACTGGCCCTCGGCTGCACGCCGCCTGCACTGGTGATCCTGATCCTTACGTTACGGATCTGCCCACTGCCCATGCTTCCGCTCCTGGCCTTCGCCTTGCGGCTCTCCCGAGGCCCCCCTGCTGCTCCCAGGACCTTCATGAGCAGACCCGCTGATCGTGCCAAAAGACGAAGCACACAACGATGATGCACACAACGATGATTCCCATGATGATTGAAACGAACTGCCGATAACGCCAGCGCATTTGCTGCACAGGATTGTGGCAAGGTATTGTTTCTGCTCCGCTTTTAATTTGGATTTTTAACAATTTACCCCTCTGAGATCTATTGCCCAAAATGGCTGGGGTCATAAAACTGCAGCAATAAATCGCCTCCATTTCTACCAGACCCTCACAAAGCCAAAAACTCTGCCTAGCACTGTGATCTCCAAAATAGACATAGGACTCCCCACTCATCAAGCTAGAAACTGGACTTCCTCGATCGGCCCCTGATTAGAAAGTGAAACTGGTCTACACGCCTGGTCTCAAAACATTATAACAAACAGAGGACCACAATACTTTTCTCTATCTCTCCAACCTGGTGGCCATCTTAGACTAATCATTCCTCTTTACTTTACCATGCCTAAGGAAGCGGCCATCTTAGACTAGTCACAATTTCTACTCCTTCATGCCCACTTTTTAGCCTAACCACCCACACCTTACTCGCACTTACCATAGCTCTTTATCTACACCTACCCACACAACCTCCTTCGCCTACCTACACCTCTACTCCCAACATGGAACCCACGGGCAAGCACACATATAAAATGTAACTACCCCCTGACCTCTCCAAAAAAAACGCCAAACGTTTTAAACACAACTTCCTGAAGTCTCACCCTGAAACCCCCTTTATAGACACCTACTTCTCACTAAACAATGGAGCCAAGAGCACCGATATCATCTTATACACTATACGTAGAGCACAATGGAGAAAAGCGCTCCTCACCTTACTCACTATCTCCGCCACCAGGAAATCTGCCCATGGCTTAACACTTTCCACCACACCATCCCAACTCTTCCCAGCTAGAGCAACCATCACTATCTACAACAACGGCATTATCCTAATTCAATCCACAGACAGGAACCTTGACCTATTCGACAACTTGTTCCCCACTTTCAAAGAATATATCTCCAACCCTCAGACTCCAATCCATCTGGCCTCCAATCCTAACAACTTTGACTCCACAGCGCCTCCTACCACTAACACACACCTCCTTCCTCCCCCCAGTACTCTACTCTATCACCCACCCGCTGCAGTTACCTCACACCCCTCAATCCCAGGCGTAGATCACTCCTCTTCTTACATCCTCCCCACCCCCACCCTCTCTACCCCCCCAACATAACCCTCCCCTCCCACTTCCAACTAGACTCTCAAAACACCCCACCTCCCTTAACTGCACTCCCCCTCCCCACAACAGGACCTTCTCCCATCCCATCTCCCCCCCATTCTCAGTCCCCACTACCTCACCTGCACCCCGCCACCCCTAGCCTTCACTCATCCCTCAACTTCTCCCCCCCATTCTCAGTCCCCACTACCTCACCTGCACCCCCGCCACCCCTAGCCTTCACTCATCCCTCAACGTCTCCCCCCCACTCTCAGTCCCCTCTACCTCACCTGCACCCCGGCCATCCCCAGCCTACACTCATCCCTCAACTTCCCTCCCCCTCCTACCACTTACTCCCGGCCCAATAACACCAACCCCCTTACTAATCCTTTCACACCCCTCCCCCCAACTTTCCTACCCCTCTTACCACCAACACCCTCACCTATACCACTAACCTCCTCCCTAATTCAACCACACCCCTCCCCCCAATCTCTCTACCCTTCCGAACACCAACCCACTCACTAATACCACCAACCCCTGCACTAACACCACCACACCCCTCCCCCCCACTCCAGTAACCTAGACATTTACTCACCCTCAGTGCCCATCCCCAACACCTTTCCCAATCCCACGCTGGACATGATTGTCCACCCTCCTCCAAGTCAAAGAAGATCTCCACACCCTCAAAGAGTTACTCTTCACACACCCCAGACACCCCCTACCCACCACCACTTCCCCCCTAACAAATCCCCCACCCATCCTACTCACCCTCTCACACAAAACTCCCCACACTGGACCTCAATCCCCCCTCGCAATCTCACCAACCGCTCCAGACGCACCATCAATTCACTTTCGGACCACGACATATGCACCCTCCTCCGCTCATATGACCCAGTTCCCCAAAACCACATAGCCACCACACACCTTACCATCCCCACGATTCACTCTAACCCCCTTAGGCACCCCACACAAAACAAGAGGCTCCGTCCCTAATAACCTTAAAAAAGTCCCCCTCACTCTAGAACCCTCTACCACCCTCTGCACCCCCAGGCTCAAGTGCACACTACTCAACTGCAGATCAGCCTCCTAACACTCCTCCGACATCGCTGATCTCATCAAAACACTGGACCATGACCTAACCATTCTGACTGAAACCTGGTAAACTGAATCTTCTACACCTATCATGGACATTCTAGTTCCCCCCAACTACCACATCATTAGACTTGACAGGTCCAGCAAGACAGGCGGTGGAATCGCTTGTATTTATAGGAGCAACCTCTCAGTTACTAGAGTCACCTCCCCCTCTCTTACCTCCTGTGAAAACATCTGCCTCGATATCAGCGAGAGCAAACCTGTATGCTCTCTACACGTCATCTACCACCCACCTGGGGACAACCTCATCTTCACCCAACAACTCATGGACACAATCTCAACCAATTCCGGATGGCAAAACACTCAAATTTTCCTTGGTGATTTCAATCTCCATTGGAACGATCACAATGACACGGTGGTAAATAGTCTCAAAAACTTCCTCAACGCTCTTGACCTCACCCAAATCTGCAACAGCCCGACCCACGACAAAGGCTCTATCCTCGACCTTATCATCTTCAAAGAGGACTCTACCCAACTTGGGTCAATCCAACCCTGTGACTGGTAAGACCACCACATTATCACATTCTTCATCAATGAAAAAGTTAAATTTAACCCGGTTCAATCCACCAAATCCAAGGTCTGGAAAAGGGACCTGAAGAAACTCAACCCAAACTCTTTACCTTCCCACAGCTGCAATCTCCTCCTTCCCCCTACCGGCGCTTCTGACGTTCAATCTTTGACCGACCACTACCTCAACTCTATGAATTCAATAATCAATGAGGCCGCCCCCTTGCAACTGAAAAGAGTCTCCACTAAGAACTCCAACCCATGGTACGATGGTAGACTCAACGAAGATAGACGGGCCATGCGAATGGCAGAGCGCACCTGGAGATCAGCCCCTTTGACGCTGCACCTTAAAACTCTGAAGAAAAAGAGAAACACCTACTTTAGGAAAATCAAGCGCTCAAAATCAGATTTCTTCAGCCTCCAGCTCGACCAAGCAAAAAAACGGCCAAGAAAACAGTTTGAACTAATCAAAACATAATCCAAGGAACAACCCCAACAATCACATAGCACATTGGGCGATATACCATCCTGTGAAGACTTCTCTGCTTTCTTTAATCTAAAGACTGATAACATAAGGAGCGATCTCCTCAATGACGTAAGCCTTTACTCCAACCCTCACAGCATAACACCCACTGAACCAAAAAACAATGCTGCATGGTCATCCTTTGACACCTACTCAGAAGAAACAATTGACAAACTGCTCGGCACCTTGAAACCCTCTAATCACCTCACAGACCCCCTTCCTGCTAACGCTGTAAAATACTTCATCCCATTGCTCCTCCCACTCTGGACCAAAATTATTAACAGTTCACTTCAACAAGGACTCATCCCCGACTCCCTCAAAGTTGGACAAGTCACACCTATACTCAAGAAACCAACAGCTGACCCTACTGACCTAAATAATTACCATTATTCCCACCCTTGCCAAACTGTTGGAAAAATGCGTACAACTCCAATTGACAAAACACAATGATCAGTTTGACCTCCTCAACCCTCATCAATCAGGCTTCCGAGCAGGGCACAGTACTGAAACTGCTATGACACACATAATTGATGACGCCCTCCAAATCCTAGATCAAAACGATACCTGCCTCCTCCTCCTTCTTGATCTCTCCTCAGCATTTGACACCGTCAAACACGAGAACTTACTTGAGCTGTTAAACACCAGAATGGGTCTATCTGGGACTGTTCTCAAGTGGTTCACTTCCTTTCTGCATAACCGGTCTCAGAAATTCAAGAGCAACAACTTGATGTCCCCACCAGTGCCTGTAACATTAGGCGTCCCACAAGGATCTTCCCTATCCCCAACATTGTTCAACCTAGTCATGGAACCTCTCACCACCTTGTTACAAGCATCTAATGTACACTTTTTTACATTTACGCCGATGACACCCAACTATATCTCAAATTACAATCCCCCAAAGACATCAAACTTCTGAACTCAACGCTCAGAAACACCCAATCATGGCTTACCGATAATCACCTCAAACTCAATGCTCTGAAAACTGAGTTCCTTCTGATCTCACCTGTTATGTTATGTTATGTTATGTTATATGGATTTGTATAGCGCGCGGCTGCCCCAGCCAAGGGGCGTCCCGGCGCTGCGAACTGACCAGAGTGCGAAATGAGGGTGCACAAAAGAACGGATTATTGGAAAAGATGAGTTTTAATGGCTTTCCTAAAGGCTAAAAGATCATGCATCCCCCGTATGGTAACAGGCAGGCTGTTCCATAGTTTGGCAACAAGGAGGCTGAAAGAACGTCCCCCAACTCTAGCAAGTCTGGTGCGTGGGATGGTCACTAGATGTTGTCCCTCTGAGCGAAGAGATCTGCTGGGTGTATACTCAGACAGGAGGGGGCTCAGCAGTGGGGGGGAGGCGGTTTTAAGGATCTTGAAGGCCAAACACAGAGCCTTAAACTGGATCCTCCTTCCCACCGGGAGCCAATGCAGTTTCCTTAAAGTTCCAGAAACAGAAGAGTGGCGAGGTAGGCCGACCAGAGCTCTGGCAGCCGCATTCTGGACTCTCTGCAGTCTAGTGATTTCGGCCAGGTTTGCTCCCAAAAGGAGAGAGCTGGCATAGTCCAGTCTTGAAAGGATCGTCGCCTGGACGATGAGCAGGCGGGTGCGGCAGTCAAAAAACTTCAGGATGGGCCTGATGTTGCGTAAAATGCCGAAGCACGTGGCGGCCACTTTCTTGGTGTGGATGGTGTATTTTAGAGCCGAGTCGATCCAGACGCCTAGATTTTTAACACAGTCTTTTGGCTTAGGGGGAGAGCCCAAAATATCAGGCCACCAGTTATCTCCCCAGGAAGCGGTGTTTTTTCCCAAGAGGAGAATCTCGGTTTTACCGGCATTTAGTTGGAGAAAGTTCGCCGTCATCCAGTTGTTGATGTCGATGAGTGTCTGTTTGAAATGACGGGCTTCCAGACCACTGTTGTTATTCAAAGCCACCACCAACTGGGTATCATCTGCATATGATACTAAAGCCATTCCATTCCTTCTGGCCACCTCCGCTAACGGGCGGACATAGACATTGAACAGGGTAGGGCTAAGGGACGAGCCCTGCGGCACTCCCTGTCCAATGCTATGCTCCTTCGAGATGTAAGGGGGGGTGGAGACTCTGAAAGACCTGTTAGACAGGAAGTCTCTAAACCACCCCAGGGCTGCCCCTGTGACTCCGATTTCCTCCAGTCTCATCAAGAGGACCTCATGTGACACCGTATCAAAGGCAGCACTGAGGTCCAATAGGACCAGTGCTGCAGTGCCGCCGGCGTCAAGGATGGAACGGAGGTCCTCAGAAACACTGAGCAAGGCTGTCTCGGTGCTATGACCAGCTCTAAACCCGTGTTGGGAGTCGTCCAGAATGTTATTGGTCCGGAGGAAGTTAGACAAGATGTTATTAACGTGTGCCTCGGCCACTTTAGCGGGCCAAGGGAGCAGGGAGATCGGCCTAAAGTTTTCCGGGAGTGAGGGATCCAAGGTGGGTTTCTTCAAAATGGGGGATACCCATGCCTGCTTCCATTTAATAGGGACCCTGGCAGTGGAGAGTGACCGATTGATAAAATCACGAACATGGTCTGTGATGAGTGCATGAGCGTCACAGAAGAGGTCAGGCTTTAAGGGATCTGCCGGAGACCCGGATTTAATCTTACTACAGATTTTAGAGAAAGTATCACGGTCAAGTGTGGGAAAAGAAATGAGGGAATGCCTGGAAGGATCAAAGGTGACCGGTGCCTGTGGGTCTTTGGGGAAGGTGTCGTATATTTTCTTGATTTTGTCTGTGAAGAAATTAGCCATGTTGTTACAGAGGTCAGGCGAGGTAGTAATGGCGTTGACAGTTTGTTTTGCCGTGAGGTCTTTCAAAATTTTAAAGACCGATTTTGAGGTGTTAGAGCTGTTGTTGATTTCACTGGCATAATATGCCGCTCTCACTCTGCAGACTTTACGGTGGTAAGATTTTTGATGCAGGACATAATCTTGTTTAAGGCTGGCCACATAACTTTTCCTCCAGCGTCTCTCTGCCTTCTTACATTCCTTTTTCAAGGCGGCAAGTTCTGAGTTGTACCAAGGACTCGCCGTATGGGTGCGGGCCTTGGTCCATCTGGCAGGGATAAGAGTGTCGAGCGCCTGGGTGATCCAAAGGCAGAACTGGTCGTATCCTGCATCCAGGTCTTCACTCGGAGGTAGGGGATGTAATGCCAGAATGGCATGGAGTTCATCAAGATGGAGTTTTCTCCATGGCCGTTTCTGAACTGAAGAGGTAGATGCTATAACAGCACTTAAGTTGCAGGGGATGGTTAACGTCACTAGGTAGTGGTCAGTCCAGGTCATGGGAATAGGTATGCCTGAGGACCCGCCAGTGATGTTGGTGAAAATGGGGTCAAGGAGGTGTCCTGCTCTATGGGTAGGGCCACGGACAAGTTGCTCGAGTTCGAAAGCCGCAAGATCCGCTAAAAAAGTTGCCGCCTTCGACTCGGTATTCTTGTCAAGATGTAAATTAAGGTCGCCAATGATCGTAAAGTTGGCAGAGTTAATAACATTGGTATTTAGATATTGTAGGAGGGAGTTAGTGAAGGGAACGTCAGCACCAGGAGGTCTGTAAACCAGAAGGCCAGTAGCACAGAACTGGGGATTGACTTTAATCGAGAAGCGAGCACTTTCGCTACCCTTGATATCCACTTTATCAAGTTGACATTGAAAGTGGGATTTAATTATGAGCGCTAGCCCGCCCCCTCTCGTGCCCCTGTTCACCGTATAGATAGAGTAGCCTGTAGGTGTTGCCAGGTTACAGACCGAGTCCATCTCATCAGAGAGCCATGTCTCAGTCACGAACAGGGCATCTAGAGCATAGTCCGTTAAAAGGTCATGTATTTCTGAAGAATGTTTGTACATGGATCTTACATTGAGATGACCAAGCCTGAAGGTGTGGACAGGGAGAGGTTTAGAATTGCGCTTGGAAGTAGAGCACAGTTGGGAGGGAGTAACAAGCGGGTGGTGTATATGAGCAGGATTGCGTCTTTTGCAACAACAGGAAGAATGCTGAAGACTCAGCAGCTCGGATTTAGAGTAACACATCCTGCCAGTTTAATGGCAGGATGAGGAGCAGAGTGCCCAGCGCCCGGCGCTACCTTAGCGCGGACGGGCGCAGACGGGCAGCTCTTTGGCGGGTCTTCGGCGGGGCTGCGCGCGGCCGCTGCGCGCCCAAGAAGATGTGAGGGCTAAATACCCATAGGAAGTTGTGCACTAGAGCGCTAACCGCTCTGCAAGCTGGCCGACCGGAAGTGCCCCAGCGAAGCGATGCAGGGAACCGGCACCTACAATCAGTAAAGTGACGTGTGGTGCAGGGGTAAGTGAATTTTTAAAAAGGCACTAGTCACAGAGTAAATACAAACATAACAATTTTAAAAGCGTTTTCAATCAGCGTTTTCAATCAGCGTGTAAGCTTACACTCGGTCAGGTCGCAAAGCGGATCAGGGACACTGCCACTGTCTCCTTTCCGCGAAGCGCTGCAGCCCAGTTCTGCCTAAATACCCACAGGAAGTTGTGCACTAGAGCGCTAACCGCTCTGCAAGCTGGCCGACCGGAAGTGCCCCAGCGAAGCGATGCAGGGAACCGGCACCTACAATCAGTAAAGTGACGTGTGGTGCAGGGGTAAGTGAATTTTTAAAAAGGCACTAGTCACAGAGTAAATACAAACATAACAATTTTAAAAGCGTTTTCAATCAGCGTTTTCAATCAGCGTGTAAGCTTACACTCGGTCAGGTCGCGAAGCGGATCAGGGACACTGCCACTGTCTCCTTTCCGCGAAGCGCTGCAGCCCAGCTCTGCCTAAATACCCACAGGAAGTTGTGCACTAGAGCGCTAACCGCTCTGCAAGCTGGCCGACCGGAAGTGCCCCAGCGAAGCGATGCAGGGAACCGGCACCTACAATCAGTAAAGTGACGTGTGGTGCAGGGGTAAGTGAATTTTTAAAAAGGCACTAGTCACAGAGTAAATACAAACATAACAATTTTAAAAGCGTTTTCAATCAGCGTTTTCAATCAGCGTGTAAGCTTACACTCGGTCAGGTCGCGAAGCGGATCAGGGACACTGCCACTGTCTCCTTTCCGCCCGCGAAAATCTCCACCACTCAAACCTGGCTTAAGCACCTAACTGCACTCAATGTCCAACCTACCATCGTGGACTCAGCGAAATCTTTAGGCATAACACTTGACGCCAATCTCAACATGCAGCAGCATATCAGCAAGGCAACTAAGGGAGCTAATTTCCAAATCAATACCTTGAGGAAACTTAAACCCTTCCTCCCAGCCAAGGACTTCCAAACTGCAGTACAAGCCCTAGTCATTCCTCGCATAGACTACGGTAGCGTCGCCCTCTGTGGACTCTCCCTACCTACAACTGCACCCCTAAGAGCCTCTTTGAACGCCGCAGCGAGACTCATCACTGGATCAAAAAAACACTCGCATATTTCCCCTGACTTAAAATCACTGAACTGGCTGCCTTTTGAAGCCAGAATACATCTGAAAATTGCCTGCATGACACACAGGGCTGTACACCACAACTCACCCGACTACCTCACTCAGAAGCTGACAATATCTGGTGGCTCAAGAACCACTAGAAGCACAAAACATCTTCTTCTGAAACCTCGAAGATTTCGGAAGGAAAAAACATATAAATGCTCCTTTTCAGGAATGGCACCCAGGATCTGTTATACACTCCCTCCAGAAACCAGGCTTATCTCCTCCACTGCATTTTTTAAGAAAGAAGTAAAAGCTATCCTCATGGCTAAATTCACCTGAACTTTTACCTTGGATCTATTTGAGACTCTGCACCTATTTGTACTATTTGTTTATCTGATTGTCTATTTGTATTATTGGTTTATCTGATTGACTATGCTCCCTCATGTACCTACCCTATTTTGTTACTCATTTATTACCTACAACTATTCTGTGCTCAAAAGTCTGTTAATCACTCTCTTGTTTTCTTACCCCTTGTTTTTGTAAAGCGCTCTGATATCTGCGAAGATCTTGTTCGCGCTATATAAAACTTTCAAAATAAATAAAAATAAATTTTTAAGATGTGATCAGTGATTTCATTAATGATGTTGTCATTGATGTCATCAATGATGTAATTTAACAATGAGTGATGTATTATTAGTGGGCATAAGCAGTGTGTGGTGGGCGCAAGTTACAGTTAGGTCAGTAAACTATAACTCGTTAATTTCAGTGTTTTTTTAACATTAGTTTTTATATGATTACAACATCTAACTAGAACTTCACTCATAAGCACGGTCTTCATCAGTCTGTTGTGGGTGGCTGCTTCAGTTTCATCTGTGGCCCTCCTTTAAAGTCATGTCTTAGAGATGCCCCTCGCCATGGATGCTCTGCATAGGAGTTCTCGTGAGGGCGGGTTTCTTCATGGTGGATGGGAGGGAACTGAGGTGGTGATGTGTTGCTGACCTGGCGGGAGGTGCCATTGATTCGTGGCCTTTCTCCAAAGCCAGCGCAGTGCAACAGCTGCACTCGCTGCCAGCTCTCAGGTCTTCCTCTGGGACTTGGGAGCACTTCGAAGCTTCTCTACAGTGCGACGTTATAATTAAAAGCAAATAATGCGCATCTATAGAGACCTCTTGACTGGGATGAGAGTCATTAATCCACTACTGAAGCTGGAGTGTGAAGTGTTTGAGTGCAGCAGCTGGTGTTCCCTCAGCCTCCGCTGGGGTGGAGGGCAGCAGAGGCCTGCGGGGGAAGTGGGACAGGCCAGAGGGCAGCCTGTTGGATAGCCTTGCCCCTTGTTAAATATGGTAAAGAGCTTCCCAGAGGGTTCCTGTGGTGCAGATCCGAGTGTTTCCTGAGCTGTTGCTGCTAGAAGACATCTTCTGACGAGCAGTCCTGCACATCTAGTGCTAGCTCCAGCACCGGTGCCTGACCCACCAGTAAGCAAGGTCATCACCATCCACGAGGATGCGGCATTACAATCTGTCCCGATACATGGAGGAGGATTGCTTTGTACAGAAGGATTTGCAGTTCCCAGTGTTTACTAATAATAAAGTGTTTTTTACATAGCGCCTAATAAACCACACTTCTGCTATTTCTAAGTGCTGTTGGAATAGTGTTCGATTGGGGCAATCCCAGCAGCTATTTTTCTATCAAACCAATCAATCAGGGGCTTGTATAGCCTGGCTTCTCATCAGTGAGGGTCTCAAGGTGCTGAGGGGAGGAGGGGTGGCTGCTGGTCCTTCAGGGTGTAGGATCATTCGAAGAGCAAGATCTTGAGGTCCATCTTGAATTGGGTCAGCGACGCAGATTGCCGGAGGGGCAGGGTGTTCCAGGTATTGGCGGCAAGGTAGGAGAAGCATGTTCCTCCGGTTCTGATCTTGTGGATCCTGAGACGGAGGTTAGGGTGCGTTGCGCCGAACAGAGTTGTCTGGCGGGTACGTAAAATGCGAGGCAGTGGTTCAGGTATGCTGATCCTTCATTGTGGAGAGCTTTGTAGGCATGTGTGAAGAGCTTGAAAGTAATTCAATTGTTGACTGGGAGCCAGTGAAGTTGTCGGAGGTGTTACATGATGTGGCTGTGGTGGGGGATTTCAATGACCAGTAGGAGCTCTCAAAAAGGGACCCGTCTAGTGAAAAATTGGTCATAACTGTATTTCTGTTGTGTAACAGTTGCTGCTATAGTTGTATTCTGTATTAAGATGCATGCCGTCCCACATAAAATGGGGATGGCTCACCTTGACAGTCTTGTTCAGTTCTCTCTATGATGTTTTTAAAGTGTGTATACTCAAAAAGTAATGACCGTATATGATATACACACCCTCTTGCAAAGAGATGTGTGCTGACATATTTTCTAGCAGTGTTTCAACAATTCTGCTTTGCAAGTGTTGTAATGCCAATCTGGATGACCCATGGAATTAACCTGCAATTGACATTTTAGGTCTACAGAGTATCCGATAGCGATATACATTGTGCTTTGAAAACATTACCAGCAAGCTAAGGCTGGGCATAAAAGAAAAAGCACAGGATTAATAGCTGTGGCCGGGGCAGTTTTAGCATAATATGTAATTTAACTGACCCCCTCTCCTTCCCCCCAGTACCAATGGGATATTACATCCCTTGACCCTTATAGTTCGCCCTTACAAGAGTCACCCATCAGCTCTGCTTCTAACAATCCAGGCAGGTGGTTATCTGTATCCAGGATGTTATACTCCTGCACTGTTTTCTGGGCCCGGCAGTAATTCTTGGCTTAAAGGGCATCAAAGGTAAAATACTAGTACTAGCAAAGTAGAAGTAACTCATGGTATATTGGGCACAACTGGGAAAATACTGGCATACGTTAGGAAATTCTTGACTTGTGGACACAATTGGCAAAATGCTGGTGCTAGCAAACTGGAGGTCATCCTTATTATAAAGGAAGAGAACCTGGCTCAAAGGAGGGTGGCAACTGTAACTAAATGCTAGCCCTGACGTACAGAGGTGATTTTTTTTAATGAGATTCAACCAGTATATGGACAGCATACATTGAACAATTCTGTACTGGTATAATTTGTGATTTTGCGGCTTCGCCACTATCACACAGGACAGTTTGGGGGAGTAATGGAAGGATGTTAGGGTGGCTAATGAGGACCAGGGAATTGCTCATGATCGCTGGCCCCGTGTCTCCATATACTAGCGTGGTTCCTGCAAAGTAAGTTGGTTTATGCCCCTCTGTATTTCAAAGTGAGGGCCACTGGTGTGTAGTTTGCAATTAATAAAGGTCAACCAGCTGGTGTATGTTAGTCGCTGCACCCTGTTCTTTTCCTTGAAGTGCCGCATTGCCTTAACTTTATCAAGGGAGTGAGAACGGGTAAGGAGCAGGGACTCTTGTGATGTATGATTGTCTGTGGTGTGTGGTTGTTGTGTAAGTAGTATTCCCTGCGAGGTGTAGTGCAGCTGACTTCTTGAAGCCGTCCGGCTTGTTTCTTTCCACCCTGTTCTTTTCCTTCAAGTGCCGCATTGCCTTAACTTTATCAAGGGAGTGAGAAAGGGGAAGGACCATGGACTCTTGTATGATTGTCTGTGGTGTGTGATTGTTGTGTATGTATGTCCTGCGGGGTGTAGTGCTGCTGACCTCTTGAGCTGTCCGGCTTGTTTCTTTCCACCCTGTTCTTTTCCTTCAAGTGCCGCATTGCCTTTACTTTATCAAGGGAGTGAGAAGGGGTAAGGACCAGGGACTCTTGTAATGTATGATTGTGTGTGGTTGTTTTGTAAGTATGTCCTGCGGGGTGTAGTGCAGCTGACTTCTTGAAGCCGTCCGGCTTGTTTCTTTCCACCCTGTTCTTTTCCTCCAAGTGCCGCATTTCCTTAACTTAATCAAGGGAGCGAGAAGGGATAAGGAGCAGGGACTCTTGTAATGTATGATTGTGTGTGGTTGTTGTGTAAGTATGTCCTGCGGGGTGTAGTGCAGCTGACTTCTTGAAGCCGTCCGGCTTGCTTCTTTTCACCCTGTTCTTTTCCTTCAAGTGCTGCATTGCCTTTACTTTATCAAGGGAGTGAGAAGGGGTAAGGACCAGGGACTCTTGTATGATTGTCTGTGGTGTGTGGTTGTTGTGTAAGTATGTCCCGCGGGGTGTAGTGCTGCTGACCTCTTGAGCCGTCCGGCTTGTTTCTTTCCACCCTGTTCTTTTCCTTGAAGTGCCGCATTTCCTTAACTTAATCAAGGGAGCGAGAAGGGATAAGGAGCCGTAATGTATGATTGTGTGTGGTTGTTGTGTAAGTATGTCCTGCGGGGTGTAGTGCAGCTGACTACTTGAATCCGTCCGGCTTGTTTCTTTCCACCCTGTTCTTTTCCTTCAAGTGCCGTATTGCCTTGGGGGGCGTGGCTACCGGCCGAACATGGCGAACGCGTGTTAGAGCCGCTCCGTCCACAGCCCTAAACATAAGCGGAATATCCTGTATCAGCCAGCGCTGAATCCCCCACAAACGCTCCCACGCATGAGGCGAAGGTTTCCAGCTGCGATCGGCTGAGCCCAGAGACGCGCAGAACGGTAACCACGGCCTGACGGAGTCGCGGTAGGAGAGGCCTAGTATCCTTAGCGCAGCCGGGGCCCACAGTGCATGCTTAGCCGGGAGCTGCTAACTTCCGGGCGGCCGTGACGGACTTCTGGCCACCGCTCAGGAACGGAGGGGAGAAGGTGAGAGAAGACGGCCACAGCGTGCAATTGCGGGAGACTCGCCAACTGCCGGCACTGGACAGACACTCCAGATACTGCACAGGGAACCGCCCGGATCGCGGACTGAGACGGGTCCGGGAGCCGGCGGTAACGCACACAGTAGTGCCACGAACCGGGGGAGTAACACAGAAAAGGTGTGAGGAACGCCCGAGGCACCTGCAGTATAGCGATTATTGGGCGGAAATTGATACTAGGAACCCGGCAGGAACGGCGCCATACACTAACGGCGCGCCAACTCACAACGGCCAGATTACAAGCGCTGCACACGAACGACGGCGGGACTATGGGCGGATTGGGGCTAAGATCGGCACAGTGGGGACGGATGGACTGCGTTTGTGGTCCACTACTGCAATAACCCTATCCGGATCAGATCGGACATTAGGAGCGAATTCCTGAAAGGGCGCCATGCACTGTGGATAGCCCAGGTGGGAGCCCCCTCGTAACACGCACAAAGTAACGCCGCGAACTTGTGAGAAGGCACGAGGGGCACTGCGGAAACGAGTTAAAGTGGGGACTCCTTGCACCACAGAGACAGGAAACATCGGGATAAACGCAGAGAGACGAGATATGGTGAGGAAAAACAGGCAACCAGACGCAGCCATGCACGCAACATTGCGCTCAGCCAGCTCCGATGACCCGCTGGCATCCTCCAACAACGAAGTGATCCCGCCAACGGGGTTGGAGTCGCAGGACGCCAAACTGGACTTAATCCTAACTGAAATCCGGGCCTCGAGGGAAGCACTGGAGTCTAGAATGGACACGATGTCGACTGGTATGTCACTGTTGAAGGCCGATCACAAAAAACTGTCAGACAAAGTCGCGGAGAACAAGCTGGCACTCGATGATCTGATCCCACAGTCAACGGAGCACTCCACGAAAATAGAGTCCTTGGAACGTCAGCTGAAGGGATTAAGGGACAGAGCGGATGACGCAGAAGGACGATCGCGCCGAAATAATGTGCGCATTCTTGGAATTCCGGAGCGACGCGAGGGGGCTAACCCGACACAATTTGTGTAGGACTGGCTAAAGTCGGTGGTGGCTCCAGAAGACCTCACTCCGATGTTCAGTGTAGAGCGGGCACATAGAATACCACCGAAACCGGGAGCCGCACCACGCCCGTTAATAGCCCGTCTCTTACACTACAAAGACAGGGACACAGTCTTGAAGGCAGCGAGGGAAAAGGCACCGATTAGGTACGAAAACAAG
This sequence comes from Lissotriton helveticus, assembly GCF_964261635.1. Taxonomy (NCBI): domain Eukaryota; kingdom Metazoa; phylum Chordata; class Amphibia; order Caudata; family Salamandridae; genus Lissotriton; species Lissotriton helveticus. The sequence goes on along the minus strand of NC_136058.1, from coordinate 278,980,448 downwards.
ACGATCTCGATATACCCGGACTTCACCCCAGCAGTGCAGAAGGCGAGGTCCTCCTTTCTGAGCGTGAAGCGTACCCTCCGGGAGCGCAACCTAAAATATGCCCTGTTCTTTCCGGCACGCCTCAGTCATACACGGACACAAGTCTTATTTTTTCGACACGCCGGAGGAAGCGTCAGAATGGATTGAAGTGGCGCTCTCACCGGACGCATCTCAAGATCCTATTGAAAATGCAACGAGAAAGGGGGAGATGGCCAATTCGGAGAAGAGAGCAGACACAGGGGATCCAAAGGACATGGAGTCGGGAGTGCCTGGAACTCGTACACAGAATGGAAGGGAAGGGGAGACGGAGACGGTGCTACTGACAACGGACGCTCTAGCAGCACTCGATGCCAGGAATGACGCAGAAACACTCAGCAAAGGAAGCTCACACACACTGGCTTTGGAATCAGACACTAGCCTCCAGCTGTTTCCTCGAATCACGGCGCAGATGACTCATGACTTTTGAGCGACTACCCGAGAGCAGTGGGGCGGTAATGTATGCCTACGCCTAAAACACTTTCCCGTTTTTCTGATGTGGGGGAGTAATGCATGGGACTCATGTAGCTATCAGGGCGACAAACAGAGAGACCTTTGACCAAGACTCTGAGTCGGCACGGAGGGGCACGCCCCCCAGGCGAAGGCAAACAGGAGAAGGAGTGGTTCTACCCCTGTTGGGTAATGTTGTTCGGTCCTGGACAGTTAGAAGGAAGGGACCATATAGTTGGGAAATTACGCACCAAGACAGCATATGGAAGGTATCACACAATGTCACACAAGCTGATAGCACAGGCAAGACAGCAGGACCTACATGATCAATGAAATGGCGATAAATAATACATATAAACTCTGCACGTGGAATGTAAGAGGTATGGGGTCGGTTCATAAACGGCATAGAATATTGGCTCAGCTGCACAGAAGACAGGTGGTAATTGCATACCTGCAGGAAACGCACTTAAACAGCGCGGAAGGCGCCAAGGTGGCAAAGAAATGGAAGGGACAATTTTACGCTACGGCATACTCTGCATTTTCCCGGGGGGCAGCTATCTGGATTAAAAATACGGTCCCATTTAAAGAACTAGAACGTTGAACAGACCGGGAGCGGAGATATGTATTTGTTAAGGGATTGCTGGATGGAACCGTGGTAGTTCTAGGTTGTATTTACGCCCCTAACACAGAACAGTCACAATTCTTTGATACAGTCAGTGGAGTGTTGTCTGCATGGGCTGAGCATGTCTGAGTGCTGGGTGGTGACTGTAATACAGTACTAGATCTGAATCTTGACAGATCTCACCCCCCACTGCACACAGCAGAAAGCAAGAAACAATCAGAAGCGCTAGCGTGCTGGGCAGCTGGATGGGAACTAGTGGATGCGTGGCACATCAAAAACATGCATCATAGGGAATACACGTTCTACTCCCCAGTACATACGCTGCACACGAGAATTGACCGTTTCCTATGCTCTGATAAGTTATCGGGAGCAATTGAGCTGGTTGCACACATGGGCAAAACACTGTCGGACCACGCCTCAGTGGAACTTTCACTGCTTTGGGGAAAAGTCCCTACCCCGATCCCGACCTGGCGATTACCCCCTGGAATACTAGAAGACTCTGTTTTCAGGGAGACATTGAGGGACGCCATTTCTAAATATTTCACTGAGAACAACAACACAGCAGGATCCCGGCAGATAGAATGGGATGCCTTTAAGGCGACCATACGGGGAGTGGCAATGAGCACGAAAGTGGGCATCAGATACTCGATCATAGAAAAGCTGAAGGAAGTAGAAGGCTCACTAGCAATGCTTGAAAATGAGGCAGCAGGGGCGGGTGGCAGACTGGCGCAACTGCAGGAAGCTTGCATACAGCACGCGGAGCTGCTTGAGGAGCTGCGCGTAATTGATTATAGGGAATACACCTGCAGGCAACACTCACAGGCGGATAGGTCGGGTCCCTTACTGGCCAGATTGATACGCAATGCCCCTCCGGCAGCCCAATAGTAGAAGTGAAAGATGGGATGGGGGGAATAGTCCAGACACAAATAGGCATCAATGACACGTTCAGGGAATACTATACGGAGTTATATAGCTCACACACACCAATGTCGGACACTGATCTGGAGTCCTTCCTGTCGGACACACCCATCCCACAACTCACGAACGCCCAACGGGAATCCCAAGCTGGCAAAATAACCCTGACCGAAATTAGGCAAGCTATCAAAGCACTACCTAGGAACAAGGCCCCAGGGACCGTCTGCCTACCGACTGAATTCTACGTGACGTACATTGACATATTAGCCCCCCGCCTACATACGCTATACACCATATCGATGAACACGCACACATTACCTTCTACTACATTGCAGGCGCTAATAGTTTCCCTCCTCAAACCTGGTAGGAATGCCCTACAGCTGGAAACCTATAGGCCCTTGTCCCTGCTAAACACGGACTACAAATTCCTGAGCAAGATTTTAGCATCGAGATTGTCCCAATACATACCGGAATTGATACATCCAGACCAATGTGGTTTTGTACCAGGTAGAAGTACCGCCCTGAACCTGCGGAGATTGAGCCAGTTCTTATCGCTGGAGGGACCCAGAAATAATACTGAAGGGTGCATTTCCCTGGACCTGAGGCAGGCGTTTGACACTCTAAGATGGGTTTACATGTTTCGGATACTGGGCAAATTTGGCATACTGCAGGAATACACTGACTGGGTAACACTACTATACACACACCCCACGGCGCGTGTTCGAACAAACCGGTGCATTTCAACGCAAATAGAAATACAGAAGGGGACGAGACAGGGATGCCCGTTATCACCGTTACTGTTCATAATCGCCCTGGAGCCGTTGTTGAGCAAGATCCGTGTATTGGCACAAGCAAAAGGGGTATTGAGACACTCCACACCACACATAGTTTCGGCCTATGCTGATGACATTATCTTATACATTAAGGACATGACGAACGACCTGGATCCTCTCCCAGAAATATTTGAGGACTTCCGGATAATATCAGGATTACTGATTAATGAATCAAAGTCATACGGTTACGGCTTCAACACCTCCTTAGTCACCACACATATTGTGTTTGGAGCGCACTCATTTAAGGTGGCGCCTACGACTTTTAAATATTTAGGCGTGCAGGTATATAGGAGCGCCCGAGACCTTTTAGATGGTAACTTGGGCAAAGCGATCGCTGCACTTAAAACACAAGTACAATTCTGGAACACACTACCCCTATCGGTAGCTGGGAAGGTGGCGATTACCAAGATGGTGGTGTAGTGTAGTTCCTATCTTCCCAATAGGCTCTGCGCATTGGAATAATACCTACAGCAGTAAAGGCCTAGGCCAGACGTTAACTAGGTCTACTACTGTCGATACTAGACTTAAAGTTTTGGGTTTGCCAGCTTAGCTCAGAGTTCACTAGAAACTTTCTCGAATGTTCAAGGAGGAATTAACTTCCCTGATTAGACAAGAAGGGATTTAGTTTCTGACAACCATAGAACATGACAACTTTGCTCTCCCCTAATCAAGAGTCAATCTCGAGAGTCGTGTGAACAAAAGGCAAATTATTTTACTCAGTCAGTACGTGCATTCTTAGTCTCATCAGAATGTAGAGAAAAGGAAGAGACGGGCGTGTTCAATAAAAAGGTGTTATTTATTGATCAGTCTCTTTTCTCATACAAGAGAAATGGATCGATATTATTGCAATACTTATAGCTAAGTAAAGTGCATACATTAAAAGCAATAGTATAAAATAATACTGTAAAAACATTGATATGGTTTCTAAGCCATAAGATGTTTTAAAATGAATAAAATATATTACATACACATATACATTTGACTAAACGTACTCAACTGGTGTTTCTAGATACGCCTACCCCGTGTACCTGACCTAAGTCTAATACGTGGGCGGGAATAGATAGTTACAGTTTAAGTTAAGTTTGTTTTTGCCAAGTGAATAACTAAAGAATTCTCTGTGAGGGGTTATTCAGTTCTGTACCTGGAATTTAGGATGAATGAGGAATGGTATCTCTCTCTCTGGTCTCGATATTCCAGGTTGCCTGCGAGGGCTACCCAGAAACGCCGGTGCTGGATTCTCGGCAGGAGAAAGCAGCGCGTCTCTCAGCGCGTCAGAAAGGCGGGGCTGCGCCAGCGGGGTCTGCTCTGCTCTTCGCTTCGGCAAGTATGGCTGCTCCGTCTCGTCACCACGCGTGTGTTTGCATATGGCAAGATCGGTAATATTTATACCTTTAAGGTGCCGAGATTGACGTAAGGATGGACATAGATACGTCAATAAAGATGTCATACGACTTGCTCGTTAGCACATTCTTTTACTGAAGTTCTCTGTGAAATCAAAACAATGGCCGCAGGGTTTTGCCCAGGTTGTCATAGGTTTGATTTGTTATGAGAACTCCGTATGCCTTATCAGGGGCTGGAGGAATATCGCTTGTCTAATTAGATCGCAAGTGTTATGACCTAATCAGATAACACGTTCCTGTGCCGTAGTGTGACTGCGTCAGATAACGGTATCTGCATCATGGGGGTTTTCTGCCTCATGGGCTGACTGCTAGTTAACTTGTTGGTTTGTTTAACTAGAATAGGGTCAGGAATAGGGGGATCGATTCAGGACCTATAGGAATACATGACACCCACTCCACGCTAACTATGGACATATTTACTAATCTAGGCATAGTATAACATAGTACAACATACTATAGAGTAGTGTGTATACCTTACCACCCCAAAATACATAAATGCATTTTGAAATTTTCAAATATACTGAAAAAAAATTGCAGACATATATATATGGTATGCACTCAAGCTGTAGAAAAATGCCAAAGTAATCGCATTTGTATACATTATTGCTTATTTGGTATATGAGAATTACACATGAAATGGTTTCTTACAGAAAAAAGTTTCGAGACCATTCCATCACAGAATAAAATATCTTTATGAACAAGCCAGCGGGCAGCTAATGTCTATAAGCTATCTAAAATTTAGAAACCTTAGTTCTCTAAGAATAGTTCTTACTTTAAGCAGAAGATAGTGTCCCGAAAAATATGCAAAAATATTTGGGGCTGCTGGAAAAACTGCTGTCCGTGAACTGGAGCGAAAATGTTCATGTGACTTTATTTTTAAAGTTGAAGGCCGAATTCAGGGAACGCCGTGTGCGAGCTTGCTCAAAAGTCTCTATTTCTGTTCGGGTGAGAACATCATATCATTTAGGCTTTCGAAAAAACTGTCAACAGCTTCCTGGGAAAGTTCCACTAACTCGGAAATAGGTGTAATCATGCATTCTTGCGCATGATTGTCTCCATTGACATTCTGACTTGCATTACTGACAGAAGGTCGTACCTGTTCGATGCTGCTTTCATCTTGAACTTCACTACCCATCAATCGTAGTGGTGAAGCTTCCACGAATGCCGTCATCAGGATTGGTAGCCTTTGAGGGCAGCACAAAGCATGAACCTTGATCGGGCTCAACAATGTTTCTGCATCCATCGGCGCATCCGATTGTAGCGTCAGACAGGTGTCTAACACGCATTCTTCTCCGCATAGCAGACACCTCAATACAGGTAAAACACATCTTTGCCACATTGGTCTAAATGATAGAAACCAAGTCATGTTCAGGTCTCTAAGCCGGGAGAGTCCCAGGATTTTTGATATCCGGTCCCGGTATCCAATGGCCAGGATTGTTTCTTCCCTTGTCGCAAGAGTTTTGTCTGTGACATGGGTTGCCATAACGAAAAATAAGGACTAAGAATAGGATTCCTGCAATTAGTCCCAGGATCAGGGGAAGTCCGCCAAAAATCGAATGGACGAAATCTGGAAAAATACCCAGTATGGCTTTGAATGGTGTTAATGCCATTGAAAATACTGTCTTAAATACCTTTGAGACCCCATTGGTATCAGAAATATTTAAGATTTCATTCAGGATTTCCGCGAAATGTACGGGGTAATTAGTTGATAATAATGTATGTATCTCTGCAGTCGTCCTTGCGACTTGTAGATCATACGTTTCTTTTGATGACGAGAGCCTGGTAGGCGTCTGAAGAAGGACTGTTTTCATTCTGCTTAAAGTATCTATTCGAATAGAAGTAATTTTCAAATCGGGCCATGCCCTTGCCTCCCTGTCTGGGAAGGAGCTGGGGAACAATGTGCGTCCACAGCACTTGACCTTCGCAGTAGTAGTTACTAGATAAGGAGTCCCGGGCATAAGACTACAACATCTGCGGTCTACAATAAGAATGTAACTCCCATTATAGAGTCTTTGAAAGAATGGTTCTATTTCTGTTGCAGGTGCGCCTTGCTGGTGACATGAAAGGTTGTATGAATTCCCTTCACAGGCTCCATGCAAACTAATTCCGTTACACAGAAGTGTGCCACTCAGTGACATCGCACAATTGTTGCCACTAAGAAACACTTTCTGTCCTTTATTACTGACACATGCATGTGAATAGGGCAGGTTCCATGTTGTTTTAAGGTACCCCTTTCCCAATTTCTCGTACATGCCAGCCTGTATATATTTTTGGCAGTATTGAAACCTGAAGGTTGAGATTGGAATATTTATTATCCCATGTATTATCCATTCATTGACAGGTCGTTCTGACATTGTCATTGGTAATCTTTCTAGTTTTTCAATGCTCAAGATTGTATAATCAGCACCCTTTTGCGCCATACTGATTTGTCTATCAGTAAGGTTAAAGATTTGGAATAGTGACGTTGTGTTGATTAAACACCAAGGCACATAGCCTGAACGCAGATTTTGTAACGTCCAGCCAAGCTGTACAATAGAACGCAATTGTGACTGACCGTGTTGTAATAGCAGTAAGTCTTGCGATAATATATCGATTGCTGACGACACAATGCTGTCCAAAGAAAAAATTCTGGAGGACAGAGTCATTAACCCATTGTCCACTACAGAAAGTGATTTTTCCAAATTAATACGGTCAATTTCCCGTATTCTCTCTGCTGTTTCAATTTGAGTAACCTTCCAGGCCTCATTGTATGCTGCATATACAGAGGCTGCTATGAAACGCTTTTGACACTGTTTGCGTGGTCCCAAAGTGAAATCACGCAAGTCAGCACCATCAGTAAGTAAAGTTAGGTGTTGCTTAATTTCTGCCAGTGTGGAAGTTTGTAGCCATTGAAGGCATAGTTTGCCCACACTGTAGGTGGTTATTATCCCTGGGTGATGTCTTTGAGGATATCTAGGGTCTGGCCTGGTCATTTTGAACCCCCGTGTTTTGTTCAGGAATCTGTCTTGACAGTTATTAGTATCTGTGGGCCAGATCAACCACTGTTTCCAATCAGGATGTGTTCTGTTTTGGTTTAATATTTGGTTTACGTCTATCTCCTCATCTGTATCAGAGTTATTGCTAAACATTATTGGCTTTGGAATAGACGGTTTATTTAAATCTTTGATTTTGGCTAAGCCAAGACAGGTGGTCTGTTGAACAGTGTCATTTAAAAATATCATTTGTTCTGGGATCATGCAGGCTCTAAACAAAGCTTCGATACCCTGTACTTGCCATTCTTTTGTACCCCAAACACTTTTCAATTCAACATTTTTGTCCCAATAATCAAATCCAAAAGTATTCATTTGTTCAAAAAATTAGTCTGAATATAACAATTTTGTGTTGGTTATCATGGTTTTGGTTCCTGTCTTGTTTGACAATTTAAAATAAAATGCTTCAGCATTACTTGTGTTAAAACCTGAAAAATATGAATATTTGTCGTAAACGGTTCTTGAGCTCCCTTTTGGAGGTGTTGCACAATGTTCCCATTGATTATAATTTAAAACATTTCTAGGTTGTGCAGATCTATGTAAAAAGTGGTTACCATAGTGGTTATAGCAATACATACTGTCATAATTTGTAGAACCCTGCAAATAATCATGTTTGGTAAATTTAGCAGACATTACTAAGTCAGACATCATGTTATTAATGCTTTCGAAGTCCCAATCATCAGCAAATGAGTTTGGTTTTGCAAAGTCACTCAATGAGATCTTAATTTGGTGTGGATATTTCAGGATCTCGACCGGACCATAAATTTCATAGTCAGTGTTGTCCCAAGCTACCCCACCAGGTATCGGATTGGCTGTGAAGTTGGCTGAAGAAAGTTCTCTTTTCTCGACGTGTGAAGATGGGTGTGGTTTGAGGATCAAGTTGATTTTCTGACTTGCTGTGTCCATTTTAGCATATTTTCCCTCAATGAAGCGTCCCAAAGTAAGTACCATGATGAGCCAAAGTATGAGGATAAATGCACCAAAACCCACCCAAAATTCAATCCATGGAGAAATCAGATATGTTTCTTTCAGTTGTCTCAAAAGTTCCTTAGCTTTGTCTTTAAAGGTTTTTGATGATGGCTGTGTCTTTGATTCGCTGAAGCCCTCAGAGGAATCATCGAAGTTAATGAAGTAGCCGGATGCAGTTCTGTCAATTGTTCCAATTGGTTCAGGATTTCTGTTTCTTGCATTTTCACTTGGTACTTCATTATAGATTGGTGTGTCTCTGCTAAATGTTTTTATTTGGGTATTCAGAGGTCTTAGTTCTATTGCATTTTTGCATAGTACTTGTTGTTCTTCTGTAGGCGTTTCGAATGTGATGAGCCTCTTCGTTAGGACCTCTGTACTGGTAGCAAACCTTGGTGTTCTGCTACTTATTGGGAGTCCACTTGGCCTACTGTTTGTTATCGGCCACATGTTGTGGTTTTACCAGGTCGATGGATACAACTCGGTTCTCCTTTTTACCAGCAAGTGGCGGTAGTACAACTGATCTTGTCCCGTTGACAGACAAGACAGGAACTGCTTTTCTGTAAGAAGGCCCAAATTCCTTCTTTACCGCGATCTTTTCCCTGACTAGATCCCCGACTTTTGGAATCCAGACAGGTCTTGCTGGGACAGGTGGTGGTTCTTCAGTGGTTGTTGGCTGTTGTTTCAACTTTATGTTGCTCAGGTCTTTTCTTGTTTTGTTTAAGTCCTGCAAAATAGCCAAACGGTCTTTGATATCAAAGCTTTTTTCTTTCACCACTGAAGTCTGACTATCAATGTCAGAGATCATCATCCTAGTTCCAAATAATAATTCGTACGCACTGAATCCCTTCAGAGAATTTCTTGGCAAGTTATTGAGACTACGTTGGACACTTATTAGATGTTTGACCCAGCCAGCTCCCGAACCTAATATCCTTTCCGCTATAGATTTCTTTATGCCTTGGTTTTTTCTTTACACCGTCCCGTACCCTCAGGAAGGAAGTGAGAAGATTCCCGCTGGACTATGCTCATTTGGCCATGTTTCCCCCCAGGCTGGAGGGCTTGAGTGAAAACAATGGTCAAACGTAGCATGCGCTTAGCGTATATGCCATTTAGACCCGCAAATCTTTGTATAACAGTCCGGACGTCAGCCGAGTGCTGGTGATCTACATTATAAGTGGAACTAGCCTGTATATGTTAATCGCAACCCTTCCTTTTTACTCCTGATTTTTCCTGGAGTAGAACGACGAGGTATTAAACTGTTTCTCTCCCCACTGCGATCTCTGTTGCAGTTTGGGCAGTTTTTTACAAACATGGTATGACGCAGGCTCATGCCTGGCCACCAGTACCGTGATTGTAATTCTTCCAGAGAATCTTTTATTTTAAGGTGTCTGAGACCCTCGCCCATGTGTGCGTCTGCCATTAACAAGTTTCTCCTGTCCATGTTTGGAATCATTCTATCCCCCACTCCAGGGATTCGAGCAAAAGGGACGGAGTTTGCATCGATTATGTATGTGTAATTGAGTGGATAGTTGATCGGTAACGCTGAGCAGTCGCCTTTTGATGACGTTTTCACTGCCAGCACTGTTTCACCGTCAATGTATTTTAATGTACGCTTTTTTCGATCTACGGGAGCCGGTTTAGTGGCTGCCGCTGTGGCTGTCTCAGCCAATGAATTCCCTACAACGTGAACGCCATCACGCTGATGACTCAGTGAGTGAGTCACGTGAGTCTTTGGTAGTTCTTTTTGTAAAAGAGCTATTTGTTCCCAGAGCAGTTTCTGCTTTATTGGTGCATCTGTGTCATCTTTGTAACCGTTTTGAATCCATGTCTGCAAATCGCTGTTATATGATTTGACGCAGTAATATGAATCTGACACTATAAGTGTCGGGAATTCGCGATCCGCATTATCTAGCGCCATTTTTAAAGCTAATATTTCAGTTTGTTGTTCTGAATTACTTTCTACTGAGTGTGTCTTTGTTAATAGAGGTTTTAGTTTACCTCCGCGCCACACTTCTTTTGTAATCTCACATGTGGGGTTGTATGCTTGTTCTCCCCAAACGGAGGGTTGAGCATGTCCGTCTGTATAGATTACACAGGCGTAATGTCGTAAAGGCAGAATGTCGATTGGCAGAGGGTATGTTTCTTCATATTCTAGATTTTTTAATTCTTCTAGTTCTGGATCAAAGTAGTAGTATACTTTGTCCGTTGTGATAGAATTCACCCATTGTATCCATTCCGGATTCAATGCTGTTGTTGGTAAATTCCACGGTGTTGTTAGTGCCTCAAAGGCTGATTTTGCTGTTCTGACTGTGATATGTCTACCGTCAGCTTGATCTTTTTCTCTAGCTATTGCGGTTTGAACTGCATGAACAATTTTTTCTTTGTTGCTGAATTTCTGTTCAGCTTCTGTGTACAAGTGTGATTTGAATGCAATTGGTACCTTTTCTCCCTCATTAGAGGTCAGGTATGTGAATCCGCATCTCCCTGGGATGACTCGAATCACAAGATTGCGTGTGTTATCACGTGTTTCTAATTTTGTTTTAATTAGCATGTCTGTTTGTAAGGATCTCAAAATTTCTGTGTGTATTTGAGTCCAATTGGATCTTTTAAAATCTGGTTTAATTAGATCATAAAGGGGTTTGACCCTTTCTGCGTAATTTGCAATGTATGTTCTTCCGAAATTTAGGAAGCCTAGAATCGACTGTAAGTTTTTTAGTGTTCTAGGTGCTTGGAGTACGGCACATTTCTCTAGGAAATTGTCAGCCAGGCTTTTGCCTTCGCTTGATAATTCATATCCTAAGAACAGGACTGTCAGATGGGCAATTCTGGATTTTTTAAAGTTGAATTTGTAACCCTCTGCAGCGAACCCAAGTATTATGGTGTTCACTCTTTTCAAGTGAGTCTCCAAGTCATCATCTGTTAAGTAAATGTCATCGACATAAGATAATGCTTCATCATCATATAGTTGAAGTAATTCTGTTACTCTCGCTGAGAATACCCCCGGGCTGTTCTTGTACCCCTGGGCTAACCGACAGAATTGTTTTTGAGTGCCATTTACTGAGAATGCAGTTAAATATCTGCTCTCTGGTTCTATGTTTTGACAAAAGAATCCATTAGAGATGTCTAAGGTTGTTTTGTATTTTTTGCGCACTATGTTATTCATTAGTGCAGCACTGTGTGAGTTTTGCACTGCAAAAGTTTTGCAACATGTGTTAAGGTGTCGGTAATCCAAAACTAGACGATATGAATTGTCTGGTTTGGAGACCGGAAACAAAGGATTGTTCATTTGTGAGGTGCAAGTTTCAATCACCCCCTGGTATTCTAGCTGATCTAGTATTTCATTTACCTGTTTTTTAGCTTCTTGCTTAATTGGGTACTGCCTTTGTGCAGTAGGTTGTGATTTTAACTGGATTTTGTGAGGAGGGGAGTCCTCATCCCATCCTACATGATTTTTATATAAAGCAGGTGCTAGAGCCACTGCCCACTTTCTAGCAAGTGTGTATTTTTTATGAATTGGAATTTGATTTGAGAAGGCAGGCATAATTACTTCTTTGCCATGAGGGCACTCCCTGACAAACTCTGGTGGCCAGTCTTTTTCAGCTAGAAGGATGTCATAGCCCTTGGAGAGATTATCCCAAAATAGTCCCCTTATTTTCCTAGTCTTATCTCCCTCTATACGTAATGTTATCTCGTATATCTTGTGAGGTTTGCTAACCCTGGTGTCTGCAGTTTCCACTTGAAGATATTCATTCGTGTCCACTGTCTCCAGATGATTCATAAGGACTTTGCGAGCTATGCTCACTTCTGCTGCGCTGTCTAGCATTGTCTGAGCCCACTCTCCGTTTTTCAGTTGTGTCCTCAGTATTCTCGGCATTGTTAACTACCTTGATACTGGCTACCTTCTTTTTGGGAAATTGTAATTTCTTTTTTAGCTGAGCAGGTTCCTTGTCTTTGGACTTGGCGTGCTCTTCTCTTTGTTCTGATCGTCCTCTTCTTTCCGATTTCTGCGAGGAAGTCTGAAAAGATTGAGAGGGACGCGTATCAATGTCTTGATATCTATCAGGTTTTTTTATATTATCCCTATTTCTAAGGTTATATCTTTTCCCAGAGGGGTCACCCTGGGGTGACCTGTGTCTTTGGTTCGGAGATTTCTCCCTTCGCCTAGAAGACCTTCCCCTGGACTGGAATTTCTTTTCTTTAGGATTGGATTGTTTGTTTCCATCCCAGTTCTTTTTTGGTGAATTATTATTAAAAAATATTTTTTCTGGACTTTCAGTCAGTTGTGGTTTTACTGGTATTCCACCTAAACTGTCCCTACCTAGTTCCTCATAGGATTTTTCTATGATTCTGGCAATTTCAGCTGGTTGGTCTGCTATATCTGTCTCTTTTAACCTCTGGCGGATCGCCACGTTGGCTGCTTCACCTTTTATGTTGGATAATAATATAGCCGAGACCTGCTTGAAGTCTTTCAGTAATTTCATACCAAGAGTTAAAGCGGGTTCTGGACCGTATTCGTCTTGAATTTGTTTTAGCACATCTGGTATCACCGAAATGGATGGAACACCGTGCGTTTTTGTGTAGATGGAAGCAAAGACTGTACCCCAAGTGTCACAGTCCTCTATGTGTGGTGCGATTCCCATTGGGAGACAGATAGTCAGAATCCTGTGTTTTTCTAGCGGGGTGGTGTCAGGAAACACCGCCTCTATTTGGGTAATTTTCTGTGCCAACCAGAATGGTATTTGTTCCCGTTTAGCCGGTACTTTACCTAGGCAGGATTGGATGTTCTGTGGTGTAATTTTATTTGTGTTCCCCTGTTGAGGGGTCAGCTGTGGAAGTTTAATCGCTGGCTGAATTGTTGATGTCCGCATCACATACTGAACTAATTGTCTATGAATTTTTATTAATTGTTTTAGCTGTGTTAACAGCTCTGCTGCAGACATCCCATTGATGTCTGGATGTGGTGTGTATCCGGCTAGGACCGGCCACGTTGCTCCTGGTCTACCTAAAGGACCGAGCCTGGTGATGTGATTATTATGTTTTAGGGCGCCATCAAATAAGAGCAAATGCTCTTGGAATTTGAGTGGTACTTCCACCTCCTCGAAAGGAGTGTACTCATTAGGAGGTTCCTCTATTTTGTAATAGTGGAAGTACTTTGTTACAGCATTTGCTGCTGGAAAATGTATCCATGAATAGTATACCTCTGTCTGCCGATATTCGTGTGCCTCAATTACGAATATGACTGTGCCACCTCTAGGTGTCAGTCCATTTTCTATAAGTTTCAAGGTTATAGATTTTCTTTTAATGACCGGGATGAGTATTATATCCGGGTCTGCATTTTGTAGTGCAGTATCAGCTTCTGCTATGTCAGCTGCTAATCTAACTGCCTCTCTTTCTTCTTCATTTTCTGACATTTTACTGTCCTGAAGGCTATTTTGTTTGTTTGCAGATCAGGTTTCTTATGGAAACAAAGATTAGATGCACAATATGTTGGAACTGTTTATCCTTCAACGTTGACTATACCAAGAACCATACATAGGAGTTCCCTCCTGCGAGGTCTGGCGGATATAACCTTTCACCCACTCCAGACGTCTTTGGAGTATTGTGGGAAAAGGGGTCTGAGTGAGAAAGCACGACTGAGTTACTCTAAATGTCTTACGTTAGTTTTATCGCCCTTTCCAAACGCGTTGGGCGCCATGTAGTGTAGTTCCTATCTTCCCAATAGGCTCTGCGCATTGGAATAATACCTACAGCAGTAAAGGCCTAGGCCAGACGTTAACTAGGTCTACTACTGTCGATACTAGACTTAAAGTTTTGGGTTTGCCAGCTTAGCTCAGAGTTCACTAGAAACTTTCTCGAATGTTCAAGGAGGAATTAACTTCCCTGATTAGACAAGAAGGGATTTAGTTTCTGACAACCATAGAACATGACAACTTTGCTCTCCCCTAATCAAGAGTCAATCTCGAGAGTCGTGTGAACAAAAGGCAAATTATTTTACTCAGTCAGTACATGCATTCTTAGTCTCATCAGAATGTAGAGAAAAGGAAGAGACGGGCGTGTTCAATAAAAAGGTGTTATTTATTGATCAGTCTCTTTTCTCATACAAGAGAAATGGATCGATATTATTGCAATACTTATAGCTAAGTAAAGTGCATACATTAAAAGCAATAGTATAAAATAATACTGTAAAAACATTGATATGGTTTCTAAGCCATAAGATGTTTTAAAATGAATAAAATATATTATATACACATATACATTTGACTAAATGTACTCAACTGGTGTTTCTAGATACGCCTACCCCGTGTACCTGACCTAAGTCTAATACGTGGGCGGGAATAGATAGTTACAGTTTAAGTTAAGTTTGTTTTTGCCAAGTGAATAACTAAAGAATTCTCTGTGAGGGGTTATTCAGTTCTGTACCTGGAATTTAGGATGAATGAGGAATGGTATCTCTCTCTCTGGTCTCGATATTCCAGGTTGCCTGCGAGGGCTACCCGGAAACGCCGGTGCTGGATTCTCGGCAGGAGAAAGCAGCGCTTCTCTCAGCGCGTCAGAAAGGCGGGGCTGCGCCAGCGGGGTCTGCTCTGCTCTTCGCTTCGGCAAGTATGGCTGCTCCGTCTCGTCACCACGCGTGTGTTTGCATATGGCAAGATCGGTAATATTTATACCTTTAAGGTGCCGAGATTGACGTAAGGATGGACATAGATACGTCAATAAAGATGTCATACGACTTGCTCGTTAGCACATTCTTTTACTGAAGTTCTCTGTGAAATCAAAACAATGGCCGCAGGGTTTTGCCCAGGTTGTCATAGGTTTGATTTGTTATGAGAACTCCGTATGCCTTATCAGGGGCTGGAGGAATATCGCTTGTCTAATTAGATCGCAAGTGTTATGACCTAATCAGATAACACGTTCCTGTGCCGTAGTGTGACTGCGTCAGATAACGGTATCTGCATCATGGGGGTTTTCTGCCTCATGGGCTGACTGCTAGTTAACTTGTTGGTTTGTTTAACTAGAATAGGGTCAGGAATAGGGGGATCGATTCAGGACCTATAGGAATACATGACAGTGGTGCTGCCCAGACTTCTGTATTTCTTCGCTAATCTGCCTCTCGTAGTTCCATTGTCCTATTTCAGAGCCCTGAACACACTCATAACGGAGTTGATTTGGGGTCAGGGCAGGCGCCGGATCAGCCTTGCCAAACTGCAACTACCCACGGACAGAGGCGGGCTGGGAGTACCGGACCTGATAGCCTACGGTTACGCCTGTCAACTCCAATGGCTGGCCTACTGGCTAGCGGGACGTAACCTGCACGAAATAGGCATGACTGACATAGACAGG
Organism: Lissotriton helveticus; assembly: GCF_964261635.1. NCBI lineage: Eukaryota > Metazoa > Chordata > Amphibia > Caudata > Salamandridae > Lissotriton > Lissotriton helveticus. The sequence goes on along the minus strand of NC_136058.1, from coordinate 278,964,817 downwards.
GACAGGGGCACTACACAGACTGCTTTTACCAGACGCCAGGACACCTGCCACGGCACCATACCTGCTGACACTTGCTATTAAGTACTGGAAGAAAGCGGTCAAATATACTAATGCAGAGACATCCTATGCTCCCTCAATCCCACTACTGGGAATACCAAGGGGAACAGATACCCTAACGGAACGAGCACTGCGAGGCTGGCAACAGGCGGGAGTCACGCAAGTAGGTGACTTCTTCGCGGAGAACGCTATAATGACACATTGCGACTTTGTTCACCTTCATCATGCCCCCGATAGGTTCTTCCTGCTGCATGCACAGGTAACGCGATACATAACCTCGACATGGGCACGTGATGGGACGGAACCGCCAAAGAACCCACTTATTACAATGCAGTATCTGATGGGTACTGGCAGCCATCTGACGAGGTGGTTGTCGGCTGGCATCAGAGATGGAAGGGCGATCGCACTGCAACCCATTCGGGCACGATGGGAGGAGGACATAGGGCATATGATAGGAGACAGAGAATGGGACAAAATACGCAAGTTCCCCAAGAAAGTGTCCTGCAATCCAAAATTCAAATTTATTCAATTAATGATAATGCACAGGGCATACCTCACCCCCATGCTATACATACCATGTTCCCAAAGCAGAGGATACCTGCCCCAGGTGCAAGAGGGAGGATGCGGGGTTGCTCCACATGTTATGGGACTGCCCCAAGTTGGGTTATTACTGGACAACTATCCACACAGTTCTGGTGAAAGTGGCTCCGGGAAGACCTTACACAACACCTACATACAGCCTGCTAGGGGTAGGTCACAGGGAAAACAAGAGAAGCGTTGCCTCCCGATTTGCTGACCTAGCGCTGCTACTAGGGAAAAGGCTGATAACAATGCGATGGAAATCGCCCAGGCCTCCGGATCCTGAGGGATGGCACAGCGAGGTACTGAGATGGAGCAAGGCAGAGGGCACGGAACTGAGAAGGGAGGAACGTAGAGGTCTAAGGAAAACACACATATCATTAGAATGGGAAGCGATATTGTTAGAATTTGAGGCTTGTGCGGACTTGCTAATAGTCTAGGGAGGTGGGGGGTTGTTACAGATGTGCAGACTGACTGGATCTCTGATATGTTAGAGGAAATGTAGTGGCGGTCTGGATCGGAGGGGTCGGGGGTAGTGGCATGATACAGGTATGAAGGGAATACACACATGAGTGGAGAGAAATGTTGATAATGAACAAATTATATGTCGCGAATGCTTGATTATGTTGGATTTGTAATACAGAAACGGAATTGTGTGAATAACGGAATGCTCAGAGTGCGGTAGAGGGGTGGGGGGAGTTCGAGTCAATGTTATGGGGGGTTCTGCAATAAAACCAGAAAATTGTAAAATTATATAATAAATGCACAGCGAGCACAGAGATGTAAATGTGATGACCATGTACATGTGAACCATCTGCTTATCTGTACCATTGATTAGCACAATAAAGAAACTTTCACACAAAAAAAGTGCCGCATTGCCTTTACTTTATCAAGGGAGTGAGAAGGGGTAAGGACCAGGGACTCTTGTAATGTATGATTGTGTGTGGTTGTTGTGTAAGTATGTCCTGCGGGGTGTAGTGCAGCTGACTTCTTGAAGCCGTCTGGCTTGTTTCTTTCTACCCTGTTATTTTCCTTCAAGTGCCGCATTGCCTTTATTTCTATCAAGGGAGTGAGAAGGGGTAAGGAGCAGGGACTCTTGTAATGTATGATTGTGTGTGGTTGTTGTCTAAGTATGTCCTGCGGGGTGTAGTGCAGCTGACTTGTTGAAGCCATCCGGCTTGCTTCTTTCCACCCTGTTCTTTTCCTTCAAGTGCCGCATTGCCTTTACTTTATCAAGGGAGTGAGAAGGGGTAAGGAGCAGGGACTCTTGTAATGTATGTTTGCGTGTGGTTGTTGTGTAAGTATGTCCTGCGGGGTGTAGTGCAGCTGACTTCTTGAAGCCGTCTGGCTTGTTTCTTTCTACCCTGTTATTTTCCTTCAAGAGCCGCATTGCCTTTACTTTATCAAGGGAGCGAGAAGGGATAAGGAGCAGGGACTCTTGTAATGTATGATTGTGTGTGGTTGTTGTGTAAGTATGTCCTGCGGGGTGTAGTGCAGCTGACTTCTTGAAGCCGTCCGGCATGCTTCTTTCCACCCTGTTCTTTTCCTTCAAGTGCCGCATTGCCTTTACTTTATCAAGGGAGTGAGAAGGGGTAAGGACCAGGGACTCTTGTATGGTTGTCTGTGGTGTGTGGTTGTTGTGTATGTATGTCCTGCGGGGTGTAGTGGAGCTGACTTCTTGAAGCCGTCCGGCTTGCTTCTTTCCACCCTGTTCTTTTCCTTCAAGTGCCGCATTGTCTTTACTTTATCAAGGGAGTGAGAAGGGGTAAGGACCAGGGACTCTTGTATGGTTGTCTGTGGTGTGTGGTTGTTGTGCAAGTATGTCCTGCGGGGTGTAGTGCAGCTGACTTCTTGAAGCCGTCCGGCTTGCTTCTTTCCACCCTGTTCTTTTCCTTCAAGTGCCGCATTGCCTTAACTTTATCAAGGGAGTGAGAAAGGGGAAGTACCATGGACTCTTGTATGATTATCTGTGGTGTGTGGTTGTTGTGTATGTTTGTCCTGCGGGGTGTAGTGCTGATGACCTCTTGAGCCGTCCGGCTTGTTTCTTTCCACCCTGTTCTTTTCCTTGTAGTGCCGCATTGCCTTAACTTAATCAAGGGAGCGAGAAGGGGTAAGGAGCAGGGACTCTTGTAATATATGATTGTGTGTGGTTGTTGTGTAAGTATGCCCTGCGGGGTGTAGTGCTGCTGACTTCTTGAAGCCGTCCTGCTTGCTTCTTTCCACCCTGTTCTTTTCCTTCAAGTGCCGCATTGCCTTTACTTTATCAAAGGAGCGAGAAGGGATAAGGAGCAGGGACTCTTGTAATATATGATTGTGTGTGGTTGTTGTGTAAGTATGTCCTGCGGGGTGTAGTGCAGCTGACTTCTTGAAGCCGTCCGGCTTGCTTCTTTCCACCCTGTTCTTTTCCTTCAAGAGCCGCATTGCCTTTACTTTATCAAGGGAGTGGGAAGGGGTAAGGAGCAGGGACTCTTGTAATGTATGATTGTGTGTGGTTGTTGTGTAAGTATGTCCTGCGGGTGTAGTGCAGCTGACTTCTTGAAGCCGTCCGGCTTGCTTCTTTCCACCCTGTTCTTTTCCTTCAAGAGCCGCATTGCCTTTACTTTTATCAAGGGAGTGAGAAGGGGTAAGGACCAGGGACTCTTGTATGATTCTGTGGTGTGTGGTTGTTGTGTATGTATGTCCTGCGGGGTGTAGTGCAGCTGACTTATTGAAGCCGTCCTGCTTGCTTCTTTCCACCCTGTTCTTTTCCTTCAAGAGACGCATTGCCTTTACTTTATCAAGGGAGTGGGAAGGGGTAAGGAGCAGGGACTCTTGTAATGTATGATTGTGTGTGGTTGTTGTGTAAGTATGTCCTGCGGGGTGTAGTGCAGCTGACTTCTTGAAGCCGTCTGGCTTGTTTCTTTCCACCCTGTTCTTTTCCTTCAAGAGACGCATTGCCTTTACTTTATCAAGGGAGTGAGAAGGGGTAAGGAGCAGGGACTCTTGTAATGTATGATTGTGTGTGGTTGTTGTGTAAGTATGTCCTGCGGGGTGTAGTGCAGCTGACTTCTTGAAGCCGTCCGGCTTGTTTCTTTCCACCCTGTTCTTTTCCTTCAAGTGCCGCATTGCCTTTACTTTATCAAGGGAGTGAGAAGGGGTAAGGAGCAGGGACTCTTGTAATGTATGATTGTGTGTGGTTGTTGTGTAAGTATGTCCTGCGGGGTGTAGTGCAGCTGACTTCTTGAAGCCGTCTGGCTTGTTTCTTTCTACCCTGTTCTTTTCCTTCAAGAGCCGCATTGCCTTTACTTTATCAAGGGAGTGAGAAGGGGTAAGGAGCAGGGACTCTTGTAATGTATGATTGTGTGTGGTTGTTGTGTAAGTATGTCCTGCGGGGTGTAGTGCAGCTGACTTCTTGAAGCCGTCTGGCTTGTTTCTTTCTACCCTGTTATTTTCCTTCAAGTGCCGCATTGCCTTTACTTTATCAAGGGAGTGAGAAGGGGTAAGGAGCAGGGACTCTTGTAATGTATGATTGTGTGTGGTTGTTGTGTAAGTATGTCCTGCGGGGTGTAGTGCAGCTGACTTCTTGAAGCCGTCTGGCTTGTTTCTTTCTACCCTGTTATTTTCCTTCAAGTGCCGCATTGCCTTTACTTTATCAAGGGAGTGAGAAGGGGTAAGGAGCAGGGACTCTTGTAATGTATGATTGTGTGTGGTTGTTGTGTAAGTATGTCCTGCGGGGTGTAGTGCAGCTGACTTCTTGAAGCCGTCTGGCTTGTTTCTTTCTACCCTGTTATTTTCCTTCAAGTGCCGCATTGCCTTTACTTTATCAAGGGAGTGAGAAGGGGTAAGGAGCAGGGACTCTTGTAATGTATGATTGTGTGTGGTTGTTGTGTAAGTATGTCCTGCGGGGTGTAGTGCAGCTGACTTCTTGAAGCCGTCTGGCTTGTTTCTTTCCACCCTGTTCTTTTCCTTCAAGTGCCGCATTGTCTTTACTTTATCAAGGGAGCGAGAAGGGGTAAGGAGCAGGGACTCTTGTAATGTATGATTGTGTGTGGTTGTTGTGTAAGTATGTCCTGCGGGGTGTAGTGCAGCTGACTTCTTGAAGCCGTCCGGCTTGCTTCTTTCCACCCTGTTCTTTTCCTTCAAGAGACGCATTGCCTTTACTTTATCAAGGGAGTGAGAAGGGGTAAGGAGCAGGGACTCTTGTAATGTATGATTGTGTGTGGTTGTTGTGTAAGTATGTCCTGCGGGGTGTAGTGCAGCTGACTTCTTGAAGCCGTCTGGCTTGTTTCTTTCTACCCTGTTATTTTCCTTCAAGTGCCGCATTGCCTTTACTTTATCAAGGGAGTGAGAAGGGGTAAGGAGCAGGGACTCTTGTAATGTATGATTGTGTGTGGTTGTTGTGTAAGTATGTCCTGCGGGGTGTAGTGCAGCTGACTTCTTGAAGCCGTCCTGCTTGCTTCTTTCCACCCTGTTCTTTTCCTTCAAGTGCGCATTGCCTTAACTTTAACAAGGGAGCTACAAGGGGTGAAAAGGAAGGGCTCTCTTGTAATGCATACTACATCACAAGCAGCCAATATCAGGCCTCATTACTAATTAAAGAAGGCAGGAGTAATTGGCAGAACAGTGCACCAAGGAGGCAGCTTGATGAAGTGCCCTTGTCCCTGCTTTGGGGACCCACGCTGGGCACTAACCTGATAGCTACAAATAAACAAACCTGATAAATAATAGATAGTTTGATCAGATGGACCAGTCATTATTTAAATTAATAGGGATTAGAATGAGGAGCCCTGGAGTGCCTTTTTTGCTTATGATGAAGTATTGGAGAGGCTAAGAAGTTTGCATTGAGTGCCAACGATTTGTAGACCCTGCCGGAGTAAACAAGGCAAACTGTGGCCATTTCTCATGTTGTAGTGATTGAGCGTTAGAGGCAGCCTCCATAGCCGCTCTACCGCCTGCTGGTAAAGGGTTTGTGTTCTTGTGTTTTCTGCTCTGGTTGATGGAGTTTCTGAAGGCGTAAGTTTGACATCACATTGTAAAAGGGACTCTAGAAACAAGCATTGGCAAAGCTAATAGGTCTGGTATTGGCCTCCAGCTTTTTGACAATTACTGTTTTGTTTTGTCATGGCTTTTGCCAAATATTTTTGTTTGGAAAGCTGCCAGGCCCTCATTAATCGAATACACCCACAAAAATGTTGTTCTGGTCTCAAAACAGCACTCATTGCCATTGTAGTCCCTGGCAATGAAGAGAATTAGTTTGTGTGGTGATGTGCTTCTTTTAAAAGGAACGCAAGCTGTAATTCATAGTGAACCCAGCCAATGGCTGAAGCAAGCTGACCTATTGCTCTTTGATGCATACTGGAGCGTGTGAAAGAAAAATGTGAATGACACAGCCACAAACTAATGGATGAAGTCTGGCTCAAAACCCCTTTAACTATTATACACATCATTTTTGTAAATCAAAAGGTCTTGGCTAACACAGACTCAAAAAAGCCAATCGGTCTAGCATTGCCTGCCAGGCTCTTATCTTTGAGAAGGAAGGCGAGAAAGAAAGAAAAAAAATAAAGAGGAAGACAAGAAAGAAAGAGGAGGGTAAGGAAGGCGAGAAAGAAAGAAACAAAGCAAGAGGAAAGAAAAAGAAGGTAGCAAAACAGCAGCATGCGCTATAGCATATTTTATTTGTTTTTCAATTCTTTATAGTTTTTTAATTCTTTATAGTCTTACAAAATGCGAACCATAGCACTTTATATATAGAAGTGTGTGTGAACATTGCCTGAAGAGTACGGTGTATAAATTAAAGGTAGAACACCAATCAAACATCTCAAGACTGTGATGATAAAATACAAATATGATAAGTATAGTTTGTTGTGGACTTTTCAACAAAGGAAGGTCTCTAGAAATCAGTTTTCCATGAGCAAAAATGCTATAAAGTGCACTTTGACTTATACGTTAAAAAGCTAAAATGAGGGATTAGTCCCAATGGTTGTAGGAATAGAGTTGCAGATTTTTGGGGCACTTGCAAAGAACAATTGAATACGTCTTTTTTACTGTCGGAAGAGAGGGAGCTCAAGTAGAAGTAAGTCAGATCATCTTAGGCAGTGGAAACCTGGGTATTGAAAGTTTGGGTTATTCTCCATGTAGAGTTTATGTGCGATCCAAGTGGTCTTGAATATGTCTGGCCTCAAGATAGCAAATTCAGAGCTCGAGGAGATCTACTCAGATCGTCTGGAATCTGTTCCAAAACTAGCAGCAGCATGTAAGGCAGCTTAAAGGAAAGAGAAGTGTTTTTGGGAATGCCGACTAGTATGGAGTTGCCATAGTCTAGCCTCGAGAGGACTTGATATTGAACCACTGTCTTAAAAGTATTTAAGGGTAAGAGAGGCATGATTCCACCGAGTAGCCTCAGTTGATAATGTAACCATTTGGCTAAGGCATTCATATGCATGTGTAAAGTAAAGTTCTTGACCAAAAAAGCCCAAATATTTGGCATTTTCCTCAGCGGCGGCTTCGAGGCCATTAAGCTATGCTGGACTGCAAGTTACATTTGGAACGGGAGAGTAGGAGGCATTTAGTTTCTTGGGTTTCAATTTTAGATGATTCAGACACATCCATGATGTGATTGTTCAGAGTTTTGACTATATAAGCTGTGTCCTTAGGGAATGAGTCTGCTGATAACATAGCATAGACCGGCGTGTAGCACAGAAGTTTGCCAGTTGAAGGCTATGGGTACTGGGTACACAGGCTTTTAGCAATTAGCTAAATTTAGTATTATATAGTGGCTAGCTGATTGGCTGCTTATGCTGTAATAGCTCTAAACCCAACCTTTACAAGTATGATCTTAGATTACAGAGTTTCAAGTCAGCACTGAGTCTTATGTGCAGTTTTGTCTGAATTTGTAAGATGTTGGTTAAGGAAGTGATGGTTGCCTTGAAAAAAATCTTTTGCACAAGTCACATTAATTTTAGGAGAATTATTATCCAATAAGCCAACCAATGCGGAGAGTCATGGGCAACTGACACTTGGTCAAATTTTCAGTAGGTAAGTAGCAGCCATGGTGTGGCATTTTGAATTAGTGGATTTCTGCACATGGCTTTAGTAGGTGATCCTAGAAATGATCTATTGCCAGAGTCCACTTTTTAGTGTATAGGGGGGCTGGTTGCTGGTACTTGATTGGTGGGTTACATAGATGACACATTGTTTTTCTCAAATTTTTACTGACAGAATCACCTTTAACAGACTGCTCCTATCTGGGTGTTTTTCATGATGGGTGTTGCAGCATTACCCGGCTATGAGCATGTTCATGTGGTCTCAGGCCAAAGAATTTGTGGTCATCAAGGTGTTAAAACTTTTTTCCTTAAAAAGCTAGAGTTCTCTCACCATGCAAAAATAGTACTATCTCTACTGCTAGATACTCGGTGCTCTAGTAAATCTACTGTGGGGATGGATGTTGCTCTTATGCGATTGAGTCGGAACCTCACACCATGGGTGTCAAAGACTTAGAGCAGCACACATGTGTGTAGCTTAAGATTGTGGGTGCTGGTGTCATTGGTCATTTGCCTGTATGGCTGAAAACTGTGATAGCTAATACATGCCCCCCCTCCCTCCTTTTTTTTTTATGGCTCAGGGCTGTTTATACTTGAACCATTCACTCTCATGTTTCTTTAGTTCATATTTGTGTGTACATTGACCGCCCTTCTCTTCCTGTTTCTTTGGCTTTCAGCTGAAAGGGTGAGCGCAGGTTCTGCTGTATCTCTACACAGCTTATCCTTAACCCTCAGTCCTTCCTTTCTTTCTGTAACTATGTTATGTTTTGTTACAGGCAGGGCTTTAAGTGGGATGAAAAAACTGGGGGGGTCTCTCAAAGGGGCGTGGCCAATGTAATTAAGGGCGTGGCTTAAAACACGCAAGCTAAAAATCTGTGCTTAGCATAGTGTGCCGCCCGACTTGTGTTTTGTTGTTTCTGTCTTTGCATCCAGATATATGATACAACAAGTAACATCATACCTACAAGAAGTCAGGACTATTGGCTTTGTCAATGGTTGTTAGTTGCATAAGATAAATAAGCAGCAACTATGGCTTGTATATAATATTGAAAAAGCTTCCACTTAAAGCCCTTTCAAAAAGAGAAGGGAAATCCAGAGAATAAATTTCTCTTTAAACCATTTCCCTTCCCCTACAACGCTCACCTGACATGACGTCATGCTGTAATTTCTCCACTAGTGAGAAGTGAGCAGTGTGAGCAGCGCACATCGATGTGCCTGCTGTCACTGCAGTCCGGAAAAAAAACGAACCGTCTGTGCCACGGCACAAAACCGAGCCTGCAGGGCACAAGTCCTATAAAAAGAAGTGGGGGAGACTGAAAATATGCAAATGACCTCATGACATCACGTGCTGAACCGGTCCCGGTGTCTGAAAATTACAACGGGACACGTTCAGCATATTTCTGTGGGGCTCAGCTTCTTGGCAGGGGGGACGGCGTCCACCCTGTGTAAAGAGCGGGGGGGATGCCGTGTACCTGTGTGTACCCCCGACTCGAGCCCTGGGAGCCCGATAGAGACCCTTTTCGAGGCCCCCTTTAAAAAAACTGCAGGTGCTCAGACTCGGTGAGACCCGGCCCACTTAAAGCCATGGTTACAGGTATTGGTATATCACATATTGGATACTAATATGGCCACTGGGTGCTTGTAGCTGTACAGCTTAAAACCCACTGCAGGAAGCCGGCTGCTCGTGAGGGCAAATTCTGCTTGACATTTTAATATTCGGTCGAACTAACAAACGTTACGGCCATTGCAGGTGAATGATAACCTGCTGTAACAATACTTTCTCCGTGCTATATAGCCTGATTGTATTGTCATTGAGAAGCATGATATGAAACCTCAATAAACAGATTCAAACAAAAAAAATCAAGTTACAGCCATATGAGGAGACGTCTTGGATTAAAGAGCACATTTTACTTTTATTTATTTGTGAGCACGCTATCATGAGAACGTTATTAACAAGTTATTTTTGCTATTACATATTTACGGTGCACATTTCTGTTTTTTTACCTTACCGCTTCCTTCTCTATTGAGTTTTCATTTTCTGTGAAAAGAATGGTTGCACTGCATGTGGTATCCACATTATGTCAGCACAAACCTTTGGTGATTGCTCACTGTTTGATTCTAATATCAAATGTGTTTACGGTTACCCCTGCCTAAGGGTCTGTACCTGAAATGCATTGGGAATTAATGAAGCAAGATGCCTTTTGAAGATATTTTTGTTCAACATATGAATGTTCAGTGGAACTCAGGCTTGACCACAGAGATTGTATATAACGCAGATTGATGCATTTAATCAATAATTTTAAAGTATAATTGGAGAACTTAAGCACACCTTTTGGTTTCAAGAATTATTCTTTTTTGATTAATGGTGAACAAAGCTCACTGGATTAATTTGTTGGTGCGCTTTGGGACTGGACAGCCTGCCGGCTGCCAGCGATCCTTGTGCATATTTTGTGTGTTTGGGGACAGAACACTCACCAAGACACGCACACCCACAAAAGCAGGCATTTGGTAAATGTTTGCTGTATTTTCTAGGAGTGTAGTGAACGGCTAACCGTTTGCTCTAACCCTCAGTTCTTCATTTCTTTCTATAAATGTTCTGTTTTGTTACAGGTATTGGTATATTTCATACCACTTACTAATATGGCCACTGGGTGCCTGTAGCTTCAAAAACCCACTGTAGGAAGCCGACTGCACTTTGGGGCGAATTCTCCAACCCCCGTGCCAAATCAGCTTCTAGTCCAGTTACACTTTCTATCTAGTCTGACTCTACACCTTAGTAGCGCAGGACTGAGACATAAGGCTTCTCTGGAGAAATTGTGTCAGGAACCAGCAGTACCCACACAAGAACGCACTCAGTAAGGCCCCAAACCAATTTAGAGAACTGGAAAAGTATTTTATGATTAAAATAAAACCATAGTGACATCAATTGGAGCAGTCATTACAAATATTTAGATTTCCTAAGTTTGATTCCATATTTGTTATCTCTTTTGTATATAGTCAATAAAAGTTCTTCTGTGTTCCTCCTAGTCCATGAGCACAGAATAACTCCCAGCTTCAGGCTGCCTCTTGCCTTCAGTCAGACTAGACTAGCCACATGAGTCAGAAGCCTTGTGTAGGCAGCCACAGTTCACAACTTGCAAACTCCAGGCAGTTAGTTTGGAGGTTTTCTTGGCTTGTCTTTCCATGGCAGACAGAGTTCGGCCCTTCCGAATGTGCCTAAGCCAGCAGGCTATGCTCCGCTGCCCCAGGTACACATTCAGTCTTTGGTGCTGACATCAAAGCCTTTGCCTTCCACTGGAAAGTTCTCCTTCCGGATACCAGATCACTCTGAGTTGAAGTTTGCTTTTATCACTCATTTTAAGTTCCATCAATAATCGTCCCAAAATCCAATGCTATACTAGTTACTTCTGGACATATGGTCAACTTCATTAGAAGAGTCTTATCTGATAGAGACTTCTAGCTACAGATCCTTTACCTTTGAGTTTGCTAGGTGTTGTCAGGCTGGATCCGGAAATGTTTGCTCGAGCAATACCCCTTGCACGCGCATTTGAGTGGCTGTATTGCTTTGCACTCCGAGATAATAGATAATACCACCCTCCCACACGGAGGCTTAAACACGACGAAGCAATAAAAACAACGCAACACCACCTGGAAAGGGATTTCACTTTTATAAAAGGAAACACATCAAAAACTGTATTCAGAATAAGGCTTGGGGTTTTATTTGTGCAACACTCTATAACAAGAAGGCTTTCCCAGGTGTCAAATTAAGAACATTCAAATATGTGTGTGTGTGTGTGTGTGTGTGTATATATATATATATATATATATATATATAAATACATAAATACAAACACACAGACGCGCGCAATGCATGGAATATACATGAAATAAAATGCAAGCAGATAACATGGTATGAAATTCAAGCAGATAATCAAGGACGTTCCGATCGAAAAAAACTATCCGGAATCGACGGGCAGCGAGGCAAGAAATGCAAAGGTCGGCGCCAGCACCCGAGAACATCTTCGACGAGGACGGAGATCTAGCAAGCGCCGAGGACTCGGATCAAGACGAACAACAATACTCGGAGCACGACTCTGAAAATTACCTCGAGGAAGGAGAACTAATCGTCGATCTTGAGGAATATGATCAAGACATCGTAGCGGTCGAAGACGACTCCGATGACGACGAGGGGCGAACCGTGAGTACACCGCCCCATATAGACACTACACCAATATCAGAGACTCAGGTCGAGGCATCACCAGCAGGCCTTAGCCGAGATCAACAAACTCGTTCTACAGCCCCGCCATACCGCCTGGCTAAGAACACACAAAAAGAGCCCTCTGAGACACGATATACGACACCGGTTCAATCGAAACTGAAACTCGTAGACAATACTGTCTTCGGACCGAATTACGTCGAACCGAAGGTGACTAAGCCGAAGGGCGTCGACCCGAAGGCCACAGTACCGATACAACCTTCGAAGCCAAAGACCATCGAGTCGACATCGAAGACCAAAGCTGTCGAGTCGACGTCGAAGCCGAAAGGCGTCGAGTCAACCTCGAGGCCAAAACACGTCGAATCGACACAAAAACAAAAGCACGTCGAGTCGACCCCCAGGAAGCACGTCGAATCGAGCAAACCAGCCTCAGGTATCGACAAGGGGAAAAAAACGGTCGACGAAAGCACAAGGCCTGCGCCCAAGACTACCGTCGACCCGAAACCGAAGGTGGACCAAAGTAAATCGGTCGAGCCGAAGCGCATCGAGCCGAAAAAGGGCATCGATCCAAAACCGCAGGCTCCAAAAACACCTAAGGACACTGTTGAACCAACAAAACCGCTCGGTCCGAAAAAGGTGGTGAAGCCAGCCAAAGACGTTCAACCGACAAAACCTGTCGAAAAACATCATAAACCGGTCCAACCACCAAAAGCGGTCGAAACAGCAAAAGGCGTCGACCCGAAAAAAGACAAACCAAAGGCTACAGCACCAAAACCAAGGACTGTGGAAGAGGAACTTATTCATCCAGATCCCTCCACAGAAGACCAGTCAAAACGGTATATTGACCCAAACACTGGTAAAGTGACTGTGTACACCAAAAAGAAAAAACCTCTGCCAACTGAAGACTTTTCTACAATTCCCCTAAAGAAGAAGAGAGACTGTGCTACCTCTCCTATATTCTTTGAACCTATCAGTCCAGCTATGCCTCATACCCCATATGCCCCAGCCTCACCTGCACGCTCTGACTACAACCCAGACGAAGATCAGGACGCAGATGTAGGGTTTGGTTAGCCACAAAACCCACTTGCAGACCCTCACTCACAGCCATGGGGTGGGGGAGGGGAACCAGACACTGAGGGGATTCTGCCCATTACAGACCCTGCAGTATACCCAACTAAGCCTTCACCCACAGAAGACACAGTAGCCTTTAATTCACTACTGGATAGAGCAGCAACCTACCATAATGTATATATGCACTCTGATGCTATTGAGAAAGACTTCCTCTTTCATACATTAACAACATCTGAGAGACATGTTAAAACACTCCCAATCCTAAAAGGCGTATTAAAACACGCAAGTGACATTTTTAAGGACACTGCTAGAGCAAGGGTCATAAACCCTAGAATTGAAAAGAAGTATAGGGCTGCTCCTATAGACCCTACATATATCAAGGGGCAGCTACCCCTAGACTCGCTAGTGGTATCCAACGCACGTACGCGTGCCAATTCCCAGACTTCTGGAGAGGCTGCTCCTCCAGACGAGGAGTCAAAAATCTTTGAGGCATCAGGTAAGAGAGTATCAGCTCAAGCAGCAAACTCATGGAGAATAGCCAACACACAGGCCTTGCTGGCCAGATATGACAGGGCGCACTACGACAGCTTGGAAGACATTCTCCAACACTTACCTGATCCTTACAAACAGCAGGCAGATGAACTCATACAAGAAGGAAAGCTCATCACCAATGCCTCAATTAAATGTGCCCTAGACGTGGCAGACACAGCTGCCAGATCCATCAATACAAGCGTGCTGCTCCGGCGCCATGCATGGCTTCGCATATCGGGCTTTAAAAATGAAGTCCAATCCACAATCCTTAATCAGCCAATCAACACAGATTTTTTGTTTGGTCCAGCAGTTGACTCAATTCTGGACAAAATGAAAAAAGATGCTGAAACTGCGAAGTCTATGGGAGCTCTCCAGTCCCAACAACACCGGGGCTCCTTTCGTCGCTCCAATTATAGAGGAGGAGCGCGTAATAATACATCACAGCAATCCTCCAACTACAAGAGTAACACACAATCCGCATACAACAAAAACACCAACAGGGGTGGATACAGAGGAAACAACACCAAAGGAAGAGGTCGTGGAGGCAATGCAAATAGATCCTCCACTAACACCAAGCAGTGATTTCTTACCACTACCCCTAGACCACATAACACCAGTCGGGGGAAGAATACAACACTTTCTGCCAGTCTGGTTAAATATCACAACAGACAAGTGGGTCAGGCAAATTATCCAACATGGCTATTGCCTCGAACTCACCTCACCTCCACCCAACATACCACCCGTGCACCGTCCAATGTCTCAGGAACATATAACGCTACTACAGCAAGAGGTCATCAGTATGCTGCAAAAGGGGGCCATAGAACCAGTCCCACTACAACATCAGGGAACAGGAGTATACTCTCTATACTTCCTTATTCCAAAAAAGGACGGGTCTCTCAGGCCAAAATTGGACTTCAGGCCCCTCAACCTGTACATTCTGTCGGAGCATTTCCACATGCTCACTCTCCAGCAAGTCTTACCATTGCTTCGCCAGGGAGACTTCTTAGCAACCTTAGACCTCAAGGACGCATACTTTCATATACAAATACACCCTGCTCACAGAAGTTATTTAAGGTTCACCATTCAGGGACAGCACTACCAGTTCAAAGTCCTACCATTTGGTGTCACAACAGCTCCAAGAGTGTTCACCAAATGTCTAGCTACAGTGGCAGCACATCTCAGACGGCAACACATCCATGTGTACCCCTATCTGGACGATTGGCTAATACACGCGCCAACAGCCCAGCAATGTGCCAATCACATGTCAAAGACCATACATCTCCTGCACAATTTAGGATTCTCACTAAATTACCCAAAATCACATCTACAACCCTCCCACGTCCAACAATACCTGGGAGCAACAATAGATACACTGGCAGCAAAAGCATATCCCAACACAGCACGGATCAAGGGAATGCAAACGTTGATACAAAAATTCCGACCCCAACACTCACTACCAGCTTGAGTGTTTATGCAGCTAATAGGCATGATGGCCTCGTGCATATTCATAGTCCCTCATGCCAGGCTACATATGCGTCCGCTCCAAGAAGGCCTAGCAAGGCAGTGGAACCAGGCTCATGGGCAATTAAAGGACCTAGTGTTGGTGACCAGTCGGGCATACAACTCTCTGCATTGGTGGAATCCACAAAACCTTTGCATGGGACGACTGTTCCAAGAGCCTGTCCCACAAGTAGTGTTAACCGCGGACGCATCCCTGATGGGATGGGGAGCCCATGTCCTACACTACACAGTACAGGGACTCTGGACTGTACAGCAAAAGAAAATGCATATCAACCTTCTGGAGTTGATGGCAGTCTTTCTAGCACTGAAAGCTTTCAAAACACACTTATGCAACAAGGCTGTGTTGATCCGGACGGACAACATGACAGCTATGTATTACATTAAAAAACAAGGAGGGACACACTCACCACAGCTGTCACACCTAGCTCAAGCAATGTGGAAATGGGCCATTCAGAGGAACATGTTTCTCATGGCAGAACACCTCCTAGGCAAGGACAATCAGGTAGCCGACCTGCTCAGCAGGCACAGCCAACAGATACACGAATGGGAAATTCACCCCAAAGTGCTCCAACCATTCTTCCGGAAGTGGAGACACCCGGAAATAGATCTGTTTGCCACAAACGAAAACGCAAAATGCCAGTACTTTGCCGCCAGGTTCCCACATCCGCAATCGCAGGGCAATGCGATATGGATGAACTGGTCAGGCAAATTTGCGTACGCTTTTCAACCAGCTCCATTAATCCGCTAGTGGCACGCAAAATGCGCCAACATTCTTTGACAGTAATCCTGGTTGCTCCCACATGGGCGAGGCAACCATGGTACACAACGTTCCTAGAACTGTCAGTGGTGCCTCATCAAAGACTGTGACTCACACCCAGTCTTCTAACTCAGAACCATGGCGAAATCCAACACCCAGACCCGCAACAGCTGAACCTAGCGATCTGGCTCCTGAAATCCTAGTGTTTGGATACCTCAACTTGCCTCCAGACTGCATGAATATTATCAAAGAGGCAAGAAAACCCACTACCAGAGCATGTTATGCATCAAAGTGGAAACGTTTCGTCATTTACTGTAATAACAATTACATTAACCCACTTGATGCTTCCACTCAAAACATCATTTGCTATCTCTTGCACCTACAACGTTGCAATTTAGCCTATTCATCCATCAGGATACATTTAGCTGCGTTAGCAGCATATCTGCAAACAGGCAACACCTTTCACTATTTAGGGTGCCAGCAATTAAAGCGTTTATGGAAGGACTTAAACGCGTCATTCCTCCAAGACACCCACCTTCACCAGCCTGGAATCTAAACGTTGTTTTAACCAGACTTATGGGACCACCTTTGAACCACTACACTCATGCGAACTACAGTTTCTTACTTGGAAGGTGGCTTTCCTTATTGCCATTACTTCGCTTCGAAGAGTTAGCGAGCTGCAAGCCATAACTATTCAAGAGCCATTCATTCAAGTACATGCAAATATACTAGTTCTGAGAACAAACCCTAAATTCATGCCAAAGGTGGTATCCCATTTCCATATAAATCAAACTATAGAACTGCCAGTGTTCTTTCAGCACCCACAGACAGTAGCTGAAAGGGCCTTGCATACTCTAGATGTAAAAAGAGCTCTGCTATACTATATAGATAGAACTAAGGCATTTCGAAAAACAAAACAGTTGTTTGTTGCTTTCTCACCACAACACAAAGGCAACCCTATTTCAAAGTCAGGTATAGCCAGATGGATCGTTAAGTGCATTCAGATATGTTATTTAAAGGCAAAACGCACCTTAACAGTTCCCCCTAGGGCACATTCCACACGCAAGCTAGGGGCATCCATGGCTTTCCTAGGAAATATTCCTTTACACGAAATTTGCAGAGCAGCCACATGGTCAACCACACATACATTTACAAAACACTATTGTGTAGATGTACATTCAAAACAGCAAGCTGCTGTAGGCCAGGCTGTTCTCAAAACTCTCTTCCAGACTGCTGCAGCTGACACAGGTAGCCACCGCTAGGGGAGATACTGCTATACATTCTATGATATGAATTCAGCAGCCCACATGCCTCGAACGACATATGCTACTTACCAGTATGCATCTGTTCTTGGCATGTAGGGCTGCTGACATTCATATCGCCCACCCACCTCCCCGGTGCCTGTCGCAGCTGTAGCATTCACTCTTTGCATGGCCATCTCTTACTTAAACTCCATCTCTGCCACAATGGCGAAAAACTATCTGGGGATGGAGAGGATGCCCATGCGCACTGTAGTCCGAGGGAGGAGCCACCTATCTCGTGATACTTCGAAGACTCTTCCAGGACAACAATGTGCAATCATCCGGACCCAACACTAGGTGGCGATCTATGCACAGATATGAATGTCAGCAGCCCTACATGCCAAGAACAGATGCATACTGGTAAGTAGCATATTCCATACACTAAATACATCAGATGATTACAACCACTGAAGACAATGAAAACACCTGAGATGATTATAAGCATTGGAGACTTGGATGTTCACACAAACTCACTCGCACATCACAAAGTCAATATTAAAAATCAAAATACCTCCCTGATCGTTCACTCAACATCCTTGTCAACTCAAGCCGACGGAGTCCTTATGACAGCCCAGGCAGGATTCTCAACTGGGATCCACGTTCCCTTGTGACGACAAGTCTGCCCCCACAAGTGAGCTCCTGTCTTGGTGCCAAGATCCCCGCCTTTAATACCTTTCACTCAATCCGGGGCGTAGGTTCTAGAAACCTCGCCCCCTTTCTTCTGTTACGAAAAACCGAGATGACCGTACTAGTCAGTGTCACGGTCAAGCTAGAAGCTGGCCAGGCCCCTGTATTTTGACTCTGAAACAGAGCTGTACATTCCACACATTTCTCTGGCAACAACAATCTTTGCTCCGAAAGACACCAAGCACCCTTCCCCCACATTATCCCAGCAAAGCTTACAAAAGCCTCCATCCAGCAGAAAACAAAACAACCTTGAATGTGAATAGCCTAAACAACTCGAGTGATCTGGGGGCCTGCCTGTGTGCGCAAAAGCTCAAGTTAGCTGACAGAATTCAAGCTGACATGAGGGCATGTCACAGCCAATAATAAGAATGTCATGATACTTCCCAATGTACAACACAATGCACGTTTGTGCACCACTGCCTATTGCACCACACACTTCATCTTCCAATGTACAACATAATGCACATTTGAGCACCACTGCTTATAACACTACACTCCGAGACCAAGAAGGGCATTCCACATCTCTCTCTTTTGCTCTCTCTCATATGCTTCCGTTTGGAACAGAACGTGTGGGATGTGCGTTTGCACATCCCACACGTTCTGTTCCTGGCAAGGCTGTTCTACTCTGTGAAAGCTCTCACCCTAAACTACAAAGATTACACAAAAGAAATCTACAAAGAAAAAGGCGCACGTGCAGGGAAAAATGATGTCATACATTCAAGGTAGGGTAAAATAAAACACCAAAAGTCAATTTAAAAAAATGGTAGTCGCAGGTCATCATGTAGTTTCAATACATAGGAGTGCTCTAGCACCACAGTGGCTCCATTCGGCTCCGCGTGAAGTACTCGGTTATGACGTCGTGGGCACCTATATAGGCACCACCCAGGCTCGCAGACGTCGGATCTTTTCTTTCTGCGCCAGTTAAGCGCCGATCCGGCAAGAGCTACTTCTCTGTCGCTTTTTGACAGGCTTTTTTAAAACTTTTTGTCGACTTCAATATTTTTTCTAACATTGTGTGCAAGGATGTCTTTGAGGAAGACCGGGTTTAAACTGTGCAGTGCCTGTCACCGCATGATGTCGGTTACTGACCCTCAACTCGTTTGCCTCTGGTGTCTCAAGCACGACCACAATTCGAAGTCATGCTCTGACTGTCGGGCTATGGCTCCGAAGGCCTTGCTGGAGCGAGGTATGAGGCTCCGTGCGGCCTGGCTGTCTACACGATCCAGCAAGACTCTGCGGAGGTCCCTGCCTCGATCGAAGAAGAGGTAGTTGCGGGACCGCAACAGGAGCCCAGAGCCCTCTTCGTCTCACTCGAGGTCTTCGGGACACTCGGGGTAGAGGCACAAGAAGAAGTCGTGCAAGCGGACTTCATCTTCGCCTCGATTGTTGTCCGTCAAGGAACGAGGTGAGGAGCACCGGCACTCTAGGCACGGTTCTGTGGAGCTGGAGCAAGGGTCGACTTAGTACCTCCCTCCCTTTACAGGAACTGGAGGGACACCCGCTCAAATGAAAGAATTTTATGAGATCTTGCACTGCGTTTTTGAGCGGGCCGACCCCTCTGGTGAGCTCTTGGGGCCCCCGGGGTCGGAAGGGGCCCCCCGGGGTCAGAAGGAGCCCCATTGCATTAACTACCATCAGCTCCGGCCACGGTGCCGGTGGGGCCTCAGGGATCTGATCGGGGACCACGCCGGTCGTGCCATCGCGACCTCCCCGATGTCAGACCCGAAGTAAGTGCCACAGGTGCCTGCCCTCTCCTTATCCCCGGCAAGGGTGTCGGAACTGCGTCAAACAACGCCGATTCCGATGTCGATTGAACCCAGGGGTTCTATGTTGTCGCCTGAACACTTTGAAGATGTTTTAGGGTCTGAAGAAGAATGGGAGGGGTCCATGGACCCTTTGGAACACCAGGATGTCTCTTCAGAGCAGATGGACTGGTATGGGGAACTGGGGGAGGTCAGTGACCTTGACACTTCAGAGGAGGGGGCATCTTATGCCATGTTCATTAAGAGGGAAGCCGAGGTCCTCCGACTAGAGCTGCCCTCCATGCAGGTCCAGACTAATCTGACCGAAGTGCTTCAGCCTGGAGCTTCCACCTCTAAACCCCTTTTGCCCTTCAATGAGGCACTAACTGATGTCCTTCTAGGCATGTGGTTTAAGCGTAGCACAGGGGCTCCTGTGAATAGGACAGTTGCGCGCCGCCATCGCCCAGCTCTGGGCGACCCAAAGTTCCTCAACCAACACCGCACCCCTGAAAGCTTTGTGGTGCAGGCTTCTACATCCCAGGTGCGTTCTTTTCCGCCCCTCCGGACAGGGAATCCAAGAGGCTTGATTCACTTGGTAAGAAGATGTTTTCTTCCTCCAGCTTGGCATTGCTGTCGGTGAATACCGCATGCTTATTGGGCCGTTTCTCCCACTCCCTTTGGTAGACGGTTGCACAAGTCCCGGAGAAGGGCTGGGCTGTGCTCTCTCAAGACAGGAGAGATGCAGCAAAATTAGCCATGAGGTGTGGCCTTAACATAACTGATTCGCTGGGCAGAGCAATTTCTTCGATAGTGCCTTTGAGGCGCTAAGCCTGGCTTAGGACAACTGGCTTCTCGGGCGATGTTCATGCAAATTTGATGGACATGCCATTTGATGGAACCTGTCTTTTTGGGGAGAAGGCAGACTCAGCCCTAGTGAGGTTGAAAGACTCTCGAGCTGCGGACAGATCCTTGGGCCTCTCTTCTGCACCTCGTGGCCAATCTAGGTTTTGCTCCTTTTGTGGCAACAGATGGGTTTTCAGCCACGTCAATCCTATCTCAGCCACTGTCCTGCGCAGACCTCTGAAGTTGTGCGAGGACATAGACGCGGTACATTCCGACCAAGAAATGGAAGCCAGAAGTCGGCAGCCACCCTGCCCTCGGCAGCCGCAGTCTCCAAGCACTCCTATTCTGACCCTGCAAGACCACACTACTCCAGTTGTGAATCAGTCATAAGCTCCCCCACTGGAGGTCCAGACCATCGGACAAGTGGGTCTTGCAGATCATTCAGGAAGCTATTCTCTGCCTTTCCTTTCTTTTCCTCCTCCAATTCTGCCAAATAAAGAACGGCTGGTGGAGGATAATTTAAAATTGCTTCAGGATGAAGTTACAGCTCTATTGGCAAAGGGAGCTATAGAAAGGGTCCCATATTTAGAAGAAGGCAGTGGCTGTTATTTCCGCTACTTTCTGTTTGCGAAAAAGAACAAAGGGTTGCAGCCCATTTTAGATCTTCGGATCGTCAATGTCTTCCTCAAGAAGTTCAAGATGCTCGCTCTAGCTCAGGTCTTGTCTGCCCTAGACCAAGAAGGCTGGATGGTAGCGTTGGACCTGCAGGACGTTTATTTTAACATCTCCATCCTGCTGGGCCACAGGCGTTACCTGTGGTTCAAGGTAGGCTGCAAGCATTTTCAGTTTACCATGCTCCCCTTCGGCCTTACCAGTGCCCCTCAGGTGTTATCCAAGGTGATAGTGGTGGTCGCAGCTCATCTGCGCAGGTTAGAGGTGTCAGTGTTCTCCTACCTCGACAGCTGGATCTTCAAGGCGTCCTCACTCCAGGCTGTCATTTCTCAGCTTCAGACTACGGTGGACATCCTGCATTCACTGTGGTTCTCTATAAATGTGCGAAGGTCACACCTGACTCCTTCTCAGATGCTCCCTTTCATCGGAGCTGTTCTGGACACAGTGCAGTTTTGGGCCTATCCTCCGAAGCAGCGCGTCCAGGATATTCAGGTTATGATTCAGATGTTTCAGCCTCTATCCTGGATTTCGTTGAGACAGACTCTGACTGTTGTGCTTTATGGCCTTCGGCATCCTGTTGGTAAAGCATGCCAGGTGGTGTTTGCAGGCTCTGCAGTGGGACCTTAACTTCTAGTAGGCAAAGTATCAAGGACATCTCACTGATGTGGTCCAGATCTCGGAAGGAACTGCGAGAGATCTGCCTTGGTGGTTGACGAACAGGGATTGGGTCAATGGCAGACCACTCTCCATTCCCCAACCAGAGCTTGCTGTTGTTGCAGATGTGTCACTTCTGGGATAGAGGGCAGTCTGGGCAATGTGGAGATCAGGGGACTCTGGTCTCTGGCAGAGTCGGAGCTCCACATCAGTTTGCAGGAACTTTGAGCAATTCGGTTGGTATTGAAGGCATTTCTTCCACCTGTCAAGGGGAAGTTAGTGCAGGTATTCATGGACCACGCCACTGCCATGTGGTACTGCAATAAGCAAGGTGGGCTGGGGTTGTGTACCCTTTGTCAATAGGCCCTGCGTCTCTGGACATGGCTATAACAGCAGGGCATAACCCTGGTGGTTCAACACTTGGCATTTTCTCTGAACTCCAGGGTGGACAAACTCAGCCGTCGATGCCTAGCAGATCACGAACGACATCTGCAGTCGGAGGTGGTGCAAGGTCTCTCTCATCAGTGGGGAGATCCTTGGTTAGATCTGTTCATCTCTGAAGAGAACATGCAGCGTGATCAATACTGCACGCTGGAGTTTCAACAGTGGCTATCGTTAGGTGGGGCCTTCAGTCATGAGTGGAGCTCAGGCCCGCTGTACACCTTTCCGCCCATACCACTCCTGCCCAGGGTTCTGAAGAAGATCAGGAGAGACCGGGTCCAGGTCATTCTTGTGGCTCCAGACTGGGCGAGGAGAGTCTGGTATCTAGATCTTCTGAAAATAAACACTGATATTCCGAAAAGGCTGCCCCTTCGGGAGGATCTTTTGTCTCAGCAGCAGGAGAGGGTCCTCCACCTGAACCTGTCAACTCTGCGCCTCCATATGTGGAGATTGAGCGGTGGCAGTTGATGACTTTTGACTTTCCTCCCGAAGTATGCAACGTTAGCCAGGCGGCCCTCCACTAAAAGGGTATACGCCTGGCGTTGGCAGAAATTTGTATTATACTGTACAGAAAGGTCTATTATCCCTCTTTCTGCTTTTCATTCTTCTGTTCTTCTATTCATTCTAACCCTTTCCCAACAGGGATCTGCTTTGGGAACTCTCAAGGGTTATCTTTCTACTCTATCCACTTTTTTGTGGCTGCCAGACCAATCCTCTCTCTTTAGGTCTCCGAATGTAAGTAGGTTTTTGAAGGGCTAGCTCACTTGTTTCCGTCTATTCCCTTTGTTACGCCGCAGTGGGACCTTAATTTGGTCCTCATGTATCCTATGTGTGCTCCCTTCAAGCCTTTACATAACTGTCCCCTCCGGCTGCTTACCGTCTAGACAGACTTCCAAGTGGCGATAACATCTGCCCCGAGGGTGAGTGAGTTGTAGGCACTATCTTGTATGCCTCCCTACATGATGTCTTTTCCAGACAAAGTGGTGCTTCGCACCTGTGCCTCATTCTTGTCGAAGGTGGTGACCCTATTCCATCTGGATCAGTCTATCATGCTGCCTACCCTCATTGCTCCTTCGCATCCCTCTAAGGAAGAGGAGCGTCTCCACTGCCTGGACCCAAAAAGTGCATTGTCGTTCTACCTTGACCACACATAAAAGTTCCTGGTGGACGACCAACTCTTTCTGGGGTATGTGGGGGCTAAGAAGGGACGAGCAGTACAGAAAAGGATCATCATCTCGCTGGATCGTCCTCTTCATTAAGATCTGCTATGCTCTGGCTTAAAAGCTTCAATAACAACAAAGGGTATTGCTCATAAGCAGCAAGGCTGAGCAATTATGAACCTGGAACCAAATGGAAATGCCAATGCTGCTACTTATTCTGAATCAACAATTGAGAAAGATGTGTGAACAAACAATCACTACATCTTTAAGCTCATTAGTAGCCTTTTTTTGCTTTTTTCAACGCAATCAATTTTGTCAAAAGAATTTTTTAATATACACAATGTATAAACCACTGTCCCCACAAATACTATATAAAAATACATAACATACATACAAAAATTCATACCATTCTCACCATCTCACTCATACATTCCATCTACATCACAAATATTAATTCAATCCCAAACCAAACAATATTGCTTTTCAGAGTCTTCTAATATTAGAAAAAATGACTATACAATTTATACAACAATTTTGTCTTTTTAGATGAACCGCATTCATTTGGAAAGGATCCAATTCAATAAACATAATCTATAACAAGCAAAATGTTTGGTTAATCCATGGTCTACGCGTTTCAAACCCGGTGAGTAGGGGGTTCTCATCAGGACCAAACCTCACTCTAAGTGAGTTTCAAGAAACCATAATCCATAAATGAATTGTTTCAGCGGTGAATATATATATTTTTTTTGTAGTGCCACTCTGATTTTAGTCCAAGCGATGGTGGTGTGGGTGTCTCAAGCACTAATTGGGTGGTTCTTGCCCGTTGAGTTATGGAGTGGAGGACGCTCTGTGTTTCATGGTGGTGCTTCTCCCAAGTGTGCTTGTTTTTCCGAAAACCGCTTCTGGGTGTTCCAGACGCTGTGGCCAATGAATGTGCCTAGCTAAAAAAGCAGCCCACTGAGGGATTAAAGGCCCATTTCACATGGGGAAAGGCTGCGACTACGTCCTTGACTCGGGATGTGTCCCAGTCCCGGACATTTGTCAGGCAGCAGCGTGGGCATCTCTTTGCAGATGTTTGCTAAGCACTACTGCCTGGACAGTCTGTTCCGCCGGGACTGGAATTTTGCTTGTTCGGTCCTGCACGACTTCCTAGTGTAAGATATTGTTATGTTATATATGTTATGTTATATATTATCTTTTATAGCGCACGGCTACTCAAAAAGAGTGTTCCTGCGCTTTATTGAAAACCTGTATCAGGGTAACACAACACAGCCAGAAAAAAAACCCCACAAATCACAGAATACTAAAACTGAATAAAATAGCCTAGAGGGCGAAAAGCCAAGTTTTGAGGCCCTTCCTAAAAGAAAACAAATTAGTGACACCGCGAAGAGCCAGAGGCAAAGTGTTCCAAAGCCGTGGTGCTAGCAACCCAAAGGAGCGGCCTCCAATACGAGCCCTTTTTACGCGCGGGACCACCGCAAGAAGTAGAGATTCAGATCTTAGGGATCGGGCCGGGTGGTAATAAGCGAGTCTCCTTTGGAGATACTGTGCTCCCACAGCATGAAGAGCCTTATGGGCCAAGGTCAAGGCCTTAAAAATTATCCGCTTCCGGATAGGCAGCCAATGGAGCGACTGCAAAAGACTAACAGCACTGACTCGCCTGTTTAGGCCATAGATCGCCCTTGCAGCCGAGTTCTGGACGACTTGCAGCCGCTGCAAAAGATATTCCGGCAGGCCCAGATAGAGTATGTATGTATGTATGTATGTATATTGCGACTTATATAGCGCACGTATCACCCGAAGGTATCAAGGCGCTTGCTTAGGGAACCCGTCCTGGTATTCCCCTGTGAGATACCCCGGCAGGGTATCCACAAGGTGAAAGCCAGGCATCCCGCCGCGAGGGGCCGTAGTGGAGATTAAGCAAGCTATTGCCCAGAGTCGCAGAGTGTGACCCCGTGAGTCGAGTAGGCACCGGAGCGAGAATTGTCGAGTCCGTGGAATTTTTGAGCCCGAGACCCACCGAGGCGGGGAATCGTACCCTGGTCCACGGCCAATCTCAGCTTCCGGGTCTGCCGCCTCTAACCACTGAGCCACGCTTCTCTAGAGGACGTTGGCATAGTCCAATCTTGAACCGATCAGGGCCTGCACTGTCGTCTTCCTGTGCTCCTCTGAAAGTAGAGGCAGAAACTTCCGGAGCATCTTGAGGAGACCGAAGCATGTTCCCGTCCGACCAAGGATCTGAGATCTTAACGTCAGACCCTTATCTATCTTGACCCCCAAGTTCTTAGCCAGCTGGGAAGAGCAAGACGGAGGGAACATGTTTTCAGGCCACCATGCCTGCCAATCCGGGTCTGAGGGACAGCCGAAGAAGAGTACCTCAGATTTATCTGAGTTGCACTTGAGGCTGTTCAGCTGGAACCATTTAAAAACAGCCCCAAGGCACTCACGGATACTCTCTCCATCAAAATCTTCTCCTTTCCTACACAAAAAGAGGAGCTGGGTATCATCGGCATAGGATACGATCTGGGCCCCAAAGGACTCAGCCAAGGCCGCCAGAGGGGTCATAAAGATGTTAAAAAGGGTCGGGCTCAACACAGAACCCTGCGGAACTCCGACTCCCAATGGCGGCATCACGGCCGAGCTGGATGAGGCCCAGACCGTTTGCCGGCGGCCAGCCAGAAATGATCTAAACCAGTTGTACACCGTCCCCCTCAGACCGATTTCATGAAGTCTGGAGAGGAGACCCTCATGGGGACGGTGTCAAAGGCCGCCGACAAATCCAACATGACAAGCATGGCTTTACCTCCCGAGTCCAGTGCCTCTTTAATGGCTTCCGACACCTCCAACAGCACCGTCTCGGTGCTTAGGTTGGGGCGGAAGCCAGATTGAGTAGAATGCAGTACAATATGGGACTCCAAAAAATTGGAGAGCACCACATGCACATGCTTCTCCAAAATCTTCGTGAGCGCAGGGAGAAGAGAGATAGGCCTATAATTGGCCAGGACTTCCGAATCTAGACTAGGCTTCTTAAGCAAAGGGATGACCATTGCCTGCTTCCAGGCCTGCGGGACCACCCCCAGCCTCAAAGAGAGGTTCAGGAGCGGGTTCGCCAGCGGATTTATAACTTCCGCCATTTTTGCCAGAAATTTGGCAGGGCATGGGTCAAGAGGGGACCCAGATTTAAGATTGCCCATGAATGCCAGTGAGGCAGGAACTGAAATAGTTGGAAAGGCTGCCAAGACTGGACCCATAGGGGCCTGAAAAACTGATCCATCTTCAGGACTGGCTGAGACAACCGCCGCCAACCGAGGGAAGGAATCTTGGATAAGCTTTATCTTGTTAGTAAAAAAACTTGCAAGATCAGAGGCCCAGGACTCAGAAGGAGCAACCTGCGTAGCATTAGATCGAGGAGCCGTAAATTCCCTGACGATTGTAAAGATCTCTTTACAGGAATTAGAAGCGGCCTCAATCCTCCTAGCAAAATAGCCTTTTTTTTTTCCCGGAGGATATCCTGATGGTAGGTTTTGACCGCGATCCTATATGCAGACCTTGCCTCAGGGTCGTACTGTGCGCGCCTGGCTCTTTCAGCTACCTTGCACTGCCGTCGAGAAATCGACAGCACAGCAGTGAACCAAGGAGCCGAGACCCACTTAGATGTTACTCAAGGGGCCATCACTGGGGCTAGATCGTTTAGCCTGTCCAATAGCCATGCTTGCAGGGAGTCTACATCCCTCTCTAGATCTCCCGAGAGGGGACAAGGATGGTCTAAAGCAGCCTGCGCTAGCATGTCTGGCGTCACCCGATGATACGCAACGAACCACAGGGATGGTATGGCTTGGGTATCTAATTGCAAGGTAAGGAATCTGCAGATAGAAGTCTATATCAGATGAACAAGTTACTTACCTTCAGTAAAGCATTATCTGGTAGAGACTCCATCTAGTGGCAGATTCCTTACAGGCCCTTCCATGCCTCCCCAATTTGCTGACTGATTTTGTTAGGACTAGTGTTACTCCCATTTTTAGGGCCCTAGTTTTGCACACATGTTCGTCAGTTACTTTGTGCTTCTAACATGAAAAAAACAAAAAGTACTGACATCCGCCCGCCTGGGTGGCACCTATATAGGTACAGCGACGGCGTAACCATCGATACTGATGATGTCACTCGGAGCCGAATGGAGACCCCCCCCACCCGGCACGCGCAAGGGGTTTTGCTTGAGCAAAAGTTTCCGGATCCAGCCAGACGCTTGGGAAATTCAAAGGTAAGGAATCTGCAGCTAGAGAGTCTACTAGATAATGCGTCACTGAAGGTAAGTTACTTGTTCTTCGGTCCCCAGTGGTGACACAAAGAGATTGCCTCGCTGTGGTGCTCAGTTTGAAACATGTGTTTTCTGGCATAAGCTGTTATAAGCCCTCCCATTGTTTCAGCAGTCTCTCCTCTGCGTCCAAGTTCTGCACCACCCATGTTTGTCTTGCTATCTTCCAGACGTGTTCAGGCTCTGTCTCTTAGGAAATTCACAAGATTTAGCTCATGTGGCTAACAAGCCACACACAACCTCTATCCACTTCTTTAGTTTTAGGGGTCTTAGTCCAAGTGGCAGGCAGCAGACTTCTTCACCACATGAAATATACCTGTGAAAATAACCAGCTTTAATCTCTAACACTATCCGATATAGACAAAAGCAGTAGAGATTGGACGGGGAAGGTGGGTGTCCATACCCTAATCCTCCATCCCCAGCCACTCTGGCATTCACTATACATTTTTCACATCTGTCTGAAAGTCTATAAAGTGAGTGGTTAGTTAAAAGCTTTCAAAATGTAATCTCTGTTAACGATGCTGCTCCTAGACAAGGGGTTACATTCGAAGCCCCCATGGAAAGTTGGTCTCTCCTGAAGTGGTTTGATGACCCATGGCCATGTCTCTACACTCCTAAGAAAAAACTATCCCGAATAATAGTTTTCTCCATTCTAGCATCCAAGCTCCTCTTGCCCTTTGAAGCTTCACTGCTGCAGGGGGCCTAGCCCCCTGCACATTGCTTCGCTATCTCATCATGGTGTCTTGCCTTCCAGGGATGTGGTGTCGATCCCCTCCCCTCAGCCTCTGGCCCCCGTGGCTTTCTTTAAAGAGAATCCACTGCTGCTACTTGATGCAAGGACAGATGTGTTGCACTCCTGCAGCTCAGGTGTTACGTACAGTGCATTTATGTGCACTTACAAGTAATCATACGATGAGATTTACAGTTTTTATAGGGTTTTAATAGAAACACACGCACTGAGAAGCCATTTAGTGATCCCTGTATGCGCCGAGTAAGGATACCAACAGTCCAAAATAAACAAGGAAGCAGAGGACGCGCCATAAGGGGTGCAATTTCTCACACCCATATTTTTGCATTTTGTTATGTTATGTTATATTAAGGATACTTCTGTAGTAGGGGGATCTCTGTGTATAGTCCTAATCCAGTGAATAGTCCCGCCCATGTGCGTGGACCCCGGAGCAATCATAATAATCTCTTAAATTGTCTTCATTGCAGTCCTGCATAGACACTTAAGAGAAGATTAAAGACAATAATGCAGCCTGTACCTACAAGGCTACACTGCCCAGTACTTCAACTAGAAAGGCCAAGGATATTTCACCAACATACATTTACCATAATGTGTCCAGTTCCATCCATAGAGAAACTTCCCCTTCACAAAATCCTTGGAATGATAGAGAGGAAGGGATGGACAGACAAGCCTCCATAGGCTGCCATTATGTGTCTGAAAAAGGAATACCGTGCCTTTAAGGAACTCTCTAGAGACCCTCGGTATCCCAGCATGCACAGCCAAGTCCTTTTACTTTCAGTTCTTTTTTCCGGCTTCTAAAGCATACGTACACCATACGGTTTCATGGCACTGGAATCCAGGAACACTACCGCTAAGTGATTCATTCATACGCCTGGCGGAAGAGCCAGGTCTTCAGAAGTTTCCTGAATTGGAAATATGATGTCATCAATCTGATGTCCAGAGGAAGAGAGTTCCAAAATTTCTTGATGTACATTTCTATCTGGATCTAGGAGATTGGGTGTTAGTTGGTTAGCGTGTGTGTGCCTGGATGTTTTTCAAATGCAATAGCGTGTGTCTGTATGTGTTCTCATGAATGGCTAAAGCTGCAGGAAAGGACGCTTGTGTGTGCAGTTGAAAGCAGCACAGTGCCAGTTTATTGCCTTCGGTGTTTTTCAAGATTTTTTAAAAATATTTGTTTTCCGAATTTATATAACACATGCACTTACTTCTATCCAGGATGACGATACCTAAACATGCGTTAGTTAGTCTTACAGCAATAACTTTTTTTCCCCAAAAAGCTATGACCGTTAAACATTTGCCCGAGGGTCAAGTTGGAATGATGTGATTTACAATACGCAATTCTCACTGGGTTCGAGGCCAGGCCTCCTGTACTCAGCCCATGTCCGAGCAGCACGCTCGCTTCGTCGTAGAGAGCAGCAGGCACGTTCTGCTGTTTGGAGCATCATTGTGAGAGTTGAAGCCGGGAGAAGGTCTTCTGTTATTATTGAGTAACATAATACCAATGGTCTTGCGATAGGACCGCATCATCTAGGATGGGGGTCTGCAATTGTCAGGAAGCGCCTGGGTGGTCCATGTGATGTTGTGCATGTTTTAGCACTGGTTTCTGGATCATATGCCTCGGAGGCGAATGTCCTGTATGTGTTCAGCTCCACGAGACAGCAATGCATGTTCATTTGATGTTGGTGCATGCCACTGATGTTGAGAGCTCCTCGTTTGTGGGTCCAAGCGCTTGTTGCATTTAGCTCTGCTACCTATACTGAAGTGTTATATACTGAAGGTGTTGGAGCACACTGGTTGTGATATGTGTAGTGGAAGAGGACCAGATCACCGATTATACGGCTCTTGGTGCTGTGCTATTTTCATGAGTGTAGTTGTGGTGCTTCTAGTGAGTTTTAATGACTCTCTCATTCTCTAGACAACATGTCATCATCTGTGTGGTTGTTGCTGTGTTGGGGTTCTGTTGGCCGTGTGCTAGTTTTTAGGTGTTGAGCGGATATGAATGTGTTTAATGCAGTTGAAAGGCACTACGGTGCTGAATGTGTAATTTAGGTGCTATATTCAGTACATGACTGTGGCGATGGTGCATCTGGTGTACGCTGTTGACCATGGCGCTAAATACTAGTGGATGACACCTTCCTATGCGTATGTTATTTGACACCTCATTAGTCTCATCAAAATGTACATTGGTGTCTGGAGAGTTCTGTTGTGAGGGAAGGGTTAAATGGACCTGTGTTTGGTGGTAATGACGTGTTTCTGCTTCCATCTTTATTCCGTCCGTTTACTCGGTGCAGTCTTTCACCTGCCGTCACTGCCACCATTCCTTCACATGCGCCGAGATCCATAACCCCTCACCTCCCTCCAGCAACAAGTTCACCGCACCCCAAACCCCGAGATGCATCCTCCTCAACATCCGCATCCTCCACACGCCACGGAAATCTAGGAACTCCTTGACAGCACTGCCCCGGACATCGCCTTCCTTAGAGAAACCTGGACAAACACCGCCTCCGGCCCAGATATTGCGATCTCCATCCCTGACGGATACAAGTTCACCCAGAAGGATCGCCCCAACCGCCTCAGAGGAGGCATCACCATCTCTCATAAGACTGAGCTCTGGCTGAGCACCTACTGCGACGGGCCCACAGACCTGATGGAACACCTCCATTTCAAGATCCAGACCAACCCGTCCTCCACTCTCCTAAGCACCTTCATCTTTAGACCACCCAGACCCCGCGCCCCCTTCGCCGACTCCATCACCGACATCATCACACCGCATGCCATCACTTCCACCTATTTCACGCTACTAGGAGACCTCAACTTCCACCTCGACAACCGCTTGGACTCCAACTCCGACACCCTCCTGAACAACCTCCATAGCCTCAGACTCCAGCAGATCGTACCGGAACCAACGCACACAGCTGGTCACATCCTCGATCCAGTTTTCACAGCAGGAAACTCCATCACCTTCGAACTCCCGTGTACCGACCACCGCTGTGTTCACTTCACCTTCAAATCCAACATCCCCCGCAGACGCCCGCATCAGCTACAACACAGAAATTGGAACAATATCCCTGACGTCCAGCTGGCCACCGCCATCAGCAGCTCCGCTCCCACCACCACTGACGATGACCCCACCACCACCGCCCGCAACCTACACAACTGGATCACCGACTGCGCCAACACCCATCGCCCCCCTCAAGAAAGCCTCCAAGCCCCACGCCAAGAAAGCCAGCTAGTTCTCCCCGGGACTCCAGACGCACCTGCAGATGACTTGAAATTTGTGGAGGAACTGCAAAAACCCGACTGACCTTGACAACTTCAAAACCGCTACCACTGCCCACCACAAGCTCATCATACTCTCCAGGAAGGGAGCACTTCTGGACAGAATCTCCACCAACGCCCACAACAGCATGGAACTATTTGGCATCATCAAGAGTTCGCCCAACCCAGCAGCAACTCCACAGACTTCACCCCCTCCCAGGACCGATACGACAGACTCAGCACTTTCTTCCACCACAAAATCAAGAAGATCTATGACAACTTCAACGTCAACAACCCCCACGAGGAATCCCCTCCCACCACTCCCAGCAGAACACAACCGACACTCAACAGCTGGACCGCCCTCAGCATCGAAGACACTCTGAGGATAATGAAGACCACTCACTCCGAGGCCCCCACGGGCCTCTGCCCCCATCACGTTGACCGGAAAGCCGCAGACACCATTGGCCCCAAACTTCAACGAATCATCAGGCGCTTCTTCGAGACTGCCTCCTTCCCGACGACTGGAAACACGCTGAGATCAACCCTCTCCTTCAGCGGACCCCGCCGACCTGAAGAATTTCAGACCGATCTCCCTACTCCCTTATCCAGACAAAGTCATGGAAAAAGCTGTCAATTGCCAACTCTCCGCCTTCATCGAAGAAAACATCCTCGACCCCTCCCAATCAAACTTCAGGAAGAACCACAGCACAGAAACCACACTCCTCGTAGCAACAGATGACTACCACGCCATCCTTGACAAAGGAGAGACTTTGGCCCTCATCCTCCTTGACCTCTCTGCGGCCTTTGACTCCGTTTCTTACCGCACCCTAGCCCGCAGACTCCACGACGCAGGTATCTGGAACAAGGCTCTCGACTGGATCCTCTTTCCTCTCCGGCAGAACGCAACGAGTCAGACTCCCGCCATTCCGCTCAGAACCAAAACCAACCACCT
Organism: Lissotriton helveticus; assembly: GCF_964261635.1. Taxonomy (NCBI): domain Eukaryota; kingdom Metazoa; phylum Chordata; class Amphibia; order Caudata; family Salamandridae; genus Lissotriton; species Lissotriton helveticus. The sequence goes on along the minus strand of NC_136058.1, from coordinate 278,932,296 downwards.
GCGGAGTCCCACAAGGATCCTCCATCAGCCCGACCCTCTTCAACATCTACAGGGCCCCTCTCGCAGCCATCGCCAGATCCCACAGACTCAGACTCAGGTTCACATCATACGCAGACGACACCCAACTCATCCTCTCCCTATCCAACAAACCCAATATCACCAAACACAACTTTCAAGACGGAATGGAAGCCATTGCCAGATGGATAAAGAACATCTGCCTTCAATTCAACACGGACAAAACAGATACTCGACAAAACAGAGATACTCATCATGGGGCCACACCCTGACACCTGGAACCACACCTGGTGGCCCCCCGCCTTCAGGGACAACCCCGCCCCCCATAGACCCACGCACGGAACCCAGGGTTCATCGTGGATTCCGAACTCAAAATGGACCGCCAAGTCAACTCCATCACCTCCTCCTGCTACCACACCCTCCGCCTACTCCGCAAGATCTTCAAGTGGATTCCCCCCTCCGACACAAGAAAACGGCCACGCATGTCCTCATCAGCAGCAGACTAAACTACGGCAATGCACTCTATGCCGGGACCAGCAAGAACCTCACCCGCAAACTCCAGAACGCCGCTGCCAGACTATTCCTCAACCTACCACGCTACTGCCACATCAGCCAATACCTACAGACCTAGCACTGGCTTCCTGTCGAGAGGAGGAATACCTTTAAGCTTTTCACACACACGGCCCTCCACAACGCAGGGCCTGCCAACCTGAACCACCGCCTCGTGTTCCACGCTCCCCAGCGCTCTCTCTGCACGGCACAACTCTCCCTCCCAGCTGTACCTCTAATCAAGAAAAGCAGAACAGGCGGGCGCTCCTTCTCCCTCCTCTGGGGGCAAGGCAAGGAACTCCCTCCCTCTCCACCTCCGACAAACCGCATCGCTCCCCAAATTCCTAAAGGACCTCAAGACCTGGTTCTTCGTTGGAACTCCGTGACCCTGCAGGTTCGGCGGAACCACCTCTACCCTCCCTCAATGCCCTGGTACCCGTTCCAGGTGAGCAGCCCGCGGTATACAAACCTATGATTGGTTGAGTCTTTCCACGCTGTCATAGCCCCAAGGCCCAGCACTCTGGGGCGCTGCGAGGCACAGGTTTAAGGAGGTGATCGCTGGGGTACTATTGGGATGGCAGGGGTGGCAGAGTAGCCAGACACTGCTCTGCACAGGCCCGCAAAGCTAGTGCTGTCCTGTGAGGAAGTCTTATTCAGTGGTGAGGGTGCTGTGCCGGTGGCACCGCCCCACCTAAAGAGCGGGATCCTGGGAGAAAGTTCACTTCAGTGGCAGGGGTGCTGTGCGGGTGGCACCGGCTTATCTAGAGAGCGGGAGCCTGGCAGGAAGCCCCTTCAGTAGGGGGCGGGAGGGGGTGCTGTACAGGAAGCCCCCTCAGTTGACGGACGTGTCGGGGTGCTGTGCGGGTCGCATCGATACCCCTAGAGTTCAGTAGGGGGTGGGGGCCTGTGCGGGTCGCATCGATACCCCTAGAGTTCAGTAGGGGGTGGGGGCCTGTGCGGGTCGCATCGGTACCCTTAGAGTTCAGTAGGGGGTGGGGGCCTGTGCGGGTCGCATCGATACCCCTAGAGTTCAGTAGGGGGTGGGGGCCTGTGCGGGTCGCATCGGTACCCTTAGAGTTCAGTAGGGGGTGGGGGCCTGTGCGGGTCGCATCGGTACCCCTAGAGTTCAGTAGGGGGTGGGGGCCTGTGCGGGTCGCATCGGTACCCTTAGAGTTCAGTAGGGGGTGGGGGCCTGTGCGGGTGACACCTCGCCATCTAGAGAGCGGGAGCCTGGCAGGAAGCCCCTTCAGTGGGGGGCGGGAGGGGGTGCTGTACAGGAAGCCCCTTCAGTGGGAGGCGGGAGGGGGTGCTGTACAGGAAGCCCCTTCAGTGGGGGGCGGGAGGGGGTGCTGTACAGGAAGCCCCTTCAGTGGGGGGCGGGAGGGGGTGCTGTACAGGAAGCCCCTTCAGTGGGAGGCGGGAGGGGGTGCTGTACAGGAAGCCCCCTCAGTTGACGGACGTGTCGGGGTGCTGTGCGGGTCGCATCGGTACCCCTAGAGTTCAGTAGGGGGTGGGGGGCCTGTGCGGGTGACACCTCGCCATCTAGAGAGCGGGAGCCTGGCAGGAAGCCCCTTCAGTGGGGGGCGGGAGGGGGTGCTGTACAGGAAGCCCCTTCAGTGGGAGGCGGGAGGGGGTGCTGTACAGGAAGCCCCCTCAGTTGACGGACGTGTCGGGGTGCTGTCGGGCGCGCTGGAGTCTTGAGTGCAGAGTAAGGCCGCCGGGGGCGATTCTTTACCCTCCCTCTGACATTTGAGCCCCGCACGCTGCCTCCTCGCAGCACGGATGCTCCCGGTGACGAGCGCGGGGTGAGCTCCGCAGGGGAGGGGGCGAGCAGTGTCGGGGCCCCGCTCGCCATCACATCTACTCCATTTTATCGGAGCAGTAATTTGATGATAAAAAATAATCCGTGGCTGGAAAGGAAACATGTGTAGCGAGTAAAGATTGGATGTCGGTGGATCGTGCCCCCGGGGCGCCGATGGCTGACAAGGGAGGCGGGGGAGGGAGGGGTGGGTGGGCGCAGGCAAATGTCCTTCTGTTTGACATACTGCGGCAAGCCCCGGCGCTGCAATGTCTGTGCACGGGGGCTCGGCGGTGCAGGGTAACTGTTAGCCCGAGGCACCGATCATAATGTGAGCAAGGGCAGGCAGGCCGCTCTGCCACCACGGGCTGGCAGGGAGAGACCTTGATTCGGGCTCTTACTCTGTGCAATGCAATGCAATGATGGCAGTCTGCGTGCCCTGTCGTCCAGTCTGCGTGCCCTGTCGTCCAGTCTGCGTGCCCTGTCGTCCAGTCTGCGCAGCCCTGGTGTCCAGTCTGCGCAGCCCTGGTGTCCAGTCTGCGCAGCCCTGGTGTCCTGTCCCCGCGCCCCCTGGTGTCCTGTCCCCGCGCCCCCTGGTGTCCTGTCCCCGCGCCCCCTGGTGTCCTGTCCCCGCGCCCCCTGGTGTTCTGTGCCCGCGCGCGCCGGGGTCCAGCCCCCGCGCGCCCCGGGGTCCAGCCCCCGCGCGCCCCGGGGTCCAGCCCCCGCGCGCCCCGGGGTCCAGCCCCACCGGGGTCCAGCCCCCGCGCGCCCCGGGGTCCAGCCCCCGCGCGCCCCGGGGTCCAGCCCCACCGGGGTCCAGCCCCCGCGTGCCCCGGGGTCCAGCCCCTGCGCGCCCCGGGGTCCAGCCCCCGCACCCTGGTGTCCAGCCCCCACGCCCTGGTGTCCAGCCCCCGCGCCCTGGTGTCCAGCCCTGGTGTCTAGCCCCCGCGCCCTGGTGTCCAGCCCTGGTGTCTAGCCCCCGCGCCCTGGTGTCCAGCCCTGGTGTCTAGCCCCCGCGCCCTGGTGTCCAGCCCTGGTGTCTAGCCCTGGTGTCTAGCCCCCGCGCCCTGGTGTCCAGCCCTGGTGTCTAGCCCTGGTGTCTAGCCCCCGCGCCCTGGTGTCTAGCCCTGGTGTCTAGCCCCCGCGCCCTGGTGTCCAGCCCTGGTGTTAAGCCCTGGTGTCTAGCCCCCGCGCCCTGGTGTCTAGCCCTGGTGTCTAGCCCCCGCGCCCTGGTGTCCAGCCCTGGTGTCTAGCCCTGGTGTCTAGCCCCCGCGCCCTGGTGTCTAGCCCTGGTGTCTAGCCCCCGCGCCCTGGTGTCTAGCCCCCGCGCCCTGGTGTCCAGCCCTGGTGTCCAGCCCTGGTGTCTAGCCCCCGCGCCCTGGTGTCCAGCCCTGGTGTCTAGCCCCCGCGCCCTGGTGTCCCATCCGCGTGCGCACCGGTGTCCAGCCCCCGCGAACCCCAGTGTCCAGCCCCCGCGCGCCCCAGTGTCCAGCCCCCGCGCGCCCCAGTGTCCAGCCCCCGCGCGCCCCGGTGTTCAGCCCCCGCGCGCCCCGGTGTTCAGCCCCCGCGCGCCCCGGTGTTCAGCCCCCGCGCGCCCCGGTGTTCAGCCTCCACGCGCCCTGGGGTCCGAGTGCACCGACGTGATGAGATGGAGAGCAGAAAGGCACGAAGGTTTAATTTCTCCTTTCACCAGATCACTTCTCTCTGTGCCAGCTAGTATCAGTACTTGGAGGCTCCCAACTTGGGCCTGGAATATGAGCGCTGTTGGACACAATATAGTGATTTCCATCGCCTCACGAGGCTCATCTTTACTTGAACATGGACTCGTGCTCCGTGCGCGCGCAGCGGGTCTCAAACAAGCTGCTGCGTTGCTTCTCCCCGTGACCTCTGCGACTGTTTCTGCAGTAACTATCACTTTTCTCTCCGCGAATCCCCACTGAATGGTCGTGGTTCATTCATGCTCAAGTGTTGCTCCAGCTCTGTTGATTAAAGTGTCTGTGCACAAGGTCTCCTTTATTCTACGAGCGGAGCAGCTACGGAGTACATGCACTTCTATATTTTTTTTACTCTCTTTATTGAGCTTTTAGGTCTCGCTGGTGATGCAGCGCGAAAGCGCTGTCGCCAGCGAGATCTGTTGTGGTTGTCTTGCCTGCCAAGTGTTACATACTGGGGCACGCGCTGATTGATGTCTGTGGACGCGCTTCTAAAGAGTCGCGCTTGCGCAGACGTGCTTCCATACACACACAGCCCCTGCTTTCGCTTGGCTAGCATGCACTAACGGCACGCGCACACACACAGCCAGCCCCCCCTTCCTTGAACACACACACACACACACAAACACGCACGCACACGTGCATTGCCACCCCACCCCACTCCGTCCCACTCACCGCATCGGCGGTCTCAGCCCTCACTCCTGACATCTGCAGCCACTGCGGGGCTCTCCCTCGGGCATGGGAGCCCCGCATCAATACTGCTTCTCTGGGCCACCCACTCCGTGGGCGCGGGCTTCCCATAGAAGACGGAAGTCCCGCCCCACGACAGGCGTGATGCACCCGAACTTCCGGTTTCGGGATGTGTACGATCACGGCTGCACATCCCGACATCACGGCCTCTGGCAGGAAGTTTTCATTTTTACTGAACACAGGCGCTCGCACAGAGGAGCTGGGAGCAGCATCCGCGGAGTCCCGCCCTGAACAGTCAACGCCGGCCACTGACCGCTCTTACCCGGGCACCCCGTGGGATGTAAAAAAAAGGGGGTCTCCTAAAGGGGTGTAGCCAATGTAATTAAGGACGTGGCATAAAAAACACCTAAACCAAAAATCAGTGCTTAGCATAGTGTGCCGCCCAATTAGTATTTTGCTATTTGGAACGCGCTTTTTAACTCTGAGTTTGTACCAAAGTTTAGCTAGCAAATTGAAATGAGGGGTAACTATTTGTCATTGGAAGATCCTGGATGAAAAAAATGTATCTGCCGTACCCATATAAATATTTTTCAACCAAACCGGCAAGTACATTGTTTTTCGGGTATGTTGTACAAAAGGACACGGAAGTGATACATGGGACAAAGCTGGTTGGGTACTTTACAAGTACCAGAGTATTTGAATATTGTATGCGATCGGCTTGCTGTTACAGAAAAGATAACCGCATGGACAAACATAGCTCTTTCTACAAAACAAGCTAGGCATGCAACACGTGTATGGCTTCATTTCCATATTCACATATTTACTCTGCTTGATTAGCTAATTATTCGCCATCAGCTTCCTGTGGCCCATATCCTTGTCCCTGATCAATTTTCATGTCCGATACCATAACAGTTATAAACCCAACATTTGTAGTATTCATAGCCACTTTTTATTAAACAATTTACAAATCAGCTACTGGGATTCGTATACGTACAGCAAGAACGTTGAGCAAAGGAGAACCTTTACCTTAGTAAGACCTGCAACAGAATTGAAATGTTTCTACAGTGGGTACCGGATAACTGAATTCAAGAAGCGAAGGGTCAGGAGCATCTTATATCAATAATATACTAGACAACATTATGTTTAGAAGTGTATTAAGCACAGGGTGATGACATTTTCGAGAATCAAACCATTTTTGTGGGGCAAAAGGTGAAGTTCCGGTCATAACCCATGTGTCTAGATTGGAAAGTTAGGTTTTTAGGCCTTAAATTACATTTTTCCCTAATGTGCAATAATTTACCATGGAGAAGTTGAGCTGTGAAAGGAACGGTCTCTAAAAAATCTCAACTGCATTTCTTAATATTTGTTCCATGTATTTTATTTTTATAAAGTTATCAAAATGTCTTTTGTTTAAGAACAACTAATCTAAACAATGTCCACTGTTTACAATTGTTTTACATCTCAAAATCCATTTCTTAAAATGCAATGCAGTTAAGTCTCTGCGTCTCAATTTTTATACTGGGACAGTCTAATAATTATTCAAAATCAATTATTGGACATTGACCTTTCCTTCCAGGGTTCTACCATTTTATCTGGGCCCTACAATTCCACAAGTGTGTATATCTTCATATAACATGATTGTCTCGTATATATATATATATATATATATGTGGAATTCTCACTCGACTTTCAGAAATATAAGATTGCTATCTATGTGACTGGAATGGCCTTTATATGCTGTTGTAGCAACAGATTAGTTATGTATGGATATTTTGATGCATTTCTAAATTACTTTGTTTTGAACCCTGGCCCATTTCTGCTACCTATTTAAATAGTAAAAAGTCTCAAGTCTGTGTAGTAACTTCCATGTGGAGGAATGAGGGAGAAGGGGAGTTAAAGTTAACCTAGTTGATTATATAGCTCAAAATTGCCCGATAGTTTCAATGGTAGGACAACAACCTGGACACACAACGATGTACATTTTCAATCAGATGTTCCCACTGAAGCTAAACATTTGGTCTGTCTCTACCTGCATGAGTTTCTGTAGTTCCTTTCAGTTGAGCTCAGAGCTGTGTGTAATGGTGTAATTTTTCCAAATTAAGCTGGGCCTTTGTAATGCGCTTTAGTACTGTCTTCCTCGAACAGACAAAGGATCTGAATGAGGAATATAGTCATAGAAAATTACCCCTTTCTAGATAGCGATTTGGGGCATCGTCACTCTAACTGTCCTCAAAAACTACCCATAGCATCCCTCCTTAAGGATTTATCTTTAATGCTCATTTGTTTAAAAACTCGAGTTTTCTAGTTTTGGGTGTACTCGCTGAGAGTTGGCCTCACTAAACAAGCATTAAAAATGCAATCGGTCTCACCTTTTATTAAGTTAAAGTCATTTGGTTTGCTACACAATACCATTAGCAAAGCAAATGGCTTTAACTTAACCAAAGGCGAGACCTGTTGCATTTTCAATGCTTTTTTTATCACTATCTTTATTAAGTTTTTTTGTCACTTTATACATTGCAGTTGAAAATGCATTGAGAGGTGCTACAGAATTATACTGAACACACGTCGTTATACAAACGTTAGTGTGCGCCTGAACTGGATACAATACCAGCATAATCGTTTCAAAGGTCGCAATGCCAAATAGATGAGTGTCCAGTCAGACTGTTCATAGCCGAAAGAGTAAAATGTCCATTGCTCCGCAAAAAGAGAAGGAAGAAAACAAATATATCAACAACCAGCCGCTCTTGCAATGCGTTACAGGATCATTGGTACGTATGCACTTAGTATGAGCAATGGGATGTCCGGGGACATGCATTGCATCTCCCAGAGTCCTCCGAGATCGTGGACCAGTCCAGGTGTAGGTAGGCCAGGGCCTATCGCACCATGTATTATAGGGGTGGTCGGAATCAGCTTGCACAGTATGCAATTCCTCTTAAAGTGTGTCCCATGGCTGCTTCTGTAACCCCTTAGCATCCTTGCAGTGCACGGCCAGACTTTCAGCTTGTGTCCATTACAGGGATGGCTCCTCCTTAAGTGCAGAGAAGCGTTGCCCCACCTGCTGCGAGCGCATCAGGCAAACACACATGAATCAGATGGTATAATAATGCAATTTTATTTTGCCACTCGCTTGCGCTGTTTACAGCACGAGCATGAGACAGGGGGTGGGTCTGAATACTTCAGTGCGCATGTAGGGTCGGCCGCTGTCTTGCTACGGCCAGCCTAACATGCACACCGTAGACCCAGCAATCCCTGGCTCTTCAACAAAGACACAACACCCTTAGCACCCAGATACCCCTAGGGGTGATAGTGCTGTGCTATATAAATTCGGATTGATTGATTAGTGCATTTCAACAAGCACAGCAGGCACATTTCCCACTTGTGTAGTGCCTAGTGTCCTGTGCAGTGCTGTAGGGTGGATGTGATGGCTTGCCAGTATGGACAGGTCCAGAAAATGTGCGAAAAATATGATTGAAGTATGTGTCACCGAGGGCACTCTGCATCAGTTCGGTTAGAGTATTGATTAGTTTTACAAGGTGTGAGGTAGGCTCTGTGCAATACATAATATTGGATGAGCCGAAAGATTGTGTTATGGGACTCCTTGGCAGGGTATGCCAGCATGCTGCTCCACTCGCTGTCAATGCAAGGTCTGTCGAGATAAACGTTAGTGTTGCAGCGTCTGATTGGTAACGCAGGCATTCAGGCATTGCCCGAGGGGCCGCTGTCCAGTTCTAGCTGTGGGATGCTTTTTTTTTTGGCAGTCTGAGGGGCGATTTGGTGGTTTCTGCGTTGTTCGGATGCCGTCAGCGGCCCAGTAGTTGCCTGAGTGGCCTTTCTGGAGGTAGATGGGCGTCCATTACCTCCCTTTTAACAAAGGGCAGAGGTGTCACTCCCTTTCTCTCGCTAGTGGCGGCCCATTAACATATGCATATTGCTTGGGGCAGGGGGCCGGAGCAAAGGGGGCCTCACTTGTATTCAGGTGTGTTTCACCATTGTAAGCTAATCCCTGCATTTTTTTAACCCACCCCCTTTTTTTTTATTTTTTATAAAACTTCGCCAAAGCAGTGTTTTGCAAAGGCAATATGCAAATGTGGGCCACTTTTTTTTTTAGCGTGCCCGGTCCGATTGTTATTCCCAATCCAACCCTGCAGTGTTGTCACAGCCTAGCGAGTGGAATGGCAGCATGTACACGCAGGGATTCAGCTAACTATTTTGCTACGTGTTAACCCTCCCACATAACGTGTAGGTATTGGACTGTGAGGTGCATTTCCAGTTCTTGTAGCATGTCACCCTAGTTTTCCTCAGGGATTGTATGGTGGAGTTATATAATAGAAATTGGCACAGGGGAAGACCTGTCTCCGTTATAAGGTCCTCAACGGGAAGGAGTGCACCATCCCGGTAAATATTCTCAGGGTATGAAGTCCTGCATCATGCTTGGGACCTACTTTATGTCGAGCAATAGCCACTGTGCCCCTAGGCATCCATAGGAGATACAGCGCCAGGGCATATGGTGTCAACCGCCTAGTAAGACAAGCATTTGCAATGCAATCGGTCTCGCCTTTGGGATGCAGCACATTAGCCTGGGTGCTGAAACATCTACTGTTCTTTAACATGAAGGGAAAGTAAGTACCAAACAGCGTGACACGCTAGGTATGGGAACACATGGAGTGAAATATTGCCTTTCAGCGGGAAATGCTATAGTCCAAAGCTCTGTTCTTAATATAAAATCAGAGCCTTCGGTTGTCATATCACCGAAAATACTAGAATTTAAAAAAATGTTGTCTACGGATGCACGTGGAAGACCATTTTTGTGGACTGGAGTCTAGAGAATGCTAAAGTGATTCTGGTATTTTACTGACCTCTGTTGGTCGTTTTCTATCAAGAAAGTTCAATAGAGACAGTTGAACAGAAAAGAAAGTCCCTAAGCGTAAGCAGACAAGTCCTAATGCTGACCTCAAGACCCCACAAAGTACATACACATATCAGACCCTCCAGGATTTCGCGGTTTGCCGCGAAATCGGCACTTTTGTAAAAATGCCGCGATTTTTACAAAAGTGCCTGCGAAAAAGGCACTTTTGTAGAAATCGCGCTACATTTTTACTAAAGCCGCTATATCCTGGGGGGTCTGGCTAATATATGGATTGATTCCGCTGTTTTAAAGTATGTTATGTAACAGGCATGTTGTGCTGATGGCTACACGTTTGCCACTGAATAACATCGGAAGTAAAAAAAAAAACGTGCGTTATTTACGTCATGTTTTGCTCATTGACATTGTATGTTTTGTTGCAGATAGCATGTTCCGCCTATTGTTCGTGGCCTTGGTCTGCGTGCTCCGTGTGGCTGGATGTTCGGGGGAAGAAGAGATGCTGCTGGGGGGAGACACCTCAGGGGGGGCAGTAATGCTGCCGGGCAGAGACACCTCAGGGGGGGCAGTGATGCTGCCGGGCGGAGACACCTCAGGGGGGGCAGTGATGCTGCCGGGCGGAGACATGGTGTGTCAGCCCGAGTGCACGTGCCTTGGGCGGCTCATGAACTGTTCATCTGTTGGGATGACGGCTTTCCCAACACAAATACCACGGGCGATCACGACAGTCGATGTAAGCCACAACTCTATTGGAGCCTTATCTTTCCCGACTCTGAAAAGAGGGAAACGGAACAGGAGCTTAAAACACCTGGATCTCAGCGACAACTTCATTTCGGCAGTTATTTTCAAGACCTGTAGGCATGTGACAACTCTGGAACCTTCAAATCTTAATGAAAACACCCTTCGATACATTTCAATGACAACACGTGAAAATATAAAGTTGCATTTTAAAAGGTCAAGGAAAATCTCTAAATCTACAGGCCTCTGCTCCTTAAACGTTCTCCGGGTCAAAGGTCACAGGAAGGCATGTAGCCAGCACTGGGCGACTTTATCCTCTTTCTTCGGAGTCAGACATGTAAAATGGACTATTATCACACTTCAAAGGGCTGCTTAAAGAAGGCTACTTGCTAAAATGGCTTAAAAGAGAAGTAGGTGGATGATACCACAGTCGGTAGTAATGGATGGCTGCAACTCTGAGACAGTTAGAACAAAATTATGTATCCAATCGTGGCATTTTAGGTATTTTAATTAACTTTTTTTTATTAATAAAGGTGAGTAGGGACGCACACATTTGTATGAGAAAAATCTAAGAAAATTAGTTTGTTTGAGACTGAAAAAATCGGTGCAGACATAAATAATGCTGAATGCCATATGGTGTAGGTAAAACAAAAAAGTTATTCAGAATAAAGTAATGAACTATGACAATGGGTTTGATGCGGTACAGGAGAAAATTCTACAAAACAGGGGGTTGTCAGAACCGCTTATTGTTCTGATGCTGCCTTAAAGTATACACACTTTCTAATGTGTACCTCTGTTGCGTTATAGCAAAGCTCGCACTATATAAACACGCATGCAGTAAAACAATTAGCTAAGTATTGAGTAGAATTTTACAATAGATGCATACCAATAAATAACAGCTAAAAGCAAAATGCAATTAAAGTACATCACTTAAACCAATTAAGGATAATGTTAACTGTTACTGTTAAGGGCTTATCATTATTTACCCTTTTAGCATTCTGCTAATCTCCGATCTATGCCCTGCTTGACAGCTACTCACTCTCCACGCTATTGAGCCCTTTGTTGTAGGAAAAATGGCCAAATAAAATGCCGCAAAATTGCCGCTAAATTTCCATATTTGTGCCGCTAAATTTGCTAATCCATGCCGCTATATTCTGGGGGGGTCTGCATATAAGTATATACAAGTGGTCTTGAATGCTCAACCTAATAAAGGCTTCTGCAAAAGCAGCCACTGGTATCATAGGTGTGACGGGCAGAGGTGACCTGAAGGTCGATTGAAAGAAATTCAGTATGAGTGTGAAGATCCAGACACTGTGTCCTCCAACTGATGACTGGACAGCCAGAGCCACACCCATTGGAGCTGAGAGACTAGATAATAGTGGTCAAAATGTGGAAAGCCCATGCTGCCTTGGTCTGTGGGGAGGCAAAGCTTATCCAGCATGCCAAATAAAGTCGCCGATTGTGCAGTCAAGTGAACGAAAAAAAGATTTGGGAATTATAACAGTAGGTTAGCGAAGAAGTATAGCAATCGTGGGTAAGGGCAATACGACCCGCCACAGACAGTGGAAAGATTTGCCATAACATAATTTGCGAGCGCAGATACGTGACACCTGCACTTCTATCATTTGAAAGGGAGAGTACCTGCACTTCTCGGCACTACTCCGTCTCTAGTGCTTTTGATGGGAGAGTACCTGCACTTTTCAACAGCAAATAGGTACCCTGGGACAATGAGTACCTACGCTTCTCAGCTCTGCTCCTCCTCCGGTGCTTATTAATGGGAGAGTCCTGGCACTTCTCAGCAGCAAAGAGTTACATTGGGACATTGAGTACCCGCACTTCTATATTTCCGTTTCGAGCACAGTTTCTGAGTCAAAATGTTACATTCTTCAAACTAATGGCATCTGAAGTAAATTCTGTAACAGATTTTCTATGAACCATACTATAAAATATTGTGCACAATCCAGGTGTCAGGCCCCCCAAAACAGGCGCTGCACACAACCCCTTTGAGTGCAGCCCCCCTCCTGAAGGTGGATGTACCTTGGAGATACCACGGATCTGTTTCATAGATGGAGATTGATGTACAGCGCATTGGAAAGACAGGAAGTGGAAGGGTGTCTTAAATATACTCGCTGTGTAGTGATGCCGGAGGCACATTCTTCAGATAGACATGATGGTGGTGGAGTCAATCGGTGTTGTGGTTAATGCTTTGAGGTTCTGTGCTGTGGCTGCTGCTATTTGGATGCTGTGGTTAGTGCTCTTTGTGCTGCTGTTGTGAATGCTGTACTATATGCTGTTAGTATCACAGGAATTCTGCGGTAAGTCCTGCAGGGGTGCTGTTGACACTGCTGCAGGTGTGCTGTGGCTATTCATGCAAGGATGCTCCTGCTAGTCCTGCTGAGATGCTGTGGTCAGTAGTGCAGGGATGCTGTGCTTCATCCTGCAGCCATTATGGTACTATTGCTGTGAGTGTGCAGTGCAGGTTTCTTTAGCAAGTGCTGTTAGTACGCCCTTGTAAGTGTTGCTGGGTGCTGTTTAGTGCTTCTGGATGCTGCAGGGATTTTGTAATTCTTGCTGTAGGAATGCTATTAGTACTACAGGAATGCTAGTAAAGGATTTGCAGGGCGGCTGTTGATGATCTGGCATAGTCCTGCAGTGCTGAAGTGGCTTGTCCTGTTGGGGAGAGGTGTTGTGGACAGCACTGTGGGATATTGTGGCTACTGGTGTAGGAGTGCTGCTGTTAGTTCAGCTGAGCTGCCGTGGTTAGTGCTGGTGAAATGCTGTGGTCAATGCTCCATGTGTGCTATGGTTAGTGCTGCACGGACAGTGTAACTAGTGCTACAGGGATGCTACGGTTGGTTCTGTGGATCTTGCTGTGGTTAACCCTAAAGTCATGCTGTGGTTAATGTGGTAGCACTGATGTAGTTAGTGATGCAGGAACAATGGAGGTAATGCCGTTGGCATACTGTAGTCATTCTTAACGGCTCACTATGGAAGTGTGATAGGCCCACGGTTGGTTCTTCAGGAATGCTATGGTTGTTGCTATAGATAGATATATTTATTTGCACAATTAATTAAAATCATTGCAATTCGTACAAAAAGGAAGAAAAAAACACTTTCAACTCTCAATTTAAAAAAAGAGAAACGCAAGTTCATATCTGACACAGCAAGGGTTCATGAGTGGTATCTGCTGGTAGAATTGAATTAATCTTAGTCATTAATTTTACAAAACGGGCGGTCATTTGAGCTGATTCCCCCTTCATACACTCCTCTAAGGCTTCATGGCAGGTCCGCACATTAAGAATTCTCCAGATGGGGCGCAACCAATAAGCTATAAGGGGGAGTAGAGTGCTGCAGATACACAGGACGTGTGTTGCATTTTCTTCCCCATTGTTGCAGCAGCGGCACTGGGAGGACATGTGTGCCTTGTACCCCCTTCCATAATTGTACCCCAACAGGTGGATTAGCCCAAACCGGTTGTTGCTGTAGGCATGCCGCTGTTCGTGCTGCAAACATGCTGTTTTCGCTTCTGCTGATAAACCCTGACTAGTGCTGCAGGTGCGCTATATATAGTCAGGCCACTGGAATTATGTAATTTTACGGCTATGGTGTTTTCCACATAATTATGGATTTGCCACATATTCCATCATCTGCTGCATAATCTGTAGGTTTTAACAAAAAAAAAATGTTTGTACCTCAAACAAATCAAAAGTTACTAAAAACTTCTTTCAGTTGCTTATTGCTATATTTCGTTGTTAAACCGGTACTAATGAGGTAAAATCCCAGACAGTATTACTATGAGTGAAAATGTCAAACTAATGAAGTAATATCACAAACTGTGCTGTATTATGTCACTTAATTTGCCTTTTCTTGCTCCATAATTTAGACCACCCTGTGTCAAAAAATCCAGTGGTCCTTGCTATAGTTAATGCAATATTGATGATGCTTTAGTTAGTGCTGTGGGTATGCTGCGGTTAGGGTGCTATGGTATGGTTAATGCGGTAGAGTGAAAATATTTGTAGTTAGTGCCTACGGATTTCTGCTGTTAGACCTGAAGGAATGACGATGTTTGTGCTGAAGTCATGTTGTGGTTAGTCTTGTGTGCTGCTGTCCTCGCTGCAGGGATGCTGTGGTTAAAGCTGAAAGGATGCTGTGGTTAATGCTGGAGGGATGCTGCTGTTAATGCTGGAGGGATACTACGGTTAATGCTGCACTGATACTGTGGTTAATGCTGCAGGGATGCCGCGGTTAATTCTGCAGGGATGCCACGGTTAATTCTGCAGGGATGCCGCGGTTAATTCTACAGGGATGCTGCGGTTAATTCTGCAGGGATGCTGCAGTTAATTCTGCAGGGATGCTGCAGTTAATTCTGCAGGTAGGCTGCAGTTAATGCTGGAGGGATGCTGCGGTTAATGCTGGAGGGATGCTGCGGTTAATGCTGGAGGGATGCTACGGTTAATGCTGGAGGGATACTGAGGTTAATACTGGAAGGATGCTGTGGTTAATGCTGGAGGAATGCTGTGGTTAAAGCTGAACGGATGCTGTGGTTAATGCTGCTGAGATGCTGTGGTTAATGCTGCAGGGATGCCGCAGTTAATTCTACAGGGATGCTGCGGTTAATTCTGCAGGGATGCTGCGGTTAATTCTGCAGGGATGCTGCGGTTAATTCTGCAGGTAGGCTGCAGTTAATGCTGGAGGGATGCTGCGGTTAATGCTGGAGGGATGCTACGGTTAATGCTGGAGGGATGCTACGGTTAATGCTGGAGGGATGTTACGGTTAATGCTGGAGGGAGGCTACGGTTAATGTTGTAATGTTGTAATGTTGCTGTGGTTCGTCCTGCTGGGATGCTTTAGGTAATGCTGTAGAATGCTTTTATTACTGCTGTAGCCTGAAGTATTCTGAATTTAGTGCCTAGACGAGGCTGTTTGTGGTTAATTTGGTTGGGTGTTAATTTGTACTTTTTTTTTCTTCAAAACCATCTTTATTGGCATTTCAAACATGGATTGCGGAAACATTCACAGTACTCCAGACACTGGAGAGACCGTAAGCAAATTATCGCGAATCACAGTTGCAACAATCAACACATGTAAGCGGATAAAACAAATGACATTAACCTCCCGGATCCCCCCCTCCAACCCCAGAACATCCCTCCACCCGGTTCCCACCCCCACCCCGTTCACGATGGTCACCAGAATCTAACACAACGTAAGCTGCACTAAGATGTCCATGCACTCTCACTCCCGCCCCGGTACTCATGACAAGTGATCTATGTGCGTATCCTGCTGCGCCGGCGGCTCCAGCCACAGCCCCCTATACTCAGCCCACCTCTTCCAGATTTTATAATGTTTTCTAGGGCAGCCTCGGGCCTCAAACACGGGGCGTTCCAGTCCCATGCAGTAGTCCATGCCCCGTTTCCAGACCCCAATCGGGGGCGCCCCCGGATCCTTCCAGGCACGGGCCACATCCCGCTTAGCCACTGTAAGGCCCAAGAGTAGGAGATGCCTCTTATAGATGTTGCCACCCACCTGCTCCAGGACATGTAAAAGACCCAGCTGCGACGTGCGCGGGAGCTGCCAGCCCAGGACCTCATCCAGGCAATCCCAGACACGCTTCCAAAATCGGGCGAGAGCTCCACACGTCCACACCGTATGTAAAAATGTGCCCATTTCCCTACCACACCGCAGGCAGTCAGGGGAAGCAATCAGTCCAGCCCGCCACAGCCTCTCCCTCGTGTAGTAAGCTCTGTGTAAGTATTTGAATTGGATGAAGCGCAGCCGCACGGCGACAGCAGCCTCTCTCGGGGCCGCAAGAGCCTCCCTCCACCCTTCCTCGTCTATCTCCCCCACATCTCTCTCCCATTTGGACCGCAGACCATCCAATGAGGACGCACAGTGTGTGACTAGGGATTGGTAATAATTTGTACCTTTTTCTTCTTCTCATGCATATTTTCTTTCCCGTTGTAATTTCACATTTATCGTATTCAAAGTTATTCCATGCTTTCATTTAGAAGGCGTGGTAAGTGATGTTTGTGCAATACATCATTGTCCTATGTGCTTCATCTGATTTTTACAATATTCACAGTCAATATTGTCATTACTTTTTAAGAGACCATCCCATTTGCTCCACATTATGGATTCGCCATAAATCACATGCTTGGTGTGTATATGCGCAATTGTCCTTCTTGATCAAATATCCAGATGAATTACTTTTCAGTTTTACGTATTGATTTGACTGTAATTTTCACTATTAATCAGTCGCCAAGAGGGATTTTGCTTTGTCAAGGCTGATAAAACATTTTAATTCACATTTTTACAGTTGACACCTGCACCACCCTCAATATGTTCAATGTGGCTTTTTGGGGGACGTAATTTGGTGTAGTGTAATTACTCAAAATTGCAGCAAAATTATGCCAGATCATGCTGAATTACACAAGGAGTGTAATCCTGTATCCACAATGAACCTGAGGATGCATTTTGTGCTAAGAAAATAGTGCTAAATGCAACAGAACTGGAATAGCAGCAGCCACGAGTTCAGGTTCCTGTGCTCTTGGGGAGCAGCTTTGTCAAAGATTACTACAAATTATGCGCCTGGAGATAATCACGTAATTTTCTATAATTTCTTATCACAAGAATAACACAAAGTTATTCCAATTACTATGGCATATTTAAAATGTCATCCAGACTCAATCCTGCTGATTACGTACTATATCTGTATTCAAAATCTTCCTTGGTTGATGCCATTTCGGACAAACCTAGTTTAATGTTAGCTGGTGGTGGATTGCTTTGTTTGATGCTGTCATTGATGGGTTGCTGTGTAGAGTGCTGTGTTTGTAGGGACTCTTGCTGTTGCCACACAGAGGACTGTGATGCTATTAGTGATGCATTGATGGGTTGCTGTAATGAGTGCTGTGTTTGTAGGGACTGGCTGTTGGGGCCACAGTGAGTGTTTCTATTAGTGCGTTCATTGATGGGTTGCTGTGGCGAGTGCTGTGCTTAGATTGACTTCAGCTGTTGCTGCAGCAAGCACAGTGACATTATTAGTGTTGGCATTGATGGGGTGCTGTGGTGAGCGCTGTTTCTAGGGACTCAGGTCGTTGCTGCAGGGTGTACAGTGATGGTATTAGTGATGGCATTGATGGGTTGTTGTTGTAAGTGATGCGTTTGTAGGTACTCCAGCTGTCGCTGCAGTGGGCATAGTTATGTTAGTGCTGCGTTGATGTGGCGAGTGCTGGGTTTGTGGGGACTCTTTGCTGCAGGAAATATAGTGTTACAGGTACCGTCATTGATGGTTTAGTGTGGGGAGTACAGTGTTTGTAGGCACTCCAGGTGTTACTGAAGAAGAACAGTGTTGTTTTTACTGCGATCATTGATGGTTTTCTGTGGCGGGTGTTGTGTTTGTAGGGACTCGACTGATGCTGTAGGAAATACAGTGTTATTGGTACCGTCATTCATGGTTTAGTGCGGCGAGTGCAATGTTCGTAGGGACTCCAGGTGTTACTGAAGAAGCACAGTGTTGTTTTTAGTGCTGTCATTGATGGTTTACCGTGGCGGGTGCTATGTTTGTAGGGATTCTTGCTGCAGGAAATACAGTGTTATTGGTACCGTCATTCATGTAGGTCAGGTAGGTCGCTCCCCCTCCGCACAGCACCCCCTGCCCCCGCTGCCGCTGCTGAGGAGATTCCAGGCCCTCCACCACCCGCAGGCTACCACCTGCGCCTCATCCCTGGTGGCCAGTGGTAGGCCGTAGGTAGGTTTGTTCATCCTCCACTCAATTGCTTTTATTGTATTGCCTGTATTTTCATTGTTGTCTGTGACTGCTGTTGTCTCTCTTCCCCCGCTGCCTGTACGTGGTCTGTGCCCCTTTAGCTTCCCTCTGTTCCCCTCGCTGTCCCCGTGGTCTCTCTGCTCGGTCTTTCCTTCTGTACCCCTCGCTGCCCCCTCGTCCCTGCCCGGTTTTCCCTTCTGTTCCCCTCGCTGCCCCCGTGCCTCTCTGCTCATTCTGCCTTCTGATCTTAGCTGCCCCTGTATTTCTGTATTAAGCCTCTGTGCCACTCGCTTTTCCAGTATTTCTGTGCCCTTTTTGCCTTCTGTGCCACTGTTTTTCCCTCGTTTTTGTGCATCTTTTGCCTTCTGTACCACTCGTTTTTTGTGCCCTTCTACCCTCTGTTCCACTCGTTTTTTTTGCCCTTCTGCCCTCTGTGCCACTTGTTTTTCCCTTGTTTTTGTGCCCCTTTTGCCTTCTGTTCCACTCCTCTCTTTGTGCCCTCTGTTCCACTCATTTTTTTGTGCCCTTCTGCCCTCTGTGCCACTCGTTTTTCCCTCGTTTTTGTGCCCTTCTGCCCTCTCTTTCACTAGTTTTTTGTGCCCTTCTGCCCCCTGTGCCACTATGTTTTCCCTTGTTTCTGTGCCCCTTTTTCCTTCTGTTACCTTCGTTGTCCCTCGCCGCTGCGTCCCCTGCGGCCCCGCCTCCCAGCTGCTCCTCCCTCCCACCTCCCCATATATGCCGGCCGCAGTGCAACCGCGCCGCTGGCGCACCTAAGGCAAGCCCGTCTGTGCCTGTCCGTGCCTGGACCACGCCCAGCTCCAGAACCCCTGGCCCCCGCACCCGCCACGACGACCGCCGCCACTACGACGCCAATACTCTGCACGATCTCAACTCCGGATGGAGCCACACCTGCTTCAAGGCGCCCGGAAACACACACACGGCCCCTTCATCTGCAGGAACTGCAGCTACACCAGCCTCAGAGCCGACTAACCACCCGCCAAGAAAGACCCCAACCACCTCTGATGCATACGACTGAACACCCGCTTCGCACACAAGCATGCTGTCGAGCTCTGGGACCTGCTTGACACAGCATCCCCGGACGTCGCCTTCCTGACAGAGACCTGGTTTAACGACTCCTCTGCACCTAACATCGCCATTAGCCATCCCAGACGGCTACAAGATCGCCCGCAGCGATCGCACCAACGGAGTCAGAGGAGGAATCTCCATCGTCCACAAGAACAGCATCAGGGTCTCAACTAGCACAGACGATGCGCTCAGCACCGCTGAACGCATGCATTTCCAGATCCACACAGACCCTAACTCCCCCCTCAGACCCTCGTCTACCAACCCCCTGGACCCCGCCCGCAGTTCAGCGACTCCATCGCCGACTTGATCAGCACTCACGCCCTGACCTCCACCGACTACATCCTCCTCGGAGACCTGAACTTTCACCTTGAGAAGGACGACGACAACAACTCCACAACCCTGATTGATAACCTCCCAAACCTCGGACTGAAGCAACTCGTCACAACGCCCACCCACTCCACCGGCCATACGCTCGACCCCGTCTTCTCCTCAAGCCTGCAGGTCTCCGTCAGCCACACCACCAAACTCCTCTGGACCGACCACCGCTGCATCCACTTCGCCTTCCAGAAACCCACTACACACCACCACACCCAACAAATCCCCTGCCGCTGCCAGAGCAATATTACCGAAGACCAACTACACGTAAACCTCTCTCTCAGCCCATCCAGCGAACCCTCCAACAACAACGATGCTGCCCACAGCCTCAGACTCTGGATTGAGGACTGCACCAACACCCTCGCCCCGCTGAAGAAAAACCCGCTGCAGAAAACCCCCCACAGAGACACCAGCAAGAGGGCCTGCTGGTTCACACCAGAACTCCTGGCCTCCAAGCAAGCCTGCCGGAAATTAGAGAAGAAATGGCACAGTGAACAAACTCCGGCCAGCCACGCAGCACACAAGGACGCCAACCGCAACCACCACCACCACCTCATCAGGGCGGCCTAATGGACCTCCTTCAAAGACCGCCTCACCAACAACGCACACAATGGCAAGGAACTCTTCAACATCGTGAAGGGACTCTCCAACCCCAGCTCCAACACCAACGACATCCTGCCGTCGCAAGCCCTGTGCGACTCCCTGGCCACCTTCTTCCACTGCAAGATAGCAGACATCCACGACAGCTTCAACACCCAGACAGCCCCAACAGACCCTCCACACACCATCGACCACGACCCCCTGCTAGCCTGGGCCAGCGTGAGCATCGATGACACCATCAAGACCATGCGCACAATCCACTCCGGCTCTCCGTCAGACCCATCCCCGCACCACATCTTCAACAGAGCAAGCAGCTCCATCGCACCCCCCCCTTCTGCGCAACGTCATCAATCTCTCCCTCAAGACCGCGACCTTCCCAGAGATCTGGAAACCGGTTGAGATCAACACCCTACTCAAAAAACCTAAGACAGACCCAAGAGACCTCAAGAACTTCCGGCCCATCTCTCTGCTCCCCTTCCCGGCCAAGGTCATTGAGAAAACCGTCAACAGACTGCTAACCTGATACCTAGAAGAAAACAAAATTCTGGACCCTTCCCAGTCAGGGTTCCGCAGCAACCACAGCACAGAGACTGCCCTCATCGCCGCCACCGACGACATCAGGACCCTGCTGGACAACGGTGAGACCGCAGCACTCATCCTCCTAGACCTCTCTGCCGCGTCTGCCACCGCACACTACACGCACGCCTCCATGCCGCAGGGATCCGAGACAAGGCTCTGGATTGGACCACTCCTTCCTCTCCGTCAGAACACAAAGCGTCCGCCTCCCCCATTCCGTTCCAAAGCCTCCGAGATCCTCTGCGGCGTACCCCAGAGATCCTCCCTCAGCTCGACCCTGTTCAACATTTACTTGGCCCCGCTCGCACACGTAGCCCGGCAGCACAACCGCAACATAATCTCCTACGCCGACGACATTCAGCTGATCCTCTCCCTCACCAAGGACCCCATCACCACCAAAGCCAACCTCCACGAAGGAATGAAGGTCGTCGCCGACTGGATGAAGGCCAGCCATCTGAAGCTGAACTCTGACAAGACGGAGGTCCTCATCCTCGGCTCCAACCCTTCAGCCTGGGACGACTCCTGGTGGCCGACGGCATTGGGGGCAGCCCCGACACCCACCGACCACGCACGCAACCTGGGAATCATCCTCGACTCAAAGCTCTCAATGACCAAGCAAGTCAACGCCGTCTCCTCCTCCTGCTTCAGCACCCTCCGCATGCTCCGCAAGATCTACAGATAGATCCCGACAGATACACGAAAGACAGTCACCCAGGCCCTTGTCAGCAGCAGACTCGACTACGGAAACACCCTCTACGCGGGAGCCCTGACCAAACTCATCAAACGACTACAACGCATCCAAAACGCCTCGGCACAACAGATCCTCGACGTACCACGCCACGGCAAATCAACCCCCCCTCACCCCCTGAGAAACCTGCACTGGCTCCCCGTCAACAAGAGGATATCCTTCAAGCTCCTCACCCACGCACACAACGCACTCCACAAGACCGGCCCAGTGTACCTCAACCGACGGTTCTCCTTCTACATCCCCAACCGCCAGCTACGCTCCGCCGACCTCTCACTCGCCACCGTCCCGCGCCGAAGAACCACCGGTGGGAGATCCTTCTCCCACCTCACCGCCAAGACATGGAACACCCTCCCAGTGAGCCTACGACAGACCCAAGACCTGCGAGGAGGAAACTCAAGACCTGGCTGTTGGATCAGTAGCACGCCCCCCTCCTCCTCCGGCCCCCTGCGCCTTGAGACCCTCGCGGGTATGTAGTGCACTTTACAAATGATTGATTGATTGAATGATTCATGGTTTAGTGCCGCGAGTGCACTGTTTGTAGGGACTCCAGGTGTTACTGAAGAAGCACAGTGTAGTTTTTAGTGCGGCGAGTGCAGTGTTTGTAGGCACTCCAGGTGTTACTGAAGAAGCACGGTGTTATTAGTACGTCATTGATGGTTCACTCTTGCAAGTGCTGTATTTGTAGGGACTCCGGGCGTTGCTGTAGGCAGCACAGTGTTTAGCGCTGTCATTGATGGGTTGCTGTCGTGAGTGCTCTCTTTGTAGGGACTCTGACTGTTGCTGCAGGGAGCACAGTAACATTGTTAGTGCTATATTGCTAGTTATGTTTTAGTCGCTGTAGACGAGCACAGATTTTTGTGCTGCAGCCGGAGCTATACTTATTTAGTTAATTGTTTTTGCCTTATGTTCATTATTGACAAATAGTTAGTTGGGTAGATGCCCCACTAGGCCAAACAAATGATCTGACTGACCTCATATACTTGATGTCCAGTTGACTTTGGTCTTCAGCTCACCAGGCGTGCCCTACATTTTAACACGTGATTGTCTAAATTCAGAGTTTGTAGAAATGGGGTTTCTGGGTGGCTAGGGTGTGCACCTAAGCCAGGCAGAACCCACCACTCTAGTCATGGCAAGGGAGTTACACACTGAAGGTAACCCCTGCTCACCTCCTTGGTAGTTTGGTAGAGCAGTCAGCCTCATCCCAGAGGCAATGTGTAAAGCATTTGCGCAACACACTCACATGACAAAGACACACTAGGCACACCACAAAAGAGACTTCACAAAAAGGTTTTAGAAAAATATCCATAAAAATGCATTAGATCACAATCTCATATATTACTATGCCACTAGGCACTTGTCATGACTTCACAGAGATTACATAAATCACTAGGCTAATCGGGCCACAGTGATAAACATCACAGTTAGGATAACTAGTCACTACTGGTAGGATTACACCGAGCATAAAGCACTATGCATAATCATCAGCAGCAATGCACTATAGTAAACACTTTTAGTGCACACATTAGACAAGCACCATCACTGTAAATATCCCTGTAATAGGCAACATTACATCAGGGCACAACTCGTATGATTTGCCAGATGTCCACAAACCATCAGCGCGCACCTGCAGCAGGTAGTGCGTACAATTACCATTAACCAAGGGCCTAGGGTGCAGCTTCTACACACTCCTCTTGCCTGTTATCTGGTAATTTTTCCTCCACAGAAGCCCCCGGGCATCTATCAAGGGAAATGTAGTAATTACCGCTCCCGACTTCAACCTCCAATATTACTCCTCTTTCCAGATGAGGAGCAGGGCCTCCGTCAAGATTTACCCTGCGCTACCAAAGACCCAGCAATGCCCCCTGGTAGGTGTGTGTTAGAAGGGGAGGGGTGGCCCACCTTCCTCGGTGGGGCGACCTCACAGGGTTCCCCAAATATGGCCTGGGTCGCCCTGTTTGTACAGGCAGCTGCCCACTACCACACGGGACAGCTGCTATTCCTGTCAAGTAGAGCGACATGGACTTGGCTCCTCACAATGTCTGGCCATAGTATAAAGACTGACCTGCCCTCTGGGCGAGTAAAACTCCTCCTGGGTGTCTTGGACCCCCGCGAGGTCGAACAGCAAGGCCGCTGCAATCCTTGCGGTTTAGCTGGTGGGGGGGGGGGGGGGCGTTTAGACTCAAAAGTACTGCGGCGACTTCCAAGATGGCTAAGAGGGGTGGTTTCCCTCGCTGGACTCTTACCACTGTAGGACGCAAGCAGGATCCTTGGCTCTTCCTGAGTTGGACCTCGCTCGCAGATATGGCATCTCCCTCCTCACAAATAGCGCTCCACACGCGCTTTGAAATAATAGGGCGGGGAACACAGCGCTCCCTATCAGCATAGAGCTTCCCACACGCTCTCTGCCTACACGAGGCCACCAACAGCGCTTCACTACTCTCTAAGGTAATGTGATAGGGCACCCCAGGCCCTGGGAGATCACGGGGGCCCACACACAGCAGGAAGCAGGCTCAGGCCAGCACACAGGATCTTGGCAGACACAGAGCAATAGCATAACGAAACTTGGGGTGGCCCCCCTGCAAGGTACGTGGAAAGACCCCCTCCAAACTCAATCAAGAGCTCTCCAGCAAGAGTATTGTGCTGAGGGGTGGCCCTGGAGCTTGGGTACCCCTCTGCAGCGCGAGGGCTGCGGGGGGGGCGGGGGGGGGCGGGGGGGGGCTGTGTTACAATAATGACACAGAGGCAAGCTTTTCAGCAGGCCAGCACAACAGGGCAAGGAGTCATATGGCGGTTCCCTGCCAGCACATTAATCCTCTGGTCCAGAGTCCCACACAGTGTCTTCTCCCTTTCATGGGGTCACAGCCCCTGTACGTATAGTTCTAATGTCTTTGTTCTGGGGGCACTTGAGTCATTATTTGTACAACACCCCCATTCACATTTTCAGCCTAGTCCCCAGACACACCACAGGGGGGGCAGAGCCTGCGTTGTGGAAGGCAGGCACAGCCCTTTTCAGGTGCAACTCCTCCCACTCCAAATGCAGACCAGGCCTATTCACATGCAAGGGACAACAACTTCTGCTGCTCTAAATTCAGCCAAGGTCTATTCAGTGGGACTGGAAGCCTGTGCCTGCTGTCTCCAGCTCGGGTTGGAGACGGCTTCAGTGTGCATGTCGGTTTGGTCATCTTCAGACGGCCGGCTAAACCCACATGTACACTGACAACAATGCCATGCCCACCACTCCCCCTCCATGATGGCCCCCCGCCCCCAAGACTCCGCAATTTAAAGAAAAATAAACTATAATAAGTACTTTTATTATCGTTTTATTTTTAAAGTTTTGAGGCTGGTGGATGGGTGACACTCCTCCGCTGCAGGGCCGGACTGGGAACCAAAACCGGCCCTGGCAAAGTGCTCGCTATCCCCCCCCCACGTAAGCCAAGACGCATTTTCAGCCATTCTTGCATTCTACTCTTTATTTACTTTTCTCATAGTTGTTATAGGGCTTTTGTGCAAAAATATTAAGTTCAATAATTTCTACTGAAAACTAAATACTGCCAATGTGTGTCCCCTTGGTTCAGCAGCCGCCCTTTCTGAGCGAAATGCAGTTATCAAACATAACCTTTCTTCCATGTTTGCTATTCTTGCTGTAAAGCCTCTTACTCTAGGATGTTGGCCATCCTGTCAGCAAACCGGAAGTCTCAAAGTGAGTAAGCGGCCCTCTAACGTGTCTCTTGCCAATTATCACAGCAGAGATGCTCGAGGTCTCTCTGGCAGTATTCTACCCAATGTGGCTAACTCGCCACATTCATCGAAGAGCACAACATCCTCGACTCCTCCCAATCCGGCTTCAGAAAAAAAACACCGTACAGAAACCACCCTCCTCGCCGCAACAGACGACATCCATACCTTACTGAACAAGGGAGAAACAGCAGCCTCATTCTCCTCGACCTCTCAACGGCGTTCGACACAGTCTCTCACTGCACCCTAATGCGCAGCTCCACGACGCAGGGATCCAAGAAAAGGCCCTCTACTAGATCTGCTCCTTCCTCTCTGGCAGAACGCAGCGGGTCAGACTTCCCCCCTCCCCCCCCTTTCCTCCCAGACCCTACCACCTGCGGAGTGCCCCAGGGGTCCTCCCTCACCCCTACGCTCTTCAACGTCTACATGGCTCCGCTCACTACCATCGTCAGAACCTACGGACTCAACATTGTGTCATACGCAGACGACACCCAACTCATCCTCTCCCTATTCAACAAACCCAACACCGCCAGACACATCTTTCAAGAAGGCATGGAAGCCATCGCCAAATGGATGAAAAACAGCTGCCTACAACTAAACACCAACAAAACGGAAGTACTCATCATGGGCCCAAACCCAGACACCTGGAACGACACCTGGTGGACCCCCGCCCTCGGAAGCCCGCCCACCCCCACTGACCAGGCATGCAACCTGGGAATCATCCTGGACTCAGCTCAAAATGGACCTCCAGATCAACTCCGTCACGTCGTCCTGCTTCCACACCCTCTGCCTCCTACGTAAGACCTTCAAATGGATCCCCCTCAAACACAGAAATAAACAAAAACCTCACCCGCAAGCTATAGAACATCCAAAACGGCGCCGCAAGACTAGTCCTCAACCTGCCAAGACACTGCCACATCTCCCAGCACCTGCACACACTCCACTGGCTCCCCATCGAAGCTAGAGTCACCCTCAAGATGCTAACCCACGCTCACAAGGCCCTCCGCGACACCTGACCAGCATACCTGAACAGCCGACTCAAATTACACGTACTCCAAAGGACCCTACGATCAGCCCAGCTCTCCTACGCCATGGTCCCCCACACCAGAATGATCAGATCAGATTGGGAGACCGCTCCTTCTCCTTCCGCGCGGCAGAGCCTTGAACGACCTTCCGCTCCACCTCAGACAGATAACATCGCTCCCCATCTTTGCAAGAAACCTAAAAACCTAGCTCTTCGGCAGACCCCCTCCTTGATGGACTGGAACCTGCGAACCCCCTTCCCTCCCTCACCCCCCTGCGCCTTGAGACCCTTACAGGTGAGTAGTTGGCTTAACAAGCACCTGATTTGATTTGTAGCACCCGCTCACAGAAGATAGGGACTTCGGGCTAATAGGGAACTCCTGTTCCCTATGTGCGGTGAGGAGACCTGCGGACTCAAGCGAAACCATGCATGTTCTCTGTTTTCCACAGGGTGGGCTTATGTTGCTGAAGGTTCACCACTGCCTTTGTGGCCTGCTTCCCTCGCTATTAATACCATAGGGTGTAAATACAGAGCAGAGCCATTTCAAATCATTGAGGGCCTCCTGTAAACTGTGGCAAACCCTCATTCAGATAATCTGCGAGTTTTCAACCGCTAAAACACTTTTTAAAATGTACTAAACCCATTTAACAATTCCCATTAGTTTTTCCAAATTGTTGAATGGATTTAGGGGATATTGAGGAATTCCTTTTTAGGAGAATCTTTTAAAGGGTGTTCCTTCCATATACTGATTACTTAATAATGAATGTTTTGCCATCAAAATCAGGTTGCAAAATGTTATTATTTTACCACCATTTGAAAGGAGGTGGTAACTCATTTGCAAACGGGAAGGGGTTCACAAGAGATACCCTTCCCCTTTGTGAATGGTGAAAAGAAATGTAAGAGTAGGCAGTAGTCCCAGGTACCACTGCCTAATCTAAAGAAAATGTTTGTAAAAGTGCATTTTGGAGAAAAAACAATAGTAAATCCATATGGTTTTTCCTTTTAGGAAAATGGGCTGCATTTTTTTTAAAGCAATCATAGACATGGTTTTAAACTGACCCCACCGTGCCTGTGACTGTTGACAGTCCTAGTGGCACGCAATGTGTGTCCTATCTCATTCATATTTATGAGTTGTGTAGAATCGGGACCCACAGGGATTCCATGTTTTGAAAACCCACCCACTTATTCATAGGACAATTCGGGTAATAAATAAGCACTCGGTAAAAGGCGGTACGCAAATTGCTCCCGCTTTTACTGGCTGCATTCTTCGTTCAAGGGGCCCTTGGGCTTTAGGTGTGCTGCTATTCACACCCTGAAAAGCTCCTACTTTGCGGCTGACCTTCCGCCATCTTGTCTCCTCAGGGCGGTCGTTCAGGAGATATCAGAAAGGCACGAGGCATTGTAGTCGTCCTAAAGCGTTCATGCTTTCTGGAGCTTCCTAGTTAAAAGGTAATACGACCCCTTTTTTACCGCCCAACAAAAGAATACCTGACCCTGTGCGCATACCTGGGGTTTCAAACTAGCTTTCATGCCACTTACACGCCTTTCACTGATGGACAAACATTCCAGTCACAGGCTGGTGGCTGAGTATCGCCCACTGCCTGCCTACCGACCGACCTTGGCCCTTTGCCCCGGGTCGCGAGGGGGAAACAGCCACTACAACGCGGCCGTTTCCACGGAAACGTTAACCACGCATGCATTACAACGCATGCGTGGTTACCACGAAAGCCTTTACCACGCATACCATTACTACGAGGTACGTAGCAAAGGTATGTGTGGTAAAGGGTAACAAAAAAAGGGGGGTCTTGGGGGGGTCTCCCCCCCCCCCCAAAAATAAACTCACCTTAAAAAAACGTCGAGTTGTGCAGGAAAACGGCGTCCTTTAAGAGGTAACGGAAAGAATCTTCCGTTTCCTCTTAACGACGTACGGCGTCACCACGAAGGATTAGAGGAAAAGCCTATGCGAAGAAAAAGCATTCCATTGTAACGCATGCGTGGTAAAGGCATGCGTTGCATCGGAATTCGTTGTAAGATCACATATTCGTCGCGAGGCTATTGCCGATAATAATTGTACTTGTATAGCGCTTGCTACCCCTGGCGAGGCTTCGAAGCGCTTTCAGTTTTCGGCGAGTAGCACGCTACTCCGGAACCGAGAACGGTTTAATGCAGCGCTCTGATTCAATTGCATCAGGAGCGCGCTTGATGTATCATTTAAAATAATCCTTAATAGTTACTTCTCTTTTTTTCGTTCTGCTTCACAACTCATTTTATCAGCTGTCAGTCGCCAAATGTCTTTTTTAAGGAGTTGGTTATAGCCACTAATGTACTGCATGTTATTGCACTGGCTGCAGTAAGTGTTCGGAGGTAAATTACTATAATTAATGTCCCACTCGAACTGTTTGTAGCGGGCGGCGGCGGCTGCCGAGCTTTCACAGGGACTCTATTATCAGCCGTCCCCGGGGAATCAGAGCGCGCGCGGGAGGTGGAGGGCAGAGAAGGGTGGAGGTCACCGCTTGGACATCACGCGCTGATTGCTTCCGAGGCCTTGGCACTGGCTTCTGGGTAAACAGGGGGCATCGGGCTGGCACCTCCTCTCTCTCCAAAGCGGGTGCAGCGCCTCCTGTCTACTAAGAACAATCACTGTCAAAGCTAATAGGACTGGCCTTGGCAAGCCTGCATTTTTTATTAATTACTTTATTTATTTATCTAGCATACATATGCAATATTTACTATACAAGTGTGAAAATAAGAAGTAAAAATAGCGAAAGAAAGAAGCATTACAAAAAAATAATGAAGTGAACGTAAACATTAGCCTTCCAGTCTTGGCTTTGAAGTTGACTACTTTTTAGGAAGAGGAGTGTATGTGCAGGAGCAAAATTGCATTTCTCACAGTGAAGAGAGGCCAGTAGCTACAAAGTGGGTTGATCCGCTGCTCTTTGCTGCACCCTTGTGGGCAGAAGCAAAATGCGAATGGCTGGTGAATCGCCCAATGGATTCAAAGGACAGGCTGTAAGACCCTTAAATGTGCACCTGCATAATGCATACATATAGTTACGTGTTTTTAATGCTAGAGCTATGGCAAGGTCAAAACCAAGAAGGCAGTTTTTAGGCCTTTCCTTGTGAATTAGGGCCTCCTAGTGGTGGTGTGCCAATGCTTTTTCAAAATGTGTCTTGAGAGTGCTTGGGTCTGTAATACCAGAGGACCGAATGTTGGCTTGGGGCATCTCCTTGAACACCAGAGCCAGGCTGATCTATCAGGAAATCTGGAGGTTTCAAAACAGACAAGTTCCTCCAAAATATGGAAAATCTGGGACAGGGTCGGTGGCACATCAGGCAAAGCGGTGGATTACTTAGATTCACCCATTTTTTTGCTTAAATACCTGCAAAAAAGGTCCCTAATCATTTCCTACCTTTAGCCTTCATCAAGTGCTGTAAATGTGGGCTGTGTTCGCGTAGCTGCCGTCAGGGGCACCTTCAGCCAGTCTAGGCATGTGAACAGACAGCACTTGCAGTCTGGGACTGGTACCTTTGCTTTTACCATTAAACGTATCAATGCAACAAATTCCAGCTTGCCGTGTGCTCTGCATTGAAAAGCATCACTGGCTGATGTGCCATACAGGGCCATACAGTTGTGTTGTGGCGATCATGCGTTAAGAGTGGAGGTGTTTTCATATTGTTTTGCTTGGCTTCATTTCTGCTTTAGCAGCATTCTTGACAAATCTGTTGGATATGTAAGTAGAAGGAGGTTTGGTCTAGTACGTGATCTTGCAGCTCGGTTCATTGGTACAAATGGCACTAAATTGTTGCTCCATGCATGTGGAATGTAACGTCATTGGAGGGTCATTTTGAAGAAGTTCCTGGATTTGCAGGGACCTTAATGGTAAAGGCA
This sequence comes from Lissotriton helveticus, assembly GCF_964261635.1. Taxonomy (NCBI): domain Eukaryota; kingdom Metazoa; phylum Chordata; class Amphibia; order Caudata; family Salamandridae; genus Lissotriton; species Lissotriton helveticus. The sequence continues at coordinate 278,902,138 of NC_136058.1, read as the reverse complement.
TTTGGAACTGTTGCCTATATGCCCTCCATAGCGTACCTCGCTGAAAGCTGATCAGTGTATCGCTTTCGAATTCCACAGCACAGTATTATCTTACAATTATGCAGATAGTTTTTTCCAATGGTTGTTGGCTATCTAATTTTAAATAAAAAGTATTTTTGAACTCTAGTTAATGCTATGAAAGTGAAACACAGTTGCAGCCGACATGACTCGCGGGTAGAGGGGGGTATGTGGGGAGAGGGGGGAGGTTTAATTTTAGTTATTAAGGAAAAAAACGTACCTTAGCCGTCCCAATTCGCTCCCCCGTCGTATCTGCTCCTCGCAGGAAGCAGGCAGCCTCCCTTCCCTCCCCTAAGCAGCGTTGTGATTGTTGGGGATGGCGCCCAGCCAGGCACCAATGGGGAGGCCCTTTTCTCCATGTAGGCTGCATGCAGCCTACATGGAGAAAATAGCAGAGTGCGCATGACTGGTTTGGTCGGCCGGCCGACCAAACAGTCAGCGCCCTCAATTGGGCTAGCCACTCCTCCCCTGCCCTGTTGCAGGACTGCCCACCCCCAACTAAACCCTTATGCTTTCTCGCAGTGCGAGAAGCAGTAACATAAAATGGTATCCATTCTATTTTATGTTACTGCTCGCAGTTCGAGAAAGCAGCGGGGCGACGCCCCTCCCCCCACATGGAGGACCCACCAGTGGTGAAAAACCGAAGCACAGATACTTGTTACTACTTTTAAAATATATAATGTTGCTAAAAGAAGATATAAGAAACAAAATACTTGACTTGAAAGCATCAAAACAAAAACAAGCAGAATTAACAAGATCACATTTTGAATCCATTTATCAATGTATGCACTGAACTTATTCCACCCCATCACCAACCTCATTAATGTCCACCCACACACATTAATCCATTGATCCATTAGCACACCCAGTTGGAGATGCAGCAACGTATTCCTCCATGTGTATCTGTACATGGGGCTGTCTACATGTTGTTGTCTGTGCTCTTGTATGTCCATTTATTTGCAGGAAGGGGTGCTTGTATTTGTTGCCTTCTGTGTTTTTTCAGTCTGTGTGCCTTGTTCCCTGCGTTGTTAGTCTCTGTATGTGCACAGGTTTATGTCTGCATGCACTATGCGTAAGGCAAACCTATTGGATTTTTCAGTTCGTGCTTTACCTGCCTTCGCATTTAACGGTTTACTGTTTTCCTCACGGTTGCCTGTACCTCGTTTTGTCTCTCTCAAACATAGGTATGGACTCTGCAGTCTATACAGTCCCTTAAATACTTCTGTCCCTTAGGGGCTAGTCCATGTTTGAGTAGTGTTGGTTTCATCTGCATGTATGTTTTCCACTCTAAAGCAGCCATGGGTGGCACGTTGTGGTGTTAAAAATAGAACATTTGTTGGGACGAAAAAGTCCTCATATGGTGATGGATGTGCACCCCTGTCCTGAGTGCCCCAGATGCAATGATGTCTGGGTCCCTGATGCTGATTTTTGTTGTCATGGGGAATATGGATCATGTGTGTGTGCCATGACATAGGACAGTGTCACAAATTGAGTCCTTGTTGGCCCAGACGGGCTCCAAAAATGCTACCCTCATAGTTTTGAAAGGCTACTGCCTCTGCCAGTAGTTAAGCAGCATGAGTGTGGTGGTAGCAGAATACTGTGTAGTGATCATTAGAAGTGGACAGGCCTTTTTACCTGTCTCACTGGAGTGAGGTCTACAGGCTCACTCAAGTGAAGTTCTATTGCTGTGTGTTTAGATACCCTTAGCCTACAGCAAGTTAATATGTAGTGCTCTGCAGTGCAAGTGTACTGTATGCCTGTTCTGGGTGTATGAGTGCCTGTGAATTGTACAATACATGGAAGACTCTGAGTTCCATTTTGGGAGCCCCAGGGCTCACTGGAGGAGCATGGGGAGGTAGAGGAGTTCCCCCAGATATATCTTTGAATTGCTACAGTACTGTGAGTTTGGTGGGACACACGCACACACACCCTGGAGAAAGAAGAGCCAGGCTGTTACGTACAGTTCAAAGGATGCTGCTTGATTCAGAGGGGGAAGGGCAGGAAAATGTGCATAGGCTGGAAATAGGCCTGGGCACAACTCAGGTAAGTTGTGGGGCTGAAAAGAGAATCATACAGAGTAGGGCTGGAAGCCCCTGGCTAACCTTTTGATGCACATATCACTGTGACTGGCATCCAGGTGTGAACTTCTAGTCACTCCCATGACCTGTGTTGTGGGGCTATCAGATTTGGAGTTGTTCCTGCCGTGAACGGCTTCTTTCCTGGAGGAAGAGCACTTCAAAAGTAAGCAGACCCTGAACACAAACTTGAAAGCCTTAGACCCCAAATCGTATTTGGTGTCTGGCAATGGACTATAAGAAGAGGAGCTTGAGGTGCCTAAAATTGCCAACTCCCAAGCAGTAGGGATGGGCAAAAAGGAAAAGATCTGCAAGACTTATGCCTGTGACCAGGACTGGGGGTTTAGATCTGCCAGCTGGGTGAGAGAACATCATCCAGAAAAAATCCAAGACCACCTGCCCCCCGGTGCACCAGTGCTTGCCTGCCTGCTTGCCGGGACCCGTGGACCCTGGGAGCACGAGATCGAGGAGTGAGCATTGTCCAGTGGGGGAACCTGAAGAGTGGATCCCTGCAGCGAGGTGTGAGGAGGAGATTACTGTGTTAATCAGGCCATTGGCCATATGCGGTAGGAAAGTCAACAACCCCATTTGCCATAGGGAGCAGCAGTGAGGTTATCCGTGCTGATCCGGCCTTTGCCCTTGTGCACTGGGTAAGTCGGTGACCTTGCATGCCAGAGGGCGAAGCTGTTAAGTTATCAGTGCTGATCGGGCCATTGCCTGTGTGCGGTGGGAAAGTCTGTGACCCCTAATGCCAGAGGGGGCAGGTATGAAGTTAACCATGCCAATCTGGCTGTCACCCTGTGCGGCGCAATGTTGCCTCTACTGAATGGAGAATAACCACTATCACTAGTGAGAGGGAAGTGGGACTTGGGCTTGCTTATTGAACCTCCCGCACTGCGGGGGATGCGTGGGCTTGTGTTACACCCCTGCCTATGACAATAAGGTTGCATATGCTTTTCTGTAGCGAACCTAATAATCGTTCAACGTAGCTTGCCAGAGGCGATTGCTGTTCATTCTTGTAAAAGCTTAGAAAACCAGAATGAGAAAGAAGTTGTTTATTGCCACGTCTCTAATTTCAGTACTCCTATTATTATTCTTTGCGACACAAACTAGGATTCCAATCTCTGAATGCTTCATATGTGTGTTTCAGCTGAAATTACGAGCATACATTTGCTTCTAAACCTACACTCTTTAGAGATGGAGAATAAGAGTGCTGGCTGACGGACTTGGACTTGCTCAAGATCACGCAATGTAACAACGAGCAGAGTTAGAATTTCATTGTGTTTTCTCTTATGTCCTTCCTTGATCTGTGACCTTTGCATCCTTGCATCCTCTTCAAATTAAGGGCTAGGTGACCCCCTGAAAGTTGCTCTCTGGGTGTTGGCATGGTCAAATGGTAATTTTTACAGTGGCGGGTACTCCGCTAAGGCGGAGGAGCGTCGTCCTACTGCTCACGGAGCAGTGTAAAAGAAAAATTAAAATGATAATAACTGAAGTTAGTATTATTTTATTTTTAGTATCGTCATGTTAGGGCGTGGCTCCCCTAACGTCTAGGATGAGGAGTGGTTGCTGCACTCTAAAGTGGGCCTGACGTTTTGGCTGGCCGTATTGCCTCTGCCAGACCGTCATGCGCACTTGGCGTGTTCTCCCTGCAAGCTTCATTACAGCTCCCTGTCCGCATCTGAGCTCCAAACCACAGTGCTCAGATAAATCACAGCGCTGAATTGCAGTGTTGTGATTGGTTCAGGGGAGGCTGGGTGCTTCCTGGAAGACGCCCGGAGGAGACACGACCTGGGAGAGACAGAGGAGAGACGCGGCGATGGGTAAGTGAATTTTCTTTTTTCCTCCCAGTATTGAGTTACTGTGTGTACTCATAGGGGTGTGCACTACTACACTTGCCCTGGAAGCAAGTGTAGTTGTGCGTGTTCAAAGTTGTACGGTGCACCTTTTACAAACCAATGAAGTTTGGAGTGCGTGTAGTACTCCATTTTAAACAAAATAAAGGTGAAGCACACCTTATGTAGGTTGCATAGGCATATTTTAAAGTTTGTTGGGGCTTGAAGCCAAAGCTTGTTGCATAAAATCTGTAAATAAAAGCAACACTTCTGTTGGCAATAGATTATCCACCAGCGGATGTCGTAGCACATGCCATGTTAAGTAGTTGTAATACACAGCTATAGACAAATTCTATCTAATGAGGACATTTATAAGATCTGAATGTATATTTCAAGAACTTTGTTGAAGATTTTGAGGCATTGTGGATTATTGAATAATGTAGAATGTAGGGGTGACCCTCATAAAGGTGGTATAACTTACACTGGGATTGTAATTGTGTCTTTGAGGTTGTATGCCGTTGTGCTCATGTATGTAGTGTATTTTACCAATCTATGGACGTTGCCCAGGGTGCCTGGCACAACGTGTTTTATCAGTGGCAAACGCATATCTACAAACATATCCACTCAAATTGCGGTTCATGTTAAGTCTTTAAGAGGGTGATTCTGTTAAGGTGAGGTATTCAAGGTTTATTAGAGGGTAACGTCACCTTGGAGGCATTTTGTTTGTTAGGTCGGTGAATATCAGATAAAGAAGGCACCATCCACCAATAGTGGGTGACTTGACAGATATGCTGTGTGTCCAGTATGTGGTATAAGTTTATGCCTATTATCACTTGATTGGTGATAGAACATTGGGCACAGGTGTTGCGTTTTGAATTACTTCAAGTACAAAAACTCTACAGGACGCAGTCACAGTAACTGCGTAATATCATTTTGGATCATTTTGGATGTCACCATTGGTGTCATAAATATATTGATTTACCTGTCATCAGTGATGTAACATGAAGTTATAGGTGAGCAGTACATGACAAATGGTGAATTTCAGGTTTGTTTTGTTGTTAAACATTAGTTTTTAGCCCATTTTAACACATAACTATTATGTCACTTTAACCTTTGTTTTTGCAATGGATTTCTGTGTTCTGTGTTTTTAGTTACCATTCCAAATTGAGCAACCGCCCATCCTCCTCAGGCTGCTTGTGGCCAACCCCTCAATTGAGTGGCCAACCGCTACTGCGCATATTCTTTGGCTGTGCGCAGCACGAGGTTGCCCGCAGAGCTGCACCTCAAGGTAGGGCTTACACTCAATCCCCAGCGGGCACTAATCCCCTGTTGCACATGCCCTTCATCCGTGCGCAGCGGGGCATTGGCCGCAAGACCTCACCTTTTACCAGACTCTGCTCCCAACCCTCCGCTGCTCATTGCCCTCTGGCAAGGCCCTGCACCCATCTCCCCAGAGGTACACACCCCTCTATGGGGCCTATCCCTCGCGTTGTATAGCCTTCAGCTACACCTTGCAGTGAGTTGGGCTTGCACCCTGCCGACTACAGGAGGCCAACGTTCACTGCGCGCAGCCTATGGCATGCACTATGTCAGTCGGCTGCAGAGTTTCATCCATGACCACATCCTTTTCATTTTTTGTTTAGTTATGTTTTTTTGTGGTTCCACATGACCACAGAGGGGCTCTTGCTAGGTACCATGGTACTGAAGCTGGTACCTCACTACTGGCGACCATTCATTTTTCTTTCTTTAAAACAGAAAACCTGCAGGAGCATTCATTTGGTCGTCCCCCACATGACTCTGGGGTCGAGGTGTGCCCACTCTGCCTCATTATTTTTTTTATTTTTTTTCAGGGCTCTCTACAAACTCCTCTAATGGCAGCCCAAACATTTTCTTCAGAGGTTTGGCCAGTCAATCAGTCATTTCAGTCCCTAAAACCGGTACCATGGTATCGCCCGGCTGATGGAAAAAAGGGCTCCTTTGGCAAATCGGGTTCAAGTACTTTTTTTTTATTTTGGTACCGCGGTAACCTTACGGAGCCAAACTTTCCCGATAAACCTACCTTCTTCTGAGCACTAACCCCCTTCGTGCCCAACCTGAGCTTTTCATTAAAGTCTAATTTCTCAAAAATGGCTACACGGATTTACAGCAAATACAAATCCAAGCTTTCTGTGTAAAGTTCCAATTTTTTGTCAAACTTATTGTCATCCTGTTAAGCTGTCTTTCTGTTTTGGTCAGTAAAGTTTCCTATCTGAACTAACATGGAAGCGTTCTCACATAGAGACCCCCCTGTTCTGTTGTCCCTGCTTGACAAATAAATCAACGCAAAACTTTCCATGAAGGAGCCAAGGTGAATCAACATTTTGTGGGGAAAACTCAGTCTGGCCACCTCACCCGCAAATTTATATTAACTATAACTCATGCCTTTTCCATGCACTGTTTATACCCTTGTATACTACATCACTCATAGCACGTGAAATCATTGCATTCGTAACAACACTTATAACTTCTCAAATTACATTATTTGTCACACCAGAGTGCATGGTAGAGTGGTGAGGTATAGTAAGTGTTGTTTGCACTGCGAACTGAAAAGTGTGTGTAATGAGGTCCACTACTTATAATAATTTAAGGGTCGTGGATAAATTGTAAATGAAAGATACAACTATAACTTTAGAATTTTTAAAGTTTGTGTAGTTAAAACTTGGTTTGTATAGGGAAAATAGGTTTTCCTAACTATAACTAAGCTTTAATTTTTTTCATTGAATATATATAATAATGAAAATACAAAGGTTAAAGAGATGTTATAGTTAGGTGATAATATCTGGTAAACATTACTTTTTAAGCTGAAAAAAATCTCTGAAATTTGAGAGTCATAGTCACAGCCATTGGAATTATGCGGCAGTTGAATACCACATTATGCGGCAAGGGTGATTAAATTATGCTGTGAGAAAAGCCAGAATATGTGGCATACCTTGGCACACATTAGTATTAATTAATTATTTCGTCATTTGTACACATGATTAAGCTATCTGGGTAACACCTCATTAGTGTCAGTTTAAGTACTAAATTTATTAATAAGCAAATGAAAGCTCACTAGTTGACTGTTCCGAAGGGCCTTCCACTGCACGCGAACACATCACCACATTTTAGTAACTTTTGATCCGTTTGAGCAAGAAATATATTTTTGCTAGAATCTGCAGATTATGCAGCAGATGATGGATTATGTGGCAGATTCATATTTATGTGGGAGAAAAAGCTGCAGAATTGCATAATTCCTGCTTGATAGTAATATTTAAGCCTACTTCTGTGTTTGTGGCCTCTCCAGTTGTTTTTTGTGTTGTGAAAATGTGGTCACCCAGGTGAAGTATGATTGCTGAACATGAACTAGTTTTTAGTGGTTCTAACAAATTTTGTATTTAATTCTTCAATAGTTTTAGCACCAAGCGCATGTGTTGCCTGGCCGAAGCCGTGTTGGAATAGTCTGCACGGAGAGTCCACCCCCAAAATGGGAGTGGACACGCACCTTAGGATCTGGGCCCCCGTGGCGAGTGACCGGAACTGCTTCTTCACTGGGCGCTGCAGTGGGATGGCCAGGTGAGGGTATAAAGACCCTGGGCGCATTGGCCTTGGCCTTTCCTCATCTGGTCATCCCGCCTGCGCCACCTGACCTTTATGTAGGAAAACAATGGTTCCAGTGGAGTAATCAATGTACAAACAATAGTCGATACGCAGCTTAATAGCAATAAAACATTTTGAGGGATTCCTGAGGGATGTCTGATAAGAAAACAAGGCTCCAAACATCAGAGTTTGTTGCATAAATAGTAACGTTGTATTTTTTCAATAAAGATAGTAATCATTTGGTAACAGTATATACATAGTACTGGTGATAAGGTGCAGTGGTGTCCCAAGTGTATTTACGTGAACCTAAACAGCAAGTTAGTGACACAAGGTGAGATATTTACAAGGTTTCTGTAAGGGATATGTACAAGGAAAAAGGGGACAAATGACCATGAACAATAAAGTTATAATAATTCACACAATGGCTATTGCAAATCATAGACACTGGTTATCTGGTTCATTCCCTAAGGGCGTCGACGGCGTTTCGACCCGGGGTGGATGGCGGGTCTCTTCAGGACCAGGGGGGTGTGGGACATCTGGGTTTGGGCGAGCTCAGGGGACAGTGGTGATGGTAAACCGTGCGTGTAGATTAAGGAGGTACTTAGTGTGCCCAGCCGGGTACACTGAGGGTAATTTCGTTTCTGATTACGATGATGTCAGTTTCTTGTCCGTAATGGAGAGACAACCACAGGATATGTGGAGTTGATTAAGGGGCTTTGCGGCGCTTAGAAGCCGGCGAGTAGCCCGGTCGGACGATGCCTTAGAAATGAGATGCACGCTCGCTGCCTTCGTTCGGTCTGGAGGTGACCGCCGGCCGACTGAACGAACACGCTGGTAGGAGGAGCAGTGTGCGACCATATGGATTGTTATTTATGCAACAAACTCTGATGTTTGGAGCCTTGTTTTCTTATCAGACATCCCTCAGGAATCCCTCAAAATGTTTTATTGCTATTAAGCTGCGTATCGACTATTGTTTGTACATTGATTGCTCCACTGTAACCATTGTTTTCCTATATAAAGTTTGCACCCTGGTTCCTCATGAGTAGGGTTCCCTTGTTTTCACTGCGCCACCTGACCAGCTCATTTTTTCTTGTCGATTTCCTCACCTGCACATCGGCCTTTCTGCTCCGCTTTGGGGGTCGCAGCCGGCCTGCTTTTCCTGTCTCCTCGAGGAGCCTATCGGCAGGAGCCATCGCGCAGCTGTACTCGCCGCCAGCCCTACTAAGGAGGTACGCTCTGGTTCCGGGGGGCCTCGGCTACTTCGCCTCGCCTTGGCTGCGCCGCCTCCCAGGCCCAGGGGTTATCATCCGCGCATACGTGTCTCGGCGGCGTCCTAGGCCAGGAAGGCAGCCTAGGCCGGTGAGTTATGCAAGCGCCTGGGAGGTTGGGGAATGGCCTGGTGCTAGTGCGCAGTGCGGGCGTGGTCCTGGGGTGTAAGCTCCCCCCCTCCACTCATCTGGTAGCGGTAAGGGTGGGTGATGTATTGTTCCTGACTATAGTGGCGCCCACAGCCGTTGGGTGTCGGGAAAAACCGCCCGGGTTGGAAAAAGAAAGCACAAAGATCCAGATTTAGCACACTTGCTAAAACTGGTGCTGGCTAAGCTGGGTACAGATGGAGCTGAGGACATTGATTCGGGCCCGAGGTGGCGGGCAGTGCAGGAGAAACCAGCCACCAACACCGTTCCCATGTACCTCCCCGTGCGTGCTGCCTTCCCTCCGGTCCCGCGCAGGGACAAGTGTGTCTCGTCCACGGCCACTCCTCCCCTGGCTCCAATCATTGAAAATCAGCCCCCTTCTGTGACTCCGGGGCAGCCTACTCTCCCAACTCCTGCGGCACTCCTGTGTACGCTCTCCCCCCGTGACTACCCCCCTTCCACAACCAGATCAGCAGGGGGCTTATGCGGCGCTGGAGTCCATCAGGCAAACTTTGTCATCTTTAGTGGGCGGGTTGCCTGGGGGGGCGGGGGAGGTGTCCTTGCCTAGCCTGTCTAGTCCACCTCCAGGTGCCCTTTCCCCCCTGCCACAACACCTCTGCAACCGGCCCAGTGTGGGGGTCCAATAACCTCATCCGCCGTTACGCCACCTGCCCTCGATTGGGATCCTGTTGCACAAGCATTGATCTCAGTGTCTCAAGTGCTCCTCACGCTTGCTTCCCCACCAGCCGGTAGAACCCCTCTTCCCTTGATTCTTCAATAGTTTCGCACCAAGCGCATGTGTTGCCTGGCCGAAGCCGTGTTGGAATAGTCTTTTCCTCAGCCGTTTTGTCCCTTTACCCCAGCTGTGGGCATGAGCATCAGTGGCGGCCGGTGGGGAACAGAAGAGGGGGTGAGGGGTATGAAAACAACAACAAAAATTGTGTTGGGTGGACATACCTTTTCTGACGTCTCTCTACCGTTGTCTCTCCGCTTCCCTTCCTGACTCCGAGTCCGGAAGCAGGAAGCAGACAGCTCCCCTAAATCAATCACAACGCTGCTGTCATTATAACAGCAGAGTGATGATAGGTCTGAGCGCTGTGGTTAGGCGCTCAGACGGGGACTATGAGCCTGGGCATGTTACCCACAAGGCCGTGCATTACAGCCTGGTGGGGAACATGCAAATTGGTACACTATTACTCCCCCTGTAAACCACAGCTCTGTCCCACCCTAACCTAGCCCCATAGCTACGAAAAATAAGATGATGATAACGTTATTGTTATTTAATTTTCCACTGCTCTCTGAGCAGTGGGGCGACTCTCCTCGACCTTAGTTGAGGAGCCGCCACTGCATGGGTGTACAGAGCCACCCACTATTTTTACAAAGGAGAAGGAGAATCTCTTCCCCTTACCCCAAAGCTGAGAGGTGTTGCTTAACGAACAGCAAATGTGAAGCACTTTTATACTTTGGTGCCTGCTACAGAACACCATTAGGAATTAGTGAGTTACAACGGGGTAGACCCTAAGAACTCCTTGACCTAGGTCAATTAGATAGGTACAAGTATAGGTGGTCGGAGTCTGATACATAAAATAGGAATAATCACAAAATAACACTTATTCTTCTAGATGAAAAATTAACATTCTATCAAAGGCATCAATGTAGCTCAACAGAAGAAAAGGTCAATGTGTTCGGTGCATATTTATTTAGCACATTTTATAGTTGTGAACTGCATAAATTTGATCCTCAATGGTAGGATAATATTGCAATTAATGCATTGACAATGTCAGCGACAGCACATTTCTATAGAATAAGTAAATTCAAAAGTGTATCAATGCGCTCAAGGTGCATAGAGAAAAGGTATTTAGAAGGGATGGGTAAGTGGGGGTGAAAGTGGGGACCGGGTAAAGGTGGTGTGACTGAGTTAAAATCACAGTGACAAATGAAAAAGCCTTTACAGCCTATATACAGATCTAAGGGTTCCAAAGAACAATCTCAAACATAGGTTCCGTATTTATACATTATTTAGTCCTATGTTTGGAAGAGTGAACAGTAACAATAGTCGACGTTTCGACCCCTGACAGGTACGGGTGATTCAGAACCTCAGGATGGGGTCTTCATCAGGACGTAGGGGTATAACAGGAGCGCCTATAAATAATACGAAAGTAATGAATGTATCTCATACTCCTATACACTAATTAATGCACTCGAAATTGCGTGAAGCATTACCTACTTCGCATGAGGCCCGTTTGGGCCTGCAGCCTGGGGACCTTCCAAGGTTCCTTTCTGGTGCGAGAGGTCTGTAATTAAGTAAAACAGTGTAAATGCAGTGCGCTGGCCCACACTAGGTGAGACACCAGAGTCACACTGTAATCAATCGTAAAAGGGAGAGAACTTACTGGGAACTTTTCATTCAGGATGCATGGAATTGTAGTCCACTGGACCAGCCGGTCCGTGGTGGAACGTCGTATGTCTCTGCAAAAGAGGTAGGGCACCACACTTTAGTAAAGGAGTTGATCTGTTAGGGCGCGCCAAACATTCAGATTGATAGTCTCATAATGAGCGCAGTTAGAACGAAAAAAGGGCCTTGTGACTCTAGATGGAAAAATGGAGGGAAAATTGGGTCGCTGTATTGTGCATTGAACAGCATTATTCCCCCAACATCCCAGCGAGGGGTTTATTAGAAGGCGCAGTATCACGCGTAGGGCGTGAATGTCCTTTAGATCGATAATATTTAAAATACAGAGCGAGAGGGGATGGTTTAGAACTCGCGCGGTGTGGCCGTGTAAACTTGGCAATATTGATCTAAAACCCGGGGAGCCCGGGGCGACCGACCCGGTGTGGGCAGTGTCAGGGGAGCGGATGGCTCACTCTGCCGGTCTCAGTGTATTAGGGGGCTTGTTGGTAATGCGTGTAACAGTTGATGAACCGTAACCGCGAAATGGAAAACTTTCCGTCCTAGCAGGGGTATTAATCAAACACATTCCATAGACGTGTTCGCCTAGAACGGTGAAGTCCCGGAACGATTGTAGCCGAGGCTCACCTAATTTACCGCAGCGCTTGTCCGTCTATTTCCTCTCCTCTGGCTGTCTGAACTGAAAGGAGCCGCCGCGCGGTGCCGGCGCTAAATGTTGCTGGAGGGGCTCGCCCTGCTCTGGCCAATCAGGCACGAGTGGCCCAGGGAGTAGGGAGAAAGAGTTGTTGTTATGCGCTCTGAGGGCGCTGTTCCTGAGCAAAGGAACTCGAGTGTATTCAGAAAAATGGAGAGTGACAAAGTCGGTGGTTGCTCATTGATCTGGTGTGAACCGGTCATTAAACGTGGGGCTTTCAAAGGGCATTGTGTCTGATTTAACAGGGAAATGACCACATAGGCCACTGGGGGCGGCACGATTCGGTGTCATCATTTGGTTCTGAGATAATAAAACCAGATCCAGGACATTACCTCATTACGTGTAAGCATTATTGGGAATGTACAGAGTTGGGGTACATCACCAGAGCCAGGACCTCAATGCATTATGCGTAAACATTGGTAAAATGTAATATATGAACACATCATTCTATAGCATTGATTGACGCGATGTATCACAGTGTACATGACAATGAATGTTCAAGGTAAAGGCATCATTAAAGCCTACATAAAGGCATTCAGTAGTTGGATTAATCGGATTAATCCGGATCTAGAAGGGCCACTGGTAAAATTGTACATTCGGTCAAGTGTAAAAGACCAATATATAAACACATCCTTCTATAGCATTGATTGACTCGATGTAATACAGTGTATATGACAATGAGTATTCAAGGCAAGGGCAAAGGCATCATTAAAGCCTACAGAAAGGCATTCAGTAGTTGGATTAATCCGGATCTAAAAGGGCCATCTGGGAGAAAGTGGTTTCCAGTTCATTGAGGCCCCTTTGTACAGAGTCAAAAAATTGCATCCACTTGCATTCACGCACATTGAGGATAGAGTTGAGATTGCCACCCCGTGGGCCCAGTGTGATTTTCTCAATAACCACCCACTTGATTGATTCAGGTGTATGTGAGTGCTCCTGGAAATGCTCTACAAGGGGGGCTCCCACAGTTTTGCACCTTATTCTGCTGCAATGTTGTAGCACACGGTTCTTTATCTTTTGCTTAGTCTGGCCTATATATATCAGACCACAGGGGCAAAAGATTGCGTAGATCACCCCTTCGGTGTTGCAGTTTGTGAAGGTTTTCAAGGGCACGGACCGACCATTGTGTGTTACTGTTCCAGTCTCTAGGCACAGTTGACAGGCCTTACAGCTTCCGCATTTATGGTTTCCCACGATGGCCGGAAGGTTCCACATTGATTGTATTGTGGGGGCAGTCGGGCTTTCTAACATGGAGCATACTACCGAGTCTCTAATGCTCTTTGCTTTCCTGAAAGCATGCATTGGTAGATTGGGCATCTGGAGGGTCTTTGCTACAATATTCCAGTACTTATTCACTATCTTACGTACTGCATTGCTTTTACAGCAGTAGGTGGTCACACAAATCATCCTTTCCTCCAGTGGTTGGCGCACCTTTGGTGTCAGCAAGGATTCTCTATCGCTGAACCACGCCCTTTTCCGCGCCCTCTTGACAAGCCTCTTCGGGTATCCTCTTTCAATGAGTCGGAGGATCAATCCATCGGATTCATGAAAAAAGTCATCTTTCATCGTGCAATTCCTCCGGATCCTGAGGAATTGTCCGAAGGGTAGGTTGTCTCGGAGGGCCCGGGTGTGATGACTAGAGTACTGCAGCAGGGTGTTTCTTTCCGTCGGTTTCCTGTACAAGGTGGTAAGAAGGACTCCCTCACTCTCCTTAATGGTTATATCTAGAAAGTCAATGGACTCATTACTGCAAGTGCTGGTGAACTGGATGTCGCTGGATTGGGCATTAAGCCAGCGCGTGAAAGCCTCCAATTCTTGCTTGTCACCTTCCCATATCATCAGTATATCGTCTATATACCGACGGTACTCCACAATTCTCTCATGGTATGGATTGTTGGAACAAAGGACCCTATGTTGTTCGTATTCGTTCATGTAGAGTATTGCCAGATCTGGGGCAAAGGCCGCCCCCATAGCCACTCCTTTCATCTGCATGAAAAAGTCATCTTGGAATAGAAAGAAGTTTTTAGTCATAGCAATCTCAAGTAAATCAGAGATGAATTCCGTTGGGACTTCCGCTGGTTGTGGACGGGATTCCAAGGCCCTTCGTATGGTTATCAAGGCTGGTTCTTGAGGAATGCTCGTGTATAAAGACACGATGTCCATAGTTACCAGTAATTGTTTCTGTTTATCAAAAGGGCGTTGGTCTATCAAGTTGATCACCTGCATTGTGTCTCTCAAATAGGTGTCAGTGTCTTCTGCCAAAGGCTTCAGGAACACATCTATATACTTGCAGAGGGGTTCGAGGATAGACCCACATCCCGATATAATCGGTCTTCCTGGTGGTTTGGTGGGGTTCTTGTGGACTTTCGGTAGTACATAAATCGTTGGTATACGTGGTTGGTCCACATTGAGGTAAGCATGTTCTTTCTCAGAGAGGAAGCCAGCATCCTTTGCTTTGGTCGTAATAGCGACAATCTGTCGTCTGATCTCATTGGTGGGGTTGGTTGTCAGGCGCCGATAGCTCACGTTGTCCCTCAGCTGTGAGTATATCTCCTGTTTATATTCCTCCGTCCCCATGATGACGATTGCTCCGCCTTTATCTGCCGGCTTGATGACCAGCGATTTGTTGTTTTTGAGCCCATCCAGTGCTGCCCTCTCATTCTTGGAGATGTTGTGTCTTATGTAAGGCCTCTCCTTCCACATCTTGAGTACGTCGTTCATCACAAGACTTTCATACGTCAGAATGCGGTGGTTCGTCATGGCAGTGTGGGGTGTAAAAGTGGAGGGCGGCCGTAGTTGGGTGAACGATCTTGATTGAGTGAATGGTTTATTCAAAAAATAGCCTCGGAGGCGGACCTTCCGGAAGAACCTGGTCAATTCTGTTTTGATGGTGAAGAGATTCCCTTGTGAAGTTGGTACAAAAGAGAGGCCCTTACTCAGGACTGCTGTCTCTGCTGGGGATAGTATCTGCTGAGATAAATTCATGATGGGGCTTGGTCTGGTTACCAGCGGTAAGTCTTCTTCCGTGTGCTGATTTCCCCGTGGTTGGCCTGTTGGAATCTCACCTGCTTGCTGGCGTTGTTGTAGCCTTGTTGCCTCGAGTCGTCCCAGTTCGGAGGGCCTTGGCCTCTGTTTGGTCGTCTGTTCCATCCACCACCTCTCCCTCGGGGGGGTCTCCATGAGTCGTTCTCTAAAAAAGGCTGTTGTTGTCTGTTGGAGGGATCCTGTGCTGGTTGGTACCATTGCTCTGAGTTTTGGTAGTTACTTGGTCCTGCCGTCTCGTTATCACTTCCTCCGCTATACGAGGAGTCGGAGAAATTGGTGTATCTTCTCCCTCCTCGCTGGCCACCCCGGTAGCCTCCTCTGCCTCTGTAGAAAAAACGCCCCTGAGTATCTTGCTTGAAATAGTCCTCAGCTAAGTAGGGGTAGGTTTTTTTCTTGTTGTAGTATTGTATGTCCCTTGCTAATTTCTCCAATTTTTTGTTCTGAGTTTCAACGTCAAAGTCTTTCAATGTCTTGTTAAGGCGATCAAGGGTATCCTTTGCGCTTACAAATGCTAAATGACTGGCGATCTCCTCCTTTAGCTCTGCAATTTCTTTGCTTAACTGTTCCACCTGGTCTCTTGCGGTCTCGACTCCTAGGACCATCCAGTGGCGGGAACAGTTATTCGCCACAAAACTGAAGCCCTCTTTGAATTTTGGATCATCCACAAAGATTGCCGGCTCGTTGCGGACTTGCAATCCCGTGGGTATGACGTTTGCCCTGAGATATCCAGTGAGCAGATGACCATGTAATTTGGTGCGCACTAGTTTCTTCTCGAGTCGTTCGAGTTTATTGATTTTCTCATTGAGAGAGAAATCAACTGTGGTGGTGTTGGTTGAGAGAAAAGCTGTACCAGTGTCTCCCCCGATTAGTTCTCTAATGTGATCCTCAGTGTAAGAGAGGGTTTCAGATTGAAGCATGATAGAGCCCTCAATTGAAAGTGGTGCACAAATGTCAAAAATAATGAAAAAGAATGAAAAAGAACCCTCGCAAGACAGCTCTTGCACAGAGAGTAGTGAGTTACAACGGGGTAGACCCTAAGAACTCCTTGACCTAGGTCAATTAGATAGGTACAAGTATAGGTGGTCGGAGTCTGATACATAAAATAGGAATAATCACAAAATAACACTTATTCTTCTAGATGAAAAATTAACATTCTATCAAAGGCATCAATGTAGCTCAACAGAAGAAAAGGTCAATGTGTTCGGTGCATATTTATTTAGCACATTTTATCGTTGTGAACTGCATAAATTTGATCCTCAATGGTAGGATAATATTGCAATTAATGCATTGACAATGTCAGCGACAGCACATTTCTATAGAATAAGTAAATTCAAAAGTGTATCAATGCGCTCAAGGTGCATAGAGAAAAGGTATTTAGAAGGGATGGGTAAGTGGGGGTGAAAGTGGGGACCGGGTAAAGGTGGTGTGACTGAGTTAAAATCACAGTGACAAATGAAAAAGCCTTTACAGCCTATATACAGATCTAAGGGTTCCAAAGAACAATCTCAAACATAGGTTCCGTATTTATACATTATTTAGTCCTATGTTTGGAAGAGTGAACAGTAACAATAGTCGACGTTTCGACCCCTGACAGGTACGGGTGATTCAGAACCTCAGGATGGGGTCTTCATCAGGACGTAGGGGTATAACAGGAGCGCCTATAAATAATACGAAAGTAATGAATGTATCTCATACTCCTATACACTAATTAATGCACTCGAAATTGCGTGAAGCATTACCTACTTCGCATGAGGCCCGTTTGGGCCTGCAGCCTGGGGACCTTCCAAGGTTCCTTTCTGGTGCGAGAGGTCTGTAATTAAGTAAAACAGTGTAAATGCAGTGCGCTGGCCCACACTAGGTGAGACACCAGAGTCACACTGTAATCAATCGTAAAAGGGAGAGAACTTACTGGGAACTTTTCATTCAGGATGCATGGAATTGTAGTCCACTGGACCAGCCGGTCCGTGGTGGAACGTCGTATGTCTCTGCAAAAGAGGTAGGGCACCACACTTTAGTAAAGGAGTTGATCTGTTAGGGCGCGCCAAACATTCAGATTGATAGTCTCATAATGAGCGCAGTTAGAACGAAAAAAGGGCCTTGTGACTCTAGATGGAAAAATGGAGGGAAAATTGGGTCGCTGTATTGTGCATTGAACAGCATTAATCCCCCAACATCCCAGCGAGGGGTTTATTAGAAGGCGCAGTATCACGCGTAGGGCGTGAATGTCCTTTAGATCGATAATATTTAAAATACAGAGCGAGAGGGGATGGTTTAGAACTCGCGCGGTGTGGCCGTGTAAACTTGGCAATATTGATCTAAAACCCGGGGAGCCCGGGGCGACCGACCCGGTGTGGGCAGTGTCAGGGGAGCGGATGGCTCACTCTGCCGGTCTCAGTGTATTAGGGGGCTTGTTGGTAATGCGTGTAACAGTTGATGAACCGTAACCGCGAAATGGAAAACTTTCCGTCCTAGCAGGGGTATTAATCAAACACATTCCATAGACGTGTTCGCCTAGAACGGTGAAGTCCCGGAACGATTGTAGCCGAGGCTCACCTAATTTACCGCAGCGCTTGTCCGTCTATTTCCTCTCCTCTGGCTGTCTGAACTGAAAGGAGCCGCCGCGCGGTGCCGGCGCTAAATGTTGCTGGAGGGGCTCGCCCTGCTCTGGCCAATCAGGCACGAGTGGCCCAGGGAGTAGGGAGAAAGAGTTGTTGTTTTTTCGTTCTAACTGCGCTCATTATGAGACTATCAATCTGAATGTTTGGCGCGCCCTAACAGATCAACTCCTTTACTAAAGTGTGGTGCCCTACCTCTTTTGCAGAGACATACGACGTTCCACCACGGACCGGCTGGTCCAGTGGACTACAATTCCATGCATCCTGAATGAAAAGTTCCCAGTAAGTTCTCTCCCTTTTACGATTGATTACAGTGTGACTCTGGTGTCTCACCTAGTGTGGGCCAGCGCACTGCATTTACACTGTTTTACTTAATTACAGACCTCTCGCACCAGAAAGGAACCTTGGAAGGTCCCCAGGCTGCGAAGTAGGTAATGCTTCACGCAATTTCGAGTGCATTAATTAGTGTATAGGAGTATGAGATACATTCATTACTTTCGTATTATTTATAGGCGCTCCTGTTATACCCCTACGTCCTGATGAAGACCCCATCCTGAGGTTCTGAATCACCCGTACCTGTCAGGGGTCGAAACGTCGACTATTGTTACTGTTCACTCTTCCAAACATAGGACTAAATAATGTATAAATACGGAACCTATGTTTGAGATTGTTCTTTGGAACCCTTAGATCTGTATATAGGCTGTAAAGGCTTTTTCATTTGTCACTGTGATTTTAACTCAGTCACACCACCTTTACCCGGTCCCCACTTTCACCCCCACTTACCCATCCCTTCTAAATACCTTTTCTCTATGCACCTTGAGCGCATTGATACACTTTTGAATTTACTTATTCTATAGAAATGTGCTGTCGCTGACATTGTCAATGCATTAATTGCAATATTATCCTACCATTGAGGATCAAATTTATGCAGTTCACAACTATAAAATGTGCTAAATAAATATGCACCGAACACATTGACCTTTTCTTCTGTTGAGCTACATTGATGCCTTTGATAGAATGTTAATTTTTCATCTAGAAGAATAAGTGTTATTTTGCGTAACCATTAGGAATTAAGCACACAGAGCAAATGTTATGTTTAAAAAATATATCCAGCATATTTTGTTTAATCACTGGAAGTAGCTTAAAAAATATAATTTACAAGTGAAATATTGTTTTTTTCTGCAATTTCTAAGCTGAGCTGCACCTTTCATATGCAGAAGAAATACATGTGATTTATAAAAAGTAAAAACAAAATGTTATTTTTGTATTTCTTGGTGAATATGTTAAGTTGTTTCTGTAGAATAGGCCCTTGACCCATACATGTCAGACGACCTGACTCGGGAAGGAGACACCCAATTTTTGAAGCGAAAATTGGTTTAATTTAGCCGTCTTATGCCTAAAATTGCGTCTGCTTCAATATATGCCAAAGAGGAAAAAAGCATTGCCCCATTTTTTTTTATTTTTTATTATTAAATCTCTCGCTTTCTACTTTTAAAATGTTGGCACGTATGTTGACTTTTTAAGTAAAGAGTATTATAAGTGCATAGGATCACATCTGATGATGTCACTCCTTGGGTGAATTGCATATGATAATCCGTCCCCGCCCTTCTATTCTTCGGGCCTGCGCCCTGGCTGCGGATCGAGGCCGCGCTCAGCGCGTGCGGCCCGGGGACCCGTCTCACGCTCGCGCCCTCTCCTCTGGCCCCGCTTCTCGCCGCTCACGTCCCTGACAGCCTCTTTAACCTTCTTCTCCTCCGCCCCTCACCCCGACGGACCTGACAGACAGCGGAGAAACCTGTCCCGCTAATGCATTTGTTCAATACGTCCAGCAAACAGATTAGACAAAGCTTTATCAGAGGGGGAGAAACGTGATAATGGTTTTTAGCAAATCCTCGGGCTGTCACAGATTAAAACAGCTGCAGCAGGGCGCATTAGCGCGCCTTTTTCCTCCATCTCGCGCGCGCTCTGCCCTTTGTCTTCTCCCGCCATCGGATTTCGCAGCCAATCTATCGCCGCGGCAGCCTGGTGAAGATACAAGCAGCCACTTTCAATCTGATCTGCGATTGGTTTTGCTAGAGCTGATCTGTGTTGCCTTATCGATCCAGGCCCTCTGATGGCTCGTCACCTTGCAAGTCTGGCAGGGAAGTGAGAGGTGGAGGGGGGAGACTTGTATGGGGGGTGATAGGGTGTCCGCACGTAGAAAACAGCCCTGAAATCGCTTTAAACTTGATACATACCATTGATCTGGAGGCTGGCGCACAAAGAGGCCAGCGGTGGCCGACATGAAAGCAGCCGAGGCAGTCTGCCCTAATCAGCAGAGTTTAAATGACTCTGACCTTCTTATTAAAAGAAATAAATCAGTTCAGAGGTGTCATTTCTGTTGTATCGAACATAAAAGGGGAGACGCCACAAAGCCTGGTAAGGCTGAGAGGCTTAGAGGATGTCTGCCACTCTTCGCGGCATTAAGAGCCCGCTGTTCGCTTTGGAGGCGAGAAGGAAGCCAGCACTCCGTTGTTTGGGCCGGCGTGTTCTTTCATGCTATACAAGTCCCTAGTCATTCGATTCACCATGTGACGACTTGCGGAGCAAGGAAAGGGCTCAATTAGGCAGGCCCCCCATCTGTGAAAACCAATAGCCCCTTGACTTCTCAAGGCCCAGTCTTGTGTCTCATCGGGTAGTCCCTTGGACTCCGCACCTTCCAAAGCCCATGCAGACATCTTGTGGGAAAACTGAAGACCAAGAAGTCTAAGGGCCTGATCTAGAGTTCGACCGACGGGTTACTCCGTAAAAATCGTGACTGATATCCCTTCAACCGTATTACCAGGGGATTATATCCAAGGGCACTTGTAATATGGTGGACGGGATATTCGTCACGTTTATGATAGAGTAGCCCGAATGCCGTACTCGAAATCAGACCCTTAGTGTGTTCTGAGGATTCTTTAGGTCTTGTTTGTTTAAGAATGACCGTGAGGACCTTGGGACCTGCTGAGACGCAACATGCAATGGTGCATATATTTAGAAACCCTTTCTTAGAGTGGCTGCTGTATTATTTCTAGTTCCTTAGCCCACGCGTTTAGCTAGAATTAAAACACCATGCTTGGTTCTTTCCAGTTCATTCCATAGACCTGATTTATAGAAACTTATAATTGTATCGTAATTGCATTTATATAGCGCTTACTACACCTGACTAGGCACAAAGTGTCTTTTCAGCGAGTAGCACGCTACTCTGGAACCCATAAAGGATTAGTGGTAAATTAGTATAGTGAAATATGAAAGTAATTTGAGTGTTGGATATGTTATATTGCAACAAAAAGAGAGATAGGGTAGTGGGATACTCTCGCACCCCAGTGTTAATCTCATAAACAAAACAAGAGTATTCCAAGGAAGGATTGGAGACCATCAATATGGAGCAAGAAACGACTTCACTTAAGGCGTTTTATGTTGAAAGAAAGCCCTCACTCACCACCTAGTGATGACATGCTTCATCATCGGGCCCCACAGAGGGAATCTAGCATCCCCTCTGTGTGCTGCGACGCCAGAACTACTGCGGAGCGGGTAGTGGGTAAGGACAGTGATGTGCAAAGAATATTAAGTGAGTGTTGTGAGGTTTAAAATCAGTCTGTAGTGTATCACAACAATTTTATTAGGATCACTAAGGACTTTATCAATAAAATGATGTGTCGGAAATGCGTCCACAATTATTCAAGTGGTAGTTTCCTTAAGTCAGTCGACATGTTTCAGCCACGAAACGGTGTGAATTTACCTGGCATTCTTCAGGACTTGGTGTGAATAAACCCTGGCGGCATGGACTCGCTAAGGTCCACCCTAACCTAGGGACGTGAAAGTGAAAAATAAATAGTGAAAAAAGTGCAAAAAATTAGAAAGAAAAACTGTCTTTCTAATAACTCCTGGTTTAGGAGGCTTCCGATTTTAGGGTTTTCTGCACCTATTAGGGAAAGAAAGGACAGAGACAAACATAAAAACAAAACATACAATCAGTTGTCTTATTGGTTGCCTATTTACAGTCCAAGGTGCTCCAGTTGGTGGTATCAGAGACAACATGTGGTCGAATAACAGTATAGTTAACACCACCTTGGTCCCCAAAGTATAGAAAATTATGGGTAGTTGGTGCGTAGTGCTATACGTGCTATGTACAACGCGTGATATTTACAAGGGTTGTGGGTTAAAAACGCTATCAACCTAATATTGGGCGCGATCAAAATCGTGCCGGAAGGTTAAAATCAGGGTAATTTCTCACTTTGATAGTGTGATAGATGCACACCATGGGTCACAGGAGGGGGGTGGAGGCGTAATCGGCACACCCTGCGGTCATCAGAAATAAACCAAGAAAATAAGGTAAGGCAGATGCAACACTCAGATCGGTACTTAGCTTAGTAGGAGGTAGAAGGTTTTGTGGCTCGTCTGTACTCACGCCCTCAACGCTCGGCACCCTCAGTATACCTAAGACGACCCTCAGCTGGACCCCGAAGATGTCTGCTCGAGGTAGCGAGGACGCTTTAGTAAACACTGCGTTTCACCGCTTCCTGGTGGGCGCGGTCAGCCTGCGTGAGGGCGTGTACAGCGGGCCAATCAGCGTGCTGCAGGCGCCGGGAGTAACCAGCCAATGGTTACTGAGGCGTCGTTGTTAGTGGCAACCGATGCTATGCGCCTACACGAATCACTGTTGATCGGTTCCGCTATTGTTAAGTACACGGCAATGGTATTATTTGGAAGAATGCAACGTCGCGGTATCAGTCGTTAGAACATACGGGACACTAGCGTTGGAATTGAATGGGTTCAGTTTTCTTTAGAAAAAACGAATGAACGAATGCGGGTGCATTTTCCGGTTGGATGGGTATTGCTTGATTGCGTGAGGCTAATGTCACAGGTACAGGTAGCTTCAGGATCAGTTAAGTATAGAATTCAGCTAACTAAGTACCCGGCAGAGGTGATTTAGAGAGAATGCACCGTTGTGGTATCAATTACAGAGCACACGGGACATTGACAGGGTGACTGGGTTTTGTTTCCTTGAAAAACACAAGAGATTGCGAGGGCACAATACTATGAGATGAGCATCATGTCACAGGTACAGAGAACCTAAGGATCAGTTCAGGACAGAATTCCAAGGGATGTCATCGTTCATCCCCTGGAGGTGGGTCCCAAGTCTATAGACCCACCTTTGCTCTTTTTCAAACAGACGGCGATTGATGTTGGTACCAGTACCAATATGTTCTATTATCGTCCACTTCAGATCGTTGGTGGTGTGGTTACATTCCAGATAATGTCTGCTCATTTTGGTGGTGGATTTTTTGCATCTAATGTTAGAGCGATGCTCGCAAATTCTCTGTTTCACTTTCCTCCCAGTCATACCCACGTAACGCAAGTTACAAGGACAGGTGACGAGATAGACCACATTCTCAGTGTTGCAGTTTGTGTGAGCTCGTTGGGTCCAGGTTTTGCCTGGTTCCAATTCCAAGGTTTTAGTATGTGTGGTCAGATGGCAAACGCTACAATTGGAGCAAGGATAATGGCCCACCACTTGGGGGAGACCCCAGGCATCAGTTATTGACCTTGGTGTGTCAGTGATCGTTAGTAAAGGTCTAGTGTGGACCAGAGCGTCCTTGACGTCCTTGACGCTCTGGTCCACACTAGACCTTTACTAACGATCACTGACACACCAAGGTCAATAACTGATGCCTGGGGTCTCCCCCAAGTGGTGGGCCATTATCCTTGCTCCAATTGTAGCGTTTGCCATCTGACCACACATACTAAAACCTTGGAATTGGAACCAGGCAAAACCTGGACCCAACGAGCTCACACAAACTGCAACACTGAGAATGTGGTCTATCTCGTCACCTGTCCTTGTAACTTGCGTTACGTGGGTATGACTGGGAGGAAAGTGAAACAGAGAATTTGCGAGCATCGCTCTAACATTAGATGCAAAAAATCCACCACCAAAATGAGCAGACATTATCTGGAATGTAACCACACCACCAACGATCTGAAGTGGACGATAATAGAACATATTGGTACTGGTACCAACATCAATCGCCGTCTGTTTGAAAAAGAGCAAAGGTGGGTCTATAGACTTGGGACCCACCTCCAGGGGATGAACGATGACATCCCTTGGAATTCTGTCCTGAACTGATCCTTAGGTTCTCTGTACCTGTGAGATGATGCTCATCTCATAGTATTGTGCCCTCGCAATCTCTTGTGTTTTTCAAGGAAACAAAACCCAGTCACCCTGTCAATGTCCCGTGTGCTCTGTAATTGATACCACAACGGTGCATTCTCTCTAAATCACCTCTGCCGGGTACTTAGTTAGCTGAATTCTATACTTAACTGATCCTGAAGCTACCTGTACCTGTGACATTAGCCTCACGCAATCAAGCAATACCCATCCAACCGGAAAATGCACCCGCATTCGTTCATTCGTTTTTTCTAAAGAAAACTGAACCCATTCAATTCCAACGCTAGTGTCCCGTATGTTCTAACGACTGATACCGCGACGTTGCATTCTTCCAAATAATACCATTGCCGTGTACTTAACAATAGCGGAACCGATCAACAGTGATTCGTGTAGGCGCATAGCATCGGTTGCCACTAACAACGACGCCTCAGTAACCATTGGCTGGTTACTCCCGGCGCCTGCAGCACGCTGATTGGCCCGCTGTACACGCCCTCACGCAGGCTGACCGCGCCCACCAGGAAGCGGTGAAACGCAGTGTTTACTAAAGCGTCCTCGCTACCTCGAGCAGACATCTTCGGGGTCCAGCTGAGGGTCGTCTTAGGTATACTGAGGGTGCCGAGCGTTGAGGGCGTGAGTACAGACGAGCCACAAAACCTTCTACCTCCTACTAAGCTAAGTACCGATCTGAGTGTTGCATCTGCCTTACCTTATTTTCTTGGTTTATTTCTGATGACCGCAGGGTGTGCCGATTACGCCTCCACCCCCCTCCTGTGACCCATGGTGTGCATCTATCACACTATCAAAGTGAGAAATTACCCTGATTTTAACCTTCCGGCACGATTTTGATCGCGCCCAATTTTAGGTTGATAGCGTTTTTAACCCACAACCCTTGTAAATATCACGCGTTGTACATAGCACGTATAGCACTACGCACCAACTACCCATAATTTTCTATACTTTGGGGACCAAGGTGGTGTTAACTATACTGTTATTCGACCACATGTTGTCTCTGATACCACCAACTGGAGCACCTTGGACTGTAAATAGGCAACCAATAAGACAACTGATTGTATGTTTTGTTTTTATGTTTGTCTCTGTCCTTTCTTTCCCTAATAGGTGCAGAAAACCCTAAAATCGGAAGCCTCCTAAACCAGGAGTTATTAGAAAGACAGTTTTTCTTTCTAATTTTTTGCACTTTTTTCACTATTTATTTTTCACTTTCACGTCCCTAGGTTAGGGTGGACCTTAGCGAGTCCATGCCGCCAGGGTTTATTCACACCAAGTCCTGAAGAATGCCAGGTAAATTCACACCGTTTCGTGGCTGAAACATGTCGACTGACTTAAGGAAACTACCACTTGAATAATTGTGGACGCATTTCCGACACATCATTTTATTGATAAAGTCCTTAGTGATCCTAATAAAATTGTTGTGATACACTACAGACTGATTTTAAACCTCACAACACTCACTTAATATTCTTTGCACATCACTGTCCTTACCCACTACCCGCTCCGCAGTAGTTCTGGCGTCGCAGCACACAGAGGGGATGCTAGATTCCCTCTGTGGGGCCCGATGATGAAGCATGTCATCACTAGGTGGTGAGTGAGGGCTTTCTTTCAACATAAAACGCCTTAAGTGAAGTCGTTTCTTGCTCCATATTGATGGTCTCCAATCCTTCCTTGGAATACTCTTGTTTTGTTGGATATGTTAGTCAGTTCTTTGGATTGCAAAGGATAGTGGAGGGATTGAAGTGGGAAAAGGTTTGCATTTATGTAGTGCTTGCTGCCCCTGATGAGGTGTTAAAGCGCTTTTTCAGCGAGTAGCACACTGCGCCGGAACCCATAAAGGATTAGGGGACAATTAGTATAGGGAAATATGCCAATTAATTTGAGTAGTGGACATGTTAGTCAATTATTTGGATTGAACAGGAATAGTTGAGAGATAAGAGGGAAGGGGTCTGGAAATTATTACTTTTCTTTTTTAT
Organism: Lissotriton helveticus; assembly: GCF_964261635.1. NCBI lineage: Eukaryota > Metazoa > Chordata > Amphibia > Caudata > Salamandridae > Lissotriton > Lissotriton helveticus. The sequence continues at coordinate 278,876,202 of NC_136058.1, read as the reverse complement.
GGAGTTTAAAGCAGTAGGAGGGGGGTTTGAGATGAGAAAAGAGAAGGTGGAGGGGTTAGTATAGGGAAATATGAAAATAATTTGAATGGTGGACATGTTCGTCTGTTATTTGGATTGGAAAGGAATGTTGGGAGATAGATGAGGGAAGGGTCTAGAATTTGTGTTTTTTTTAGTGGTAGCAGTAGGAGGGCGTTTGGGATGAGTAAAAGTGAGGTGAAGGAATAAGAGTCAGAGTTAAGGGTTTAGAAAGGCTTGTTTGGAAAAACGGAATAGTTAGAGGTATGAGATGATGCAAGGAGGGCTAGAGGAGGGAAGACTCTTGGAAGGGTTATTTTGGGGCTCATAGTAGTTGTCTGGAGTTTAGGATGAATGAGAGTTTGGAGTTTGTGATATATTGATAGAGGTATAGGGTAGTAAGTAGGGTAGTGCATTGGAAAGAGTAGTAGAATGAGGGTTGAGTTGAGTCAGAGAGTTGAATTAGAGGATATATTGAGAGCGAAATAGGGTGAGAAATAGGGAAGTGCATTGGATATGCTGAATTAGAAGAAAAGTAATAAATATATAGATACATAAGTACATGGTAGGTATATATGTATATATATATATATACACGATCTTCAAACCTCCACATGCAGCGGCGAAAGAAGAGACAGACCCCACGTAATCCGGGCAAGATGTTATTTATTCCAAGTGCCTTTCAAAAATGCAACGTTTCGAGTATTAGCGTACTCTTGTTCACACACCACATTTGAAATCGGAAACTTCTTTTATCTCTGCAGTTCTGACCCACCCAATTGGGCCACACCTACCACACGTGGGTCACATGGTTCTACCTGCTGCTAGATTCGAGCAGTTTAAAGTTGCAGTACATAAAATAGCTATGTCTTTGATATATTGTTACATTCGCAAAGAACCAAACAATTTGTTTGAAAAATGCTTGATGACAAATTTGTCATAATTACTGACAAGCCATGGTAATTACTGTATAAATACACAAATGAAACATATAAATGTCGTATAACTGCATGAATGCAATGATGTTGCTGTGTATTAACACTTTGATAGAGTGATATGCATGAATGCATAATACAACTCTTAATTAATAAAAAAAAACACACTGGACCGTTCAGAAAATGTAAGCATCACAAAAATGTTGTGAAATTGCAAATAATAGCTGTACCGTTATAAACTGCTATGCAACTTGGCATGACCTTATGAAAAGACAAAAAATATATCACCCAAAACAAACAAGCACCTTAATGTAAAAATCACATTTTCGAGCTGCAGTCCTATATACTTATTTAAAATCTGTACATTTCAAATTTTATATAACATAAATATTAAGGACTATTTACAAAAAAGGTTATGTATATCAAACAAAAGTGCTTGAATAAATTCAATGTGCAACAAAACCACCTAAAGAAATTACTTCCCAATAATTGTTTAAAAAACTACACTGTCCAGAAACCTGAACAGCTGGCTCAGATTCAGAAAAAAGACTACAGATTCTATGAAACAGGTGCTTCGATATAAAATTCATATGTATATAAGACATGTGTGATTCATCATTTTGTCTTAAATAATCTAACAACAGAACCATGATTATATCATTTGAATGTTAAATACAGAGTGTGTGAGTTGGATCAATACCCCTACAGAAAATTGTGCATTTCCTCTGTCGCGTTTAAACCATTAGGTTGTTTGCTGTCGAGCTTAATGATATACTGCGTTTCCAATCGGCGCAATAGCTTTTCACGGTCGCCGCCACGCCTTAGAGGAGCAACAGCATCGATGACATAATAAGTAAGACACGACAGATCCCTGTTGTGCCTGCTGTTGAAATGGCGTGCCACCGGGTATGCCCCGTCGTGATTAACAATTGCACGAAGATGCTGCAGTATTCGAACATGCACCTGTGCGCCGGTACTGCCCACATAGCGTAGACCGCAGGTGCATGTTAGGACATAAACCGCGAACTCCGTGCGGCAGTTGTAATTGCCGCGGATCGAATATACAGTTTCAGAAAATGGAGTGCGGTAATGTGTGGTATTCAGTCCAAATTTACATGCTCGACATGAGGAACATTTGTGGAAGCCTTTGCCTCCAAACCATTGAGTGACCCTAGGTAATTCAGGACTAGATTTTACTAGTTTGCTGCGCATACTAAATGCACGCCTGAATGTGATCACAGGTTTATCGGGAGTCATGTCTCGTAACACACCATCAGTTTTTAAGACTGCCCAGTGTTTGTTAATTATGGATTTGATCTTGTGGTGCTGTCTACTGTACGTAGTTATTAACCTGGTAGTGTCCAATGTGACATCATTGTCGGGGGACTTAGGTGTCAATAAAGATTCTCTAGATCTCTCTTTGCTTTTTTGCAATGCATTGGCTAGACAGCTTTTGCTGTAACCTCTTGCCTGTAATCTGTCCAGCATTGCAATTGCCCCCTCCTCAAACTTTTCCTGAGTATTACAGATTCTCTTTAGGCGCAACAATTCGCCAAATGGAATACTCGTAATGACATGTTTGGGATGGCTGCTGCTGGCATATAATATACTGTTGCCAGCAGTAGATTTCCTGTGTAGGGATGTAACAATCTTAGTATCTTTAATGCTGATAGAAACATCAAGAAACTCAGCCGATGTAGTGCTGATATTAGAAGTAAAAAACAGATTGAACTGGTTTGTGTTGAGTGTGTTTACAAAAATTTGAGCACTCATAACATACCCCTCCCAAACACAAAAAATGTCGTCAATAAAACGCATCCAGTACTTAATGTGTTCAAAACCAGAAATGCCAGATAAATCCTGCTCCTCCCACAGTCCGACGTGCAAGCACGCGTAGCTGGGGGAAAAGCAGGATCCCATGGCTACACCGCGTATTTGTCTCCAAATATCTTTTCCAAACAAAAAATAATTGTTTTCCAAACACCATTGTACCAAACTGCAGATCATTTTGTTATGGCTGTAATACATACAAGATTTGTGTCCCAAAAAGTGTCTTATACCTTCAATGCCCTTTGTGTGTTCGATAGAGGTGTATAAGGACTCAATGTCCAAAGTGATGATACACCAGTTCTTTTGCCATGATATGGCCTCTAATTTAGATAAAAAATCACCTGTATCCTTGATATAGCTAGGCAGGGATTGGACATGCTCCTGTAAGTAAAAGTCGATATATCGTGAAATGTTCTCACCCATACTCCTGATCGCAGAGATAATGGGTCTCCCCGGTGTTGGATCTTGCATTTTGTGCACCTTTGGGATTAGGTACATATGTGGTATGACTGGATGTTCAATCAATAGAAAAGCACATTCAGTAGCTGTGATTAAATTTTCTCTTTTGTAAGATAACAGTAGCTTTTTGATGTTCTCCTTTGCGTGCTTGTATTGAATGCCATTACTCCTTATGTAACAGTTGGCGTTTTCCAATTGTCGTTTGGCTTCAGTGATATAATGTTCCTTTTGCCACAAAACAATATTACCCCTTTGTCAGAAGGACTCACGATAATCTCTTGATTTTTAGACAATTTAGCCATTAAATTAATATACTGCTTAGTTTGGAAACTTGACATGTCTTTATTAATGTGGGTATATATATATATATTCTCACCAAGTTGATCCCGTTACCGGAGGCACTCCTTGAAACAGCCGGTGCGAGTTCCAGGGACGGGCTTTCCCTGCTGTTTAAAAAAAAATATATATATATATATATTTATATATATGTGTGTATATATATGCATAAGGAAGGTAGTATATATAATTAATGATGCATTTAATAAACTCTGGTTTTGAAGTGTTGTTCTTTAAATTAATGAAGCCATTGTAGACAAATAGTTATGATAAAAGATTAACATGTTAAAAAAAAATGTAACTATCAGTAATATTTACATTTGTAAAGCAGAACAAACACATCTATATTTTTAAAAACACAATTATTATACACGTTTATACAAAGCAATACACATGTAGGTACCTGGCTATAGTCCAAATAAATACTTTTATATGCTGTATATTTCTGTGTTTGGTGGTTATGTGGATAGGAGCCAATTCTTGAGTAGGTTTCTGAAGATAAAGTGCTTATTCGTGGACCTTATGTTGGGGGTGGGTAAAGAGTTCAATAGTTTGGCTGCTAGAACAAAGAAGGATGTGCCACCCATGTTTCTTTCCTTGTACATTGGGATTTTGAGGCGAGGTGCAACTCTAGAGCAGAGGATCCTTTTTTTAATGTATTTGGTGATTTTATTCCTGATGAAGAGTAGTCCTGTGACATCGCTTTGTAGGTGATACAAAGCAGCTTGAACGCGGATCTTCTTGCAACCAGTAACCAATGCAGGGCTTTCTAGGCAGGAGAGATGTGGGCTTGCTGCTTTATATGTAAGAGAAGTCTAGCAGCGAGTTCTGAATCCTTTTTAGTTTTTTCATAATGTTTAAAGGTGATGCATGGTAGAGGCTATTGGCGTAATCAGGTTTGGATAGAACAAGAGAGATGGTATCCTGGACCTTGTGTAGGAATCTCAGATGGTAGAAGATGCGTTGCAGAGTTTTATTAGTAATTAAGCTTGATCTTGCTAGTTCGTCCACTTGGGAATTAATAGCTTGGAGTCCATGGTCATTCTGAGGTTTCTTACATACTTAGATACTTTAGGCGGTGTTCCCAGATCATCAGGCCAGGCGGCGAGCGGATCATAATTTTTCCAATTGCCACACATGAGTATTTCCGTTTTGGAAGTATTAAATTTGAGATGGCTCCATGTCATCCACTGATACACAGCTCTGAGACAACTGAAAATGGGTGAGTTTTCAGTGTCTTTCGGGCATACCAGTTGAAGGAGTATTTGCATGTCATCTGCATAGTTCTAGCACTTGAGGTGAAATTGATTGAGCACTTGTAATGCCTTCATGTAGATGTTGAAAGGCGTGGGTAAGATGATAGAGCCTTGAGGGACCCCTGCTTTTGTGAAGTACGATTTGGACAAGAAATGGGAGTTATGAATGACATTAGTTCTGTTGTGTGGTTAGGATGTAATCCAGTCTAGAGTAGTCGCCTCTATGCCGGCTTCGTAGAGTCTTTGTATAAGTGTGCCATGGTCTACCGCATCAAAGGCAGCGAGAGATCCAAGAGAAGTAGTGCAGCAACCCAGTTGCAGTTCTGGGCCTCTTCCTGGACGGAATACTGTTTGGAAGTCTGAAAGTATGGTATTACCTTTAGTGAATTGTGGCATCTGGGCGAATACTGTGGTTTCTATCAGTTTGCCCAGGAAAAGTCTATTTGTAATCGGCCTGTAATTGTCGGGGTTCAGTGGGTCCAGGTTTGTTTTCTTCAGTAATCGGCATATGTATGATTTTTTTGAGTTCTTCTGGAAAAATTCTTGTAGTTAAGGAATTGTTGATGATTCTTCTTACTGCTATGGCAGCAGAGGTTGTTAGAAGTATTCTCTTGAAGGTTTGTGGTGGACAGGGGCCAGAAGGGCTGCCGCCAGGCCTGTTTGCTCTGAGTAGTTCCATAAATTAGTCATGTGAAATTTGTTGAAGTTTAATTTGCAGTGTAGAGCATCAATCCCTCTACTGATCGTTTGTGAAGTTGGGGGAACGCTGATCCCTTAGTGGCTGTTGCAGACGATATGCCACTTTTCCTAAGCCATCTCTTCTCCAAACACACTACATTCAAAATAGTTGCTGTGTTCACGCAGGTGATCTGAATGGACCTTGAGATGGGTTCTTACTTTCAGGAACCAGTCATCTCCAGAATGTCCTGTGCAAAATCACTTGCTTTCTTGAACCACACAAATGCTCAAGCCTGCCCCATGAAAGTTGTATTTTCTGAAAATATAGGCCAGTGCTGTAGAGCGGTCTTATTTCCTCTGTCATTTTCCCATGTAAGCTGAAGATGCTGAATAATTAGCTCTAAATGTAAATGTTTGTAAATGTTTGCCTCTGAATGAGGGGGGTAGCCTACTTCCAAATATTGCCAATTTACTGCTAGGGCTGAGGTAAACAATTTGAAGAATACATACTGGAGTTTGGATCTTCCACGTCACAGCCCTTTCAAAATGTTCAAGTTTATGTCCGTGTAATAGGCAGCCTCATTTGCCCCTCAGAATATATTGATGACCGATATGACTGGGCAGGGTAGCATTTATCAATAATATGATACTCTTGTTCCACCCTTAGTGGAACAAGTCTGGAAGATGTCACTCATAATAACTTGTGCCTGCTGGTAGTCTGAGGAAATGATATTTGGTTGGAGTGTACGTCCAAACCAAAACATGACTGAAAGACACATACACTTGAAATGCCTTGCAGGGAACAAGATGCATCTGTAGAGACTGTGGCACATCCACTTATAAAGCTAAATCTACATCTTGGAGTAGTAGGATTTGAAAAGAAAAACAGCTCACACAATGTCTTCTGGTCAGGGTGTATACCATACCTGGGTAAAGCTATATATTAGGTGCAGAAAAAAGAGGAGTTAGGCCCAAGGGGGCAAGGCACAAGCAGGGCCCTATTATAACTTGTTAAAGAAAAATATGCCTGTGTCTCGCATTTTTTTGAAAACTGAATGTCTTTGCTAAATAGCAAAACCCATTGATTTCAGTTTGAACCGGTGTATTTATTTTCACCTTTTTATTATCACTATTTTTTATTCTTAGTAGTTTCTTTCAATCTGAAAAAAGACGTATATCGTGTCATATCAATACATCCTTGTTCTCAAAACAATTTAACAAACAAACTTAAATAAATATAAATGTGCAGTACATCACATATCACAAACACTTTTCACATGAAAAACATTTTAACAAAAAAGACATCCAATACATATATCACTATTGGTGATGTGCTTTTGATTATGATCCTTAAGACTCTTTAATGTCTATATTCGATATCCAATCTTATATAGGGCAAGTAGGATTTTTGGGAAAAATTTGAGATTTTTCTCTCTAATCACAAATTTAAATTATTCTGTAGCCCTCTATATTTATAATAATTTATGTGTGGACTCCCCAAGCCGTCTTGCAGAAATCTACCAGATAGCTACCCCACTAATAAGTGACATGGGAAGCTCTACCTCCCATGGGCAGATCATAGAGATCCACAGAAAGTTGGTTGTGAGTCTAGGGGATGTATTCTATCCAGTTAGTGGGACTAAGTTGCGTAGGACTAAAACACACCCCTGGCATGACCACGCCTGTAAAAAATCAAAGAAAGATCTTCTTACAGCAATTCAATCTAATGACACCCTAAAAATTCGAGCATCAAGACTGCTGTACAAGAAGGAACTCATCAGGGGTAAGAGTGAGTGGGAGGAATCTAGATGGGATGAGCTGAGACTGGCACTCCTCTTAAAAGATTCTAAGACCTTTTGGGCCATTGCTACCTCCTTGGCGGGAGGTGAGCGAGCCGCTGGGGTCTCGAATATCGCTCCCATAGTCTGGGAGGCGCATTTTAAGTCACTTTACACAAGTCCTGAGTTGGGGGCACCTGGGTGCCAAGGTCGGGACAAATTGTCTAGAGTGGCTTTGCTCCCTCGGACCTGTATGGCCCAGGAACTCTGGCACGAGCATCGACTGCCGGGGGTCCTGGGGCCCGGGGTTTCTTCCTGTAAAAATCAGGACAATATGTTAGTTCCCGAGACTTCCACTGCCCCAGACCTCCTGCACGAGCATCGACTGCCGGGGGTACTAGGGACCGGGGTTTCTTCCTGTAAAAATCAGGACAATATGTTAGTTCCTGGGACTTCCACGGCCCCAGACCTCCTGCACGAGCATCGACTGCCAGGGGTCTGGGAGCCAGGTGTTTTCTCCTGTAAAAATCAGGACACCATGCTAGTTCCCGGGTCTTCCACGGCCCCAGACCCCCCGCACGAGTATCGACTGCCGGGGGGTCCTGGGGCCCGGGGTTTTGGTGCCCCGGACCTGTATGGCCCAGGACCTCCTGCACGAGCATCGACTGCCGGGGGGGCCGGGGCTTCCCCCTGTCAAAATCAGGACACTTTGCTAGTTCCCGGGGTTTCCATGGCCCCAGACCCCCCGCACGAGCATAGACTGCCGGGGGCCTTGGACCCTGGATACCGGATGGAGCAATTGGGTGCCCACGAGAGGATCGCCACTAATAATCTTGACTCTTATCTCCCTCAAGGAAGTTGAATCAGCAATTGAGAGACTGCTTCCGAATAAAGCTCCCGGCCTTGACAAGCTCCTTTTCGTTCTCAACCAAAAATCTGGGCTCCATACCTGGTGGTCTTGTTTAATGCGGTCCTACAGGGTTCCGCATTGCCTGAGACCTGGCTGGGAGCCGAGATTGTTCCGATTTTTAAAAACTACAGACCAATCAGCTTACTTGACACCACCCAGAAGCTGATGGGCCGAATCCTACTCGATAGATTATTGGGCTGGATGGAGGAGAATAAAACCTTGACCACCCTCCAAGCCGGATTTAGATCACGGGTCTCGACCATGGACCAGATCTTCCGGCTCCAGGTCCTATACTGGAAAACTGCAAGAGTAGAGGGTGGCAGCCTCTACCTTGTCTTTGTGGACCTGCGGGCCGCATTCGATCTGGTTCCCCGGGAGAGCTCTGGATGGTGTTGGAGGAGCTTGGTCTCCCTCCTTACTTACTAGATGCCCTAATCAGACTTCATACTGGGAATTATGCACAGGTAAGGTGTGGGAGGAACGGGGAATTATCAGCTCGCTTCCCCGTTACCCGGGGCGTACGCCAGGGCTGGCCCCCACTCTTTTCTGCCTATATGTCAATGGTCTGATAGATGTACTCAATGGCGTTGGGGATAACGATGCTCCCCGCCTGGCCACTGGTAGGGTGCCCGCTCTGATGTTCGCGGACGACACTTTGTTGTTGTCGCGGACATCGGGCATCCAGCGGGTCTTGGACGGGTTTGTGTCCTTTTGTGCCTCGCGGGGATTGGAGGCCAACTTGGAGAAAACCAAGTTCATGATTTTCAATCCCCCGAGGCACACCCGCCCAAATCCGGCACTGAATGGAACTCCCCTAGAGCGAATTAAGAATTTTATATACCTGGGGGGTTACGTTGACTGAGCACTTTACATGGGACCACCAAATCTCTAAATCTTCCCTGAGACTGTCGCAGATTATGGGAGGCATAGGCAGGTTTCACAGAGCCTCAACTTTTAAACCTGTTACCCCTGCCCTTGAGATATATAAAACACAGGTCAGGTCTGGAGCTTTGTACGCTGCAGAACTTTGGACGCACACGAATGTATACAACTTATTGAAGGTTGAACAGGCCTTTATGCGACAACTGGTTGCCCTTCCCCAAAGCACGCCCCTCATACCACTACGCTTGGATCTGGGTTTGGAACCCATTAACGAATTGGCAGCTGCACGACCTCTGCTCTATTGGAGAAGGCTCTGGTCTGTGCCGGAGCTTGCATCCTTTAGAGCCGAGTTCATTGCAATTTGGGGGCAGCTAAAGAATAAAAATATACCCTGGTTGGTTCATGTGAAGGCTCTCCTCTACCAAATTGGTTTGCCCCAATTATGGGACACACCAGAGGACAGCTGCATGAGGACGCAAAGGTCTGTATTAGTAGCGGCTGTAAGGTCACATAACCTCAAAGCACTATATTGCTCGACTTCCCTGGGCAGGCTGTCTACCGAGCTCCTACTGATGAAAGTTGAATCCAGGACGGAGGTGTTCTTGGACTTGGTGCAGCCTCCACTTGCAAGAAAATTATACACCCAACTGAGGCATGGCTCTATACCGATTGGGGCATTAACATCTAGATGGGCAAAATCGACGGAGGCCAACTGCCCTGCCTGTAACTACTGGAGGGAAGACATTGTACATATCCTCTTTTTCTGCCCGGCATACAGTGAAATTCGGAAATGCTGGATCATCCCATTGTGTAAAAATCTGGGTTTTAGACAATGTGCACAAGCTTGCAGAGTTTTAACCTACGATACTGCCCCTTCTATTGTTTTTCATGTCTCCTGTTTTTTACACGGCATGTGGCGAAGAAGAACTGTGTTTTTATCATCATGAAATAACGGCCCATTACTCTCCATTTTCTGGTAACTTAATGTTTAATAACTTTTTTAATTGAATGTATTTATGGTTTTATTTTTGTGCTTGTACATATCTTATTGCACTTTTATGGTCATTGACCGAAATAAAGTTATCAAATGAAATGAAATAATAATTTAAATTTTGATTATAGAGAAAAATCTCAAATTTTTCACAAAAATCCAACTTGCCCTGTATAAGATTGGATATCGAGTATAGACATTGAGTCTTAAGGATCATAATCAAAAGCACATCACCAATAGCGATATATGTATTGGATGTCTTTTTTTGTTAAAATGTTTTTCATGTGAAAAGTGTTTGTGATATATGATGTACTGCACATTTATATTTATTTAAGTTTGTTTGTAAAATAGTTTTTAGAACAAGGATGTATTGATATGAAACGATATACGTCTTTTTTCAGATTGAAAGAAACAACTAAGAATAAAACATAGTGATAATAAAAAGGTGAAAATAAATACACCGGTTCAAACGGAAATCAATGGGTTTGGCTATTTAGCAAAAAAAATTCAACTTTAAAAAAAAATGCGAGACACAGGCACATTTTTCTTTAACAATAAATTAGGTGGAAGCAGAGCCCAAACTCGCCAATGCCGTAGCCTATGTGATAACGCCAAAAAGAAAATATTGGCTGACAAAAGATGTATGGTACTCCACATCACTGGTTTAAGGGGCAAGACCAGCCATTCCTGCCAAATCGCTGGTAAATCACATACCGTAAAGGGGGTTTCATGGGTTGCAGAGAGAATGCTAATCCATGCATGGGTCTTCACTCCCAATATCTTGGGTGTTTCAAAAGGCTGCCATGGCCCAAATCATCCCCAGCTAGGAGTGTAAACTGGAAACTACCTATTCTCATGTGAGAATTACACACAGTCCAATTGTGAAAATTAATTACAGCATAAAATATGTAGATTGTTGGACAACCATCCTTTTTTTTCCATTTGTGAAGTAGTGATGAACATCAGCTGCCAAATGATAGAGGATGGGACTGTTCATTTTAAGCTGATATGTCTCTAAAAAAAAGAACCTGGCATTGAAGGGCTGACATCCCAACTCCCAAATAAGTCAAGATGATCGAGAGTGCATGCAGGATGTGCTGAAGCGACGAAGGACCAGCATACCTGAACCATTGCCTCATATTCCACGTACCCCCCAGACAGTCCGATCCTCCCTACTCGCCCTTGCCTCCGTCCCCAGGAGCCACCAGACCAGAACCGGAGGAAGGTCGTTCTCCTACCTCGCCGCCAAGACCTGGAAAACACTGCCCCTCCACCTCAGGCAATCCGTGTCGCTGACCCAGTTCAGGAAGGACCTCCAGACCCGTCTCTTTGAATGATCCTTCACCCAGTCCAACCAGCTGCGGTCCTCCCCCAGCGCCTTGAGACCCTCACAGGTGAGTAGCCACATTATACAAAACCCTGATTGATTGATTGTAATGCATCAAGCTGGTTCTACCACCACAATCCACAGATGCAGATATCAACACATAATACAACAGGGACTAATTCGGCAAAATTCGGCCTATATCAACATTTTTGACTATCCTAGGGAAATGAAGGAGTCTGTAAAAATGCACACAGGCTCTTGGCAAACAAGGTATGGGCCATACACCTCAAAACAACAGCTTGCCAGCAGATACAAATCAGAAAGGATAAAATGCTGTACCAAAAAAAAAAAAAAGTAAAGTCCACATTTGTAAAGCGCTCAATCACCCGTAAGGGTCTCTAGGCGCTGGAGGCCGTCGGGAAGATTAAGCGAGCTATTGCCCAGAGTCACATGGTGCTGGGCTAATCTGCCGCCGGAGCCGGGGATCGAACCGTGATCCCCAGATTCCAGCGTCAGTCGCCCTGGCCGCGGCGCCACACCTCTCCCCACCCAAAGCAAATGGATCCAACCATGGCTAACTGTGCTTATCTCATGGGGATATGTAGTCTTCTGCTCTTTGGCACAGGGCATGTATCAAATCGGCCAAGAACCAACACTGTGTGACCCGGGCAATTTCATTTTGCTATGCTCTTCCACAGGTTTGCTAAACATCTACATGGTCTGATATGCTGGCATCATCCGCCTTTGCACATCCAGAGATCTCGCTGGCGCTACATGCAAGTGATGACTGAGGCACCCCTACAGCTGCCCAGCTAGGCGTTTTGGCGTGTGGGAGGTCCATGGCTGTCTGCCTGCCTGAGTAACTAACCTCATCTTTCATCTCTGCCCGAGAACGTGTCCACAAACCCACAACCCAGTCCTCGCCAGAAATGTTAAAAAGACATGGACTTTGGAACGTAGGATAAACCTAAAAAAAACTTGTACAAAAAAATTTAAAAGAAGGCAGAACACGTTTTTTAATGTAAAATTCAGCAGAACGTAGAACATAAATAGTCAGGAGCAGCTCATTTATGCAAATAAAAGTACAACTCATTAAGTTTAAGCGATCGACATTGGTTCCCTAATGATGTACGGTACCATAATATTGACTGCCATACATACTGCTTTCTAAATATCGCTTACAAATGTATCGCCCCATTTGAGATAATAGAAATTATACATTGATGTGGTATAATATGCCACACTTACAAATTCACAATTCATTTTAGTTTTGTTGTTTGGCTAGCGAGGGGCTCAGCCACCAAAGTGCCTCCTTTTCTGCTTGGTATATTAACCCAACTGTTTGGAGGAAGTGCTCCAAGGTACGGATCAAAAATAATAATTATTTGCTAAGTTTCTAGACGTAGGGAGTTGCTTCAACCCAGTTCTTACAATCTTCTTTCTTAGAAAAATACTCTGTTACATCTTAAAATCGGGACCTGCTCAGCCAATGCATTCCGTTCCTAAATGGAACTTCATTGGGGTTTAATGTTTACCCCTACACTTCGCATTTGTACTCGTGTATTATGGCCCATTGCCACATGAAGTTCTTATTTCAAGAAGACCAATCTCGAATTTCATTTATCACAACACAGAAAATGTACACCTAATGAATCTATGACGTTATTCCGCTGGGTTATCCAACACAGGGAATCACAACGCGGTCATTACAACAGCCCCCCCCCGCTGCAAGTCGTTGTTCGGACTTGCGGAGTAATGGTATGCAGAATCACAACACAGTCGTTGTAACAACCGCGTTGAGATTCCCTGCGTTGTAAAAGTTTCGGGGTAAACGTTATTTACCACACCTAATAGGACAATCATCTTACAAATGATATTAAGGCTGTGATATTCATGTCAGACAATACTTCTGGATACGAAATTCTGTCATACAGTCGCGCGGCGAGGGAGTCGTGCCGCCCGAGGATATCGTAGAGCGCTTCACGCATCAGAGCCAGAACTTTGCTACCAGGAGCGCCCCATTTACCCTGCTCTGCGACCCTGGTTATTTGGCCCGTCGGGCACTTTACGTTGGATCTTTTGGCTGTGAGTAGGAGTCATCCATTACTTCCAAATACGTTGGACTTGCTCCATCTTACTTGTGAGGGCCTCATGCTGTACCGCCCGACCAGGATTGCCCTTATTTAATAACGCTCTTTTCCCCTCTCTGTGTGGACCGAGACAGGTACCTTGCATTGTATGGCCCTTTATGAACCATCTGGATCCTTTGTTTAACCTCGGGACCGCTGCATATTTTGATTACTGCAGGAGCCCTTATTGGTATCTTATAGCCAGCTTTTAGGACGGAAGACTTGTCTTCGTACGTATCCAATTGACTATTGGTGAGCTGTTATACCGCATATCAGGTGGTTGCTCCACTACGTTCAGATGCCCCCCCCCCCCCCCCCCCCATATATCTGCAAATGTGTATGGGGGGGGGCCCTGAAGAAGGAACGTGTCATGTGTTTTTTGTGTTCCGAAATGCGCGTAGGCGTTTGTTTTGTTTAGTTTGATGTGTATTGTCAATTTATTGTATTTTTGCATTTTGAGTCATTGTTATCTATATACTGTTGTTTCTGTATATGTAGTGTTCCTCATTTAACCGTGTCCTTTTAATATGGGCCTCTGCCTATGTATTGTCAGCACTGATTCAAGACATGAAATAATTTTTAAATGTATATATTTGTGATTCCACCACTGTTTTGATACTAATAAAATATGAATAAATAAAATGTCGTAATGGTCTATAATCTGCGGGACAACTATAAACATTATGTGGAAAAATCACCCCTAATATTATAGTCACAGGAGGAAGATTTTGTTCTTTAGCTCGTACGAAATTCTGTCATACAACCCATAACGAGTCCAGCGGTAACAGCCTATTTGGCTGGCTTGATAAACTTTCATATAGTGGGCTTTGCTGATTGGGCATGCAGTAGGACAGTCCCATGGTGTATTTGTTTAGCGCTTTCCCATGCCTCACCAGGCCTCCTTGAGATCTTTAAAAATATATATATATTGTCCTTGAGAGAAGAAAAAGCAGCCAAGTTAGCAGCGATCTCTGCTATCTAGGCCCCCCTCATACCTCTTCCTCCTCGTGGTGTAAGGCAAAATAAAGGGGGCCTCATGCAAATAGTGATGTGGGTCCCTTAAGTTTCCCACATGTCACATATTCAATGGCTTTGGGCTGTATGGAGGCCACCTGAAGGCATTGGTGCTCTCTGAAGGGTAAGGGCCCGTCCAGCACTGTGCGAGCCTGCGTTTCGGCCATGCTTTCTCATACTGGGTCTCCGGTGACCTCTGTCACTGATCCAGTCAGCCTACCACCCTTCATATTCAATGGATGTAAATAAAAGGAGGCTGGAGGTGGACTTGATGAAGTGTCCTCGACTTCTGCTACCTCGACAATGCACAAGTGACGAAGTGGAGCAATGGTGGACCAGGCGCTCTCCAGCTGCTCCACTGGAAAGACTGTTTCAGAATGCTGCCAACTAAAAGTTGTTTCTTTTTCCACAACATGACCTTATTTTTTAATAAAATTTCCATATGAGACTTTCTTATAATAGAAATGTCTTTATCAAGAGAATGAGACTTCTAATGTGTCTGGAGTTTATGGAGAGCGAGCGAGGATGAGTAATATTGATGTCCGCCACATGTGCCGTTCTGCATCACATCCTGCTCTGTTTGACTTAAAACTATTCTGCTGGATACAGATGTGTAAAGTGAAGTTATGGACCAAAGCAGACACTGAGCAGTTAGAGTTGTTGTGAGGGGTGAGCCCTTGAATTTTCCTAATTTAATTTCTAGCATTTCTAGGTCTTTTGTTCGCAAAGAGGGCTTCTTGGTGCTGAAGAACATACAAGATAATTTACCCACTTACATACTTTATGCTTTAAAGTTACATTTATTGGCGTTTTAAACAAAACATCAAACCAACATTGCAGCCATGTCGTCGGTAGTACATGTCACCTGCGGACACATATCCGCAACCTCATAGACTAACCTATAAAAGCCAGGGAGGGGAACAATCTATAAAAGCCAGGGAGGGCAATCCTTGGTTCCCACTAACATGCAAGCTACAGGATACTGACTGCATACATTTGTGCTTGATGCAGGAAATGTTTGTGGGAACATCTTGGAAATCAACAGTAAAAACCGGCCCACCAGACCATGAAACAGACTGACAAACAGGCAGAAAACTTCCCCACAGATTGACTTATCAGACCAGCCCTTCTGCTCCGCCTGATTGCCCTGTGGACGAGTCGGACCCAGGGCATCACATTGTTGGGGGAGGGGAGTAGCAGCCATTCTTAAGTACCAGTGCATGCTCCTCCAATGTTTTTCCTTAACTATGATTTTTAAAGCATCAACTGGCCATTTAAGGAAAACAGGAGGCTGTAGAAATGTTTATTTTGATGGAAAAGTAATGACAGAGATCAACTGTTCTTTGCAAGGCTCTGTCCCCGCATTTTCAGGAGGGACACTAAATGCCTCTTGTATTATTTAATATTACCGAGGCATGAGGTTTTGGGGGCTCCTGCGAATTACCATTTTGCAGTGCTACTGATTAGTAAAAAATTACAGGCAACTTTGCAACCAGTTGGGTTGCAGTTTGCACATATTGATATGCAAACTGTCCAAATATATATCGGTCCCATAATCTCCTTTCATCCTAAGATTTTGTGTCTTGGCCATTTATGTTGCTAGATGTTTTCAGCATCCATATGTCAGCTGGTTCTTTTCTCTTAACTGAATTTGTCGCAGTCTACGTCCATCACTACATCAGAGTTTTTGACAGTAACAGGCCTAGCTAGTTAATGGTATCCTATTTTATCTTGACAAGGCATACACGAAAACAGCCAATAAATTCTCACGTCCCCATTTTTGTCGCACCCTGAAATAGCCATAATGATCTGGTCAAACCATCTCCACCTCAAACAATTTCCTAGCAAAAGTCACCCCCAAGTGAAACCTCTGCTAAATCCGTCATGTGGCAGAACCTTATAGCTTACTCTCGTCAGTAACCTCCGCTCTGTGTGTCTCCTGCAGGAGTAATAAATCCAGTGAATGTTTCTGCAAGAGCTGGGGCAAAACCACCTCCTAACCTTGTCTCACAATCCATTGACTCCCTAGTTAGTAGTCACTTTCACAAAGGGCCTTATTCCGACATCCAGAGAAATGTTGCAGTCTGGCAGTGCAACAACCGTCTAACCAGCCCCCACCTCTTCACGTGTTCTGAAGTGTCACACTTATTTTGCACCAATATTTCGCACAGCAACCAAGTTCTTCAGGGTTGCTTCTTGGGGAGACATTCTTGTGATTTCAAAATTCGCACCTGCTTCTATACAGCCTATGAAAGATATGCAAAGATTTGATGTTCTCAAACGAAACTGAGCTCTTCTTTGCTGCCACCTGCAGTACAACTTCTTTCTCTCTCTAAAGCTGGGCAGGAAAACATTGATAGCCATGGCAGGGTTTCATAACAGTCGAGGGACCAGGGCACGGTGAACTCATTCCACTGAAAAGAATATCAACAATCCTTGATTTGGAGAATTTCAGCAATTAATTTAACGAAGAAGAGTTTCACACTTGAAAGCTCCATCCACCTGCTCTGAGACACCAATCAGTTGTATGTTGTTTCTTCTTGATATCCTCTCTGTGTTCTCATCTCTGCGGGGGCAAATCTATATATCATCTGTCAGTATGATCATGGATGCCTGGAAAGTCTTTGTTAAATCAGAAACTGTTGGGATGTCTTTCTCCACCGGGCCTTTTCTTTTTTAAACTTTTTTCATTGGGGTTTTGTTAGTACAACGGACGCAGGAACCAGTCAGTATTTCAGAATGGAAATAAACATATTTCACAACAATATCAGTAACAATACTTCTCTATTACATTTGTCAAATCTCGTTCCTCATTATATCCTTTAACCTCAGTACCAGAGATTGTGGGTAAGCAGTTTTTGTCGACACTGTGTCATGTTGAATGATGTGCTAGTACGCAGGCCATTGCCTCATATAGCATTGAAGTTAGTATGGGGGAGAAAGCAAGGAGGGAGGCTATGGGGACCTCCTCCCAACTTAGTAGGGAAGGGCAGGTTCATTGTCCCAGCTTTGGATACTGGGGCGAGTCCTTTGATCCAAGGAGCTGCTTAGACCGAGGGTGCAGGGAGAGTGGCACCTCATCACTTTGTGTCTTATTAAGCAAATAGTTATGTAAGAGTTTCCATATATCTCTGGGGTGGGAGTTTTAGGAGCAGAAGTTCGGCATATATGTTCAATTGGTCTTCTCGGTGTGTCAGGTCAGTCATACATTCCTTGAATTTGGGTGCCCTGCCCCGACCCCCGTGCCTATTCTTTATATTTACTTTAAGTCCACTCTAAACACGTTTGCCTTCACATAGTATCAATTTTACTTTCAAGAGCCGCTCTGGACATCTGGAAAACCACCAAGGTATTGTGGCGGTGGACCCACGTATTCCTCATGTACCTATCGTGGGTTGGTGTAGGTCCTAACAAACTGTGTTAAACCAGGCTTGTCCTGCAGAAAGGCATAATTAGATATTCTGCTGCCGGTATCATTTGGTAGCCACTGGCATGAGGCGGAATGTGTATTCTACTGCTAGAATTGGTTTGCAGACAGGAGGTGAAAGGACCCTGGCTCAGGAGCACTACTCAACCATGGGTCTGGGCCATTGGTTCTCAGCATCCCAAGTCCATGCGGCAAACAGTCTAATGCCCTGCCACTTTACCCCAAGACTCCTCTCACTACCCTGTTTTCCTTTTTTCATCAGTTTAAAAGTGTTCATGGGTGAAGTTCAAGGAGAGGAGTATGAGCCAAGCTGGGCCACTGACGTTCAGAGTATCTGTACCGTCCCTGGTGGCTGCACCAGGCCACTGCATAACACCTATCCTTTGAGGTCAACAAGTGCCCTCTCTGCCAGTCCTAAACACATATTCCCAGGAGGCTTGTCAGCTCCTGTCAGCACCTGACTCCCAAACCTTAAGAAAGAGGATGTGCCCTAACAGCTACAGCAGTCGACCTCGAAGCTGGGTAGCCAGGTTCGAGTCTCGACAGGGGCGCTCGACACCCTTTGATTCTGGGCAAATAATTTTGTCTCCCGGTGCCTAACAAAAAAATGAATGTGTCCATCTGTTAAAGCAACTAGTGTTAATGTAAAGCGGTCTGATACCTTCGGGTCTAGTTTGTGCTATATAAAACTAACCCCCCCAAAAGAAAACAGATTCGCAGTTATTGTTCCTGTCAGTCTTACTTGGTATGATGACCCATCCCACTTACCCGCCCCCCGCCACAGTCAAGAGGAGCAATCCCGCAGCTATAGAAAGGCGGTGGGGAGGTTTCCACGGTCTTACTCACTTCTTCAGCATTCCACTGGTGCTCCCTTATTGAAGGCTCCCCCATTAATGATGGACCATGCGGGGTGAGTGGATTTGCATCTACTGTACAACTGTCTTCGTTCTCTAGTCTCCAGGAGACTGCAGCAAGTTCCATCTTCATCTCCTCCCTCAGCTCTCTGAGGCATCCATCATTCTCTCAGCTGTGGACCACAACTGCTGCAACCCAGGAGTCAAAAATTAGGGACATCTCTTCAGCAGCCTCTTTGGGGATCATTGCTGATACACCACACAGGTTAGTACACATCCCAGAAGAGCACTGCTCCTCACAGCATGTGAGTCCCTAATCCACCACCTAGGGTATGAGTAACTCACTTATCCGGCCACCTTGGGCCCCATCCTGGCCCAGCCTCCAGAATGAAATGTGGAGCCTGACTATAAACTCACTTGATTACATAGTATCTTACATTTAATATGACAATATGACAGGCTACATCCAGTCATGGCAAATTACATAGAAGAGAGTGGATGGAAAATAGTTCAACCCTGTGATGTCATCATAATTCAGGAGGAGCGTGATGTGATTTATGATGGCCCTGGCTGGCATTCTGCTGGATTGCAGTGCATTGCTCGCAGTAGACTAGTTAATCTTGGACCTAGTGTGCTGGATAAATGACATGGTCTGCAACCCCCGCTGGTTTACAGCAGGTGCTCCTATTAGAATCCCTGGTACACCCGTGACTCTGGTAAGAGTGGACGCACGTGTACACCTGGCACCGTTTGTCCAGTCATGAAAGAATAGACAGAGTTTTTAGCGCCTCTGGCTTCACACCCCCCTTGATCATTGACGTTTTATGCATGTATCCCTCACTCTACACATCTTATCAATCGATATGATTGATTTTCTTTCCTGGGTATCATACGCTGGGTAAATTACTTGAGTCATGCCTCGAATGTCCCAGGGCCATGGAATGTGGTGACCGCTGGCAGCTTCACAGTTTGACAGTCACTGTGCAGCTCAGCAGAGAACATGGACAGTGATTCCAAGATGTGAAGCTATGCACACTCGTTGTGTTTCCTTCCCACGGCAGGGCTCTCTGTCTTTCATTAGCCATTTCAGGCTCTGACCTAGAAACTCTCTGGATGTAATTACATATTCCTCCATATTCACTGCTCGGCCTCTTTCCTGTGCAGGCGAATTAATGTCCTTGTTTTGTTTTCCATCCTCTCAATCATCGAGCAGTAACGAGTAATGGGGCCTGCGTTTAGAACCAGTGTTAATAAAGTGTATTTCACCTTTAATTTTGACATATAATGTAATGATCTTTTTTAAGGTCCCATCATATTATCTGCTTGGCTGGATTATTGAGTCTTCATCATCTCCAGATAAATTTATCGCCGGGATGATGCTTGAAATTTATTATCAGTCAATAGAGCTCAATACTCTAACAAGGCGTGTAATAAGATATACATATTTAATGATCCGAAGTAAGACATCCCTGTTAATGGGATGCTGAGGATGGAGCTTTAATTTCCCTGCCCACCACATTTACGTTTTGAAGAGACTGATCTTCCTCCTGCTGCTTCCTGTCGCCGTTTTCCTTGTCCATCAGAACTCCTGTGGAACTTTATCCTTTTTTGTGTACCTAATGCACACTTCCCAATCATATATCTACCTCCTTGACCTTCACATAAGCAGTTTCAGCACAAAAACATTCCTACCACGAGCCAGTCTCCGTGACGCCAACCATTTTTCATCCTAGCCAAACCTTGCACTTGCACTAAAAATGAAGGATACCACTCACCCTCTACCAGTCTGTCGCCAGGTCATGCTGAATGGCAGAAGTTCTAATGTGTTTGACTTTTCTGATATGTCAATACCCTTTTTTTCACAAAAAGTGCTCCTGTTTATACAAGAACTTAGTGAAATGCGGGCGGTGGATCCTTTGTAGAGACAGTCATTCTACCTCCTAGATGCATAACTGCTGTGGTACAGGACCCAAGTTATGACAGGCATACTACCTGGTGACTGGAGGTTGGGTATAATGCATCCAACCCCCATACAATAAAATAGCAAGAGGTGCCCTCTGCAGGGTTCCCTCTTCTACAACATTTCCCAACAGCCATCTAGACCTGTGGCCCATGGCTGTAACCAGTTTTTTCACTCGAAGAGGGTTTTGGCATGTTTCTCTTTTACATTGGTTAAGTGGGTTCTCTCCAGGCCGGTTTAGGAATATACAGCTCTTGCAGCCTTTTGCAAAACCCCCAGGTCCAGCACCCCGTTGAGGCAGGATAGTTTAAAGAATGAAAACTACACTTTCTGGTGGTACTCTTGAGTTTGTTTTGGAACTTATACAGCTGGTTTGGCACCTGAGTGCTTTCTGTTTCTGCTGTGGGATTTGTGTATGATTTTAGCAAAAATGATGAAGTGTTTAGTTTAATAGAGTTTGTGGCCTTCATGTCATGTGCTATCTACCGATGGATACTTTGCTGACTGCACTGCTCGGCATAAACAAACAACACCTCGGATACAGGTGGCGACATGTCCCTGCAGGGTGTCAAGAGGGACGACTGTTTCGGGGAGGGGTACTCTCGTAAATAAACACAAAAGAGTGGTAAGAAAATCTGATACACTCATAAAGGGGTTAAAATGAAGAAACAGGCGAAATCACAGCTGGTTAAGTACCCTTACTTAGAATGCGTTGGTGTTTTTCACACGCGAGTCATTTAACAGTAGTTAGTATTGGTTAATGGCAAAGTTAAAGGAGTTTGGTCCAACTAAAGATCTTAGTAGCCTACTTTATTTATGAATGTCGTCACCAGCGCAGCTTAATCCGGTAGACCCTCCCCATGCCTTTATTCATGGTTCTGCCATGAATTCCAGATTCAACCATGAGTTATATCAAGCTCTCTCTCAGAGAATCTTTAATGATGATCATAAGCACTGAATAGTCCCACTCATGTGCGGGTACTCTGCAGAAGTTCTTTCAATGGCACATTTTTATGGTAGCTTCACCTTATTTCGGAAAGGCCTGGAAGTATATGTGACAAAAATGCAGAACTTCGAAGTCTTAACCCATTCGTTGCGTCTGTTGGCCATTGGCCAACACTGGAGAGGTTTAGAAAGGCCCCTCTGGTGCTTTGCAACAGAGGGATTTTTTCCCCCCAAGGCTTTTACAGATTTATAAAGTGCACGACTACACTAAGGCTTCCAAGCGCTATAGAGACATAGGCGGAACACCAGGAAGAGAAGACTGCAGGTAAAGATTACCGGGTGAAGAGCCAGGCCTTGAGCATTTTTCTGAATCGAGGCTCATTGTCTGGGCACCTTAATTCTATTGGTAACGGATTCCATAGTTTAGTACCGAGGTACGAGAATGACCTTCCGCCCCACCCGGATTTGAAAATTATGAGGACTTTCAGAAGCTGTGCTTTGGGAGACCTTGAAGTCCTAGAGGTGTCGGTAGGGTGTCAGAAGTGTCCTGATCATGAGGTGACATTTGAGGTTGAGCCCTCTATGTGCCAAACACAGCGTTTTAAATGTTATATCCTCTCTTCAGTAGGGAGCCAATGTAGTGAGATCATGGCTTCATAACAGAGCATTTTGCAGCATTTTGGACAACCTGTAACCTCTTTGTGACATACTTGGGGAACCTATATAGAGTGAGTTATCGTAGACCAACCAAGACAAAACCAAGGATCAGACTGCAGTTCTTGTAGATGCACTCGGTATGAGATTTAAGATGTTGTGTAACATTCTGAGTTTACCAAAACAGTTAGCTGGAAACTTATTTGCCCGCTCATCCACGGAGAGATTTATCTAACCACATTCTGAGACTTTTTATGATGGAGGAGAATGCCTAAAAATTCTGACCAATCAGCCGGTTGGGTGACGAGTGTATTCCCAAGAATAATTAGCCCTGATTTCTCCCCATTCAATTTTAGGTAACAATGGGTCATTCATTTAGACACTTTTTCCAGGCATGAAGACGCACCCAGGTTAGGGAAATCAAGTAGTCCAAAGCTTGCTCAGGGAGGTGGTTTGGGTTAGGGACTCAACACTCCACAGTTGTCAGATGACAAGCAATATCTAAATGGCCAGTCAATACTTTGGCCATAAAAAGAAAAGTACTTTAATGCCAGTACTCGCAGTTAATATCACACAGCCCAATTTAACAGCGGGCGGTTGTTAGAGGGCACTAATTGGACCCAGTACCCACAATGTACTGGAAGGACAGTCTTTACTGGTAAGGCACATTGGCCTTAGGCCCTGCGAGGGGAATCCCAGTGTGTTTTGTTGGGGAAGGTCTTGTTCTATTCCTTTTTAGGCATAATGGAAAACTTATTCAGCCCCACTCAAGTGTATACACTAAGCATCCTTTCATGGAGCAATGCCCAGGATCCTTTTCTGTCCTGATTGTGGAGTTTATGAAGACTCTTCCACTGGCAACATCTGCGGATGCCGTTGTCCATGGAGCCGGTACCACTCCGGTGGTGTGTATCCTGTGTGGCCCGCCAAGGAGGGATGCTCCAGTTTAGCCAATAGAGATTATCCTTAGCTCTAAGGCACAGGTGCCCGCAACCTTTGGTAAGTCACAGCAGCCCGCAACCTTTGGTAAGTCACAGCAGCATCCGTCAGTTGGAGGCACGCTCGGGTTCGCAGACCTCGAGGTCATACAAACCTTGCTTCTTTGGTCTTCCTTAAGCCCCTCCCAAACAATCAGTGCCCACCCAGGTTGACACTCTTCTGATGACCTCGGTCTTGTCTTCTTTTGATACTTGAAGTTTCTTGTGAATTTGCCAGCGACCGTCAGTTTCAACTGTCCTATAGCTTCAGCAAATCTTGGCACAAGATAACAGAATTTAATTCACCTCCTGTTGAATTCCTGGACACCCTCAATGTTAGCTGGCAATGCCACCTCTGCCGAGGAGATAAGCCTGGGCCTCTGGACCTCACTCAGTGTCAGTGCAGGTTATCACATATGTTGTAGTTGATGAATGCTCTAACTGAGCTCCACACAGCCTCCTCTTCTTAGCAGTGTCTTCTTCATGAAAGATCACCTTCAATGAATTGCATGAGCAGCTAGATAGCTTTCTCCCTAGAAGTAGGATGCAGGCAGCCTCTCCTGGCAGGCTAGCTGAATCCTCCCAAAGTTACTCGCCCCAAACAAGGCAAGGGGCGTTAGCTGTCACTAGCCCAACCCTTGAGCTGAAAGGAATCTCCCGGTCACCACTGCTGTGGGATCCCAGGCCAGGAATTCTAAGCACAGTGACTGGAAGCTTCTGCGCCACTTTATACTTCAGTTGCAGACAGTCTTTGTTTATGCCAGCAGTTTAGTTCTGATTCTGGTCTTAGGCCATTTCCACACAGACTGTTCTGGCTGTGGTCTTTGTTACATGTGTGACTAGAGCGTCAGGGGGAGCTGCCACTTTCCTTCAGGAGCACCCGAAACTAGGACACACAGGAACCTGAGCCTGGCCAACTCAACCATCTAGTAACTTGTGGAGCAATAGCATCTCCCATAGAAAAATGGGGCAGGGAAACCCTCTCTTTCGTTAAAGTGCTCTCTTTTCCCTTCCTCAAAACAAACATTCCTCTGTCAGACAAATTAAAAATGATCTCTGAATTGCTCTAGGAGGAATCTTGCAACACGCATCTACTGTCAGGGCTCTTCCCTCGCAGCCTACATCTTAGGTACCACCAAAGTATGTCTGGTACAAAATAGATCGCACTGTGGCTACAGCCACCTACATCAATCCCACACGACACGAATCCTCCACACACAAGCAGCGCACGCTCACAACACCCTTGGAGGGTGAAGTATTCGCTTGTGTGGAAGTGGCAGAACAATGAGAAAAACGTGGGCGGGGCCGTCAGGCCTGCTCTCTCGAGGTGACAGAGAGAAAGGCATTTCCTGCAATCACTTTGTTAGCCCTCTGCAGTCTTGAGATGACAGTAGTCACTCTTAAAGCGATAGATACACATATTGTGCCCTCCTGATCACCTAGTCCTGCTCTGGGTCTCACTCCGAGACATGCAAAGGCCTGGGCTCACATGCGATATTGTCACGTGAGCTGAGGTCGGGGTTGAGACTGCTACAGCTTTCTATGGCGACCTCGAGGCAGAGGTGCACGCTCCCACGAGCGCTCCCACGAGCGATGTACGATACGCACTCACAAGGCATGCACGTTACCACGCTCCCAAGGCATGCACGATACCACGCTCCCACGAGGCATGCACGATAGCACTCACTCACAAGCCATGCACGATACCACGCACTCACGAGCCATGCACGATACCACGCACTCACGAGCCATGCACGATACCACGCACCCACGAGCCATGCACGATACCACGCACCCACGAGCCATGCACGATACCACGCTCCCACGAGCCATGCACGATACCACGCTCCCACGAGCCATGCACAATACCAAGCTCCCACGAGCCATGCACAATACCACGCTCCTAGAAGCCATGCACGATACCACGCTCCTAGAAGCCATAGACGATACCACGCTCTCACGAGCCATGCACGATACCACGTACTCAAGAGCCTTGACCGATACCACGCTCCCACGAGCCATGCACGATACCATGCTCCCACGAGCCATGCACGATACCACGCTCCCATGAGCCATGCACGATACCACGCTCCCACGAGCCATGCACGATACCACGCTCCCACGAGCCATGCACAATACCACGCTCCCACGAGCCATGCACGATACCACGCTCCCACGAGCCATGCACGATACCACGCTCCCACGAGCCATGCACGATACCACGCTCCCACGAGCCATGCACGATACCACGCTCCCACGAGCCATGCACGATACCACGCTCCCACGAGCCATGCACGATACCACGCTCCCACGAGCCATGCACGATACCATGCTCCCACGAGCCATGCACGATACCACCCTCCCACGAGCCATGCACGATACCCCGCTCCCACGAGCCATGCACGATACCCCGCTCCCACGAGCCATGCACGATACCCCGCTCCCACGAGCCATGCACGATACCCCGCTCCCACCAGCCATGCACGATACCACGCTCCCACCAGCCATGCACGATACCACGCTCCCACCAGCCATGCACGATACCACGCTCCCACCAGCCATGCACGATACCACGCTCCCACCAGCCATGCAAGATACCACGCTCCCACCAGCCATGCACGATACCACGCTCCCACCAGCCATGCACGATACCACGCTCCCACCAGCCATGCACGATACCACGCTCCCACCAGCCATGCACGATACCACGCTCCCACCAGCCATGCAGGATACCACGCTCCCACCAGCCATGCAGGATACCACGCTCCCACCAGCCATGCAGGATACCACGCTCCCACGAGCCATGCAGGATACCACGCTCCCACGAGCCATGCAGGATACCACGCTCCCACGAGCCATGCAGGATACCACGCTCCCACGAGCCATGCAGGATACCACGCTCCCACGAGCCATGCAGGATACCACGCTCCCACGAGCCTTGCATGATACCACGCTCCCACGAGCCATGCACGATACCACGCTCCCACGAGCCATGCACAATACCACGCTCCCTCGAGCCATGCACGATACCACGCTCCCTCGAGCCATGCACGATACCACGCTCCCTCGAGCCATGCACGATACCACGCTCCTAGAAGCCACGCACGATACCACGCTCCCGTGAGCCATGCACGATTCCACGCTCCCATGAGCCATGCACGATACCACGCTCATAAAAGCCATGCACAATACCACGAACTCACGAGCCATGCACGATACCACGCTCCCATGAGCCATGCACGATACCATGCACTCATGAGACATGCACGATACCACGCTCCTAGAAGCCACGCACTATACCACACTCCCACGAGCCATGCACGATACCATGCACTCACGAGCCATGCACAATACCACGCTCCTAAACGCCATGCACGATACCACTCACTCACGAGCCAGGCACGATACCACGCTCTGCTCCAACACAGACTGAAGTAGGAACTGCGCCATCTTGTTTCTGAAAGGCTAGGTTTACGCTCCAGTCTCCCCACCCAGCCACCGGATATAAAGCATGCGAGGGGACGCGCGTGCTGTCATGGAGCTCTCCTTTCTGTCACCAAGTTTCTGTGCAGTAATTTCATTTTAGCGAATGACCAGAAACATTTGTGTCTTTGTTTGGACGGAAGCCGCGGCCTCTTCCAAGGCCACTTAGCCCTGCCAGTAAGTACTTATCAGAGGCTGCTTTTAAAAGGCTTTTACTATCATTTGAGAGGGAGGAGAGAGAAGAGTTTGGTGCCAGCCTACCTGCAGAACCCAGGCTCACTGCTCACTCCTCCAATCCGGACAAGGAATTATAGCGACAAATAGCCCGAAATCTAATAGAAGCAGAAACCCTGTATTTGTTGTGAAGCGTAAAATCATTATAACAGAGTCACTTTTATAACATGCGATGGGAATTGTTTTTTATGAAATGAGTAAATCCAGGAGTTTTGATTCAAGGCAGATAACGAAGCTTTGAATTTGGGCTCAGTGTTCGCTGTAGGGGCAGCCAGGGGCGCAGTAAGTGTGTCTCTGGCCCTATGCAGGCAACGAGAGAGGACCCTTCTGCTCACTGTTAAGTAGGAAAAGGCGGCCATACTTGGGGGGCAGTGTGCCGCTCCTCCCCCCCCCCTGTACCTAGGTGTCACTGAACCTCCTGCACCACCTAGTGGGGTCCCGCAAACGATCCAAAACATTAAAGGCTAAACTGAAATTTCTAGACTTGGCTCTTCTTTTAGCAGTTAGGGTATTGATGATGAGATGGAAATCTCCCAGGCCTCCTAGAACAACTATGTGGCAGATGGACCTAATTAGGTGGGACCGGGCGGAGGGTGCAGCTCTTAGAAGGGAGGAGGAGAGGGGTCAGCGAAAGCATCCCATAGCGATGGACTGGGAGGTCATGTTGTTGGAATTGGAAGGGTTAGATTTAATACCATCACAGGAAGATAGGCCGCAATAAATACACCATACACAGAGCTCCAACGGTGAGAGATACTGGGGTACGAGATGGTGCGCATGATATTTAAACCTCTTGCACTACAGTATAATAGTTTGTAAAGTATGCTAGGAGGAAGTCCTCTGAAGGACACTACAGCGACCAGGAGAGAGGAGGGTTCGGGTGGGGATCTATTGGGGGGGGGGGGCATATTATGTTTTTCAGTTAATCATGGCGACATTGAACGAACATTGCTGACCTCCTGTACAGTGGGGAAGTATGTAGCATACCACAGATGATCGAAGAGAAAATGTGTTGAGACTGGTACCCGATGAGAAATTGTATGGACAGAAGTTGTCAATGACATTTGTTGGGGAGAAAAGGAAAAACAGTGACTGTTATATGTATCTGATGTTATGACACTGCTGTGTTTCTCTTGTGCAGTCAAGAACAGCGGCATCAAGACTTGAATCCATGCCTCACGCTTCCCATGTCCAGTCCGGCCATGGACGTCTGTGGACTCAGCAGCCCACCGGCACCGTGTGATCTTGGGTTAAAGCGTCGGTTTACCCCCCTGCCAGTGAATAGCATCTCAGAGACCACCCTGCTTAGCGACGGGAAAGTCTCAAACCACAACAACAGTCCTGGCCTCCTTTTGTGTCCGTAGAGGGGGGTGCTTGCCCACTGTCCACCTCTGCGGATGGAGAGACCGCAGTCCCTAGAAGTGGCGACTTACACCCGGGTCAGGGTTAGTCACGAGATTGGGTGACATACAGCTGTGACATCCATCTGAATGCAAGGAGTAACATACAAGTGCTCCATCAAAGCCAGGAGAGGGTGACGCACGCCCGTTCTTATGGAATGCGCGCTCCATCATTCCTGGTCCCACACCCTAGGTTTGCCGTTGCACATGTTCGTGTGGCTCAGCGCCTGGTACCCCAGGCTGCCACGGAGGAGCTTAGTCAGAGGCCAGGAAGGCATCCGACCAGCATTTTCCACCCCTAGTTTCGGGATCTCCTGGGACTGCAGGGACTCGCTTCTCCGAAGTGTGAGCTGTGGGCGGGTTCTCCATTGTGTGCTGTTCATGTGAAATCAATCATATTTTATAGACCAGCGGTTCCCTTTTCTGGCCTGCCAGGAAAATATTTCTTCATACTTCCACTTGTGTTTGTGGTCACAAAAAGATATGTTTATACTTGCGCTTTGCCAGTGTCATATGGAAAAGTTGCTGGAAACACTAATAAATGTGATCAAATATGTATTTTTGTGCCGCCTAGCGATTAACATGTGGTGTGCAGGACTGGACTGTGCTGGCGTATGATGTAGTCTAACCGCAGAATCTTGTGGCCAGCAGCACCAGCACACACAGCACTGCATGTTACCCACTGCACGCCTCATCTTGCATGCTTCACAAGCATGCACAGTACCCATGGGCCATGCTGCTGCTCTGCTTTGGGACAGTTCTTTCCATGACACCGGATCCTCTCCTCTTTGCACTCCAGTTGGACACACAGGCAGGGTCTTACACTGCAGAAGTGTTCCTAAGGTTCTGACTGTAGGAAGGTAGATCCCTGACTATGGTTGCCCCCAACTTTTTGCCTGGTGTTTTGCTGGTTTTCTGACTTAGTTGACCTGGGACCCTGCTATTCAGGGCCCCAGGCCTACTGCTCTCTCTGTAAAATGGATTCCATGTACCTTAGGTTCATATCTAATTGGATACTGAGTCACCTTATCAGTCCCTGTACAGTGTACCTTAGGTACCCAGGGCATAGGTGTACCCAGGGCCTACCAGGGGCTGCAGCATGTATTATGCCACCCCTGGCTGGCCATCCAAATCTGACACAACTGGCTGCACGACAGCTGGGGCAAGGTGGTGTAATCACCCTTTGCTTTAGATATAGTATACCCATATCTAACCCTAAATGGGCACACAGATCTCCTATCAGTCACTCCTATGGCAGGCCTTGACAATCCTGAAGGCAGAGTGCTTGGAATCGTGTGAGATAGTGCTCTGGCATGAGCTGAGCCTGTCTGCGGCTTTCGGGACCCATCCCTTAGCCGTTTCCATGATATCGCATACCATATACTCTTAAGTGCATTATAATCCTCGCGGTTATATGCCAACTCTGGTATCGCTTTATCAAAACATGTCGAGTAAGGTGTCATACGAATTGGAATACTAACCCCTCGCCAATTCTGGCGACGGGGTTAGCATTCCACCCTTCTAGAGGGACACGACATGTATGTAACCTGTAACCCCGGTTAAAGTCAGACATAGCCTCAGCTCCACAAGATGGATGCTGCCACCGAGACACAAGTCTGCCCTCCTGCTGCTGGGAGTCCTCCCAGCCCAGGAGGCAAGGACAAAGGGTTTCCTGTCAGGGGCGGTGCCAGCACCGTCCCAGACAGGATTTTGTGTATCCTAGGTAGGCAGGGCTTTAGAGGAAGGTGACTGCAAGTGGCACCCCGGTGCTCACTGTGCATAGGCCGGCTGAAACCAGTTCCAGGGGCACTCCAGCCCCTGGCCTGGGGAAAGCCCGCCAAAGGAGAGGGGTGTAACCACCCCTCTCCTAGTCCCACCCATAGGGCAGGACTTAGTCGTGTGCCAGCCCCTTTTTGCAGGATAAAGGTAGGAACTGGCCCCCTTCCAAATGAGATCATCTTTGAATCCTGAAACTACTTTCTGCAAGAAGGAACTCAAGACTCTTCTCAAGATATCTCCCTTGTGACTAAGGAGTAGTCACCCTGCAGCAGCAGGCACCAACCAAGCATTGCGGTTTGTTGCCAGTCTCTCCTTCGGATCAAGACTGCTCCAGCACGACGAGAACCGGCTTCCCTGGCACCTCTGACCTCAACCTACATCATCAGCCCAGCTGTGATCCGTGGGTGTGACGAGACCTCGAGGGACCGGCCATCTTCAGAACTGCACGACGCTTGTCCAGCACGACTCCCGAGTGACCCTCGACTGAGTGCTTTGGGGTAAGAGAAGCCCCGACCCTGAGCAGCTGCAGCACCGAAGTTCAGCCCCCCTGCATCCACGAGATCTGCGTGGGGCCCTTCTGCTCTTTGCTGCCAACCGCGTTGTCCAGGTCGCTTGCCCGTTGGCTAGTGGCCCCCTCACGACGCTCCACGACGACAACCACTGCTGGTCTGGTTGCTCCAGACTAGCCCTTGCTCCCCTCCAACAGAGGAGCACCCTGGACCCTCCTGGTCCACTCAAGACGCGATTTTAGGTCCCCCGCGTGGGCCTTGCATTTGCCAAGACTTGTTGCCCAATCCTGGGTCCAGCGACGTCGACAGCAAGAACCTTCGTGGGACAGCTCGCACCTCCATCCTGGTCACCGACAACGCCTCCTGGTCCGAGAGACTGCAGAGCCCAGCAGCGTCCACTCACCTAGCTGAGGTGACTTCGTCCAGTGCCATCCTGGTGCCCACTCAAATCACTGGCTAGTGATTCAGAACTTGGTCCCCTCTGCCTACAGGTTTCTTCTTCCCTGATCCAGGCTTGGATCACCGCGAACTTCTTCACTGGTCGCCTGCCAGCAACTTCTTTCTTCAGGCTCCTGGATCTTCAACGAGGGTTTCCGACGCAACTTCAACCCTATGCAGCCGCAGCCCCTGGGCTAGGTAACCTGAGTACTCCGGTGCTCCAGCATAGTCCAACACCCTAAGTGTTCGGATCCACTCTTGTTTTCGACCCACCTAGTCGGGTTCGCCCGAGAACAGTAACTTTGCAACTGCTAGCCTCCATAGACTTTTTCCCGCCTTACGCGTGAGAGTTCCCACTCTGCACACGACGTCCACAGGCCTCCTGCATCTAATCCCAGTGTTTAGAATTGTAGGCCTAGCGATTCCTGAGTCTAGAAAAGTACTACTTACCTGCTAGCAAGTTCGCATTCCACTTACTGTGTATATGGTTTTTCGTGCCCCTAGGGCATTTGTGTAAATTGTGCGACTTAAAGTATTTTCGTAAGAGTTTTGTTATGTGCTTAGCTCCCTGACTCATAAAGAGTTCAGGGTAGTCTTGTTATAAATAAATATCTGTTTATTTTCATAACAACTTGTGTGGTGTCCTTTCACTTGGTGTTCAAGGGGTAATGTGATGGTAAAACAGCTGGCTTATCACGCCCTCTAGAGTCTTAGCCTTAGACTGCTCGTATCCATGCTACTAGGATAGCTGGTCTATAAGGTTGACTTACAACCAATCATCAATAAGGGTTGTTTGGACTGATACAAAGTGATCACTAGAATAGTGAACATTATATATCAGGCCAACTTCTCACACTGACCATACGAGATGTGTGGACAGGATCTAGAAAATAATGATAATTTAAAGATCAACTGGACTTTGCTTGAACCTTAGAGAGCAGGACAGAGATCACCTGGAAATGCAGGTTGGTGGAAGACAAGAAAAGGGATCATCTAGCTCTGAAGATCACCCATTCCCTCGGAATGTGAACAATAACATAACTCGAACCCAGTGCTTAATTTGAGCCGGTGGTTTCCGGTTCTTGGCGCCGGCACTATCGTCAACAACGACACTTATAGCATGAACTCTGAGCAGGAATTGGAGCACTTTTCATGAGCACCAGTTAAGGAGGCATTCATTTTTTGTAGGCACGGGGAGAGTAAGTGATTTGCCTATGTCGAGACTCAAACCTGGGTCCCCAGGTACAAAGTGGCAGCTCTGGCCGTTACATCACATCCTGTCCCCACTTGTAGGGTTTCATGGTTAGTAATTCGCTCTGCTACAGGCGGCCCTAATAGGAGCTGGTGCATCCTGCCTCCTGATGAGAGCCCTGGCACTTATTTTTTCACAAATTAACCACTGCTCGAACCACGAGTAAAATCATGGTCTATGCTCATTTACGTTTGTCTGCAGATTTCTCTCCTCAGTCGGTGATTCGGGCCATTGAAAGTGTCTTTCAGCAAGTAAAAACCAGGAGCATCAGTTAGAAAAAATGTCACTTGTAGTCCAAATCTCAATTTTCTCTGACTGAGGAGAAAGAATAGGTATAAGAATGATTTTTAAATGTAGTAGACCATGCCTTCGGGGTTTGGTGAGTAGGGTACAGACAGGCATGTGGAGCACAAACGTGTCTTATTATAGGCCTATCAAACTTGGTCTGGATTGCCAGGCGAGGAGCTGAGCCAGCTCAACAGGAAGTGTTTCTTATGGTATTTGAAATCCTTATCCGCATACCTCGTGCTTTACTATGTGTGGAAATTGGGAGAGTGACATTCAGATAGTGGCGGCTCCTCCGCTAAGGCGGAGGAGAATGGCCCTACTGCTTTTCGCAGTGAAACAAAAGGAAACATAAAATGAAAATAACTCAAGTTATCATTTTATTTGTTTTTGTTGCTGCGCCTCGGTGGGGCGGGCAGATCTGCTCTCAAAGCAGGGGGAGGAGTGGTGGTTACTATGTAAGTGTGCATGAATGTTTGACCAGCACTCTCTGGCCGGCCAAACGTTCATGCGCACTTTGCATGTTCTCCATGCAGGCTGCAGCCTGTGCTGAGAACATGCCCAGGTTGCTTCCTGCTTCCACAGAAGAAGCCAGGAAGAGGACTGAGGAGAGGCAGTGGTGGACGGCCAGCCGGGAGGTAAGTGATTGTTTTTTTTTTTTAACCCTCCCCATCTTCCCCTTACCCAACTGCTGCTTCCTGATAGCAGCCACCACTCCATTCAGAGAAAGATTTTCTTCTGTATCTTCCTAACTTGAGACTATGTCTGATAGCATTCTTGGAATGCCCCATAAATGTGTCTCGGGGACGTTTTTCAAGAGTGAAAGTACTTTATGGGCACTTTGCTATGCTCCTGACATGTTATGGGCCAAAGGAAATAATGGCATGATAAAGACATGGGTGGATCAGAATTAAAGCAAATAATTCAGTATCAAAATAAATCGAAGACAAAAAGGATGAATGAGAGAGTATTGGCAAGAGACATTGTCCAAGGGTGTCCAGCTTGGGAACATCACTCACTTGCAGTCCTAAGTGACTAACAATTTACATGCAGAACTGTGTTGCACAGGGATGTGGGTTTCTTATAGCCGGACACCCAGGACATATTGTTTGGGGTCAAGGGTAACATGTATTCATGTGTATTTTGTCCTTGGGACAAGTAGGCCCACCCCCCTGCAGCACAAATCCTTTGGCTGCCACTTTGTAGTACCACATTATGAATCAGGGAAGGGCACTGTCTGCAGTTAACGTAATATTTTTACCCATATGTTAATGGTGTTCAAACTTGTATTTATGGTTCATTAATAGAAAGCCTTTCTTATTAGGGTGAGCGCTCGAAGTAAATGTTGTAAGCTCCGACAGTGTTTCCAGTATAACAATGTGTATAAACGTTTTCAAAGTTTAGCAATAGGAGTATAATGCTCCTAGAATGCTCTCTGTTTTGATGCAAATATTTGCAGAAGCTTGACAGCAAGATTGATGATTCTTTGCTTTAAAAATAAAATGTTCATAAAAAAATGAATGCAGGAAAAAAAACGTTTAGCTAAACTTCTGTAAAATTTCAGGTACCATTTCTTTGCAGCTTCATTTAATAACATGTGTTGATGCATGCTAGTATTTCCAAAAATATTCATAATGGAAAATCAGTGTAACCAGTTTCAATAAGGTTATGGGAAACAAATAAACAAGCATTGGCAAAGCTAGTAGGTCTGAAATTGATGGTCAGCTTTTTAGTTTTGTCAATGCGTGACTTGTTTTGGCATGGTTTTTGTTAAACCTTATTGGTGTGGGAGCTGCTGGGCCCTCACCAATATCACAAACATTAGCAAACGCAAAATTTGTTTTTTGTCTCAAAAAGCACACATGGCCACAGTAGTTACTGGCACTGAACAAAACTACTTTGTGTGCTGATATGCTTCTTGTGAAAGAGCAGAATGCTATCACTCACAGTGAAGCCAGCCGATACAGAGAGAGACGGACAGAATTTTAATAAAAGTAAAATGTCATGGTCAACACCAGATCAAATTAGGGGCCCATTATTAAAGAAAGTCTCAAAAGTGCACCCATGGTATATTTCCTTTCTTTAAGTGCAGGTATACTGCTTTTGTGAATACCAAAGAATTTACAGAATTAGGACAAGAAATATTACACCTAGAAAATATTTGTGAACTACATTTTAGCATCAGCAAATGTGCATGTGTAGATTTGCTCATGCGAAAATGTGTTTGCAAGTTCACTTTCCATCCAACCACTTTTATCCCCAACTGTAGAAGAAGGTTTACGTCTGTCATTGTCAGGAGTAAATTTCCAACTTTTTCAGTATGGGAAAAGATTAGAGAAGAGTTGTTAAAAACCCTTAAAAAATGAAAGCTAGTAGGTTTGCACAGACTCAAAGTGGCATTCTAACCCTTGAAGTATTGCTTACCACTACTTTCAGCCCCAGTATGTAGATCTGCTGAAACGTGGAAAAATAAGGGGATTGCAAGTATTTATACACTACTATGGTATGAGCCATGGTATAATCAGAGAGGCTATACCAGAGCTCTTATGAGTTTGCTGCCATAATTTGTTGCCGCACTGCATGGCACCAAAATGGACAAGTGGATTTTGTTACAGGACAAGTAGATTTATGAAGCAACCGGCCCCATGGCCAAGTTGGTCTTTTATTAAATTCCACACCCCTGCGTGCAGCACTGTGTGTGGGTGGACCCTTGCATGTGCTGCACATGGGACCAGCATTGGGGGTAGGTTGAGCAGTGCGCTCGGTACCTATACATGCAGCACTGTGTGTGGGTGGACCCTTGCATGTGCTGCACATAGGACCAGCACCTGAGGTAGGTTGAGGAGTGCGCTCAGCACCCATACATGCAGCACTGTTTGTGGGTGGACCCTTGCATGTGCTGCACATAGGAGCAGCACCTGAGGTAGGTTGAGCAGTGTGTGTATACCAGACATGCAGCACTGTGTGTGGGTGGACCCTTGCATGTGCTGCACATAGGACCAGCACCTGAGGTAGGTTGAGGAGTGCGCTCAGCACCCATACATGCAGCACTGTTTGTGGGTGGACCCTTGCATGTGCTGCACATGGGACCAGCATTGGGGGTAGGTTGAGCAGTGCGCTCGGTACCTATACATGCAGCACTGTGTGTGGGTGGACCCTTGCATGTGCTGCACATAGGACCAGCACCTGAGGTAGGTTGAGCAGTGCGCTCAGCACCCATACATGCAGCACTGTTTGTGGGTGGACCCTTGCATGTGCTGCACATAGGAGCAGCACCTGAGGTAGGTTGAGCAGTGTGTGTATACCAGACATGCAGCACTGTGTGTGGGTGGACCCTTGCATGTGCTGCACATAGGACCAGCACCTGAGGTAGGTTGAGGAGTGCGCTCAGCACCCATACATGCAGCACTGTTTGTGGGTGGACCCTTGCATGTGCTGCACATAGGAGCAGCACCTGAGGTAGGTTGAGCAGTGTGTGTATACCAGACATGCAGCACTGTGTGTGGGTGGACCCTTGCATGTGGTGCACATAGGACCAGCACCTGAGGTAGGTTGAGCAGTGTGTGTATACCAGACATGCAGCACTGTGTTTGGGTGGACCCTTGCATGTGGTGCACATAGGACCAGCACCTGAGGTAGGTTGCGCAGTGTATGTACACCAGACATGCAGCACTGTGTTTGGGTGGACCCTTGCATGTGGTGCACATAGGACCAGCACCTGAGGTAGGTTGAGGAGTGCGCTCAGCACCCATACATGCAGCACTGTTTGTGGGTGGACCCTTGCATGTGCTGCACATGGGACCAGCATTGGGGGTAGGTTGAGCAGTGCGCTCGGTACCTATACATGCAGCACTGTGTGTGGGTGGACCCTTGCATGTGCTGCACATAGGACCAGCACCTGAGGTAGGTTGAGCAGTGCGCTCAGCACCCATACATGCAGCACTGTTTGTGGGTGGACCCTTGCATGTGCTGCACATAGGAGCAGCACCTTAGGTAGGTTGAGCAGTGTGTGTATACCAGACATGCAGCACTGTGTGTGGGTGGACCCTTGCATGTGGTGCACATAGGACCAGCACCTGAGGTAGGTTGAGCAGTGCGCTCAGCACCCATACATGCAGGACTGTTTGTGGGTGGACCCTTGCATGTGCTGCACATAGGAGCAGCACCTTAGGTAGGTTGAGCAGTGTGTGTATACCAGACATGCAGCACTGTGTGTGGGTGGACCCTTGCATGTGGTGCACATAGGACCAGCACCTGAGGTAGGTTGAGCAGTGCGCTCAGCACCCATACATGCAGGACTGTTTGTGGGTGGACCCTTGCATGTGCTGCACATAGGAGCAGCACCTTAGGTAGGTTGAGCAGTGTGTGTATACCAGACATGCAGCACTGTGTGTGGGTGGACCCTTGCATGTGGTGCACATAGGACCAGCACCTGAGGTAGGTTGAGCAGTGCGCTCAGCACCCATACATGCAGGACTGTTTGTGGGTGGACCCTTGCATGTGCTGCACATAGGAGCAGCACCTGAGGTAGGTTGAGCAGTGTGTGTATACCAGACATGCAGCACTGTGTGTGGGTGGACCCTTGCATGTGGTGCACATAGGACCAGCACCTGAGGTAGGTTGAGGAGTGCGCTCAGCACCCATACATGCAGCACTGTTTGTGGGTGGACCCTTGCATGTGCTGCACATGGGACCAGCATTGGGGGTAGGTTGAGCAGTGCGCTCGGTACCTATACATGCAGCACTGTGTGTGGGTGGACCCTTGCATGTGCTGCACATAGGACCAGCACCTGAGGTAGGTTGAGCAGTGCGCTCAGCACCCATACATGCAGCACTGTTTGTGGGTGGACCCTTGCATGTGCTGCACATAGGAGCAGCACCTTAGGTAGGTTGAGCAGTGTGTGTATACCAGACATGCAGCACTGTGTGTGGGTGGACCCTTGCATGTGCTGCACATAGGACCAGCACCTGAGGTAGGTTGAGCAGTGCGCTCAGCACCCATACATGCAGCACTGTTTGTGGGTGGACCCTTGCATGTGCTGCACATAGGAGCAGCACCTTAGGTAGGTTGAGCAGTGTGTGTATACCAGACATGCAGCACTGTGTGTGGGTGGACCCTTGCATGTGGTGCACATAGGACCAGCACCTGAGGTAGGTTGAGCAGTGCGCTCAGCACCCATACATGCAGGACTGTTTGTGGGTGGACCCTTGCATGTGCTGCACATAGGAGCAGCACCTTAGGTAGGTTGAGCAGTGTGTGTATACCAGACATGCAGCACTGTGTGTGGGTGGACCCTTGCATGTGGTGCACATAGGACCAGCACCTGAGGTAGGTTGAGCAGTGCGCTCAGCACCCATACATGCAGGACTGTTTGTGGGTGGACCCTTGCATGTGCTGCACATAGGAGCAGCACCTGAGGTAGGTTGAGCAGTGTGTGTATACCAGACATGCAGCACTGTGTGTGGGTGGACCCTTGCATGTGGTGCACATAGGACCAGCACCTGAGGTAGGTTGAGGAGTGCGCTCAGCACCCATACATGCAGGACTGTTTGTGGGTGGACCCTTGCATGTGCTGCACATAGGAGCAGCACCTTAGGTAGGTTGAGCAGTGCGCTCAGCACCCATACATGCAGGACTGTTTGTGGGTGGACCCTTGCATGTGCTGCACATAGGAGCAGCACCTTAGGTAGGTTGAGCAGTGTGTGTATACCAGACATGCAGCACTGTGTGTGGGTGGACCCTTGCATGTGGTGCACATAGGACCAGCACCTGAGGTAGGTTGAGCAGTGCGCTCAGCACCCATACATGCAGGACTGTTTGTGGGTGGACCCTTGCATGTGCTGCACATAGGAGCAGCACCTTAGGTAGGTTGAGCAGTGTGTGTATACCAGACATGCAGCACTGTGTGTGGGTGGACCCTTGCATGTGGTGCACATAGGACCAGCACCTGAGGTAGGTTGAGCAGTGCGCTCAGCACCCATACATGCAGGACTGTTTGTGGGTGGACCCTTGCATGTGCTGCACATAGGAGCAGCACCTTAGGTAGGTTGAGCAGTGTGTGTATACCAGACATGCAGCACTGTGTGTGGGTGGACCCTTGCATGTGGTGCACATAGGACCAGCACCTGAGGTAGGTTGAGGAGTGCGCTCAGCACCCATACATGCAGCACTGTTTGTGGGTGGACCCTTGCATGTGCTGCACATAGGAGCAGCACCTTA
The DNA here is from genome assembly GCF_964261635.1 of Lissotriton helveticus. NCBI lineage: Eukaryota > Metazoa > Chordata > Amphibia > Caudata > Salamandridae > Lissotriton > Lissotriton helveticus. The sequence goes on along the minus strand of NC_136058.1, from coordinate 278,837,245 downwards.
GGTAGGTTGAGCAGTGTGTGTATACCAGACATGCAGCACTGTGTGTGGGTGGACCCTTGCATGTGGTGCACATAGGACCAGCACCTGAGGTAGGTTGAGCAGTGCGCTCAGCACCCATACATGCAGCACTGTTTGTGGGTGGACCCTTGCATGTGCTGCACATAGGAGCAGCACCTTAGGTAGGTTGAGCAGTGTGTGTATACCAGACATGCAGCACTGTGTGTGGGTGGACCCTTGCATGTGCTGCACATAGGACCAGCACCTGAGGTAGGTTGAGCAGTGCGCTCAGCACCCATACATGCAGGACTGTTTGTGGGTGGACCCTTGCATGTGCTGCACATAGGAGCAGCACCTTAGGTAGGTTGAGCAGTGTGTGTATACCAGACATGCAGCACTGTGTGTGGGTGGACCCTTGCATGTGGTGCACATAGGACCAGCACCTGAGGTAGGTTGAGCAGTGCGCTCAGCACCCATACATGCAGGACTGTTTGTGGGTGGACCCTTGCATGTGCTGCACATAGGAGGCAGCACCTGAGGTAGGTTGAGCAGTGTGTGTATACCAGACATGCAGCACTGTGTGTGGGTGGACCCTTGCATGCGGTGCACATAGGACCAGCACCTGAGGTAGGTTGCGCAAGGTATGTACACCAGACATGCAGCACTGTGTGTGGCTGCAGCCTTGTGTGCCCTGTGCACAGATCATCCCCGGAGGGCGCTTGATCACTGGAACAACCATGCGCTGTACGGTGCTGGAGACAGGTCCCTGGGCGCAGAGGCCGCCATGTTGATGAGCTGGATGGTAATGGATGAAGATCTGTGTCTTGAAACGGCAGCCTTGGCGCCAGCTCCTGAAACCTTACTCGGTGCCTTTAAATGAGTGGCCGCTTTACTCTGCTAACAAGCGCCTTTTATGCCTTTCAGCGGCCGTCTTTGTGGAGCTGCCTCCCGGCGCTCTGGCCGTCTCGCTGGGAGAGAAACAATGGCTGGCGGGCCCAGGGTTTGATCTCGCCTCCGGAAGGTAAAAGGAGGGCGACAAAGCGCCAGCCAGTGATTCGGGGCTAATGTGTAAAAATAGGCCGCTCTCCCTCCGAGATAAAGAGGCCTACCCCTCTGCGGAGTGAGCCTGTGCGCATGGCTCGACCTGCTGCAGGAACCGCGCTCCATTCAAGGCAGCGAGTGCAGCTCTCGCATCGATCCCTCCTCCCTTGAAAGGGGGAAGTAGGCCAGCTCTGCGGGCTTTAAAGGCCAGGACAACTTTGAATTAGGACTCGCTGCCGCCCATACTCGCCCAACCTCCAAATTGCTGCTGCTTTCTCGTTTGTCATTATTCGCGTCCCTTTTGTTTGCCGGCTGCGCATTGAAAAATCCCCTATTTGATGCCCCCGTCTTTGAATTGACTAATGTTTCGAAGCGGCCCTAATCACCTCCTGGGCCCCACGGACCGAGCCCAGAGTGACTCGGTTTGGGTAATCAGGCTCAGTTCTTCAGCACCTTTCATAACAGGCTTAACAAGTGTCGCTTTGTAAGAGCCTGATGCGCCTACATCTACCTCTGGCAGGGATTAGTAGTGCACCATCCGGGCCCTACCCAGGTGTAATCACTGTCGCGCGGCTCCAGTGGCTGCACGTTTGGCTTGCAGGGCCCAGACCAAAGGATTTGCAGGCTGTTCTTGCCTGGCCGCTTTGACTCCGCCTCTCTGCATAGACAGATCCCGGTATGCCTGCTGGGATGATACCAAACAAGACCGGCCACCATGTCCAGAGGATGCAGCCTGTCCATAATCAGGCCACGCAACCAAGTGCACAAGATGCGACTCTCACCAAATTGTACGCCTGCATCCTCTTAGTTAGGTCCAAAAAGTGCGACTTCACACCCATTGACAAGCAGTGGTGGTGTGTGTTCAACCTTGAGGGCTCCACTGTAACCTCCTCAGACAGAAAGATTCGGCGCAAAGTCACAGTGACAAGTTTGGAGCACCTCTCGACCTCAAACACAAGGCCGAGGCTTCCCACATAGGTCACTCTACAACCTTACACTCTACCGACCAAACACAAGCTCAAGCTTGCACTCAAGTGGTCAAAACAAGACAACACTTCAAGCTCCAGCTGGCACACATCAGACAAGGCAGCTGTGCAACACTGCTCTGAATCTGATTGGACAAGGGCTTCCTGTCAAGCAAGCCCAGCTTGCACCATACCAAATAAGGCAATCCCTTCATGTTAAATGCAGCTTGCACCTAATTCAGGCAAGTACATAGTACAAGGTGCTTTAGGGTCATTCCAGGGGCAGCAACATCTGGAAAGAACATGTGTGCCACCCCCAGCGACTATCAGGCAAACTGTAAGCCCTCATGCCCGACATAGACGCTGGCGTGCTATTGGTATTCCTGCTTAACCAGTCGTGGGAGCTATCAGTGTTTTAGGTAGCAGCTACTTTCATCATATGAAGATGAACTAAGTTGGGCGTACTGTTAGTCCACCGACGTTGGTTTGTTTGTAAGTGGGTGTACAGTCAGGACTGATTTGTTTGTACATTAGCATGTTGTCACCACTGGTCTGTGTGTACAAGGGAGTATTGTGAAATGTGGGCTGTCTTTACAGTGTTTTGCTTGGCATGTGGTTTGATAATATATATTGGCAACACTGGTTTGTTTTATGTGGATCTACGTGAGGACTCTTTCTAAGTTGGTTTCGTAGGCAGAACTATTAGTTTACAGGTGGATGTTCTGAAAAGGATGGTTTACTTGCAAGTCTGTTTCTGTCTTTCTAAGTGGATTTTCTTCTAGGATGTATGTTCTGTCCCTGGATTCATTGTCTGACTGGTGGGTTTCTAATCAGATGTGCCATTGAGGCTTGCAGGTTTTGTTTATTGGGGATATATGTTTACTTCAGACTTTATAAGCGGGTGGCCTGCTGGTGTATTTAAGGACTTAAATGCTTATACACGCAGTAATGTTAGGATTGCAGTTTCTAAGCAGGTGTATTGCCAAGACTGCTGGGTTTACAAGCGGATGTACTGTTGAGACTGCTGGGTTAATAAGCAGATGTGCTGCTGGAGCTACCCTGGCTTATTAATGCGTGCACAATCCGGTCGAGCATTATTGGGAGCATCTATCCTGCTAGGAGCTGGTGGGGCTGGGTGCAGTTTGTTTCAAATCTTTTTAATTTTCCAGAACACATAGCAGCCAGCAGACTGAGTAATACACAGCGTTAAGCCTACAACCCTTTCAGGGCCTCCGGGCTGGCCGCATTTTCAGATAGCACACAAATAACTAGTAGAAAGCTCCCACTCAGACCTATTGTACACAGCGTTTCGCCTACAACCCCTTGGGACCGGCCGCATCATATGATATTGAGCTCAGATCAATCAGTTGTTGCAAGTAATATCCCAATTTCTTAGGTCTGATATGAACAAAGGAACCACATAAACAGAACAAACGGACCATCACGGCCCGAACTCCTACTGAACCGAAGAGTGATAGACAGCAAGACAGGACAGAGAGGGAGAATAAGTAAAGAAAGGAAGATCAGAAAGACATTCATAGATATTGCCATACACATCAAGGGAGGGAAGGGGTGGCTACATGGGCCCAGCTTTCAATCCTGCGCCCCCGGCAGTCAGGGCGAGGCGTTCTAGGGCGCTCACGCCAGAAGCCTATCCGGTTCAGGGGGAGCCACCGCGTCCTCAACAAGCCGCAGCGCCCTTAACTTAGCAGGCATTTGTCGCGCATGCTCCAAGGCACAGAAGTATCGAACCAGGGGTCGCCACACAGCCTTAAAGCGCGTGTCCCGGGCTTGCAACCTAGCCGTAAAGAGCTCCATCGTAATAACATGCCACAGGCGCACGAACCAGGCTGCAATTGGCGGCGCTTCAGGCTTTTCCCAGTACAAGGCTATGAGCTGCCTGGCCGCCCCTAGCATTTGCAACGCCAAGATCCAGTCACACCGGGTCAGCACCCCCAGACCAGCAGGCTTGATACCTAACAATAACGTGCTTGTGGCTTCAGGCATCCCAACACCCCCCTGATGTGGCTTAAGACCTCCTTCCAGAAGATGGTCAGCAATGGACACGCCCACCAGATGTGAATAAAGTCCCCGATTGCAGAGTGACACCACCAGCACAAAGAAGAGGAGGCAGGGAACATCCTGCTCAGACGCTGAGTCGTATAGTACCACTGGGTCATTATCTTATAAGCGTTCTCTTGTTGTGAAATTCTACAGTACACTTTGGGAATATCCCGCCACAGTCGAGACCCCTGCGCCGGAGCAATTTCGGTATCTGACACTGACTGCCAGCGGCGCTGATACTGGTGTGATGGCGACTCTTTTGGATGTTGCAAGATCTGATATATCCGCGATATCAATCCCTTCGAGTCACCGAAGTGGCGGGCCAGCTTTTGAAAAGGGGTGAAGGCACGAGTAGCCGCCTGGTATGTTTCGTCTTCAGTAACCCAGTGCCTTAACTGAGCATATTGCATCCCTGCCTCACGTGGGACCTGGAACTCCTCCTCTCAGTGGGCAAAGGTTTTGAGGGATCCCCCCTCAAACAGATCTGTGAGCACCCTGCAATTGCCCTGCGTCCACTTGCCAAAGGCACTCGTACGGTAAGCCGGTGGGAAGGACGGGTTCCCCTCTATCGGGGTGTGCGGTGAAGGAAACGTCGTAAGGCCCCTGCGCACTGCTATCTTGTCCCATATCTCCAACACCGTTTTCGTGGGTATTGCCATGTAGGCACTCCGAGAGCACCCCATCTTTTGCTGCCACGCAAGGTCCCAGATGGTACGCCCGACTACCGCCCGGTCCATATGCAGCCACCCCTTCTCACTTTCAGTCACTCCCCATTCCACTATAAAGCGGAGGTGCGCTGCCCAGTAATAATCCACCAGATTAGGGCAAGCCAAGCCCCCCCCCCTATCGCGCGGCGCCATCAGGAGCGCTTGAGAAAAGCGGGGTCTCTTTCTCCCCCAGATGAAGTTGGTGAGATCCCTCTGGAGGCCTCCTTTATTACACAACGGGGTGGGAGTAGGAAGGCACTGGAATAAGTACAGAATTTTGGGGAGGATAGACATTTTAATAGCATTAAGCCTGCCCAACCAAGACGGTACAAGTGGCTCCCACCTCCGTAGGTCCGGACTCCCGCCAGTTGACCTGCGTCCACCCATCCAGCGATGGGGTCAGCTGGAGACCAAGGTACCGGATGTGGGGAGCTGTCCACCGGTATGGGGCGAGCTGTTCCAGAGGGGGTACCTCATCTTTCGGAATGGTGAGGTTAAGGGCCCAAGACTCATCATGGTTAATCTTCAGGCCGGAGGCCCGTTCGAAAAGGCACAGCACCGAGTGCACAGCCGGGATGGATTTGCGAGACCTCGCCAGCGTGAAAATGAGGACGTCCGCAAACAGCGCCACCTTGAGCTCCCGACCCCCAAGTGATATGCCATGGATATCGGAGGTTCGCCGGATCATATCTGCTAGGGGTTCTATTGCAAGGGCAAACAGCAGCAGCGAGAGCGGGCAGCCCTGCCTAGTGCCCCTAGAAATGATGAACGGTGCCGTGAGCTGCCCGTTTACCCGGACCTTGGCACTCGGCGCCAGGTATGGCGCCATGATTCTGGCTATCATCTTCTGACCGAACCCCATTTTATGTAGCACTGCTCGCAGAAAGGACCGGTCCACCCGGTCAAACGCCTTTTCCGTGTCCAATGATAGAAGGCAAGCCGGGATCTGCCAATGGTGCGCCTTGCCCACCAGGTGTGCGACCCTCCTCACATTATCCGCTCCCTGTTGATTACGAATGAAGCTGACTTGATCCGGGTCCATCAAGCCCGGCATGTGTGGATCCAGTCGCTTCACCAGCAGTTTAGTGTAAATTTTAAAGTCTGTGTTGAGCAAGGCTATCGGGCGGTAAGACGCTCACAGCGAAGGGTCCTTATCAGGCTTTAGAATTAGGGCAATCTCGGCATTCCCATATCAGGGAATGGTCCCACCTCTTCAGTGAAGGAGTTGTATAACCCAAGAAGGTAGGGCCGAAGTTGCACCTGGAACATGCGATAGAAAGACCATCCGGCCCCGGGGTCTTCCCTAGCGGGAGTTCCCGCATAGCTGCTGATATCTCCTCTTGAGTAATAGGACCCTCCATAGACTGCGCGTGGTGCGGATGCAGCGTCGCCCCCCCCGTAGGCGCCCAAGACCTCCTCCATCGCCTCCAAGGGCGGTGCCTTCTCACGATACAGTGCTGAGTAAAAGTCCCTGAACGCCTCACATTTGCTTTTCTCCGTCGTAGCTCTCGCTCCATTCGGCAATGCAATTGTACATTGGCGATGTGCGCCTTGGCTGCGCGCACCCTCAGACGGCCCGCCAGCAACCTCCCCACCTTGTCTCCCCCTTCATAGTACCTCTGCTTCAGCGCAAGTAATGACTTTTCCGCTCTGTTAGTACGCAGCAGTCTGAGCTGCCCCCTAAGATTGGCCAACTGCCTCCTTGATTGTAGGGAGGAGCCGTTCTGATCCTGCGCCTCCGCTTTCTTAATATCTCCCACTAGCTTATCCTTCAGCATCCGCGCCTCACGGGCCCGCGCGATCGAGAGGGAGATAATGTGTCCCTGTATCGTAGCCTTAAAGGCGTCCCAGACCACTGAGAATGGTGTCTCCGGCAAGTCATTACTATCGAAGTAGGAGCCTATAGCCTCCATTATGCTTTCTACGTCAGCTGCATCCTGGAGAATACCCGGCGGCAAGCGCCACCTCGTTTCCCGAGTGGGGCAAGCGGCCGGATCTTGCAGGAGCAGTTCAACATGAGCATGATCAGAGAGCGAGATGTCATACATACTGACCCAGAGGACGTCCCGGGAAAGACCATGGGAAATAAACAAGTAATCGATTTGAGAGTAGGAACAGTGCGCATGGGAATAGAACGAGTATTCCCTCCGATCCGGGGAATGATGGCGCAATGCATCTAACAGTCCGAGGTCCGATATCTGTTTGCGCAATGCAGAGGACATAGCTCCTGCGCCGCTAACGGAGCCCTCACTGCGATCCATAGCCGGGTCCCAGACTAGATTGAAGTTCCCTCCCAGAATCAACGAAGGGCCTCCCTGCGGCACCTGTTCCCACAGGAGGTCTCGAACGAAGCGGTCCTGCATCTGATTAGGCACATAAATATTACATAGGGTGTATCGGCGGCGTACAACCTCCACACTCACTCTAAGGAAGCGCCCGTCTCCACTCCGAAAGGGCCTGTCTTTCCCCCGCCTTATGCCAGCTCTGCACAATATTGCCACCCCCGCTGTCTTTGAGTCCGCTGCAGCCCAGAATTGGAGAGGATACTTGGGATGTGCCATGCGCTTAGTGTCCGCCTGCAAGGGGTGCGTCTCCTGTAGAAATATGATGTCAGGGCGCTGCTGGAGGAGATAATGCCACACTTGCCTCCGCCTTTTGGGCGAGTTAAGGCCCTTGACATTGAACGTTATAATCCTCAAAGGGCAAGGCAAATTTGTCATCACAGCATGGTCCAGACAAGGGCCACCCGCACCCTTCCACTACGCACTAAAGACACTGAACGCACACAACAAGCGCACGCCCATACCGTTCTACACCAACCCACCTCATCCGTCCGCCCCAAGCGCTCTAAGAAAGAGAAAAGAAGAGAGAGGGAAGAGATCAGTAGGAAGCGAGAAAAGGAAGAAAAGAGAAAGATAACAGGAGGCAGCCAACTAGGCCACACCCCTGGGATCAACAACGGCAGCCAACAGGGCCGTATGATGCTGTCCCCGGTATAGGGCATCCTACACCCTCGGGTTTGGATACTCTCCGGGATGTCACTCCCTTGGGGACAGTGTGGGGAAGGTCTGTGGCGGCTTCAAAGGTCCAACATCCGGGAGCTCCCGCCACCCCGCCCCTCAGGACAGGAGCCAGGGTGAAATATGGGGTATCGCGCCACCGGTCTCCCTTCACCGAGGCACGGACTTAATCTGTGTGCTAACCCCTCTCGGGGTAGTGTACAGTCGCCCCTCAAGTCATGGCGTCATGGGGCGGGCCACGAGGTCCTCTCTGTCCCCCTCAAGAGACCTAATGTGTTCAATGATGTCTTGCTTGGTCTGGGACGCCGACCTCTTATCCAAAGATGGTGTGCGGCGGTGTCTCTGCACCGTGGTCCATGTTGGCTTGACTGGTGTCCTCTCTTGCCTACGAGGGCATGATGGACTCGCTGGTGGCGATGCAGGTAAGTGAAGAAGTTGCGCCGCTTCCGTGTATGTTCGGATGACTTTCCGTTTGGTCTCCCACTGGAAGATGAGCGCGAAGGGATGGCCCCACTGGTAGGAGATGCCCAAGGCTCGTAGTTTCTCCGTCACTGGCTTAAAGACTCGCCGTCTCTTCAGGGTATTAGGCGCCAGATCCTGAAATAGCTGAATTCTGTGCCCCTGGTATCGTAGGTCCGACTTGTCTCGCGCTGCTTTCCTGATGGCCTCCTTTTCCGTAAAGAAGTGAACCCGGGTCAGGATGTCTGGGATAAGTCCCGGTCTCCCAGCGGGCCCGGTAACACGGTGAGCTCGGTCCAAAGCCGGCGGGGAGGCATTCTCATCACCCCAGACCTCATGGAGAAGCTGCGCCACATACGTCACAATGTCCTTCCCCTCTTCTCCGATGGGAATCCCCCGGATGCGGAGATTGTTCCGGCGGCTTCTGTTCTCCAAATCTTCCTGTTTCACTTGAAGCTCTATGTTCTGCTCTTCCAGCACCGCCAGACGCTGCCACAACTGTTCCTGATCCATAGTACGGGCATCCACCGTCCTCTCCAGTCCTTCCACTCGGTCCCCCAAGTCCGTCACCTCCCTCCGCAGCTCCTTGACGCATGTGTGGACCTGAGACCAAAGAGAGCTGATCTCCATCTTAAGTTCCGACATAAAGGAGGACATAAATGCCTGAGTGACCGGCGGGGAACCCCCGGCAGCCTGGGATGATCCCTCAACGGCAGTGGACGTGCCCGCTTTCCCCCACATCGCCATAACAGTATTGTCTCTGGGGGCCACAGCCGAGTCGGCCTTGCTCCCTTTGGAGCGCATCATCGCCAGCTTCTCAATGCCGGCAGGGAGCCTCAGAGAGCCACCACCGCTCACCCAGCAGTTGATCCTTGGTGCAACGATAGGTCAGGTCGAGGGAGTCCAAGGCCCAAGTCCCAGACCCAGACCCAAGATGAGAGTCTCCAGCCTTCTCCCCATAGGCCCGGCAACCTATCAGCACAGTAAGGTCCAAGCAGGCCCAATCCCCGCACACCAGGTCCCAGTAAGGGGGGGTGAAGCACCAATCCGGGGCACCACCCACCGGGCCCCCCAGAGCGAGTTCAAAACTACAAAGCTACCAGCACCCCTAGTGCCGTAGACGGGGACAGAATCAAAAAGGGTCTTGACTCCTAACTCAGCAAGGCTGAGTCCAACCAATACTATTAAACGAAACAAAAGCCAATGCTGGAATACCTATTCATCAAACAATATCCTTCAGAAAAAGCTGCTTTGGATTCAAGCAAAAACAACCTGTTTTGATTTAACACCATACGAATTTATTCTATTTTAGTAAAGTTCTTTTTTTCTTTTTTTGAGCACACTATTTATCGTGCATGGAAAATACAAAATACAAAGTACAACAAATTTTATATACAATATATACATACACATGAATAAACAATTTCATACACACTTGGCCATACATTCACACACAAACCATTCAAAACAGCTGGAAATAAGAAAACAATGCGTCCACGCATCGGTAAATAATTCGATGGAAAATACTTCTTTTCGAGATTTTAGAGTCTATTATAGTCGTAGTTTTCACAAAATCACTCATGAAACCACATAAATGCAAAGACTGTTCCAAGATAATAATGGTAACCAGATGCGGGACAAAAAACTGGTCGACGCGTTTCAAACCCCTTCACTTTGGTGGGGTTCTCCTCAGGACCGGATTGGTTCTTAATCCGATAGTCACTAGTCACAATCAGTGGCGGGCGGATGAATTCCCAAAGTGGAATTTGTATTTCCCAATAGTGGTGATCACAGAGACCGCGGGCGAACAGCTTCTAACTGACTGCTCTGTCCTTCTTTACTCGTGAGCGGCCGCTCCTTTGCGATGTGGGAACAAGGCGTCCGTCCTTCTCCTTAGGTGAAACTCATGATTCACTGTGATCACCACTATTGGGAAATACAAATTCCACTTTGGGAATTCATCCGCCCGCCACTGATTGTTACTAGTGACTATCGGATTAAGAACCAATCCGGTCCTGAGGAGAACCCCACCAAAGTGAAGGGGTTTGAAACGCGTCAACCAGTTTTTTGTCCCGCATCTGGTTACCATTATTATCTTGGAACAGTCTTTGCATTTATGTGGTTTCATGAGTGATTTTGTGAAAACTACGACTATAATAGACTCTAAAATCTCGAAAAGAAGTATTTTCCATCGAATTATTTACCGATGCGTGGACGCATTGTTTTCTTATTTCCAGCTGTTTTGAATGGTTTGTGTGTGAATGTATGGCCAAGTGTGTATGAAATTGTTTATTCATGTGTATGTATATATTGTATATAAAATTTGTTGTACTTTGTATTTTGTATTTTCCATGCACGATAAATAGTGTGCTCAAAAAAAGAAAAAAAGAACTTTACTAAAATAGAATAAATTCGTATGGTGTTAAATCAAAACAGGTTGTTTTTGCTTGAATCCAAAGCAGCTTTTTCTGAAGGATATTGTTTGATGAATAGGTATTCCAGCATTGGCTTTTGTTTCGTTTAATAGTAGACGGGGACAGGTCAGATCTCCCATGCAGTAGAGGGGCCCAGGACATGTACCATCCCGCCCTCCACCACCGCCAGTCTAGCTGGAACACACCCCTCAGACACAGGACAGAGTACAAGCTTCCGGATCTGCAGTGTCAGGCATCGGGCACCAAGGCGGCTAAAGGTGGCGGCTCGGGGACCAACAATTGCACTGGGGTAGGGTGGCATGCACGATCAACCCACCACAGCCCCTCAGCAGCCTCCCCCCCACTCCTCTCCCAGTGTCGGCCACGCAGCAGTCCACAGGTTCACTCACCCCCTGGACAATGATGGCGAGGTGTGTGCAGGCGAAATCTCCACCGGTTTGCAGTCCCTGAAACGCCGGCCAGTGCTCTCTCGCCCCAACGCCCAACAGCAGGACACCGCAATGCCAGGAACCGCAGCAGGGTAACAGCCCTCCGTGTGCCAGGATATCTGGATGTTCGCAATGACAGGCCCCAGTGAGAGCGCACACAGAAGGAGGGCAGGGGTGCGCACTTCAAGCGCTGGGTCCGGGGCAGGCACTAGGGCCCATGGATGTGCAGACAAATATTCTCCCTGAAGGCTGAAGGCTGCGCCAGACGCCCCCAAGCGCCACAGAGAGGCTCAAGACCCACAGGACAAACTAGTCTATAAGGGACCCCGCCAGTCAATGCACAATATGGCGGACCGCGCCTCCAGTCCGCCGTCCTCTGCCCGGTTATCCCCTGCAGTCGCCTCCGGAGTTAGGAGCTCACCAGCTCCACTAGCCAACAATGTCGTGCCTCTCCGTTCCCAAAGCAATCCAGCACAGCAGGGCAGATCGCGGGAGGGCCGTGCAGCGGTTCCAGGCCGCAATCACAGAATGGCGGTCAGCTATTCTCCCGCAGCAACCCCCCGCCACCGCACGTCAAGCAGCCCACATCCACAGCACTCAGCTGCCAGAGCAATGCCCGCAGCCAGGGTCCAGGTCAGCCGGGGCTATCGGGGGGGTGTCCACCTCCGTGTCTGCAGCCTCGACCCAACCGCCAATCTCCGTGTGCCACTACCAGCCGGCCGCTGTCAGCCTCGGACGAAGCGCCTCAGCCCTCCTCAGCGCTCCGCGCTGCAGGATCACCCTCTGCCCCTAGCCGTTTGCCGCCCACTCCGCAGTCACTCAGGGCGCCACGGGAGGTCGACCGGCCAGGCACCGCCAGTCCCAGGGCCACACGGCCCGCAATCACACCTCCGGGCGGCCCCGCCGACCCACTCCTGCTCCTCACCTTAGGATGTGCCCCAAGATGGCGGGCCGCGGGGATCTCGACCGCTAGTCGCCTTCTCCGGTGCCCTCGCTGCAAGCCCCCCGGGGCGATCCGCGCACCCTGGCAGTAGAGTCCGCTCCAAATCCACGGGGGGGGAGGGGCCTGCCCCGGTGCACGCCTCACCGATGCTCCGATGTCCACCGTGCAAGCCCCACTCTCAAGATGGCGGGTCGTACTGCCCTCCTTCCCCAGGCCCAGCATAGGTCCGGGCCCAAGCCGTCTCACCCCGTCCGCAGGTCTCCCGCTGGCAGCCCGGGTCCCGCACTCTGCGTCACTGCCACCGGAGGGTGCCGCCTGTAGGTTCCAGTATGCAGCCACTGGGTCCAGGAATCACTTCTGCCGAGGGACTCACAAAATGGCGGGGCGCTCCGCCAGGCCCGCCACTGACCACCTCCGTAGTCTGCCGAATGCCGCCACCAGAAAGCCCAGAGTTTCTCAGAAGTCGCCGGCCACCAAGACACCCCGAGCGTGCTCCAGAGGTGTTGTTTTTTAGCCCCCCAGCTCCGCCTAAATTGCTTCTAAAGGCGGCTGGGTGTGGGAGGCCTTCCAGAGCTCGTCTGCTCACATCGCCTGCTAAGCCACGCCCCCCGCTGGGTGCATTTTAAGGGGCTTGTGGATTGAAGGTAGCTGTCATTGTAACGAGGGATGGGGGCGCAAGCGGCCAAGGGGTTGGCTTACTCACCGTCTAAGCATTGCAAAAGTCTGCTGCAACTAACCCAGGCTGCTTCAGCATGCTCGTATGTTCAACAGAGTTTGCCCTGCTTCCTGCGAATCCAAGCTAAAATGTCATAAATAACAAAATATTGGTTTAGATATCTGGTCAGGGAATAATTCGGGTCAGCAGAATGGCCCTCTCTGGTATTATTGGAAGGCTTTTACAGCGTAGACCATAAATATCTACAGCATAAGCACTTAAAATGGCACCTTTACAGCGGAAGTGGTCGCAGTGCCTCGCAAGGGAGGTTCTCCGGCTCTTCATCATGTGGCGAGTGAGAGTCAACCGCGTTGTGGTGTATGCAGCAGTTGTCTGCTCATGGCTCTGTCACTGTCGAAATGTTTTCTTAGCTTGATTTTACTTTTGTCATGTTACACACTGATTCAAGCATTTTATGTCTATTTAGCAGTAGTATATTCTAAATGACACGCGACCCGTATGTTCAGGCACATCTGCTTTGTGTTTTATATCTTCCACACATGTTCAATATATCCTATGCTGCTGGTGTTTGACTATTTTCCTCACAGCATGTATGCAGGGTATGTCACAAACTGTACATTCGTCAAGTCTTTTTGGTACTGTGCATGTGCCAACTGGTTTTGCCAGTAACCCATGATTTATTTCTCTTTTTCATAAAACAAAACGTTTGAGCATATTACATACATCATGCGTGGCAATTACTTTACACAGGGGTTGGCCTGTGGGCACTAAGTATTCTGCGCCCATTGGTCTGCACTAGACTTTGAGGCATGATTTCATGTTTTTCTTGTCATGAAGTTGGTTAAGGGAATTCACTATATGCAGAGTTCCACTGTGCCTCACTAGTAGACTCCAGCTAGAGCATGAAGCTGCAGCAGGACTGCAGACATGGTTTCCCACTTGCATCATATAGATGGATCTAATCATTTTAAAAGCTGTGCCTAGGTATGTCCTGCTTTATCTAGAGGCCTGTTTGGTTCTTCAAGTAGCTGAGCACTACAACGTTAGGCTTCCAAATGGGGGTCTTTTCACTTAACCCTATGATTACTGTTCATTCCAGTCCCCTCTCCCCCCAAACATATGCTACGTTTTTGATACAGGCCAGGAGGGCAAAGCTTGAACATTTTATTTGGCGGTGTGGTGCATGGGAAGCTTGCAGGTTATATGCCCCGTACGTCCCTGGTATCTCCCCACACATTACTTTTGTCCTGGTAGGGATCGGTTTTGCAAAGCAAAGGGTTCTCTTTGGTTAGTTGTTTTCTGGTTTCCTTTGGTCAGACTGATTGTTAAAAATGGGGTTTATGGTTGGCTAGGGAATGCACCTAAGCCAGACAGAACCCACCACTGTAGTTAGAGTAAGGTAGTTGCACTCTGAAGATAACCTCTGCTCACCCCTTGGTAGCTTGGCAGAGCTGTCAGGCTCATCCCAGATGAAATGTGTAAAGCATTTGCACAACACACTCACACAGCAGTGACACACTAGGCACACCGCAAAATAAACTCCACACAAGATTATATAAAAATAGCCTTTGTATTATCCATAAAAACACATTAGAACACATTCACATATATATCACTGTGCCACTAGGCACTTGTCATGACTTCACAGGAATTACATAAATCACTAGGCCAATCGGGCCACTCTCATAATCATCACAATTAGGCTGACCAGTAGCTACTGGTAGGATTGCCTTTAGCATAAAAACATTAGGCAAAACCAACATCAGCAGTGATCTATAGTAGGCATTGGTACCTTGCACATACCATCAACACAACATGCCCACCGTAGGCATTTGTATAGTGCACATACCATCAACACATCATGCCCACCTTAGGCATATGCAGATTGCCATTACGGTGCATAGGGTGCAAACCACATACATGTAAGCATCAGGGTCTAAGCTGCTACAACATGCACTGCAAACCCCGCATGGGTGATAGGGGTGGTGCTCACATCTACCGACACTACCTTGCAGCCTAGGGGAACTCAATTCATAATATATGGCAGCTCACCCTAAACTACAGAGGACAGCGCTGCTTTTACAGAGCCTATGGCTGTTTCTCTAAGCCGGGTTTTCCTACCGGTCTGCAGCTGATTCCACAAACTCCTGAGACCCCAGGTTCCGGTGAGCCTGTAGTCCTTGTGAGACCTGACGGGTCGCCACCAATGGCCAAAGTAAACAGACCCACACGTGAGAGATTGCAGGGCGGCTGTTACTCTCCCTACCTGTACCTGACCTGCCTCTGTGTACCTTTGCAGGTGTGGGGTACTGGCGCGCCTCGCACAGCTCCTCTACTTGGATGCAGGCAAGATGCCTCTGTTGGGCTATGGCCTACCGCCTGGGCCCTTCTTCCCTATGGTGGCCAGCAAGAGAAGGAAGCAGCCGATCAGTATGCGGAGCAAAGTCTCCGCCAGCTTTGCTGCCTTCGGCCCCGCCCCTCAATGACGTCGGTGTTGCTGGGTCACGTAGAGAACTTCACGGCCCGGGAATCCTCGCTCTTCCTTCCTGGCTCCCTCCGCAGCTTCCGAAGTCGCACTGCTGTGAGCACAAACCAATTTAAAGTTAAGGCGGTCTCCTCATGGTGCGAACAAACACTGCGCCATCTGCCTCTTCGAGGGTTGAGCCCACTTCTTGGGCTCCTAGAAACAAAAATTGAAAGTGCCCTAGACTCGCTCCCGGGGTGTAGAAACAGCGCTAAGCAGCACCGTAAAGATGGAGCGCTCCACACGGGTTTCCACAGTATGACCCCACCCGGAGGCTCAGGCAAATATCTCCAGTGCACTCTAAGCCCAGGTCCAGGGCCACGAACTCAAATGAAAACAAAGCACTCAAGTCTGCCCAGACCAGCAGCACAGTAGCACTCCTGGAAGTGTGCTGGGGGACACGCCAGCAGGGTGCGACAAGGCAGGCCAGCACAAGGGGCCTCAGAACAGAGGGGCAGTCCTTCAGCTACACAACAGGCAGCACCTTAGTCCGTATGCGGTTCCTCCTAGCAGTCTAGCAGCCTACTGGGCCAAAGTCCCACGCAGTGTCTTCTTCAGATCCAGTTCAAAAAAGTACCACCCACATGAGGTCACACCCCCAGTACTAAAAGTGCATATGTCTTTGTTCTTCCCCCAAGAACAGGGCTCTGAGTCCAGTCCAAACCAGTTCTGGGGGCATTAAAACATATATTTACAGTGCACAACAACCTCCATTCAAAGTGTGAACCCTGGCTCCAGACACACCACAGCGGCCGGAACCATCATTGTGGAAGGCAGGCACAGCCCTATTCAGGTGCAGGTGCTACTTCCACCATTCCAAATGCAGACCAGCCCTATTCAGGAGCCAGGGGAAACCCCTCCTGCTACTCTAAATTCAGCCAAGGTCTATTCAGCCTAGCGTAGAGTTACCCAAGCAAGGCAGGACACACCTCAACCCCCATGCCCCCCCAGGGACTGGCTGGAGTGAATGCACACCCCTTTCCCCCTGTCAGTCAGAACCAGACGGTCAATGCACAACAGGCAGGCACAAAGACACATAGCGCACATGAATGCCAACTTCTAAAAGTGGAATTTCTAAAATAGTAATAATAAATCTACTTTCACCAATAAGCAGGATTTATAACTACTATTCCAAACCTACCAAACTTGATCACGCTACCCCTTTCATGTCCGGAATTACCACTGAAGTACATATCAGGGACTCCCCAATGCATCCCTGTGGGAGGGCAACCTCACAGCAGTGAGAAACCAGACAGGCTGTTTGTCACTACCAGGACATGCCACACAGTTAAGGAACATGCCCTACCTTTTACCTACACTGCACCCTGCCCCTAGGGCTAGCTAGGGCCTACCTTAGGGGTAACTGATATGTAGTAAAAAGGGAGTTACAGACATGGCAACTATTTTATGTGCCACGTCACAGCGGCAGTAAACTGCTTATGCAGGCCCTGAAGTGGCAGAGGCCTGAGACAGGTTTGAAAGGCTACTTTGGTGGGAGGCGCAAGCAGTGCTGCAAGCCCACCAGTAGCATTTAATTGACTGGATCTGGGTGTATGGGATACCACTGTACAAGAGACTGATATTAAATATGCGAAACAGGTGTATACCAATCTTACCACAGAGAGCACATGCACTTTAGTACTAAAAAGTGCCCAGAGTCATAAAACCACCACCAACAGGTCAGAAAAAATACAGGAGGAATGCAAATATTCTTGGATGACCCTGCAAAAAGGGCCACGTCTAACACTGATGACTTCCATACATAGCTCATCCCTGTGGCTCTTTTGACTAGATTAATGGAATGGTGATTGAAGCTGGCTCGCAAAATATTTTCTAACCCCTGCGCCCTCTTCAGGATCCCTCAACAAACTTGGCAACAACCATCTAGATGCCCAAGCTGAACCCCGATTTCACATACCCATGATTGGAGTAACCACCTTCTGCTTTGTTTCTCAGTTTAGCACTTCTTCTATAAGATTGGCCTGGGAGGCGCAGAAGTACTTAGGCGTCAAACACATGCACTTTAAACTGCTGAGGTTTAGAAAGCACCCTAGCACTTAAGAGGCCATGTCTTGTAGCTAGGAATCAACCACCTTTTGAACACTCACTACAACTAACATGCACGAGAATACGAAAAAACTGAATAGGAAATTCATTTTGAACTACTACTATTTTTTTTTAGCTTTCTTTCTTTAAATTGTGAACTGTGTATAGGCTATAACTACAGGCCCTGCAACCTGTCTTCTTTTTCATTTTTAGTATACTTTTTTTATTTGATATACATATGGTCGAATTATCATGGAACGTTGCAATGATTTTAAGTAATTGCGCAATAAAATCTTTCATTCCTTCATTCGCTTTATCCACACTGAGTGGGTTACCTGATGTAGGGGCTGGCCAACTTTCTCATTTGTTGTACCCTCCCTGCTGCGTACTGCATCTTGAACTTATCACTCCATACATATTAAGACAGGCGAAGTTGCTGGTCACCTTCCTGGAATGATGGTAATAGCTGCTGTAATAAACTGTCTTAAGTTCTAGTCCTCCAGGTTCATCTTCTGACTCTAGTCCTTATCCCTGCTGAACCTTTACCAGTTTCTCATTTGCTTTTAAGCCCCCCTCATTATTAAGGAGTGATGTGGAAAGAGTTAGTAGGCCTAAACGACCACCTGCAAAGCCAGAACACATCGTTCACTTTCAGCTGTCAACGTTTCCTGATTCGTTTCCCTTCTTTTCAGTCCAGCTCGCATTCACTCACTCCACAGAAACTGCCCCTCTTACTTTCAAAGGCTACTTTACTTGCCATTGTCATGCTTTGTTCCTCTTCGCTGGCCTCTGATACAGTCAACAATCCTGTTGTTCTGCCAGTTCCTCTCATCCTTTGGTGCATTAGGTACAGCCATGAAGATTTCCTGTCCACTCCTTCCAAACCTCACGATCATCAACTCCTTCCCCCGCAACCCCTTCCAATGTTCGGACGTTTGAAGCAAGGTTTATTTTCTGTTTGCTTTCCTTACTACTGGTTCTTGGGGGCTCTAAATATTTTTTCTTTTTAAAGATCTTTTTACGCACAAGTAAAGTAATAACGACAATCAGTATTGCACTTTGGTTATGTGCAAATATCAGTAGGTTTCAGTGGATGCTAGCTGATATTCGTTTTGTACGTCAGTGGACGGGATCACACCTCCTTGCCTTCACATGTCCCCCACCCTGGATAACCAAATAAGGTCCCATTTATCAAAGCCTTTTTGTGTAGCCAGTGTGCCCAACTCAGCAGTGTCCCGCAGAGGAGTGGCCCTTGTGAGCCTTCCCTGCCAATCCAAAGTGTCCAGAGTCTTATGCAAGAGGGTAAGTGTAACTGCAGTGGGCGTCGGAAAAGGCTTGTTATGCATCCCTTCATGGATAGCCCTGAGATGATCTCCCTGCTTCATGACCAATCTGTCCATTCAATAGGTGGGTTCCTCCAGTGGGAGTTGCACCCCTTTGATTGATGGTGATAAGCTGTGCCGCCCTGTTATATTTCTGTATATCGAGCTGGGTAATCTCGCCATTTTACCAGCCTCTTGTCAGTTTTAAAAAAAAATCTTGCCAGGCCCCCATCTCAGAGTAGAGTGCGAGTTTCATTTTCAATCTCCTGAAAATAGAAAATCGCAACTGAGTAGGGTGTGATCTGGAGTACGTAAGAAGACATGGTAGCACCATCATGTTGAATAGGGAGGCTTTCCCTATGAGTGACAGTGGAAGGATGCTCCAATGCTGAACATCTTTCTGAAGGCTGGAGAGTGGCGGCTCCAAATTGAAAGGCGCCGGCGTCTCTAGTAATATAGATCCTTAGGTAGCGGAACCAGTCTGAGGCAATGCGAGCTGCACAGTCTTTGGACAATTTCGGTATGGGGCTGTTTAGGAGATACATTTGGGATTTACTCCAGTTGATGGTGTAATCTGAATAACGATTGAACAGAGTGAATATATTTATGATTCTGTCTAGTGTATAGACCAGGTCAGAGCCCTACAGTAAGATGTCCTCGGAGTATAGGGAGATCCTGTCTTCTCAGTCCATCTTAGTCCTCTTACTAGGGGGCCCCACCTAATCCAGGCAACTAAGGGATCCAGGATCAGGGCAAAGATCATCGGGGAGAGTGGGCATCGTTGGGGTTGGAACTCTGAAGATGTGCCACCTTTCACCATTACTTGGGCCAGGGGATCAGTGTAAAGGAGTCGTACCAATGTCACGAAGCACGGCCCAAAGCCCAGTTAAGAGATTACTGCAAACATGAATGGCCATTAAATTGCGTTAAAAGTCATAAGTGCATCTAGTGATAGCACATGGGCATCTTCATGGATTTCATCTACTTGACCCAGAACATTGTGCAGACGCCGCAAATTAATAGTATTGTTTTATGTGTATTCCACTTTTTTTTAATTATACCTTCATTGCTACACTTATATGACAATTTTAAGCATTTTGATTATTTGAAGGTGGGTGACTAACCACATCAAGGAATAATGACAATCCTTGTCAGGGTGAATACTCAAAGTCAATAATTAACCTAAGCTCACACCCCTGGGAGGTTTGGCACAGAGCATACAGGCTTAACTTCGGATAATGTGCAAAGTATTCATTCAGTACCGAAACAGTAATAAAGCCAAAATGCAAAACAATAGATATTCTAAACCAAATTAGAAAAACAGAGTAACATTTAATGATCAGCATAATACAAAAATGACAAAAATTAATTCCGTGTAACGAACCCCCAATATGATTTTTAAAATTTTTATCTAGGACTAGCACCAAGAAGCATAAAATGCCAATGATAATGAATAGTCACTGACCACATGGAGCGAGGGTTGGATGCACCAACTAAGTTCATCTTGGTCAAGAATTTACCTTCTTGCTGTAGTTCTTTTAAGTCCCAATCTGCCACATCAATACACTCCTGAAGTCCCCTGGGTCTTAGGGGAGGCACTTAGAGACTCACAGCATGTTAGGCAAAGCCATACAGCAGGGTACAGTCAGGTGTATCTAGTCAGTTGGCACCCTGCAGGAAGGAGAAAAAAACGCAGAGCTCCCCTGAGAGCAGTTACACCAGCAGGACCAGGGGAAAGAGATACTAATGAACAAAAGCAATTCCTGCCTGGTGAATATATACTAGTATAATGAAAAATCATACATTAAAGAGTGCAAAGTGTAGCATGATAGAACTCTACACTACAATAGGGAATAATCCCTTAGGGTAATTCTTGTAGCACAAAAGCAATTTTAAAAAAAAGTTTATTCTTTTCAATTTTTATTTTTTATATAAATACTATGCCATAACTTTGAAATCAGTAATACAGCCCCACAGACAATACAAAACATAGATAAACAGAAAAATACTTGGAAATACACACCCCAGACGCCAGAATTCACAATAAGTCAGGAAGCATCCCCCAAGAAAAATATCTTGCGCAAACTAGCATATACTCAAATCAAGCATACCCCAACAAACCTAGACTTCAGTCCTTCAAACAAAGATAACATTCTTATATGAAATCAGCAACAAAATCATTGTCAGTAGACCAGAGAAGAAAAAATAGATAAATCGTATAGGTTCATGTTATGTAGATGTCTCAGTATAATTTGTAGTTCAGAACTGTAGGGTGGCCCACACTTCCTACATCCAATAGGGATCATTTGCAATTGTGGTCCTGGTCTGACTGATCTTTACGTAAGTGCCGACAAGCATTTCGGTATAAACCTCAGTCTGCGGTCAACCTTCTTTAGGGCAACAACGAAATGAATGAAACAAAATCCAATAGAGGGAGAGGCAACCCAGGCACTTGTCAGCAGGAAAACCAGGGAATGATAAGTCCCTATAAATATGTCTGCCTTAAGCACTGGAAGTGGTTTCTCACATAAAGGGAACAATTAATTGAAAACTATCTCAACAAAATGGATCTAGAAAGGTCTCCATGTCTCTCCGTATATACGGGCTGACCAAGATGATCCTTCCAAGGAAATCCTATTTATCAGATACGCTGGGCATCAATCGATCTGCTGGCCAGTGCGCAAGGCAGGAAAAGGCCTCTTGTAGCTGGTTGTGTCCCTGTAGCTTTAACAGCAGGCCAGTCTTATCACCCTTGGAGTCCACTTCTCTGTCCGGGGGACAAGAGCAGATCCAGTCCTATGGAGCTCTGCTCGGGTCGCAGACAGCAGTTAAGTCATCTGCTGATCTTTCTCAGTCCCAGGGGTGTTCTGAAGTGAGTGTCTGGAGATGCCACATTTTTACCTGGCATGAACTAACGGGTGGGAATGACTCCTGCGCCTGCCATTACCAAAATGATAGAAGATGGTGAAATTCTTTCATCACACTAAACGGGCTCTGTGGGCTGGGTGTGTGTACAGAGTGCACTATAGTAATCCTAGTTCTTTCACACATGTAATATTAAACTCCTGTTTTAGGCAGCCATTGAGAGCACAATAAACCCAGAGGTAGAAGTCTGGTAGAAAAAAAAGTAGAGTTTTCCAGCAACCAGACAGTGAATACACAAGAATTGTTTGGTGCCCTGTTTTCCTTCCTTTCAAGTGCACCCTCAGTGTTATTTATAAACCAAGCCAACTTGTCAAGCAGGATTTTACACTGTAATGCCAAAAAATGATGCTCACAGCCCCGTACCCTGAAATATTTAGGAAGGTTCAGAGGAATCTTCTCTGCCCATTCAGGTCATTCTATTGTTTGCTCCTGGAAAGCATTTCACACCTTTTTCCACAACTATTCAGATGCTAATCACTTGCTCAGAGAAGTGGGAGAGAAAATGCAAAGTTAGCCTCCAGAAACTTTAGACAGGGAAAAGGTAACTTTCTGTAAGTTACTTTTCCTTATTATTTATTAAAAACGTAACTTCACCATTGAATTCAATTTTTAATAACTATTAATAATTATTTAATTCTTTTTCTAGCTAGTCCCCTTCCAGAGATACAGTATTAGGATTGTGATCTGCACTCTGGTTTTCTACATAGATAGGACCGGCCTTTAGCATGTGCAAGCCTGGCCCACGTCCAGGACACAGACTAGCGTAGATCTATGAAGCAGTCTTATCCCGAAATAACTCGAGCCAAAGTGCATTTAAACACTATCTCTGGAGGCTGCTAATGCTGGTGTCTGCTTTTCTACCTCTTTTCTTCGCAGGGCTCCCTTTTCTCTTGCCCCCTCCCTTTTCTCTTGCCCCCTCACTTCGTCCGTCCCCCACTCCCATATTTTCAACACACAATGATGGTTAAAGACAAAATAGAGGGGGTGCCAAACTTAGTTTCATCCAGGGCGCTCACTGAACAAATGCCAGCAATGTACATAAAACAGATTGGCCTGCCACCTTGCAAAATAGTTTTTAGGTGCTTGTCACTTTAAGGACATGGTAATATTTATTTACATGTGGTACATCCAGTGTCTTGTGGCCTACAAGACCTACATAGAGGTGTTTTATTAATATTTAAAAGGGAGGTTTTTACTTTGAAAAAGGGTTTATGTTGAAAGATCAACTTGTGTTTTTTGCACTGTTACAGTCAGGCTACAATGGTAGGCCTGAAGCCATGTTTTACTCTGTCACTGTAGTGGATGTCCCAATAGGTGCGTGGGAAAAGAAGAACAAGCACTGGGCTACTGTGCTACTATAAGTATCGTGCTACAGTTGTATCACAATTACATTTCTAATTTATTATGTACCACACATGTTTATTATCAAAAATATATCTTTATTTTGTCCTTTATAATTTTTTACTTTCTTTCAGAATTAATAGGTATAAGATTATATTTTTTACTTTTTGTTTGCTTTTTTTCACATATTCCACATCAAGTGATAAAACAGTATATTAAAAAAACTCATATACCTTTGGTGAAAATAGCTGTTTGACACCAGTGTTTTTCTGTATAACATTCTTCAATCACACATTTATGTTGACATGTTGGATTCATTTGCCTTTTAAAAACATTGTATTTAATTTGGTTATTCATTTCTGCCATTCTACTTGCCTCAGTTTCTTAAGTAATAGATTATCTGATTTTGAATTGGAATGTAAAGTTTTTTATATACTGTTTTATCACTTGATGTGGAATATGTGAAAAAAGCTAACAAAAAGTAAAAAATATAATCTTATATCCAATAATTCTGAAAAAAAGTACAAAATTATAAAAGGACAAAATAAAGATATATTTTTGATAATAAACGTGTGGTACATAATAAATTAGAAATGTAATTGTGATACAACTGTAGCACGATACTTATAGTAGCACAGTAGCCCAGTGCTTGTTCTTCTTTTCCCACATAGCTGATTCCCTGTCTTGGGCGTTATCCAATTTTGACAAGGGGCCCCTTTTTTTCCCAGATAAAATGTCCCAATAGGTGCTGCAGTCCACTAGTGTCATGTAGCTTCCAGGCCCTGACTCATAGATCCTAGATTGACTTTGGTACCATATAGTCAAGACTTATATGTAAGTTAGACATACCAATTAGGAATGTGCCAATTTGACCATGTTTAAAGGAGGAGCACAGACACTTACTGCTGGTTAGCAGTAGTAAATTGCACAGAGTTAAAATAAAAAAACAGCAAAAAATATAGGGTCCAGAAACAGTTGAGAAATCTTGGGTGACCACACAGAAAAGGTACATATCCTGCAACAATGATCTTTGGATAAAACATTCTGAAGCAGCACACCTGCCACTTTCGGGGCTTTAACACGGCTTAACCTCTTACATGACTAATGAAAGATCTTCAGTGCTGGGTCAGTGCTAGGCCACAACCTGAATTCAAGGCTTATGAACAGCCACTTTAACTCTTCGTTGAATGGAAGAGGGTGGCCATGTTTTTTTAAACAAGAAAGTCTTGCAGGATTTTGCGATACTTCATGTTTATTCAAGTGTTTTTTTTTATTTTTAAATTGATAAACCTGTGGTTTTGGAGCTGTGAGAGAATCCCTTCCTGAACAAAGAACATCCTTTGAATGGTTACACGTGAATTCGCTTAGATAGTAAATAAAGATGGAAACGTGCCCCTATACTTGTTATGTAGATACAAGGTTCAAAGTATAGATGCTCTCAAGAGAGAGTAGATGATCAGCTATTTGAAGGGGGGAGGGTGCCTTGATAGATTCTACCAAGTAACAAGACATTTTATCGAATCTAGATGTCGTGCGTCTGTCGTTGCACCACTTCCAGACATCAAACTGGTCTTGCTGCATACTGAAAACCTCTTTAAGATCCTGGTGTGTCATTGAGGTTGCATAGATGTGAAATCGGACGGTGTCCAATCTCATCCCTTTGAGGCACACAAATTAGTTGTCTTTCCCATTGGGGGAAAAATACTTCCACTCAGTTCTGTATTGATTAAATGTGTAATTCATTTAATGAAATTATTTTTCTTTCAAATTTGCAAACTTCATTCCATTTTTCATAAGGATTGTGATCCAATGTGTTTCAGGCAATGTCTTTATGTGATGTCCAATGCATTTCGGGCATTTCACTCATGCCCTTCATCAGGGAATCGACAAAGCCTTTCCTTAAGTGGTTGCATTTATATCTGGTAAGTTCAGGGTTCACATCCGAGTTGGAATCGCCATTGCCTCAGACGATTCCAACTCGGATGTGAACCCTGAACTTACCAGATATAAATGCAACCACTTAAGGAAAGGCTTTGTCGATTCCCTGATGAAGGGCATGAGTGAAATGCCCGAAATGCATTGGACATCACATAAAGACATTGCCTGAAACACATTGGATTACAATCCTTATGAAAAATGTAATGAAGTTTGCAAATTTGAAAGAAAAATAATTTCATTAAATGAATTACACATTTAATCAATACAGAACTGAGTGGAAGTATGTTTCCCCCAATGGGAAAGGCAACTAATTTGTGTGCCTCAAAGGGATGAGATTGGACACCGTCCGATTTCACATCTATGCATTTACGAGACGACGTTGGACCCTCGTCGTCACCTTTAGGAGCACCATAAAAAACACTTTCTACCCTTAAACAAACATTGTTAAAATCACAGCTGTGCTTCTACCCAACATTCTATCAGTGTCCTTGAGGTTGTCACTTAAGAGCACATGATTCAGTCCTCTTAACCATTTACATTCATGTGGCTCCACAGGTCAAAGTTTCGGTGTTGAGATGTAGAAATGCAGACAAACCTGTTGTTCTCTTCCGCGAATTGAGAGCAGATCCAGTCAGACAAACGTCCCCTAGTTCCCATACCCTATCTGAGGCAATCTACTGATGTCAAAAGTGGTCCACTAGTTTAATTAAACCAATTTGACCCGCCTCCTCTATCTGTCAGTTAAAGCCGCTTCTCCTGTGCTCATTGCCTCTGTTTTAGTTATTCCATAGAGGAAAAATCAGAATGAAAATCTGACGGGGGTTTGCTTTCTACTAATCTATCTGAATATTAGCTTCAACTTACAAATTTTTCTAAATGTGTAGAAGGGAAAATATTGGTCTATGAAGGCTTGGGCGGTCCAAATATTGTTTTTTGTTTGTTTTTAACAAAATAATTGGATTTTTTTTGTTGCAAAAAAATCGTTTTCTTAACACGGTGCCGAATACAATGTAGCTTTTGGATTTGACTGAGTGCGTCATGGAAAATGACGCAGACGTTTTTGTTTATGGACATTTCTTTAACTAATATTGGCCCTGGCTTCCTTACATGGAGAGGAATCCTGCACCTGTGGGCAAAAGAAAATGAAGGAGAAAATATGCCGTCTTATTTCTTAACGAAATGTTAGGACCATTTTAGTTTAGTATGTCTGTGCCAATGTATAAAATGCAACGCTGTTCGCCTAGGTTAAGTTTTACGGTTTCTTTTAACATTCTGAACAAATGAAGGTTGCTTCTCTTTGGTGTTTACCCCGGCAGCCAGGTCACAGGCATTAGGCCCCGTGGCACTTACTGTGGCACGCACGCAGTTTTCTGCTTCCCGTTCCCCCAGTCACGCACTTTTTGTTGTCCTCTGCCACTCCCTCCCTCCACAGTAGACAAACCTGTGGTACACCCCATCCATGCTGGATGACTGGTTAGTCTCCTGCTCCAGCCGCGCGTGCGCAGCGGCCCCCTGGGCCCATGACCACCGCGCAAGTCACACGGATGCTGTGCTAGGCTGTAGGCTCGTACGTCAGGCCCTGCCACAGGTTGAGTGCGTGCGTCAGGAAGCGGCGCGAGGAACCCCTCTTCGGAAGCACAGACGAGGCCCGGCGGTATCTGTCACTGCGCGCGCGTGATTATGAGGAGCGGACAGCACGCGCCGCTGTATGAATAGAGCTGCCCGCGTGATTGTGATATATCTCTTTTCATTACCGCCTCCATGGCCCGGCCTCCTCCACGTGCGGAAATTCTATTTACTCCCTAATTTACGAAAGTGGGGGCAAAACATACTCTCCTTATCCGAGCCCAATCAGGGAGGGGTAATTGGCTCTCCAGTGCTGGCGGCTGGGGCCTTGATGAAGAGATATGTGTGTCTGCTCTAGCTGTCCAGCCGCACGGCCCTGCCGCACCAGCGACAGGGCCCCAATTAATAATGATTTGCAAATGGCAGACAAGCAATAACGCAGAGAGATGCCCTGCACCCCCCAGCGGCCCTCCTGCCCGCCCCTTTCATTTCCTTTTCTCTAATATAGATTGCACAGGGACGGATCCCCAGCCCCATAAATTCAGAAATTAGCTATTCACCGTAATAAATGGGTGCCTCGTGGGCTGGTTCTGTCCCCATCTCTCCTCGCTCCATCATGGCGGCAGCGCACCTTGCCTCCCTCATGCCTCCTGCATTCTAATATGCAAATGTCGTCATTTAGCCGAACGGTAAAGTTGATTTCCTTGTTAACGTGATTATTTTGATTTATGGTGGACATCCTCTTCTGAATTGCCAACCTTGCTGCCTCTGCCCCATTCATTTGATTTCTTTGGGCCCCTACGTCTCCTTTCCCCTTCAGATGCCCACGTTTCCACTTTTGATAGTTTTTTCTACCTAACTAGTCTTTCAGAAGTTTTGTGCTTTATGAGCCAGCCTTAAGAGGGCAGTCGGTGGAATCAGGAGGAATACCCTCTGCCGGCCCGCTTTAATCACATGGCGGTAATGCAGCCCTAATTGACTCATTTGACTGCTTGTGCTTCCCGAGTGCCTGGCATTAAATGTTTGATTGCCTTAATTTTCAAACACATCATTATACCCTCCTCACCCGCTCTTAATAAACACTTTATGAGGATCTTGCAGGGCAGGAAAAAAAAATAATCCTGCGGTCTCCGCACTTCGGCCGAGCGATAAACTCTAATTAAGTATAATATTTAAAAATATGGTAATGGTGACTTGTTTGAATAAGTGTCTGGCATTTCCATAATTTCATTATTACGTAAAGCACGCTAATTATTTGAAGTGTGCTTATTACTAAAGAGAAATCTCACACTAATAAAGATGAAATTGTCTTTCTCTGGGCTTATTGCAGAGCATAGGGCCATCCTTCACTGTGAGAGTGGTGCTGATGTCCAGCAGGCGGGGGCTGGGGTAGATGAGGGGAGCAGGAGTCTGATTTGTGGTAGTGCTTCTTTCTGCTCACTCTTTGTTGGCACTCTAAGGTCGTATTTAACTGATCATGTTGATAGGCACCTTCTGTAGGGTAGAAATTGCTATGAGTCGGAGGGCTTTCTGTGGTGTGGGTCAGATAATGGAAGAAGTTACTTTCAGAAGCTATTGTCTCTATCGTTGTGCCATCCTAGTAAATGATGAGCGCTTCTACCCACTGTTGTCCCGGTCTCTTTGCCTATGCGATTCCAGGAAAGGATGAGCGCTGCTACCCATTGTTGTCCTGGTGCCTTAAATTATGCCATACCAGGAAATGATGAGCACCTCTGCTCATTGTTGTCTTGGTGCCCTTGCTTATGTCATCCTAGGAAATGATCGCCTCTACTTATTGTTGTCCTGGTGCCTTTGCATATGGCATCCCAGGAACCGATAAGCGCCTCATCCCACCTTTGTCCCGGTGCCTTTGCCCACCCCATTCTAGTAAATGATGAGCGCTGCTACCCATTGTTGTCCTGGTGCCTTAAATTATGCCATCCCAGGAAATGATGAGCGCCTTTATTCATTTTTGTCCTAATGCCTTAAATTAAGCCATCCCAGGAAAGGATGAGCGCATCTACCCATTGTTTTCCTGGTCTCTTTGCCTATGCCATCTTAGGAATTAATGAGCACTTTTACCCATTGTTGTTCTGGTCTCTTTGCCTATGCCATCCCAGGAAAAGATGGGCCCCTCTACCCATTATTGTCCTGGTTTCTTAGCCCATGCATCCCAGGAAATGATGAGTGCATCTACCCATTGTTGTCCTGGTCTCTTTGCCTATGCCATCCCAGGAAAAGATGGGCCCCTCTACCCATTATTGTCCTGGTTTCTTAGCCCATGCATCCCAGGAAATGATGAGTGCATCTACCCATTGTTGTCCTGGTCTCTTTGCCTATGCCATCCCAGGAAAAGATGGGCCCCTCTACCCATTATTGTCCTGGTTTCTTAGCCCATGCATCCCAGGAAATGATGAGTGCATCTACCCATTGTTGTCCTGGTCTCTTTGCCTATGCCATCCCAGGAAAAGATGGGCCCCTCTACCCATTATTGTCCTGGTTTCTTAGCCCATGCATCCCAGGAAATGATGAGTGCCAACCCATTGTTGTTCTGGTCTCTTTGCCTATGCCATCCCAGGAAAAGATGGGCCCCTCTACCCATTATTGTCCTGGTTTCTTAGCCCATGCATCCCAGGAAATGATGAGTGCCAACCCATTGTTGTCCTGGTCTCTTTGCCTATGCCATCCCAGAAAAAGATGGGCCCCTCTACCCATTATTGTCCTGGTTTCTTAGCCCATGCATCCCAGGAAATGATGAGTGCATCTACCCATTGTTGTCCTGGTCTCTTTGCCTATGCCATCCCAGGAAAAGATGGGCCCCTCTACCCATTATTGTCCTGGTTTCTTAGCCCATGCATCCCAGGAAATGATGAGTGCATCTACCCATTGTTGTCCTGGTCTCTTTGCCTATGCCATCCCAGGAAAAGATGGGCCCCTCTACCCATTATTGTCTTGGTTTCTTAGCCCATGCATCCCAGGAAATGATGAGTGCCAACCCATTGTTGTTCTGGTCTCTTTGCCTATGCCATCCCAGGAAAAGATGGGCCCCTCTACCCATTATTGTCCTGGTTTCTTAGCCCATGCATCCCAGGAAATGATGAGTGCCAACCCATTGTTGTCCTGGTCTCTTTGCCTATGCCATCCCAGAAAAAGATGGGCCCCTCTACCCATTATTGTCCTGGTTTCTTAGCCCATGCATCCCAGGAAATGATGAGTGCATCTACCCATTGTTGTCCTGGTCTCTTTGCCTATGCCATCCCAGGAAAAGATGGGCCCCTCTACCCATTATTGTCCTGGTTTCTTAGCCCATGCATCCCAGGAAATGATGAGTGCATCTACCCATTGTTGTCCTGGTCTCTTTGCCTATGCCATCCCAGGAAAAGATGGGCCCCTCTACCCATTATTGTCCTGGTTTCTTAGCCCATGCATCCCAGGAAATGATGAGTGCATCTACCCATTGTTGTCCTGGTCTCTTTGCCTATGCCATCCCAGAAAAAGATGGGCCCCTCTACCCATTATTGTCCTGGTTTCTTAGCCCATGCATCCCAGGAAATGATGAGTGCATCTACCCATTGTTGTCCTGGTCTCTTTGCCTATGCCATCCCAGGAAAAGATGGGCCCCTCTACCCATTATTGTCCTGGTTTCTTAGCCCATGCATCCCAGGAAATGATGAGTGCATCTACCCATTGTTGTCCTGGTCTCTTTGCCTATGCCATCCCAGGAAAAGATGGGCCCCTCTACCCATTATTGTCCTGGTTTCTTAGCCCATGCATCCCAGGAAATGATGAGTGCATCTACCCATTGTTGTCCTGGTCTCTTTGCCTATGCCATCCCAGGAAAAGATGGGCCCCTCTACCCATTATTGTCCTGGTTTCTTAGCCCATGCATCCCAGGAAATGATGAGTGCATCTACCCATTGTTGTCCTGGTCTCTTTGCCTATGCCATCCCAGGAAAAGATGGGCCCCTCTACCCATTATTGTCCTGGTTTCTTAGCCCATGCATCCCAGGAAATGATGAGTGCATCTACC
The DNA here is from genome assembly GCF_964261635.1 of Lissotriton helveticus. Lineage (NCBI taxonomy): Eukaryota > Metazoa > Chordata > Amphibia > Caudata > Salamandridae > Lissotriton > Lissotriton helveticus. Next base: position 278,806,818 of record NC_136058.1, on the reverse strand, counting down.
CATTGTTGTCCTGGTCTCTTTGCCTATGCTATCCCAGGACATGATGGGTGACTCTACCCATTATTGTCCTGGTCTCTTTGCCTATGCATCCCAGGAAATTGAATTGAAAATGATGAGCACCTCTACCCATTGTTGTACTGGTGCCTTTGCCCATTCCTTACCAGGAAATGATGAGCACCTCTGCTCATTGTTGTCTTGGTGCCCTTGCTTATGTCATCCTAGGAAATGATCGCCTCTACTTATTGTTGTCCTGGTGCCTTTGCATATGGCATCCCAGGAACCGATAAGCGCCTCATCCCACCTTTGTCCCGGTGCCTTTGCCCACCCCATTCTAGTAAATGATGAGCGCTGCTACCCATTGTTGTCCTGGTGCCTTAAATTATGCCATCCCAGGAAATGATGAGCGCCTTTATTCATTTTTGTCCTAATGCCTTAAATTAAGCCATCCCAGGAAAGGATGAGCGCATCTACCCATTGTTTTCCTGGTCTCTTTGCCTATGCCATCTTAGGAATTAATGAGCACTTTTACCCATTGTTGTTCTGGTCTCTTTGCCTATGCCATCCCAGGAAAAGATGGGCCCCTCTACCCATTATTGTCCTGGTTTCTTAGCCCATGCATCCCAGGAAATGATGAGTGCATCTACCCATTGTTGTCCTGGTCTCTTTGCCTATGCCATCCCAGGAAAAGATGGGCCCCTCTACCCATTATTGTCCTGGTTTCTTAGCCCATGCATCCCAGGAAATGATGAGTGCATCTACCCATTGTTGTCCTGGTCTCTTTGCCTATGCCATCCCAGGAAAAGATGGGCCCCTCTACCCATTATTGTCCTGGTTTCTTAGCCCATGCATCCCAGGAAATGATGAGTGCATCTACCCATTGTTGTCCTGGTCTCTTTGCCTATGCCATCCCAGGAAAAGATGGGCCCCTCTACCCATTATTGTCCTGGTTTCTTAGCCCATGCATCCCAGGAAATGATGAGTGCATCTACCCATTGTTGTTCTGGTCTCTTTGCCTATGCCATCCCAGGAAAAGATGGGCCCCTCTACCCATTATTGTCCTGGTTTCTTAGCCCATGCATCCCAGGAAATGATGAGTGCATCTACCCATTGTTGTCCTGGTCTCTTTGCCTATGCCATCCCAGGAAAAGATGGGCCCCTCTACCCATTATTGTCCTGGTTTCTTAGCCCATGCATCCCAGGAAATGATGAGTGCATCTACCCATTGTTGTCCTGGTCTCTTTGCCTATGCCATCCCAGGAAAAGATGGGCCCCTCTACCCATTATTGTCCTGGTTTCTTAGCCCATGCATCCCAGGAAATGATGAGTGCATCTACCCATTGTTGTCCTGGTCGCTTTGCCTATGCCATCCCAGGAAAAGATGGGCCCCTCTACCCATTATTGTCCTGGTTTCTTAGCCCATGCATCCCAGGAAATGATGAGTGCATCTACCCATTGTTGTCCTGGTCTCTTTGCCTATGCCATCCCAGGAAAAGATGGGCCCCTCTACCCATTATTGTCCTGGTTTCTTAGCCCATGCATCCCAGGAAATGATGAGTGCATCTACCCATTGTTGTCCTGGTCTCTTTGCCTATGCCATCCCAGGAAAAGATGGGCCCCTCTACCCATTATTGTCCTGGTTTCTTAGCCCATGCATCCCAGGAAATGATGAGTGCATCTACCCATTGTTGTCCTGGTCTCTTTGCCTATGCCATCCCAGGAAAAGATGGGTCCCTCTACCCATTATTGTCCTGGTTTCTTAGCCCATGCATCCCAGGAAATGATGAGTGCATCTACCCATTGTTGTCCTGGTCTCTTTGCCTATGCCATCCCAGGAAAAGATGGGCCCCTCTACCCATTATTGTCCTGGTTTCTTAGCCCATGCATCCCAGGAAATGATGAGTGCATCTACCCATTGTTGTCCTGGTCTCTTTGCCTATGCCATCCCAGGAAAAGATGGGCCCCTCTACCCATTATTGTCCTGGTTTCTTAGCCCATGCATCCCAGGAAATGATGAGTGCATCTACCCATTGTTGTCCTGGTCTCTTTGCCTATGCCATCCCAGGAAAAGATGGGCCCCTCTACCCATTATTGTCCTGGTTTCTTAGCCCATGCATCCCAGGAAATGATGAGTGCATCTACCCATTGTTGTCCTGGTCTCTTTGCCTATGCTATCCCAGGACATGATGGGTGACTCTACCCATTATTGTCCTGGTCTCTTTGCCTATGCATCCCAGGAAAGGATGAGCGCTGCTACCCATTGTTGTACTGGTGCCTTTGCCCATTCCTTACCAGGAAATGATGAGCACCTCTGCTCATTGTTGTCTTGGTGCCCTTGCTTATGTCATCCTAGGAAATGATCGCCTCTACTTATTGTTGTCCTGGTGCCTTTGCATATGGCATCCCAGGAACCGATAAGCGCCTCATCCCATCTTTGTCCCGGTGCCTTTGCCCACCCCATTCTAGGAAATGATGAGCGCCTCTACCCATTGTCCCAGTTCCTTTGCCATCCTAGGGAACGATCGGCGCCTCTACTTATTGTTGTCCTGGTGTTTTTGACCGTGCCATTTAAGGACTTATTTTGGACTTCTACCCACTGCTATCCTAGTGTGTGTGCAAGTGAGATCTTGAAAGCACCTGCACATAGATCCTTGATAGATTTGAGTTGGGGGCGTGTTCAGCCTGATTGCACTAACAGAGTGACTAGTAAGCTGAAGTATGACTTTCAGAGGGTAGTTTTTCATCATAGTAATTTGTAACTGGCCAATATGCCAGGTAGTTGTCAGAAGCTAGGGAAGCCAAATTTGAGTTGTGACTTTTTTGATGAAAATTAAACTTTGTTTGAGGGTAAGGCCCTCATTCACCTAAGTAGCATACTTAATCGCTGGGCCCGTCGTCGCCATAGTTACCTGCAGTTTACACTGCAGGTAACTTTGTTTAAACTGTAGTTCTTTAGCAGAAGAATAAGTGTACCTTCGTAATGCTAAGATATATAGGAACCCAGGGAAACGATTAACAAAAATTCATAGTGGAAGGTAATTTATTGATAGGATTTATTGGTTCCTCCCAATTGCATAGCTAAAATAGTGTACTTGAGGAACTCTCCATAGCAGAACCTCAAGAAATGTCAACATGTTTCTGTCCCTCAGTTTCTAGCCCAATTAGGGCAGCCATCAGGACAGCCGCCCCTTCTCGGAGTCCCGTTCCTTAAGGTAGTATAATGTGTTGCGCGTCCAGTTGAGGGCTAAAGGGAGAAATGAATGATGTAAGCGACACCTTGTCTGATTAGCATAGCCTTTCTGGTCCTCTCACTTAAAATATGGGAAGAATCATAAGCCACATCATCTAGTTTAATGTGTGCAAGTTTATGGAGAAAACCGTTGTATAATCACTGATGCATAATAGCTTTGCTTTCAAATGTGAAAACGCAGTCACTGCACAAAGTAGACTTAAAAAGTTCACAAAAAAACAAATGCCACTTCCAACTGGTGCAAGCGTCCACAATGTCGAGCTGAATAGACTCACCAGTGACGCCAAAAAGTAGGTCACCTGGCTCAAACTGTTGTTAATATAGCAGCTACTATGATAAAAGATGAGGTTCATCATTAGGTCCAATAACTCTCCCAATTAGTAGTAGTGATTAGTAGTCTCAGATTCACTTACCTGAGCCAGGTGTGCATTTCAGCAGTCCAACTCTGTGTCCGCTGCACCATGAAAAGCACGGAGGGGCTTGTGGTAAAAAAGGGGACCTCTATCTTTTGCGGCACTATTGGTTCGAACTCCTCGTCGCATGCTTGTGCATGTAACATTGCATATGATGTCTTTGCAGGGTCAGACACTTCGAACAGGAAGCAGTGTGCGCCACCTTAGTGGGGTAATCCAGTTAGAATGTATGTCCCTAGGACGGATTCCATTCTGTTCTGACCTTGAAAGAACTATCATTTGAAACAGTGGGCACCATCTTAGCATAGGGTGTGCACGCAGTGTAGCTGCAATTACAGTTGTAAATAGAGTTGTTCTTTATCTCTTTTCTGAGTCTGGGCATCCTTATTATTATCCCCTGCCCTTTTCCTGCTCTTATGGATTATTCCCTTAGGATAGGGCTGGCTCATAGTTTGGTAGAAAGGTCGTTTGATTTTCTCAGGTCTATATTTTCGAACCGTTTCTGCAGATATGCAAGAACTGAACAAAGGGAAAGGTTTTCTTTCAACGATTGTGGGTGATGACTATCAAACAGTAATAGCACATTTTTATCAGTGGTTTTGCTGTACTCTTCGCTGACAAGCCAGCCGTCTTGCGCCTTGATTAGAAGGTGAAGAAAAGGAATTTATTGGTTATCTATTTGTTGTGTAAATTTTAGATGGGGGTCTTTTTCGTTAACCTAGTTCACAAAACGTTTTACTTCCTCTTTGTCACCTTTCCAATTGATAAAGACTTTGTCTTGAAACGGTATACACCACTAACACTTACTATGCACAACAGTAGTACAGTCTTCCTTCACTTACCCATAGTACGGACAGCTGCAGTGCAATCTTCCCTTGCCTACACTCAGTAAGGATGGCTATAGAACAGTCTTCCATTGCCTACATTCGGTATGGACAGCAGTAGTACAGTCTTCCCTCGCCTACACTCAGTATGGATAGCAGAAGGACAGACTTCCCTCACCTACATTCAGTATGGGGAGCAAAAGTACAGTCTTCCAGCTTCTACACGCGGTATGGGCAGCAACAGTGCAATCTTACCTCGCATGCATTTCGTATGGGAAGCTGTAGGACAATGTTCCTTCGCCTGCACTCAGTATGGGAAGCTGTAGGACAATGTTCCTTCGCCTGCACTCAGTATGGGGAGCTGTAGGACAATGTTCCTTCGCCTGCACTCAGTATGGGAAGCTGTAGGACAATGTTTCCTCGCCTGCACTCAGTATTGTAAGCGGTAGGACAATGTTCCTTCGCCTGCACTCAGTATGGGAAGCTGTAGAAAATGTTCCTTCGCCTGCACTCAGTATGGGAAGCTGTAGGACAATGTTCCTTCGCCTGCACTTAGTATGGAAAACTGTAGGCCAATGTTCCCTCACCTGCACTCAATATGGGAAGCTGTAGGACAATGTTCCCTCACCTGCACTCCGTATAGGAAGCTGTAGGACAATGTTCCCTCACCTGCACTCAGTATGGGAAGCTGTAGGACAATGTTCCCTCACCTGCACTCAGTATGGGAAGCTGTAGTACAATGTTCCTTCGCCTGCACTCAGTATGGGAAGCTGTTTGACAATGTTCCTTCGCCTGCACTCAGTATGGGAAGCTGTAGGACAATGTTCCCTCACCTGCACTCAGTATGGGAAGCTGTAGGACAATGTTCCCTCACCTGCACTCAATATGGGAAGCTGTAGGACAATGTTCCCTCACCTGCACTCAGTATGGGAAGCTGTAGGACAATGTTCCCTCACCTGCACTCAGTATGGGAAGCTGTAGGACAATGTTCCCTCACCTGCACTCAGTATGGGAAGCTGTAGGACAATGTTCCCTCACCTGCACTCAGTATGGGAAACTGTAGGACAATGTTCCCTCACCTGCACTCAGTATGGGAAGCTGTAGGATAATGTTCCCTCGCCTGCACTCAATATGGGAAGCTGTAAGACAATGTTCCCTCACCTGCACTCCGTATAGGAAGCTGTAGGACAATGTTCCCTCACCTGCACTCAGTATGGGAAGCTGTAGGACAATGTTCCCTCACCTGCACTCAGTATGGGAAGCTGTAGGACAATGTTCCCTCACCTGCACTCAGTATGGGAAGCTGTAGGACAATGTTCCCTCACCTGCACTCAGTATGGGAAGCTGTAGGACAATGTTCCCTCACCTGCACTCAGTATAGGAAGCTGTAGGACAATGTTCCCTCACCTGCACTCAGTATGGGAAGCTGTAGGACAATGTTCCCTCACCTGCACTCAGTATGGGAAGCTGTAGGACAATGTTCCTTCGCCTGCACTCAGTATGGGAAGCTGTAGGACAATGTTCCCTCACCTGCACTCAGTATAGGAAGCTGTAGGACAATGTTCCCTCACCTGCACTCAGTATGGGAAGCTGTAGTACAATGATCATTTACCTGCACTCAGTATGGGAAGCTGTAGGACAATGTTCCTTCGCCTGCACTCAGTATGGGAAGCTGTAGGACAATGTTCCCTCGCCTGCACTCAGTATGGGAAGCTGTAGGACAATGTTCCTTCGCCTGCACTCAGTATGGGAAGCTGTAGAAAATGTTCCTTCGCCTGCACTCAGTATGGGAAGCTGTAGGACAATGTTCCTTCGCCTGCACTTAGTATGGAAAACTGTAGGCCAATGTTCCCTCACCTGCACTCAATATGGGAAGCTATAGGACAATGTTCCCTCACCTGCACTCCGTATAGGAAGCTGTAGGACAATGTTCCCTCACCTGCACTCAGTATGGGAAGCTGTAGGACAATGTTCCCTCAACTGCACTCAGTATGGGAAGCTGTAGTACAATGTTCCTTCGCCTGCACTCAGTATGGGAAGCTGTTTGACAATGTTCCTTCGCCTGCACTCAGTATGGGAAGCTGTAGGACAATGTTCCCTCACCTGCACTCAGTATGGGAAGCTGTAGGACAATGTTCCCTCACCTGCACTCAATATGGGAAGCTGTAGGACAATGTTCCCTCACCTGCACTCAGTATGGGAAGCTGTAGGACAATGTTCCCTCACCTGCACTCAGTATGGGAAGCTGTAGGACAATGATCATTTACCTGCACTCAGTATGGGAAGCTGTAGGACAATGTTCCTTCGCCTGCACTCCGTATGGGAAGCTGTAGGACACTGTTCCCTCGCCTGCACTCAGTATGGGAAGCTGTAGGACAATGTTCCTTCTCCTGCACTCAGTATGGGAAGCTGTAGAAAATGTTCCTTCGCCTGCACTCAGTATGGGAAGCTGTAGGACAATGTTCCCTCACCTGCACTCAGTATAGGAAGCTGTAGGACAATGTTCCCTCACCTGCACTCAGTATGGGAGACTGTAGTACAATGATCATTTACCTGCCCTCAGTATGGGAAGCTGTAGGACAATGTTCCTTCGCCTGCACTCAGTATGGAAAACTGTAGGACAATGTTCCCTCACCTGCACTCAGTATGGGAAGCTGTAGGACAATATTCCCTCACCTGCACTCAGTATGAGAATCTGTAGGACAATGTTCCCTCACCTGCACTCAGTATGGGAAGCTGTAGGACAATGTTCCCTCACCTGCACTCAGTATGGGAAGCTGTAGTACAATGATCATTTACCTGCCCTCAGTATAGGAAGCTGTAGTACAATGTTTCCTCACCTGCACTCAGTATGGGAAGCTGTAGTACAATGTTCCCTCACCTGCACTCAGCATGGGAAGCTGTAGGACAATGTTCCCTCACCTGCACTCAGTATGGGAAGCTGTAGGACAATGTTCCCTCACCTGCACTTAGCATGGGAAGCTGTAGGACAATGTTCCCTCACCTGCACTCAGTATGGGAAGCTGTAGTACAATGTTCCCTCACATGCACTCAGCATGGGAAGCTGTAGGACAATGTTCCCTCACCTGCACTCAGTATGGGAAGCTGTATGACAATGTTCCCTCTCCTGCACTCAGTATGGGAAGCTGTAGGACAATGTTCCCTAACCTGCACTCAGTATGGGAAGCTGTAGGACTATGTTCCCTCGCTTGCACTCCGTATGGGAAGCTGTAGGACAATGTTCCCTCACCTGCACTCAGTATGGGAAGCTGTAGGACAATGTTCCTTCGCCTGCACTCAGTATGGGAAGCTGTAGTACAATGTTCCCTCGCCTGCAATCAGTATGGGAAGCTGTAGGACAATGTTCCTCACCTGCACTCAGTATGGAAAACTGTAGGACAATGTTCCCTCACATGGACTCAGTATGGGAAGCTGTAGGACAATGTGACCTCACCTGCACTCAGTATGGGAAGCTGTAGTACAATGTTCCTTCGCCTGCACTCAGTATGGGAAGCTGTTTGACAATGTTCTTTTGCCTGCTCTCAGTATGGGAAGCTGTAGGACAATGTTCCCTCGCCTGCACTCAGTATGGGAAGCTGTAGTACAATGTTCCCTCGCCTGCACTCAGTATGGGAAGCTGTAGGACAATGTTCCTCACCTGCACTCAGTATGGGTAGGTGTAGGACAATGTTCCCTCGCCTGCACACAGTATGGAAAACTGTAGGACAATGTTCCCTCACCTGCACTCAGCATGGGAAGTTGTAGTACAATGATCATTTACCTGCCCTCAGTATGGGAAGCTGTAGTACAATGTTCCCTCACCTGCACTCAGTATGGGAAGCTGTAGGATAATGTTTCCTCACCTGCACTCAGTATGGGAAGCTGTAGTACAATGATCATTTACCTGCCCTCGGTATGGGAAGCTGTAGTACAATGTTCCCTCACCTGCACTCAGTCTGAGAAGCAGCAGCAGTACTATCTTACCTCGCATGCTCTCAGTATGGGAAGCTGTAGGACAATGTTCCCTCACATGCACTCCGTATGGGAAGCTGTAGTACAATGTTCCCTCACCTCCACTCCGTATGGAAACCTATAGGACAATGTTCCCTCACCTGCACTTAGTATGGGAAGCTGTAGTACAATGTTCCCTCACCTGCACTCAGTATTGGAAGCTGTAGGACAATGTTCCCTAACCTGCACTCAGTATGGGAAGCTGTAGGACAATGTTCCCTCGCTTGCACTCCGTATGGGAAGCTGTAGGACAATGTTCCCTCGCCTGCACTCAGTATGGGAAGCTGTAGGACAATGTTCCTCACCTGCACTCAGTATGGGTAGGTGAAGGACAATGTTCCCTCACCTGCACACAGTATGGAAAACTGTAGGACAATGTTACCTCATATATTCTTGGGTGCTCACAGTGTACAACTATTTGGTTTTACGTATTGGTCCTATAACCTGTTTTTATGTAATTGTTTTACCTGTAACGCACTGATTGCTACCTCATATATTTTTAGGTGCTCATAATCTACAACTATCTGTTTTTATGTATTGGTATTATAACCTGTAATGCACCGACTGCTACCTCATATTTACTTATGGGTGCTCACTAGTATCACCTGGTACATTTAACTCCTGTACTGCAACATTTGCTACCGCATATATCTTTTGGTTGCTCGCTAATGTCACTTGCGATTCATGTGACTTACTGTTGCTGTTGTATTTTGCTCCAGTATACTGACAGCACCATACAGCTACCTGTATTCGGTACATTTAGGCAAATTGCACCCGTTTAACTTTTAATTCTTAACCTCCTGTAATGCACCGATGACTCAATTCACCGCCATCCCCTTCACCCCGGACTCCACTACCCTCACCCCAACCACACCCCCTCCCCACGCACCAATCCTCAGAACTACACACATACCATTAACACTCATCTCTCTCCCGACATCACAGCTCCCACCCACACTGCTCTCACCCACAACCCCACCCCTTCCCCTCCTACCAACTCTCAGACCTCCACACATACCATTAACACCCCTCTGTCCCCTGACACAACAGCTCTCACCCACTCTCCTCTCTCCCCTGACATCACCCTCAACACCACCCCTTCCCCTTCGACCAACCCTCGGACCTCCACACATACCATTAACACTCCTCTCTCCCCTGACATCACAGCTCCCACCCACACTCCTCTCTCCCCTGACAGCACCCTCAACTCTGCCTCTACCAACCCTCGGACCTCTACACACTCCATAAACACTCCTCGCTCCCCTGACATCACAGCTCCCACCCACACTCCTCTCTCCCCTGACATCACAGCTCCCACCCACAACCTAGCTCAGCTCCGGAACGACACACACAACGACAATTCCCACCCTTTATCCCCTCCCATCCTCAGCCCCCACTACCCTCTGACTAAATACGCAGAACACACTTCCTCTCTCTACTTAACTCCCCCACCTCTCAACAGGTCCACCATCAATCCCACTTCCCCCCCACTCTCAGTCCTCACTACCATTACTGCACCCCCACCACCACTAACTTACACCCAGCCTCCACCCTGCTCTCTCCGCCCTCCACCAACCCCCTCTCTACCTCATCCATACCGCCCCCGCCCAAACTCTCTCTCCTCCCTAACTCCGGCCCGTACATGGACACTGACACAATGGAGCCCTGCATGAACACCAGCCTACCCCCCCCCTGCTCGCTAATTCACGGGTCAGTCATGCACCTCTGATCCCCGCTCCCACCGCCATCGCATACCCCACGCTGGACAAGATCATGGCCACCCTCATCCAGGTCAAAGAAGAACTGCACATCATCAAAGAACTTCTCTGCACAAACCCCATACAACTCTCACCCAACTCAACCCAACCCACCAAGTAGTTCAAGTGTACTAATTACACTTGAACCACTACTTCGGACTCTTAAAGAATATGCACAGACCTTACTCCCTGCTCGACCTCTTTGTTTATCTGTATTATCTGTATTTTTGATCTACATCGATTTGTGCTGTTAGCTTTAATGACTTAGCTGTTTGATTAGGATCTTGTACTCTCTCTATGTAAAGCGCTCTGATATCTGCAAAGATCTTGTTCGCGCTATATAAAACTTTCAAAATAAAAAATAAATAAATGTTCCCTCACCTGCACTCAGCATGGGAAGCTGTAGTACAATGATCATTTACCTGCCCTCAGTATGGGAAGCTGTAGTACAATGTTCCCTCACCTGCACTCAGTATGGGAAGCTGTAGTACAATGATCATTTACCTGCCCTCAGTATGGGAAGCTGTAGTACAATGTTCCCTCACCTGCACTCAGTATGGGAAGCTGTAGTACAATGATCATTTACCTGCCCTCAGTATGGGAAGCTGTAGTACAATGTTCCCTCGCCTGCACTCAGTCTGAGAAGCAGCAGCAGTACTATCTTACCTCGCATGCTCTCAGTATGGGAAGCTGTAGGACAATGTTCCCTCACATGCACTCTGTATGGGAAGCTGTAGGACAATGTTCCCTCGCCTGCCCTCAGTATGGAAAACTATAGGACAATGTTCCTTCGCCTGCACTGAGTATGGGAAGCTGTAGGACAATGTTCCTCACCTGCACTCAGTATAGGTAGGTGTAGGACAATGTTCCCTCGCCTGCACTCAGTATGGAAAACTGCAAGACAATGTTCCCTCACCTGCACTCAGTATGGGAAGCTGTAGGACAATGTTCCCTCACCTGCACTCAGTATGGGTAGGTGAAGGACAATGTTCCCTCACCTGCACTCAGTATGGGAAGCTGTAGGACAATGTTCCCTCACCTGCACTCAGTATGGGTAGGTGAAGGACAATGTTCCCTCACCTGCACTCAGTATAGGAAGCTGTAGGACAATGTTCCCTCACCTGCACTCAGTATGGAAAGCTGTAGGACAATGTTCCCTCACCTGCACTCAGTATAGGAAGCTGTAGGACAATGTTCCCTCACCTGCACTCAGTATGGGAAGCTGTAGGACAATGTTCCCTCACCTGCTCTCAGTATGGGAAGCTGTAGTACAATGATCATTTACCTGCCCTCAGTATGGGAAGCTGTAGTACAATGTTCCCTCACCTGCACTCAGTATAGGAAGCTGTAGGACAATGTTCCCTCACCTGCACTCAGTATGGGAAGCTGTAGGACAATGTTCCCTCACCTGCACTCAGTATAGGAAGCTGTAGGACAATGTTCCCTCACCTGCACTCAGTATGGGAAGCTGTAGTACAATGATCATTTACCTGCACTCAGTATGGGAAGCAGTAGGACAATATTCCCTCACCTGCACTCAGTATGGGAAGCTGTAGTACAATGTTCCTTCGCCTGCACTCAGTATGGGAAGCTGTTTGGCAATGTTCCTTTGCCTGCTCTCAGTATGGGAAGCTGTAGGACAATGTTCCCTCGCCTGCACTCAGTATGGGAAGCTGTAGTACAATGTTCCCTCGCCTGCACTCAGTATGGGAAGCTGTAGGACAATGTTCCTCACCTGCACTCAGTATGGGTAGGTGTAGGACAATGTTCCCTCGCCTGCACACAGTATGGAAAACTGTAGGACAATGTTCCCTCACCTGCACTCAGCATGGGAAGCTGTAGTACAATGATCATTTACCTGCCCTCAGTATGGGAAGCTGTAGTACAATGTTCCCTCACCTGCACTCAGCATGGGAAGCTGTAGGACAATGTTCCCTCACCTGCTCTCAGTATGGGAAGCTGTAGGACAATGTTCCCTCACCTGCACTCAGTATGGGAAGCTGTAGTACAATGATCATTTACCTGCACTCAGTATGGGAAGCAGTAGGACAATATTCCCTCACCTGCACTCAGTATGGGAAGCTGTAGTACAATGTTCCTTCGCCTGCACTCAGTATGGGAAGCTCTTTGAAAATGTTCCTTTGCCTGCTCTCAGTATGGGAAGCTGTAGGACAATGTTCCCTCGCCTGCACTCAGTATGGGAAGCTGTAGTACAATGTTCCCTCGCCTGCACTCAGTATGGGAAGCTGTAGGACAATGTTCCCTCTCCTGCACTCAGTATGGGAAGCTGTAGGACAATGTTCCCTCACCTGCACTCAGTATGGGAAGCTGTAGGACAATGTGACCTCACATGCACTCTTTATGGGAAGCTGTAGTACAATGTTCCCTCACCTGCACTCAGTATGGAAAACTGTAGGACAATGTTCCCTCACCTGCACTGAATATGGGAAGCTGTAGGACAATGTTCCCTCGCCTGCACTCAGTATGGGAAGCTGTAGGGCAAGGTTCCCTCGCCTGCACTCAGTCTGAGAAGCAGCAGCAGTACTATCTTACCTCGCATGCTCTCAGTATGGGAAGCTGTAGTACAATGTTCCCTCTCCTGCACTCCGTTTGGAAAACTATAGGACAATGTTCCCTCACCTGCACTTAGTATGGGAAGCTGTAGTACAATGTTCCCTCACCTGCACTCAGTATTGGAAGCTGTATGACAATGTTCCCTAATGTGCACTCAGTATGGGAAGCTGTAGGACAATGTTCCCTCGCTTGCACTCCGTATGGGAAGCTGTAGGACAATGTTCCCTCGCCTGCACTCAGTATGGGAAGCTGTAGGACAATGTTCCTTCGCCTGCACTCAGTATGGAAAACTGTGATACAATGTTCCTTCGCCTGCACTCAGTATGGAAAACTATAGGACAATGTTCCCTCGCCTGCACTCAGTATGGGAAGCTGTAGGACAATGTTACTTCGCCTGCACTCAGTATGGAAAACTGTAGGACAATGTTCCTTCGCCTGCACTCAGTATGAAAAACTGTAGGACAATGTTCCCTCGCCTGCACTCAGTATGGAAAACTATAGGACAATGTTCCCTCGCCTGCACTCAGTATCGAAAACTATAGGACAATGTTCCCTCGCCTGCACTCAGTATCGAAAACTATAGGACAATGTTCCCTCGCCTGCACTCAGTATGGAAAACTATAGGGCAATGTTCCCTCGCCTGCACTCAGTATCGATAACTATAGGACAATGTTCCCTCACCTGCACTCAGTATGGGAAGCTATAGGACAATGTTCCCTCGCCTGCACTCAGTATCGAAAACTATAGGACAATGTTCCCTCACCTGCACTCAGTATGGGAAGCTATACAGGGTTACTGAGAGGGATGCCTGATTTATCATTGAAGTTCCACATGCTCTCCGCATTCCTCACAGCCTCTGGGACTTTGATTTGTCCAGTGTAGGAAGTGAACTGTGAAGCAGGTCCGTCAGGTGTGTCTAGTCATGAACACTTTCTTGAACAGTCGCATCTCCAGAGCACTGTAAGCCAGGAGTGATCTTTCTGTGAGTGTAGGTAAGTGGCAGAGTATCTGCAGCCTTCACTGTGAATAAAGAGGACCTAGGCCTGCATGTGGCCTTGCATTCAGTGGACGTAGGGACCAGGTCTGGCTGGTGCAAGTATTTTTGCTTCCCTGTCAAGGTGATATTTTTCACCCCATCTGAAACTTTGTAACTCAGTTGACAACCTTATCTGCAGTCTGTCACAGATTTTTGTCTACTTGATTTAAATGTATTTAATCAATTGTGGTACATGATGTGCTTTAGTTCAATCTTGAGGTACTGAGCCAGATGAGAGTAAACATAGAAGGTTCAAAGTAACAATCACGTGTAACCGGACTGCACTTCCTTGGGAGACGCGAGATCCATTTTATACAATACTACTAGATGGTGTTGTTGCGTCTTCATATCCAACCACGGAATTCACACAAAAGCACTTTAGGCGAGGAAGCCTTTTAGTCATTTGCCAAGTAAATTAGCTACCTTGTTCCTAGTTGTTGTAGTTATCTATTGTGCAGATGCAGAGTTCCCCATCCTGCCAATAAACTTCCTACAGAATCGTTAGTCTAATGCTATGAGGTCAGTGTTTTCCCATTTGCTTTTGCCTGAGCAAAAAGTCTTGAGTTTTGGGTTTTGCAATAGGAAGTGCTGGCGTGTGTCCCATGGAAACATGAAAGCCGGTGATGAGCTGGGTCTTTTATATACTCTCTCTTTGGAAGCCTTCCACAGGAAGAGTGAAGGTCACAGGGAAAGCAAGCCTGAGCTTCCGAGTGTTCATTGAAAGGAAGCTCCCTTCCGCCTGATAGCTTGAGGAAGCGAGAGCGAAGGAGCCAGGACAGAGGAAGCAGGTGCTCTCTGGCTGGTGGCTCAGACCCCCTAAGGGCCCCCTGGTATGTGCCCCAGGATCCTTTCATGCAGCAGCTGTGTCCTGTAGTCTATGCCAAGAGCCTTGTTCATTGTCAAACACACACTTGGCTGGAGCACCAAGGTGATGTGTTAATGGATAAGCCACAAGCAGGACTTCTTGAAGCAGTTGCTTTTGGGATTCATGCTTCAGAAGGGATATTTCCTCAGGCGGAGCTGGCAGATGTGGCGCAAATATGTCATAACAACTCACCCAATTGGAACCCTTTACTTAATGTATGTGCTTGTACTCTAGGGAGGATTAGAGTTTTCAGGTCTCATTTTTTGTCAGCATATTCAGAATTTGAGGAACCTTTCAGGATGCTTCCTGTCTTTTGGCTTCTTGTCCACCTTTTAAGTAAACCACTCTCGCAGCTAATGACAAGGTAGTATAACTTTCAAAATTCTAAACCTTCGAAATGTACCTCGCCTTCCTCCATTCTCTGTTCCCTCCCTTTACCCCATTCCACCTTTGCACCCATCTTTTTCAGCTATTCCAAAAGCTCATACTTTGTCCTAATAGCACATTCTTCATGCATACCTGTAAAATACCTACACGTTTTTTTTTTTTTTTTACTTATCCACAGCCGGTGTTTCTAGTAAGCGTCTCTCCACCCTGTTGAACACAGCCATGATCGTCTCCTTGCTTAACACAATCCTTCGCTGGCAGGTTTGTCCATCGCATCAACTCCCATTTCTCCCCATCTTCTCAAGAGACTGTGTTGGACAAGCTTACCCACCTTTCACCACAAAGAATACTCCTTGACCTCTACTGCCTTTACTGTGGGTGATTTCAGTAACCTGCTAACAACCTTGCTAAATCTGGTCCTTTGTTTCCCTCACAACATCATTCTGCGGCCTCTCCTCCAGCTTAACCATGGTCTTCGGGTACATCATTCCTCCTTTTGCTTCTGCTGCTTCCTATAAGATGATTATTCTCTCCCTCACTGCACATTCCAGAAGCAAATGGCCAACTTCTTCCCCACCATTTGTCACTTCATTGCCTTATCCTAACCTCTATCAAAAACTTATCGCACTCAATTTAATAAATCACTTATGACTATTGTATCCTTTCTCATGTCGATCTTCTCAAACTTAATCTGTAGTACTCCCCAATTGGAACCATTGAGTCATTCGTTTACGAGCACATACGTCTTTCTGCCTTCACTACCACAACAGCCACAGCTGTCCAGCTTCCTCCCCTTTATGCTTCTCAAATGCTACTCAAATACTCACCTACTGGAATGCTCCACTAGAAAGCTTCCTTTTCCTGTGAGGGCATCTACCCCCTGTCCACTTTCAAAGCATTCTTTTAGAGCCACCTCTTCTGTAAAGACCACAACATCTAATCAGCCCACCATCTATTGACGGCACCCTACCACAACTCAATATGTATAGACTGTCAAGGGCTAGTATGTGTAGTCGGCGTTATCTCTCTTGCTTCTCCTTAATACTTGCATTTCCCCAGTCCTGGTTTATTTGTCACTGTTTATTTAAGTACTTATTAACAGATATCCCTGTATATACTATGTACTTCTGGTGGCAATGCTCAAGAAGCCAATGAAAACCAAAATGCATCGTATCATCATTAAGTCACTTCACTTGACTTAGGTAGGTAACCTGCTATTGTGTGGTGTGCCTACTAGCGTGCTAGTTGGAAAAGTAAGGCTTCTGGGAGCTGTACTCTTGTTTTTGCCTCCAGTCTATCAGGATGTGTTGTAGAGGCCCAGACTAGATAGCTGTGTGCAGTTCCTTTATCAGCGAGTGTTAGATCGGAGAGATCTTGTGGACAATCACCGTCAAGATCAGAGGTCTACAAACGTTTTGATGCAGAGAACCCCTTGCGAAAAACTTTAGGCATAAGGACCCTCCCAACCCACTCCCCGGACAAAAATGTCAAGAACTTGATACTCCTCATCAACGTCAACCTTAAACACTCCCAATTCCTATAGCAAATAATTTTTACTCTGGGGAAAAATTATGAAACTGTGTTTAGCAAACCAGAGGTCAGTGAGTGTGGGGGTGGGGGTGGGGTTACAGGTGTAGCTAAAATCAAAGGGCAACATTTATGAGGAATTGGTGTTGGCCACCGCTGCAGATATTCTGTAAATGTTTTAGGTCTTTCACCATCAGGTACCTGCATATAAAATAGCAAAAACTACTTCTCCCAAAATGCATTGAGGCGCTTGTATCACCAAACAGGAAGTGATGTTACGTGTAGCTGACTATTTGTTGTAGTTGGGGTCTATCGGTCAGTTGATCGTGAGCAAGGTATTTGAATATACCGAAACGCGTAGATCTTGAATTGCTCTTTGCCACATTGAGAACAATGTAAAGAAAATAAAAAGAAACAGTGTAAAACGACCACGGGAGTGCGACCCGTTATTCCCTCTGGCTAGAGGGGTTGTGTGGAAATTAGTAGCAGCGTTGTTCAGCTGCAGGGGACCGCACCCGGATTGAGCGCTGCCATAACGGTGATTGAAACCGCTTGGGAGCATTTAAAATAATTGGCAGTGCAAAGAAAAATAAATGTAAAAAGTTGTTACTCAGTGGGAAATGCACTGTTGTACATTATGAAACCCCTATTATTTAATGCACTGCACAGAGGTCTGTGTGTAACCAGAGGAGAGCCACATAATTAAATCTTGGTTGGAGCAGGAGAGAATAGCGACTTGCGTATTTTTAGTGCTACGAGGTCACAGCTTGTGACAGAAAGCACTGTGAATATGTAAGTCATTATTTTAGATTTGCACTACATACAGTGTAAGATTGACTAATACAACATGTGTAAATGGTTTTATGATCAAATGGTGCTTCCAAAATATAGATTTTAGTAATACCAGAGCGTATGTAATGCAATTTTATTTTACATAACTGTCTCTTGGCTCAATGCTCCAGGGTCCTGCTAGCAGGAGCCGGAAAAAAGAATTGAAAGTAAATGGGACCTGCTGGGCATTCTGTGATACTGAGAAAGTTCTAGAAAGTTTTCTTAAAGGCATGGTATCCCTTTTTGAGCCACATAATGGCAGCCTATGGGGCTTGTCTGTCCTCCCCTTCCTCTCTATCATTCCAGAGGCTTTGTTGGTACAAGGGGAATTTTTTCTCTATGAAGAAAACTTGGCAAGCTGTGCTGTTTGTGGTTTTGGTGGAATGTCTAGGTGAAGTACTGGACAGTGTAGCCTGTGGATATAGGCTGCATTATATGTCTTTAAATTCTCTCTTAAGTGTGAGTGCAGGACTGCATTTTTAGACAGTTTAAGAGAATATTTTTGATTGCTCCGGGGTCCACGCTCATGAGCGGGACTATTCACTAGATTATGACTATAACAGAGATACCCCTACTACAGAACTGGAGTTACAGGACAGAAACTACTCCTTATGATTAAAAGCACCACATCACAGACCAGTTAACTCTTTGCACTACCACTCAAAAAACCCAATTCTTTGTCATCCCAAAGGAGCTTGGTGTGATTCTATCAATTAAAGCCAGAATCGCTCCCAAGTATCCTTTACACTTAACTAATAGTGCATATTTGCATTTCATTCAGGCAAGCAGGCACCCTGGCATTAAGGCTTTTCACAGCACATTGGACTCAATTAGGGAAACTTCAGCTGAAGCATTTTAACAATTGAAATTAGCCGTCCCAGGACGGCTGCCTTATTCCAAAACAAAGCCAAACGTTTTGGATTCCAGGCACAAGTAAGGCTGGAGAATGTGTGACCCCCTGCCCAGGACTTCACGCCCCCCTGGGGTTCGTGCCCCACAGATTTAAGACCTCGGGTCTAGATCTTGCCATAGATGTTTTGGGGCATTGGCCCACTGTACAAAAAGTAGAATGCCTAGGCCTTCGATTCTATTATCCGGACACTATTAGCCACGGAAGTACTTTCGAAAGTGGGTGCAATTGTTTGGAATGCATTGTTATAGTCACCTGCTTGGCTGTGTGATTCTGTAGTACTGTTTTTACTGAGGTAGGGTGCTGCTACAATCCTGTGATCTCATTTGATATGGATAGAAATAATGTGTCCTTTTTCTATCTAAGGTGACACTGGATGTGTGTAACAATTTTAATTATCTAAGGAAGAAGCAAAATAACGATGAACCTTTTGCTTCTGGAACTGAAGTATTTATATCTGGTAGAGACTTCTAGCCGCAGACTACTTACCTTAAAAAAATCTCCAGGCGCATCAGACTGGATCTGGAAGTTTTTCGTGAGCATTACCCCTGCACTCTAGTAAGTGGCGGCTTTTGACTCTGTGTGGCGTCATCTGCATCGTCCACGCCGTGACGTGCACAGTACCTATATAGGCACCACCACATCACTCTGACGTCCATTCATTTGTTCCTGCGCCAGTCCGCGCAGTTTCAGGAAGACCTACTTCCAGTCTTTTTTGACAGGCCTTTTTTGGACTTTTTGTCTGTTTGAGGATGTTAACTAGAAAAGTTGGCTTCAAGCTCTGTGATGCCTGTCACCGACAGATGTCAGTGATGATATTCCTCTGGTGCCCAATCATGACACCTGACCTGCGTTGATTGCTGCACCAGGCACCCCAAGTTCTTGAGTAAGTTGTTCCTCAAGCTTCTGGTCACGCAACCGCTCATGATCCCATTGAAAGGAAAGTCACTGGATCGGTCTCAGAGCCACTCCAAGCGCTCGTTGTGAAGGTAGTTGAGGAAGTCCCGCAGGTGCAAGAGGTCAAAGAGATCTTTGACTTTGCCACGTCTGTCAAAGTCATCCAACGAGATGAGTGAGTTTCAGCACTCGTGGCTTAGCTCTGTGGTGTAGCCTGCACCTCCCAGAATTTCCTGGAGCCAGAGTGACCTCTGACCTCTGTCCAGTTATGTGAATTTTATGAGGCCATGCACCTCTTATTTGGGTGGCCTGACCCCACTGGAGCACCTTTTGGGCCTCACTGGTCTTCTGCCGTCAGGTTGGCCCCCAGTGCCATTCGAGCCCCTTGGATCCGTGGGTGTATCGGGAGCTGTGCAGGTTTAGCCACCATGACCTTCCCCGGCTCTAGTGCCAACACTCCCCATTGTCATCCTTGACCATAGGTAGACGTTGTCATCTGATGCCAGCTCCGGCGTCAAAGGGGGGAAACTTTCCATGACGGAGCCAGTGCTTATTCCTACAATAGGCCTGGATTGGGAGACAAATGGGAGGCCTTTGTTGACCCTTATGGATACCAGTTAGAAGAGCAAGAGGACAGCTAGTATGAGAATCTGGTGGATGCCAGTGGTCTGGACACCCTCCCAGACACCCTCCCGCACCCTACCATGGAGAAGTCCTTACCACTCCACTGGACAGGGAATCCAAAAGCCTGGATTCCTTAAGGAAGATGATATTTTCTGCCGCCAGCCTAGTGCTGCGGTCGGTTAACACTGCATGCCTCTTGGGTCAATACTCCCATAACGTCTGGGACTCGGTCGTGCATGTGCTGCCCGTGCTGGTGAGAGGGACACAGCAGAGTTCACCATCCTATGTGTACTGGATTTGACTGACTCACTGGACAGAGCAATTTTATTGTCAGTGGTTCGTAGGCACCATGCCTGGTTAGGAACCACCGGGTTTTCAGGGGATGTCCAAGCCTCGCTCATGGACATGCCCTCTGATGGCTCTCGGTTGTTTCGCGAGAAAGCAAACTCTGCTCTCTAGCACTTATAGTAGAACTATGGCTAGGTCCATGGGGCTTTTCCATGGCCCCATGCCAACCCCAGTCTGCCATACGCCCCTTTTGTTGCCACAGGATAAGCTTCCAACCCTATCTTTACATGCCCAGCCACCTCAGCCAGCAACCCTCACAATCTTTTTGTGCCAGAGTATGCTGTTCCCACAGACCACGTGGGACAGGCAGCCTGAGATCGAACCAGTCCAATACCACCCCTGCAGCAGCAGACTCCAAGCCCCTTTAGTATGCCCTACAACCACCATGGCTTCCAGTGGAGGGCAGGATATACCATCATCTGCACGACTGGAGGGTCAGTAACATCTGACCGTTGGGTTTTGCCGCTGCACCTACGTATGACAAGCTGACGGAGGACCACCTCTCCTTGCTTCGTCAGCAGGTGTTAGCTGCCTTGGCCAAGGTAAAAATAGAGAAGGTGCCGGCATCCGAAGTAGGTCATGGTTGCTATTCCCGCTACCTTCTGGTGCCCAAGAAGGATGGAAGACTTTGTCTTATTTTAGACCTGTGCCTTTTCAATTTTTTCCTGAAAATGGAGAAAGTCAAAATGCTCACACTGGCACAAGTCCTGTCTGCCCTGCACGCAGGAGGCTGGATAGTATTGCCAGACTTGCAGGATGCTTATTTTCACATCCCTCTCATGCCTGCTCACAGGTGTTACCTGCAGTTAACAAAGGGCCAAAAACACTTTGTTTGCAGTGCTCCCCACTGGCCTTTCCAGTGCCCCTTCGCTGTTCACAAAAGTGATGACAGTGGTTGCAACTCATCTCTAGAGGTCAGGGATTCCAGTCTTTCCCTACCTTAACAAATGGCTGTTGAAAGCGGGCTTGCCCCAGGCAATTCGTCTCCCACCTCCAGAATACGGTGAACCTTCCGCACTTGCTGTGGTTCACTAGCAATGTTCCGAAGTCACACCTGACTCCCTCTCAGACGTGCCCTCTCTTCGGAGCTGTTAGACCTATCAGCTCTTGGCATGGTTTCCCCTGTCTTCTTGCGTCTGACCTCCTGTTTTTGATCCTGTGCTGAATTACATTTTTGCTGGTGTTAGGATTCTGGGCACTTTACCACAGCTGATCAGTGCTAAAGTGCAAGTGCTCTCTGTTTAAAACTTGATGGTAATTGGACTCTCCATGATTGGCACATTTTATTTACCTGTAAGTCCCTAGAACGGGACATGTAAAGCAAATGCTACTAGTGAATGTATTAAAGGATAGTCAGCATCCATAATTCAGTTGTTGTTCTACTAGTGGGCCTGCAGCACTTATGGTGCCACCGACTCAGTAGATCTGCAAACATGTCTCAGACATGGCCACTGCAGTGTCTGTGTGTGCAGTTTTAAACTGCCATGTCGACCTGGCAAGTGCACCCACTCAACCCTTCTCTTTTATTACATGTAAGGCAGCTCAAAGGTAAGCCCAAGGTAGCCCCAAGAGCAGGATGCAGTGTATTTAAAAGGTATGACATGTACTGGTGTGTTTTGCATGTCCTAATAGTGAAATACTGCTAATTTCGTTATTCACTATTGCAACGCCTATCTCTCCTATGGGGTAACACGGGAATTGCCCTGAAATACCTTTTAATGTAATTTCCCATTGGGAGTAGATTGAGATTTGGAGTTTGGGGTCTCTGGACTCACAATTTAAAAATACATATTTTGGCGAAGTTGGTTTGTACATTATAACTCTGAAAGTGCTACTTTTAAAAAGTGTAGAAAAACAAAATGGCACATGGCTTGCACTCTGGTGAACAAAAATGTAATATAGTGTAAACAGGAGAAACAAATTTGATTTCTAAAGTGTGCACCCTCTGAGGAGGCTCGGCCCGGCCACCAACTTCAAAGAGAAAGAGAATACTAAGACAAGTGTCCTAGACACAAGGTGCACCACTATTCTTAACTTGAGGAGTGTGAATCATTTACATTCAAGTAATAAACAAACTTAAATGCTGTATATTCAAAATTGAAACCAAGAGCAACATTTCAATGTACAAAAAGTCCATCATTGAATCATCACTGAAGCGCTGAATGCAGCTCATTCATATTTTATTGTGCAAACGCAGGCATGTCATGGGGGAAGATTGTTCCACAAGAGTTTGGAAAGGCAGGGCAGAAACAGACCATCTCATGATGGATAGTCTCTGGATCAAAATTCTTCTACACAGTAGCCAAAAAGTAACCTCTTGAAGGTTTGTGAGCTCATTTTACCAGAGCCAAGGCTACAACCACTGCATTAGCGCGCAAAGTAACCGCCCTGGATAGCTGTTGGGCAGCAACGTGGACCTCCCTGCACTACTGCCTTGACAGGCCCATCGACACGGGCATTCTGCTTGTTCTATCTTACAGGACATTCTGTTATAATCCGTGTCGCAGCCCGGGGAGGTATTGATTGGGTATCTATTCTGAGGTAAGGAATCTGTGGCTAGAAGTCTCTGTCAGATTAGTTGCTTACCTTCAATAATACCTTATCTGGTAGAGACACTATCTAGCTGCATATTCCTTACCGACGATCTCATCCTCCCTGCACTGCAATCGGATTTAGAGCAAAAGACTGTTCCCCTTTCAAGGGCCCTATTTTGGCTCACAAGTAGTAAGTGTTCTTCGTGGCTCCGTGCTTCTGCTGTGGAAAGTTGCGAAAAGAAACTACCGTCAGTGTGCTGCGGCGGTCCTTATATAGGCAGTGCAGGTAGTCCTACCAGCACAGACGCCATGCGGAGGTGAACGATGATGCCTATCGGCACAGAGGGGTACTGCTCATGAAAATCTTTGGATCTAGTCTGATGTCTGGGTATTATTTAAGGTGAAGAATCTATGGCTAGATAGAGTCTCTACCAGAAAAGGTGTTTCCAAAGGTAAGTAACTTGTTCTTTTAGAGTGCAAACAAGCATATGGTGTGCCATAACTAGCACTGTGAAGCTGTTCTGTGGCATGCAGTGCTGTCTGTCTAGTTTTTTCAAAGAAATAGTCTTTGCACATGTTGGCTAATGTTAGCAATTTTGTCGCAAAAATTTAATATGCTGTCATCAGGTGCATGCACTTGAATGTCCAAAATTCAGAACCAACTATAAAAAGTGTTCTTGTTTGGTTAAGAAAGCTGATGACTTCTGTGGTGACAGCATATTTTAGGCCAAGAGAATAAATACCTCTACTATAGATCTTTAGAACACAAATCATATACTTTGTTATGGTGAGCCATGAATTCCCTCCTCTATTGCCAGCTGATTTTTTTACCTTGCTATTCTTGGTAGAGGAGATTTCATTACACCATCATGGTTGTGAAGACCCATAATTGTCTTGCTGAGAGGGGTTTAGTGACAAGCTACCTGAAAGGTGGAAAGATGCACAAATAATTTTGATTAAACCTTGGGTATATGCCTGGATCACATTTTCGTGTTTGGTCTTGGGTGGGGTGAGCTTCTGCATTTCAGGATACAACAAAAGATAAGATCTCACCCTGGATGTGGCGTCATACTGAGCAGACTCTGGTTGAGCTTGTTCTGGAAATTCAGATCATGGGTATATCTGTTCAGATAGACACACCTAGATCAGGCAAAAAAAACAAGGATTGCTCACCGACTCCTTGGCGTCCCTGTTGTTAGATGAGTCCTCCCAAATTTTTAAATCAGGCTTTGGAAATAAAGCGTGATTAGTTATGGGAATGGCTATCCTTTGTACAAGGTTGGGGGTAACCCAGCTCCACTCTAGTAAGAAAGGACAGCATCCAAAGTCCATCACTGGTCATTCCAAAGTCCATCACTGGTTATTTGAGTATTTCTCAGTAAGCTGACCTGAACTGCCAATGGTGATGCCTGTAAGAGAACCTATATTAATGGGCTATCTAGTGGGCAGCAGGAGGCTTTGGGACATCCGCAGTGAATAAGACCTTTGTATTTGACCATAACTGGTGCCGAAACTACTGCTAGAAAGTCCTTAGTGCCAGTGGATACAAAGTGTCAGTTGACATTAAGACGCAAAAGCATGTGTATGTTTTCTTTGTCTTTGAGGTATGTGCCAGGGCCATCAATAACTCCGTACCTTAGGGCTATAAATTCCAGTGTGAGCTTCTCAGGTGATGTTCTGAGCAAGGGGTCCTCACCCCTGCTCCAAGAACATGTAGGGATTTAGAGGCAAGTATACATTAGTGGGAAGCAGGAGGAGGCAAATTGCGAGGTCGTCTGTGAAAGGCATGCAAGGGGAACTGGATGAAAACCTCGTTTGAAGCATATGAATTTCTCTACATCCCTCTACCACACACATTCCCAAGTGGTGAGACCTGCCTGTTCCTCTGGGAACATGCAAGGATTTACAGTCAATACTTAATCAGTTACGGTCTATTTTCTAGCAGTGATAGTCCATATTCTAGCAGAGACGGTCAATAATATAGCAGTGATGGACCATATTCTACCATAGACGGTCAATAATATAGCAGTGATGGACCATATTCTAGCACCAACGGTCTATATTCTAGCAGTGTTAGTCCTATATTCAGCGATGGGCAATATTCTAGCAGCGATGGGCAATATTCTAGCAGCGATGTGCAATATTCTAGCCGCGATGGTCCATATTCTAGCAGCAATGATCCATATATTATAGCAGCGATGGTGCATATTCTAGCAGCAATGGTCCATATTCTAGCAGCGGTGGTCCATATTCTAGCTGCGATGGTCCGTGTTCTAGAAGTGATGGTATATGTTCTAGCAGTTATGGTCCATATTCTAGCCGCGATGGTCCATATTCTAGCAGCAATGATCCATATATTATAGCAGCGATGGTGCATATTCTAGCAGCAATGGTCCATATTCTAGCAGCAGTGGTCCATATTCTAGCTGCGATGGTCCGTGTTCTAGAAGTAATGGTATATGTTCTAGCAGTTATGGTCCATATTCTAGCAGCTATGGTCCGTATTCAGGGAGCAACAGGTTTAATTCTATCAGGGAGGGTCCATATTCTAGCAGCAACGGTCTATATTCTAGCAGCGAGAGTCCATATTCTAGCAGCGAGAGTCCATATTCTAGCAGCAACGGTCCATATTCTAGCAGCGATGGTCCATATTCTAGAAGAGATGGTCCATCCAGCCATGGTCCATATTATAGCAGCGATGGTCCATGTTATAGAAGTGATGGTATATATTCTAGCAGTTATGGTCCATATTCTACCAGCGATGGTCAGTATTCTAGGAGCAACAGGTTTAATTCTATCAGCGACGGTCCATATTCTATATATTCTATCTGCAACAGTCCATATTCTATCAGCGACTTTCCTTATTCTCTCTGCGACGGTCCATTTTCTATCTGCGACGGTCTATTTTCTATCTGCGACGGTCTATTTTCTATCTGCGATGGTCTATATTCTATCTGCGACGGTCCATATTCTATCTGCGACGGTCCATATTCTATCTGAGACGGTCCATATTCTATCTGCGACGGTCCATATTCTATCTGCGACGGTCCATATTCTATCTGCGACGGTCCATATTCTATCTGAGACGGTCCATATTCTATCTGCGGTGGTCCATATTTTAGCAGTGATTGTCCATATTCTAGCAGCAACTGTCATATTCTATCAGTGGCGGTCCAGATTCTAGCAGTGACGCTCAGTATTGCAGCAGGTTATATTCTAGTAGCGCCGGTCCAGATTCTAGCTGTGACGCTCAGTATTCCAGCAGCAACAGGTTATATACTAGCAATGACAATCCATATTCTAGCCGTGACGGTCCATATTCTGGCTGCGACGGTCCATGTTCTGGCTGCGACGGTCCATGTTCTGGCTGCGACGGTCCATGTTCTGGCTGCGACGGTCCATGTTCTGGCTGCGACGGTCCATGTTCTGGCTGCGACGGTCCATGTTCTGGCTGCGACGGTCCATGTTCTGGCTGCGACGGTCCATGCCGCGACGGTCCATGTTCTGGCCGTGACGGTCCATATTCTAGAGCGACGGTCCATATTCTGGAGCGACGGTCCATATTCTAGAGCGACGGTCCATTGTCTAGCAGTAACAGACATATTCTAGTAGCAACGGTCCCTATTTTTGCAGTGATGGTCCTTTTTGTAGCAGCCACAGGCTATATTCATGCAGCGGCGATCTATTTTCTAGCAGTGGCGTTCTATTTTCTAGCAGCTGCGTTCTATATTCTAGCAGCGGCGTTCTATATTCTAGCAGCGGCGGTCTATATTCTAGCAGCGGCGGTCTATATTCTAGCAGCGGCGGTCTATATTCTAGCAGCGGCGGTCTATATTCTAGCAGCGGCGGTCTATATTCTAGCAGCGGCGGTCTATATTCTAGCAGCGGCGGTCTATATTCTAGCAGCGGCGGTCTATATTCTAGCAGCGGCGGTCTATATTCTAGCAGCGGCGGTCTATATTCTAGCAGCGGCGGTCTATATTCTAGCAGCGGCGGTCTATATTCTAGCAGCGGCGGTCTATATTCTAGCAGCGGCGGTCTATATTCTAGCAGCGGCGGTCTATATTCTAGCAGCGGCGGTCTATATTCTAGCAGCGGCGTTCTATATTCTAGAGCGACGGTCCATATTCTAGCAGTAACGGACATATTCTAGTAGCAACGGTCCCTATTTTTGCAGTGATGGTCCTTTTTGTAGCAGCCACAGGCTATATTCATGCAGCGGCGATCTATTTTCTAGCAGTGGCGTTCTATTTTCTAGCAGCTGCGTTCTATATTCTAGCAGCGGCGTTCTATATTCTAGCAGCGGCGGTCTATATTCTAGCAGCGGCGGTCTATATTCTAGCAGCGGCGGTCTATATTCTAGCAGCGGCGGTCTATATTCTAGCAGCGGCGGTCTATATTCTAGCAGCGGCGGTCTATATTCTAGCAGCGGCGTTCTATATTCTAGCAGCGGCGTTCTATATTCTAGCAGCGGCGTTCTATATTCTAGCAGCGGCGTTCTATATTCTAGCAGCGGCGTTCTATATTCTAGCAGCGGCGTTCTATATTCTAGCAGCGGCGGTCTATATTCTAGCAGCGGCGGTCTATATTCTAGCAGCGGCGGTCTATATTCTAGCAGCGGCGGTCTATATTCTAGCAGCGGCGTTCCATGTAAATTCCAGTATTTCTGAACTCGGTAATCTACCCTTCGGACCTGATAACCCGGTGCTTCAGCCAGCGGCTCAAGCACACACCCTGCCGCTGTGGAAAGGGGTGCTCCTTCCGGGCAGCTCTTCCTGGTTGAAGTCTGTGTGTTGCACTGCAGGCGTGTACTCTCGTGGTGGGGCAGCTGAAGATGGTGCTCGGTCGTATAAATGGATGGCGCGGTCAGATACTTCCACCTGCCCCGGAGTTCATTATCAGACCAGGATGCCCTCGACAGACACCGTAAGTGCTTAACTGACCGGCTCCATGGCTACCCTGTGAGTGTATTTGGCGACAGGCCTGCGTTCAGCCCATCTGTTCCAGGGAAGACCGATTCTTGTAATCACAGCACTGGCCCCTTGTAGCAGCCCAGGGGCCTGGTCGGGAAGGGGAGGAGCACGAAAAAGAGGCACAAGAAAGCTGCAACCGGTTAGAAGAAATGAGTATTAATTGTACAATTAAAACCCTT
Source organism: Lissotriton helveticus (assembly GCF_964261635.1). Classification (NCBI taxonomy): domain Eukaryota; kingdom Metazoa; phylum Chordata; class Amphibia; order Caudata; family Salamandridae; genus Lissotriton; species Lissotriton helveticus. The sequence continues at coordinate 278,778,881 of NC_136058.1, read as the reverse complement.
CCCGCGCTGAGCGGTTTATCCAGAGGTGATCAGGCGGACCGCTGAGATGAAGTCAATAGAAAACTAATTTTCTTTTCTTCGCAAAGAAATGAGGTGTGTGGCGGTAATGTAATTGGTGATAATGAGGTAACTTATTCTTAATATTCTGTCAGTTCCACTGTGGTTGCCCCACCTAATGTACCTGCAGGGCTGAAGGTGGAAAAGCCCCACTCGACCCACACTCGATCTCCTTTTGAGCAATGCATAGTCTTGAAGGATCGTATTCGCTTGCCTCTTATCTTCGCCAAGGTTTTGCTCGTTAGCCATGTTTAAGTTTGAGCTGACCTGTCATATTGCATTTCATTGGCCTGTCTTCCTTGGCCTGTTTAGAATCGGGGACATACATACGATATATATGGACAGTCGTGCACAACATGCACGGAGAACATCCTGACCCTTGTTCCTGGGGTCTTCCTCTGGGATGTTGTGAGCTTCGCCGACCTCTAGACACCTGTAAAACTTCCACCTCTAGAAGAAATGTGGCAGGCAGGCGGAAGTTGTGCCACTTTCCACGTTATATTTCATGCACAACCTCTGAGGTAACAGAGCGGGTAAAGCTGTCCATACCCACTTCCAGCCATGTGCAAAAGCGTGAGGTAAAGAGGCATGAGGTGCACCACCACACACTACCAGCCATGTGAAAAAGCTCGAAGTACAGTAAGGCTGAAGGTGCAGCACCACACACATTACCAGCCATGTGAAAAAGCATGAGGTACAGAGAGGCTGAAGGTGCAGCACCACACACATTACCAGCCATGTGAAAAAGCATGAGGTACAGAGGCGGAGGGTGTACCTTCACAAACTACTATCCATGTGAAAAGGCGTGAGGTACAGTAAGGCTGAAGGTGCAGCACCACACACTACCAGCCATGTGAAAAAGCTAGAAGTATAGTAAGACTGAAGGTGCAGCACCACACACTACCAGCCATGTGAAAAAGCTAGAAGTATAGTAGGGCTGATGGTGCAGCACCACGCACTACCAGCCATGTGCAAAAGCTAGAAGTACAGTAAGACTGAAGGTGCAGCACCACACACTACCAGCCATGTGCAAAAGCTCGAAGTACAGTAAGGCTGAAGGTGCAGCACCACACACATTACCAGCCATGTGAAAAAGCATGAGGTACAGAGAGGCTGAAGGTGCAGCACCACACACATTACCAGCCATGTGAAAAAGCATGAGGTACAGAGGCGGAGGGTGTACCTTCACAAACTACTATCCATGTGAAAAGGCGTGAGGTACAGTAAGGCTGAAGGTGCAGCACCACACACTACCAGCCATGTGAAAAAGCTAGAAGTATAGTAAGACTGAAGGTGCAGCACCACACACTACCAGCCATGTGAAAAAGCTAGAAGTATAGTAGGGCTGATGGTGCAGCACCACGCACTACCAGCCATGTGCAAAAGCTAGAAGTACAGTAAGACTGAAGGTGCAGCACCACACACTACCAGCCATGTGCAAAAGCTAGAAGTACAGTAAGGCTGAAGGTGCAGCACCACACACATTACCAGCCATATGAAAAGGTGTGAGGTACCGATAGGCTGAGGGTGCACCACCGCACACTACCAGCCATGTGAAAAAGGTGTGAGGTACAGATAGGCTGAAGGTACACTACCAGCCATGTGCAAAAGCTCGGGGTACAGAGACGGTAGGCGCACCACCACACAGTGCCAGCCATGTGCAAAAGTTCGGGTATAGAGGCTGAAGGTGCAGCACCAAACACTTTACCAGCCATGTAAAAAGACGTGAGGTACAGAGAGGCGGAAGGTACGCCTCCACACACTCTTACCAGCCATGTGAAAAAGTGTGAGGTACAGAGGGAGAAGGTGCAGCACCACACACTACCAGCTATGTGAAAAAGCATGAGGTACAGAGGCGGAAGGTGCTCCACCACACAGTACCAGCCATGTGAAAAAGCTCGGGGTATAGAGGCTGAAGGTGCAGCACCACACACTGCCAGCCATGTGCAAAAGCTCGGGGTAAAGAGGCGGAAGGTGCAGCACCACACACACTACCAGCCATGTGCAAAAGCTTGGGGTACGGGGGCTGAAGGTGCACCACCACACACTGCCAGCCATGTGCAAAAGCTCGGGGTATAGAGGTTGGAGGTGCAGCACCAAACACTCTACTATCCACGTGAAAAGACGTGAGGTACAGAGAGGCGGAAGGTACGCCTCCACACACTACCAGCCATGTGAAAAAGTGTGAGGTACAGAGGGAGAAGGTGCAGCACCACACACTACCAGCTATGTGAAAAAGCATGAGGAACAGAGGCGGAAGGTGCACCACCACCACAGTACCAGCCATGTGCAAAAGCTCGGGGTATAGAGGCTGAAGGTGCAGCACCACACACTGCCAGCCATGTGCAAAAGCTTGGGGTATAGAGGCTGAAGATGCAGCAACACACACTGCCAGCCATGTGCAAAAATTTGGGGTACAGAGGCTAAAGGTGCAGCACCACATATACAGTACCAGCCATGTGTAAAAGCTTGAGGTACAGATAGGCTGAAGATGCAGCACCACATACACTACCAGCCATGTGCAAAACCTCGGGGTACAGAGAGGCTGAAGGTGCACCACCACACACACAGCCAGCCATGGGCAAAACCTCGGGGTACAGGGAGGCTGACGGTGCAGTACCACACACTCTACCAGCCATGTGCAACAGCGTGAGGTACAGAGAGGCTGAAGGTGCACCACCACACACTGCGCCAGCCATGTGCAACAGCGTGAGGTACAGAGAGGCTGAAGGTGCACCACAACACACTCCGCCAGCCACGTGCAACAGCGTGGGGTACAGATAGGCTGAAGGTGCAGCACCACACACTACCAGCCATGTGAAAAAGTTCGGGGTTCAGAGGCTGAAGCTGCACCACCACAAGCTTTACCACTAATGTTAGCTACTCCACTGAACACTACCATTCATCTTCAATAGCCAGTAGTATACAGAGGCTGAAGCTGCACCACCACTCACCCTACCACCAATGCTCCGAAGCTTTGGGTACAAGGAGAGGCTGAAGCTGCCCCAACACTCACCCTACCACCAATGCTCCGAAGCTTTGGGTACAAGGAGAGGCTGAAGCTGCCCCAACACTCACCCCACAACCAATGCTCTAAAGCTTTTGCGCTCTTATATGTCATGTACATGAGAAGCATGGGAGTACACCGGCCTTTCATACAAGCCATACTGACACTGAGAGAGTTCCACCTTTCGAGTCACTATTGGCCTGAATCAGACACAACCCCCTTAAAAGAAGCTTTCATAGCCAGTGTGTAACCTGTTGCTGTGTAATACTCCAATCTGTCGAGGAGCAAGCTCATAGACAAACCATGTGTCGCAAGCCAGTTTCAGGATACGGCATGAGTAGGCGTGGCAGAGAGCGTCACATTCTGCAGCTAAGGGAAACTTATTTGTAATTAGTAATCTGGAATGCATGATTACATTGCACAAGCAGGACAACAGTTTTGCAATGTATTAATGTGAGAGGTAGCTCACCTGGTACTGACAGAGTGGATGACTGGGAACCCACCTGGGGACTGGCAGCATGGAGGACTTTGAGCTCACCTGCGACCGGCATAGTGGAGGACTGGGAGCCCACCTGGGCACAGGCAGAGTGGAGGTCTGGGAGCTCAGTGGGACTGGCAGAGTGGAGGACGGGGAGCTGTCTTGTGTCGCACTCCCAGATTATAGAAAATAGCACCCTCCCACAGGGAGGCTCAAACAAGACGAAGCAGTAAAAACAACAAAACACCACCTGGAAAGGGACTTCACTTTTATAAAAAGAGACACATCAAAGACTATTCCGAATAAGGCTTGGAGTTTTATTTGTGCAACACTCTCTAACAAAAATGCTTTTCCAGATATCAAATGAATCACATTTATATGGCGATAGATATATGTATCATGGAATATACATGAAATAAAATGCAAGCAGATAATAGTAAAATGAAACGCAAACAGATAATAATAAGAAAAGAAACACAAGCAGATTATGCTAGACATCCTGCAAGAAATCAGAAAGATCTATACAATAAATACATCAGATGTTACAATCACTGAAGACTTGGATGTGCACACAGACACTCACTCACACATCACAAAGTCAATACTCAAATACAAATCATCTCACCGGCTGCAAACACTGCATCTTAGCCCACTCCAGACTGGGGGATTCACAGCCAGGGTTAAGAGCCTCAGCAAACCGGGGTTCTGCCAAAGTAGACGCGTCCGTCCCCATTCGGACTCCAAACAAATTCGAGTTTCTAAGTGGTCAAACCCCACGTTTATAGTCTCGAAACACACTAGAAGGTTCCGAGAGGCTCTCCTCTGCTCCAAGGAAACTAACTAGAATTGGCCACTTTTCGTGCAAACATTCCAAAGGCAAAAGAGTTCCCACGTTCTAGCTGCGCTCACATGTTCCAGCCTTTATCTTAACGAAGCTTATGAAAGTCTCGGGCAGTACAGTCAACAAAACAACCTTGAACGTGAATAACCTAAACATCTTGAGTAATCTGGGGAGCTGCCTGTGCGCGCAAAAGGCTGAAGCTAAACAGAGTCAGAATTCAAGATGACATGAGGGCATGTCAAAGCCAATAGTAAGAACTTTATAATACTTTCCAATGTACAACACAATGCACGTTTGTGCATCACTGCCTATAGCATCACTCACTAGGGTGAAATAAAACACCAAAAGTCAATAAAAACAATGATAGTCAAAGGTCATCTCGCTGTTTCAAAACATAAGAATGCCTCTAGCACTACAGAAGCTCACCTGGGCACTGGCAGAATGGAGGACTGGAAGCCCACCTGGGCACTGGCAGAGTGGAGGACTAGGAGCACACGTGGGCACTGGCAGAGTGGAGGACCGGGAGCTAACCTGAGCACTGGCAGAGAATAGGGCTGGGGGCTCATCTGGGACTGGCATAGTGGAGGACTGGGAGTTCACCTGGGACTGGCAGAGTGGAGGACTGGGAGCACACCTGGGACTGGCAGAGTGGAGGACCTGGAGCTCACCTGGGGACTGGCAGAGAGTAGGTCTGGGAGCTCACCTGGAGACTGGCAGGAAGTAGGGCTGGGAGCTCACCTGGGCACTGGCAGGGAGTTGGGCTGGGAGCCCATATTGGTGCTGACAGAGAGGAGGGCTTGTCTCCTACATGGGGACTAGAAGAGAGGAGGCCTGAAAGCCCACCTAGAGCCCACTAAAGGCAGTAGCACAGGGAGCCCACCTGGGAACTGACCGAGAGGAGGACTCTGGTTTCCCCTTTCAGGGCTCAGTTGCTCTAGTACGCTTGTTTCAACCTTATTTTCTAAACGTGATTAGATTTTGCAGTGACTCGCCGGCAGAGAAATTGACTAGTTATGCAAAGTTTCATGGTGTGTACTTATCTGTTTTGAACTTGGGGCTTGGACATCTGGAAGGTTATCTTCATAGCTTCTAGGTCTTACTGACATGAACATTGCATCAGTCTGTTGAGTACCCAGAGCGGTGGTGGACCTACAGCAGGTGACAGCGGAGTCCACTGTAGGTGTCCTGAAGGAGCACATCCCCAGACCTGGCTTGAACCTAGAACACCTGAGTTCCTGCCATAGTCGCCAGAAGTGGAAAGCGAGAGAGTTTCTAGTTACTCCAGTTATTGACTTTTCCTACTGGCCTCGCACACTGTGCTGTTAGGGCATCCATGTAACTTTTTGTCATCCTTCTGCGAGTGTTGTGAACAGTTGTGGAGCTGATGTGAAGAGGCTAACTATTGCGTTCTGTAGCTTGAAGCATGGCTCTAAAGGATTCCACTACTGCCTCAGGTTGGAAAGTAAATGTACTTGGTTTTTCGCGTCCCTCGTGCTGGTATCCAGAATGCCCATCCAGCACATGACCCCCAATTTTCATAAATTCTTACTTACCATAGCTGAGCTGGGTTACATTTCGCTCTGTTAGCACATCATAACCAGTGGCCACTGCATGGCATCCCTTCCCCAGTAACGCATTCCATTCATCTATGGTGCACGGTGCAGTGGCAAGCCAGTGTCTGGTGCCCTCGCACCAGTGTTTGGTTCCACTCCAGCAAGTGTGTTCATGTACTGGGCTGGAATGGGAAGCTGTCTCTCCTGTTCTGTGTTGATGATATCTGGGGTTCCTATTTCTTTAGGGTGCAGCTGTGCCTTGAGTATTTCTGCATCTCCGGAGCGCACTTTATCACTCTAAAGATGTATTTGCCTTTAGTGATCATTACAGAGCTCTCTAATTATGAACGGGCTCTCCTTCCTACCCGGCAGCCAGAATAGATCTTAAAATGGCGGTTTGGTTCTTTTTTCTATCTTGAAGTATATGGTCTCACTTTTCTGTTTGCGCGATATATATATATATATCCTACTGGCGATAGCCAGTAGGTATATATATATATATATATATATATCCTACTGGCGATAGCCAGTAGGTATATATAGTTAGGATTTTTTCTCTATGGGATTTCTGAAAATTCTATGTCTAATAACTTTGGCGTTTGTGGACGGAATTGGCTGAAATTATCAAGAAAATTGCACATTTTGTTTCTGAGCAGCCCCTGAAAATTTGGGGGGGTTTCGTCAAGGGGGGGCCGAGAAAAAAGGGGGGTCTCAAAACGCGTTTTTCCCATTCATTTTTCCATAGGGCGGTTGGACTCACTTTTAGCTCGAACGGCTGAATGGATTTACATGAAACTTGGCAAAATTGTAGATATTGTTTGCCCGACGTGCCTTTGCTATGTCTCAATATATGTGCTCCAGTGTATTTTGAGAAATTAACGTTTAAAAAAATATATATATCTGTGACAGCGCTCCGGTTAGCGCCCCGGTTCGCATACCGGACGCGTCACGGAACTTCGCGAAGCGAAGCTGATTGGCTCTCCGGTGTCTGTCAACATTCTAAACAGTCCGGAGCGGCCGCCATCTTGTGTCTCGGTAGGATCGAGAGACAAGATGTGGTGAAAAACGAAGGGGGAAATGAAGGAAAGGGGGCAAGGTAGACCCCTCCTGACCCCCTAGGATTGATGAGGGGGATATAAAAAAAAAAAAAAAAAAAAATACGATTTTTCGCCGTAGAGGCGCTTCCCGGTACGCGAACCGGGCAGCTAACCGGCAGCGTAACGGGAGTCCGCCATCTTGTGTTTTTGGAGCGTCCGGTTCGCGTACCGGGTAGCGTCCCGGTAAGCGTAACAAGGGGAAACCAAGAGAAATAGTAAAAAAAAAATTAAGGGATTAGATTTCCAGCAAACTTGGCAAAATTGTAGGGACTGTTTGTTTGATGTGCCTTTGCAAGGCCTCAAGATATGTGCACGCGTGGATTTTGTCTAATTAAGGTTAAAAAAAATATATATATCTGTAAGCGTGCTCCGGCGCGCTTACGTTACGGGTTTTGTTTGCGCTGCAGAGCCGATACGTCACGGTTATGCGACGCGTCATGAGGCGTCTCACGTGGCTACGTGATACGTCACGAAATAAAGAATATATTTTACAGCTATAGATATTAGCTTTTAAAAAACCAATGAAATTCACTGAAAAAACCATAGGTTATAGACCATATATAGTTAGGAATTTGCATTTACAAAACCTTGAAAATTCACTGAAAAAACCATAGGTTAGAGACCATATATAGTTAGCTGGACATTTTATTGACATAAAACCAATGAAATTCCATATATAGTTAGTTGCACTAACTATATATCGCGCACCCGCAATCCACTGCTGATGATGTCACATATTACATAATTCATGACATGGTCAGTGACATCACTGATGACATCTCAAATGACATCACTGATGACATCTCAAATGACATCACTGATGACATCATGACACACCAATACCAGTTACTACATACGCACTCACTGATTCCTACGTCTACACACACATTCACTCATTCACCCATACAATCACTCATACATACAGTCACTCATTATTACAACTCATATGCACTCATACACCTATGCAGACACACACTGCCACTCATCCATGGAGTTACTCACACACCTAGTCAGTCCTGTAAAGAATCAATCACACTTCGATTTCCTCATCTATACAGTTAAACACAGAACACCATACTTTTTCACACATATACTAACACATACTTACTCTCTTATACAATCACTGATACAAGTACACATTGATATGCACAGAGTCACACACCTCCCAGCCAGCCACACACACACTGTCTTCCATACATCCACTCATTCTTCAATATGTAAAACATATTTAAACTTTACAAAAACACACAGACACTAGATGATGTCATCAGTGATGTCATCATCTAGTGTCTGTGTGTTTTTGTAAAGTTTAAATATGTTTTACATATTGAAGAATGAGTGGATGTATAAGAGTATGGATGAAGGATTTGATTGCATAAGTGAGTAAGTATGTGTTAGTATATCTGTGAAAATGTAAGCTGTTCTGTGTTTAACTGTATAGATGAAGAAATCAAAGTGTGATTGATTCTTTACAGGACTGACTAGGTGTGTGAGTAACTCCATGGATGAGTGGCAGTGTGTGAGTGTCTGCATAGGTGTATGAGTGCATATGATAGTGTTGTAATGATGAGTGACTGTATGTACGAGTGATTGTATGGGTGAATGAGTGAATGTGTGTGTAGACGTAGGAATTAGTGAGTGCGTATGTAGTAACTGGTATTGGTGTGTCAATGGTTTCAAAAATGATACTCTGTATTTTACACTAGGTGTAACAGTGGTTATATTAGAGTGTAAGGAGGTGCATTGCATTATCACATGAAGTATATCATCAGTGCTGTGATCATTGATGTTAAATGAGATGTCATCAGTGATGTCATTTGAGATGTCATCAGTGATGTCACTGACCATGTCATGAATGATGTAATATGTGACATCATCAGCAGTCAATCAATCAATCAATCAGAACATTTGTATAGCGCACTACTCACCCGGAGGGTCTCAAGGCGCTGGGGGGGGGGGGGGGGGGGGGATCCACTACTGCTCGAACAGCCAGGTCTTGAGCTGCTTTCTGAAGGCGAGGTGGTCCTGGGTCAGGCGGAGGTGGGTCGGGAGGGAGTTCCAAGTCTTGGCGGCCAGGTAGGAGAAGGCCCTTCCTCCTGTGGTGGCTCTTCGGATGCGGGGGACGGCGGCGAGGGCGTGGCTGGTCGATCGAAGCTGGCGCGTGGGAGCGTAGAAGTTGAGGCGGCTGTTGAGGTATCCTGGTCCTTGGTTGTGTAGGGCTTTGTGTGCGTGGGTGAGGAGCCGGAAGGTGATTCTCTTGTTGACCGGGAGCCAGTGCAGGTCTCTCAGGTGTCCGGAGATGTGGCTGCGGCGGGGGATGTCCAGGATGAGTCGTTGTAAGGGGGGGTCAGGAATGGACTGGACACGTTGCCTTGGTAAAGAGGGTTTTATTTGAACATAAAGTTTCTTTTTCCTAAAGGTTAGTCTCTCTTTGGCAAACCCTGCAGGATCCGTGATGTCGACTGGGTTGGGGTGTTCTTTTTGACGTTCGGATTGTCAGGCAGGCGAATCTTCCCAAAGGACCTCTCGCAGGGGATATGCCGGAAACAAAAATAAAAGAAAAGGACCAATTACTGCCACGTCCTATTACTCTTTGTTCCCAGGGACCAAGGGGTGAGGGATCACCTACAAGTGCTGCACTCTCTTACGGAGAATTCTAGTGATTGACGTGAGGGTCGGTATTTTTACAGGAAAGGGTAGTGCAGGGATACTAGGGAGGGGGCAGTTCTTTTAAGGCGGGTGAAGTTCCCCGTCGTCCCACCCAGTTCGAGATACGGTCCCGTACCTGTCGGAGCCACACTCCTCCCTCGGGAGCGTGGCACGGCGCTGCGCGGTCTCGTTGGCCTCCTGGCACGTCTGCTTCGGACAGGGCTTCACCTTGTTCCAGCTCGTCTGCTTCTCGTCCTCGCGTTGAGGGTTCCACGTCCCGGTGGCGTCCTTCCTCCGCTCTCTCCTCTTCCCGGTCCTCGCCTCCGGTGGTGATGTCACACGCCGACCTCCAAGGTTCCGGACCTTTATCCAATGAAAGGAAGGCTACGTCACAAGGGGCAGTCCTGGTGTCCCGTTCTGTATGCCAGTTAAAGGAGCCGTGTTGCATTTCTGGTGACGATGTTCCCCACGTGAAAGGCTCGTCCTGTGGAGAAGGAGCAACCATTTCTTCACTGTTAACAGACCACCAGTTACTTTCATTACTGCAGTCCTGACTATCAGTCCTTGTCCCGGTCACCTGGTTACAGTCGTGCTGAAGTGTTCTGGATCCGCTGGAGTCTCTTCTGGAGTTTGGCGGTGGTGCCGGCGTAGAGGGAGTTGCCGTAGTCCAGCCGGCTCGTGACGAGGGCCTGGGTGACCGTCTTCCTGGTTTCGGTGGGGATCCATCGGAAGATCTTGCGTAGCATTCGCAGGATGTTGAAGCACGACGAGGAGACGGCGTTGACTTGTCTGGTCATGGAGAGGGAGGAGTCCAGGATGAAGCCCAGGTTGCGTGCGTGGTCAGTTGGTTTGGGTGCGCTGCCCAGGGCGGGGGGCCACCAGGAGTCGTCCCAGGCGGAGGGTGAGGATCCCAGGATGAGGACTTCCGTCTTGTCCGAGTTCAGTTTCAGGCGGCTGTTCAACATCCATTTGGCTACGTCTGTCATCCCTTCGTGCAGGTTGGCTCTGGCGGTGGCGGGGTCGTTGGTGAGGGAGAGGATCAGCTGGGTGTCGTCTGCGTAGGAGATGATGTTCAGGTTGTGCTGGCGTGCGATGGCTGCAAGGGGGCTCATGTAGACGTTGAAGAGAGTTGGGCTGAGCGAGGAGCCTTGAGGGACGCCGCAGATGACTTCGGTGGCTTCCGATCTGAACGGGGGGAGGCGGACTCTCTGTGTCCTTCCGGCGAGGAAGGAGGTGATCCACTCCAGTGCCTTCTCCTGGATTCCGACGTTGCTGAGGCGCTGTACTAGGGTGCGGTGGCAGACAGTGTCGAAGGCCGCGGAGAGGTCCAGGAGGATGAGGGCCGCTGTTTCTCCGTTGTCGAGCTGGGCTCGGATGTCATCTGTAGCTGCGATCAGGGCGGTCTCGGTGCTGTGGTTGGCCCGGAAGCCAGACTGCGAGAGGTCGAGGGAGCCGTTCGTCTCGAGGAAGGCGGCCAGTTGCTTGTTGACGGTCTTCTCGATGACTTTGGCTGGAAACGGGAGCAGCGAGATGGGGCGGTAGTTCTTGAGGTCGGTAGGGTCTGCTGATGGTTTCTTGAGTAGAGCGCTGAGTTCGGCGTGCTTCCAGCTCTCCGGGAAGGTGGCGCTGTCGAAGGAGGTGTTGATGATGTCCCGCAGGTGGGGTGCGATGACAGCGTCGGCCTTGTTGAAGACGTGGTGAGGGCAGGGGTCTGTTGGAGATCCGGAGTGGATGGAGTTCATCGTGCGGATGGTATCTTCGGTGCTGATCGGGGTCCAGGCACGGAAGGTGGCGGTGGGGGGGCGGTGGTTCGGTCGTGGCGTGCGTTGGTTGAGTGCTGAAGCTGTTGTGTATGTCCGCGATCTTGTTGTGGAAGTAGGAGGCGAGGGAGTTGCAGAGGTCTTGCGAAGGGGTGATGTCGTTGTTTCCGGCGTTGGGGTTGGAGAGCTCTTTCACGATGTTGAAGAGTTCCTTGCAGTTGTGTGCGTTGTTGTCCAGTCGTTCCTTGAATGCGGTTTTCTTGGTGGCGCGGATCAGCTGGTGGTGTTTTCGGGTGGCGAGCTTGAGGGCAGTCATGTTGTCCGGTGTTGGGTCTCTGCGCCAGGTTTTCTCGAGTGCTCTGCAGTTCTTCTTGGAGCTCTTGAGTTCGTCGTTAAACCATGGGGCTTTCTTGCTGCCGGGTCTGCTCGGCTGGGTCTTCAGAGGGGCGAGGTCGTCTGCGCAGTCGCTGATCCATTTCGTGAGGTTGGTGGCCGCTTGGCTGGGGTTCGTTGTGCTGGTGGGAGGGTTCTTGCTCAGGGAAGTAGTGAGCTGGTCTGCAGTGATCTTGTTCCAGCTTCTGCGGGGAGCCTGTTGCTGGAGATGGTGGAGCGTGGTCCTTCTGTAGCTGAAGTGGACGCAGCTGTGGTCCGTCCATTGGAGTCCCGTGGCGTGGCTGAAGGCGATGTCCTTGCTGGTCGAGTGTGTGTCCGGCGTAGTGGGTGGGGGTGGTCACCAGTTGCTTGAGTCCGAGGTTGGCGAGGTTGTCCAGCAGGGTGGTGGTGTTGCGGTCGTTGTTGTTCTCCAGGTGGAAGTTGAGGTCTCCGAGGAGGATGTAGTCGGTTGAGGGGAGGGCGAGCGGGCTGACTAAGTCGGCGATGTCCTCGCTGAATTGTGCGCGTTGTCCCGGGGGTCTGTAGATGAGGGTGCCTCTGAGGGTGGTCTTGGGGTTGACGTGGATCTGGAAGTGCAGGTGTTCGGCGGGTGCGAGGTTGTCGTCGGTGTTGGTCGTGATGCGGATGGAGTTCCTGTGGATGATGGCGATGCCTCCTCCTGTCTGGTTGACGCTGTCCCTCCGGATGATCTTTTAGCCGTCCGGGATGGCGATGGCGATGTCGGGCGCTGAGGAGGCGTTCATCCAGGTTTCCGTGAGGAAGGCGACGTCTGGGTCTGTGGTGTCGAGCAGGTTCCAAAGCTCGACGGCGTGTCTGTGGACGGAGCGGGTGTTGAGCAGGATGCACTTCAGGTGGGTGCTGCTGGAGTTCGGCTTGGTGGGTGCTGGTGTAGCGTGGGTCCGGTTGCAGGTGAACTTGCAGGAGTGGCAGCTGAAGGGTCCGTGGGTGCGTCTCGTGTGGCTCGGTAGCAGCGCGGGGTTCGGCCGGTGTTGAGAGCGTTGAGTTCGGTGGAGTCGTAGGTTCGTCTGGTCGGCTTCCGGCGGTGGGGGCCAGGGGTCCTGGCACTGGGCGCGGTCCAGGCGCGGACGGGCGCAGACGGGCTTACCTTTGGCGCACCTTCGGCGCTCAATCGGTGCTCCCGCTGCGCGCGTCCACTGCGCGGTCGCTCAGTGGGCGTCATAAGAAGGGGGACGGGAGGGCGGGTCTGCTGGGCTGGGCGAGCAGTGGATTGCGGGTGCGCGATATATAGTTAGTGCAACTAACTATATATGGAATTTCATTGGTTTTATGTCAATAAAATGTCCAGCTAACTATATATGGTCTCTAACCTATGGTTTTTTCAGTGAATTTTCAAGGTTTTGTAAATGCAAATTCCTAACTATATATGGTCTATAACCTATGGTTTTTTCAGTGAATATATATATATATATATATATATATATATATATATATATATATATATATATATATATTTGTGTGTATATGTATATATGTATGTGTGTGTATATGTATATATGTATGTGTGTATGTGTGTATATATATATATATGTGTGTGTATATAAATAAATATATATATATATATATTTATATATATACACACACACACACCTACACACAAACACATTTATATTACATGCTTTGTGTCTGAAAATAAGAATTGAATTCCCCAAAAGCCTGCATTGTCTCAATTCTCCAGCAGCCTTATGGAAGAGGGTCGAGAGCTCTGATATTGTTTGTTGTTGTTTTTAAATTAATGAAAAAACCAGCAGGATTCCACACATCTAGCTAGACTGCTGTAGCACACAAGTAAGCCTCGTGCATGCCGGCAGCATCCGCATGCACTCCGCCTTTGCACGCGTGACGCGTGTGTGGTGTCGGTGTGAAGATCCCGCTCTCCCACCTGTCGCAGCCCCGGGAGACACCCCCCTCTGAGGCTACTCTTTCTTGGCTGCGCCTCGGCCCTTCCTTGAGGCCTCTGCGCCTGGCTTTGCACCCACCACCGATATGTGACTTTGTACCTTTAGCCAGGCGCGGTGCGTCCATTGGGGCGTAGAGGCGTAGCCCCACTAAGCCCCATGGACCCACCACGTCGTCACTAGAAGCCAAACACAATTATTTAAAAAAATCGCGCTATCTGCCGGCCGGGAAACCGGGAGACACCCGACCTTCCCGTAGTGCGCAGGGGGGGGGGGGGGGGGGGGGAAGGTTCGGGCTGCTGCAGCTGCGCAAGTGTATTTTTGGGCACAAACATGCCCGCGCATGCGCAGATCGTTTTCTTGTGAATTCCCCCTTAGAGAGAGGACCAGGGGGCGGGCCACAGCCCCCGGGGTTACACAGGGCGACTGGGCGAGGAGTCATGGTGCCCCCCCAGCCAATCCTGGCTCTGCATACAGCGCCAGGATTGGCTGGTCAATACATAGCCCGGTTACATAACCCCTGACGGATAGCACGGCCGACTTTGGTGCTGGGAAACCAGGTTCGAGCCTCTTATCGAACCATAAAAATGTATACATGACTTACTTTGGTGTTAAATAAATAGATATTTTAAAAAACAAATAAAAATGATGTTCCGACTAAGGTGTGAAATTGGTGTCGAATAAATACATGTTTTAAAAACAAATAATATTAATCATGTATCAGTGGCGCTGGAGTACAAGGTTCGAGACTAGTATTAAACACTGACAAGCTGTGTGCAAGTTATATGGTCATAAAAATACATGAATGATGGATGCAGGATGGGTGGATGCATGAATGGATGCAGGATGAATGATGGGTGGATGAATGGATGGGTGGATGCATGAATGAATGATGGATGCAGGATGGATGGAAGGATGGATGGATGGGTGGATTCATGAATGAATGATGGATGCAGGATGGATGGGTGGATGCAGGAATGGAGGCAGGATGGATGATGGATGGGTGGATGGGTGGGTGGATGGGTGGGTGGATGGATGGATGCATGAATGAATGATGGATGGATGGATGCTGGATGGGTGGATGGATGGGTGGATGAATGAATGATGGATGCAGGATGGATGGATGGGTGGATGAATGAATGGGTGGATGCATGAATGAATGATGGATGCAGGATGGGTGGATGCATGAATGGATGCAGGAATGGATGCAGGATGGATGATGGATGGGTGGATGGGTGGATGGATGGATGGATGCATGAATGATGGGTGGATGGATGGATGGATGTATGGGTGGATGAATGAATGATGGATGCAGGATGGATGGATGGGTGGATGGGTGGGTGGATGAATGAATGATGGGTGCAGGATGGATGGATGGGTGGATGCATGAATGAATGATGGATGCAGGATGGATGGATGGGTGGATGCATGAATGGATGCAGGAATGGATGCAGGATGGATGATGGATGGGTGGATGGATGGATGCATGAATGATGGGTGGATGGATGGATGGATGGGTGGATGAATGAATGATGGATGCAGGATGGATGGGTGGATGGATGGATGGGTGGATGCATGAATGAATGATGGATGCAGGATGGATGGGTGGATGGATGGATGGGTGAATGCATGAATGAATGATGGATGCTGGATGGATGGGTGGATGCATGAATGAATGATGGATGCAGGATGGATGCAGAATTGGTGGATGGATGGGTGGGTGGATGGATGGATGGGTGGATGCATGAATGATGTATGGATGGATACAAGGTGGTTCGGGCTCGCTCGCTGCGCTCGCTGCGGTGCAATATGCAAATTAGTTTACGCCCCCACCACTTTCAAATGTCACCAGCCGCCCCTGCCTTTAGCACCTTGCGTTCAGCCTCCGGCCCTTTGCCAATGAGAAGCCAGCGTCCCCAGGAGGGTATCCACTCTCCCACGGCTGGTGTTGTGCCCTCCAGGGTGGGGGGTTTACACAGCACCGCTAAGTGGGCGAGAAAGGAAGCCAGCTCCCCATTTAGGAATAAAAGATGTCTGTTGCCAAACGACAACACGCTAAGAAAGGACACATTCTAGACACGGTTAGAAAAAGCGGCTTCTGTACGGACATTTTAAGCTAGAAGCTGAATTATTCATGTATTGTGTTAAAGACAGACTTTACCTTCGGAATCCTTACGAGTGTTTTATATGTTCGAGGCCTCGGCGTGCCGTGCTCGGAGACTGTTGGCCCCTGTGCCCCTCAGACCCCTCTACAGGTTCAACCCTTCGTGGTCCTCTGTGCTATCACTGCTGTGCCCCACTCTGTGCCAGTGCGTCGAGACAGAGTCTGGTTGTTGCGAGAGTCCGCAGACCTCAATGTGCCGCCAAGGCAGGGGTGGCAACCCTGGCACTTACCCCACGTGGTCAGGATTTCAACCACAGCCCGGTGTTTTCTGCCTGCCTTTGGGCCAGGTGCAGTTATGTATTCGAAAGTTTAACTGAGAACTCTTACATGTGCACTCCTTACTTAACACGAGCAGAATTTAAATCTATGTCAGAAAAGTTCTCTCTAGACTTCTTATTGTCCAAGATTCGGCGTCTGGTGGGACGCGTTCACTCGGGGCAGGCTGAACAGGGACGGCTCCAGCTCTCGTTAAATGCACCCTGCTCCCGAGGGTGGGGTTCAGACCTGTGTCCACAGAACCAGTAAGAGAAGCCGCCGGAGGCTTTCAGTCGCGAGTACAAGTGGGTGTTTGGCAAGGACCGGTGCCCGTCACAGTGGAAAAGAACGACAATCCCCGCAACGCAGCGGGATACAGAACGGGCGACTGGATATCGACCCTTGGTAGGGATGGAAGACCCCCGAGCATGGAGGGGGCGCCGCGCCCCGGCAGGAGGCACCCGTCCGCGGGAGGAAGGGGCCCCCGCGCCTCCATTTCCTCTGCCCAGGCAGTGCTCATTCAGTGTAATCTGCCATTTTAACATTGACGGATGGCCCCCGGCGGCCGAGCGTCGCCTCTTGTACAGACCATAAAGCATGGGGACAGCTTAAATCTGGAGCCGCTCAGTCGGGGCCTGCGGCCATCCGTCTTTCTGCCGGTAACACAGGTGCAGCACGGCTCGCGCCAAATGAACACATTTAGGGGTGGCCGCGCGCTTTGATATCTCGGATCCTTTCCTTCCAGGGCACTCGCCCTCCAGTCTGATGATTTAGCCGCTCAGTGCTCACTGGGGCCGCCGACTCTTCCATCAATTCAATCCCGAGTACAAAGCGTGTCAGCAAACGCAATGCGCCATCTTTGGATCTGTTCTTCGTCAAAGAGCCCTCACGGCTTCTTATTCGTCGGCTGATGGAGCTGACATCACCCCAGCAAGCCAGGCAGAAAACTATGTCCGCTGTGTTGGCCATGCTGCTGGTGTAAACGAGAGCTAATCCGGGCACTGAAGGCAGAAAAGCAGCTATTCTCAGCCTGTGGCTATTGTTTCCATGGAAGGCCCTTCTTGGCCTTCCTATTGGTCTATATTGATGGTCGCCCTGTCCTATCACTGCCTATTGGCTCACTTCTTAGGTCGAGCCTGGTCTATCCAGGCTTATTGCTGCACTTTGAAGGCCCGCCTTGATCTGTCCCTGTCTTTTATTCTGCCTTGAAGGTCGACCTGGTCTACTCCTGCACGTTGGTCCACTTTGGACTATCCCTGTCTATAAGTCTCCCTTAAAGGCACACCTTGGTCAATCCTGTCTTTTGCTTGCCTTGGCCTGGTCTATCTTTGCCTGTTTATCCTCACTTGAATGTTTGTTTTTCACAGCCTGTATGCTCACTTAAGGTTTAAGAAGAGGAGCAGAAAGGCCAACCTCTGCAATCACTGTAGCAAATTGAGTTGAGAGGTTCAATCTATGTGGCCAGTGTAACAAGGGAAGCAGGGCAGTCTGCCTCTGTCGCCAGTAGTGACAAGAGTAGGCGAGTGAGTATACACCTCGTCAGAGTAACAGCCTCTCAGCCAGTATAACAAGGGCAGGAGAGATAGTATACTCCTTGGTTAGAGTGACAAGAGAGCAGAGTGACAGCCTGTGCTGCCAGTATAAAAAGGGCAGGAGAAATAGTATACTCCTTGGTTAGAGTGACAAGAGAGCAGAGCGACAGCCTGTGCTGCCAGTATAAAAAGGGCAGGAGAAATAGTATACTCCTTGGTTAGAGTGACAAGAGAGCAGAGTGACAGCCTGTGCTGCCAGTATAACAAGGGCAGGAGAGATAGTATACTCCTTGGTTAGAGTGACAAGAGAGCAGAGCGACAGCCTGTGCTGCCAGTATAACAAGGGCAGGAGAGATAGTATACTCCTTGGTTAGAGTGACAAGAGAGCAGAGCGACAGCCTGTGCTGCCAGTATAAAAAGGGCAGGAGAAATAGTATACTCCTTGGTTAGAGTGACAAGAGAGCAGAGTGACAGCCTGTGCTGCCAGTATAACAAGGGCAGGAGAGATAGTATACTCCTTGGTTAGAGTGACAAGAGAGCAGAGCGACAGCCTCTGCTGCCAGTATAACAAGGGCAGGAGAGATAGTATACTCCTTGGTTAGAGTGACAAGAGAGCAGAGCGACAGCCTCTGCTGCCAGTATAACAAGGGCAGGAGAGATAGTATACTCCTTGGTTAGAGTGACAAGAGAGCAGAGCGACAGCCTCTGCAGCCAGTATAACAAGGGCAGGAGAGATAGTATACTCCTTGGTTAGAGTGACAAGAGAGCAGAGCGACAGCCTCTGCTGCCAGTATAACAAGGGCAGGAGAGATAGTATACTCCTTGGTTAGAGTGACAAGAGAGCAGAGCGACAGCCTGTGCTGCCAGTATAACAAGGGCAGGAGAGATAGTATACTCCTTGGTTAGAGTGACAAGAGAGCAGAGCGACAGCCTGTGCTGCCAGTATAATAAGGGTAGGAGAGATAGTATACTCCTTGGTTAGAGTGACAAGAGAGCAGAGTGACAGCCTGTGCTGCCAGTATAACAAGTTATTAATAGGGGGTAACCCAATTGGAGTCAAAGGACCTGGGTATCAAGTATTATAAACAAAATGGTCCTAGACATTCATTCAACTCATACAGTGTAAGATTATTTCAAAATATTCTTTTTACTTCTGATCACCATCCGATTGAATCCATTATGGTTGATGCAAATCGAAACACAACAGTTATATTAGCCCGGAATATTGATTGATGCAAGAAACACACACCTAGAGTAAACAGTTATGTCTCATCAAGGTCCGAGAGACTCTCTTATTTAATATATGGTTAGAAAAAATGACATAATACACTTCCACAATATAATAGCCTGTACCTGTATTTTTCTCCCAACATCCCCTGTTCCCTTGTGCCAATCAGAATACGGAGGATTATTCAATCACGTGCCAGCAAGAAAGAGTTCTTCTAATTTTCTACCAGACCCTCTTGGTCACTCTATTCTCACGAGCACTCACTATCACTCTTTTCTGTGCACGTCACTTAACAGTGAACCCCTTGTGTAAATAACTATACTATTATATTGTGGAAGTGTATTATGTCATTTTTTTCTAAACATATATTAAATAAGAGAGTCTCTCAGACCTTGATGAGACATAGCTGTTTACTCTAGGTGTGTGTTTCTTGCATCAATCAATATTCCGGGCTAATATAACTGTTGTGTTTCGATTTGCATCAACCATAATGGATTCAATCGGATGGTGATCAGAAGTAAAAAGAATATTTTGAAATAATCTTACACTGTATGAGTTGAATGAATGTCTAGGACCATTTTGTTTATAATGCCAGTATAACAAGGGCAGGAGAGATAGTATACTCCTTGGTTAGAGTGACAAGAGAGCAGAGCGACAGCCTGTGCTGCCAGTATAACAAGGGCAGGAGAGATAGTATACTCCTTGGTTAGAGTGACAAGAGAGCAGAGCGACAGCCTGTGCAGCCAGTATAACAAGGGCAGGAGAGATAATATACTCCTTGGTTAGAGTGACAAGAGAGCAGAGCGACAGCCTGTGCTGCCAGTATAAAAAGGGCAGGAGAAATAGTATACTCCTTGGTTAGAGTGACAAGAGAGCAGAGTGACAGCCTGTGCTGCCAGTATAAAAAGGGCAGGAGAAATAGTATACTCCTTGGTTAGAGTGACAAGAGAGCAGAGCGACAGCCTGTGCTGCCAGTATAAAAAGGGCAGGAGAAATAGTATACTCCTTGGTTAGAGTGACAAGAGAGCAGAGCGACAGCCTGTGCAGCCAGTATAACAAGGGCAGGAGAGATAGTATACTCCTTGGTTAGAGTGACAAGAGAGCAGAGCGACAGCCTGTGCTGCCAGTATAAAAAGGGCAGGAGAAATAGTATACTCCTTGGTTAGAGTGACAAGAGAGCAGAGTGACAGCCTCTGCAGCCAGTATAACAAGGGCAGGAGAGATAGTATACTCCTTGGTTAGAGTGACAAGAGAGCAGAGCGACAGCCTCTGCAGCCAGTATAACAAGGGCAGGAGAGATAGTATACTCCTTGGTTAGAGTGACAAGAGAGCAGAGCGACAGCCTCTGCAGCCAGTATAACAAGGGCAGGAGAGATAGTATACTCCTTGGTTAGAGTGACAAGAGAGCAGAGCGACAGCCTGTGCTGCCAGTATAAAAAGGGCAGGAGAAATAGTATACTCCTTGGTTAGAGTGACAAGAGAGCAGAGCGACAGCCTGTGCTGCCAGTATAAAAAGGGCAGGAGAAATAGTATACTCCTTGGTTAGAGTGACAAGAGAGCAGAGTGACAGCCTGTGCTGCCAGTATAACAAGGGCAGGAGAGATAGTATACTCCTTGGTTAGAGTGACAAGAGAGCAGAGCGACAGCCTGTGCAGCCAGTATAACAAGGGCAGGAGAGATAATATACTCCTTGGTTAGAGTGACAAGAGAGCAGAGCGACAGCCTGTGCTGCCAGTATAACAAGGGCAGGAGAGATAGTATACTCCTTGGTCAGAGTAACGAAGATGGAGATTAGTCAGCCATCTCCCCAGTCAGGGTATCAAGGGGAGCAGAGCCTCTGCAGCCAACAAGCATAACAAGGGTAGGAGAGATCGTATACTCCTCGGTCAGAGTGACAAGGGGAGCTGAAGGTCAGCCCCCTCCAAGGTCAGAGTAATTATACTATACTATACAATATGATTTGTAGAGCGCATGGTAACCCGAAGGCATCCCAGTGCTGGTTCGGAGAGGTGCACCTTACAGAACAGGATGGCAATAAGGGATGGTGACTATTTGAAGAACCAAGTTTTGAGGGCTTTTCAAAAGCGTGGTTCATTGTCTGTTGCTTGAATAGCCAGGGGAAGAGAGTTCCAGAGCTTGGCTACATATAAGCTGAAAGATCTTCCTCCACTTCTGTCTCGTTTAACCCTGGGGACTGTAGCCAGATTGAGAGATTTAGGATCTATTGGGGATGTAGGCGCAAGCAAACTGGTGTAGAATAGGTGGGCTTTGTCCCTGCAGAGCACAATGGATAATGCAAAGTGCTTAAATTCTATTCTTTGCTAAGTGGGGAGCCAGTGAAGTTCTCTCAAACCCTGTCTGACTGATTGCAATTTTGGGATCCCAAATAACATGTATGTGGCCACATTTTGCATGACTTGAAGTGTGCGTGTCACTCCTTTATGAGATCCTGGGTACAATGAGTTGCCATAGTCTAAATGCGAGAGAACAAGGACCTGTTCCCCTACCTGTCTAGAGTTCTGTGGGTGCAGGATCTTGTGCAGCATCCTTAACAATCCAACGCAACTAGCCAAGATTTTGATGGCCTGGGCTTCCATCGTGGGTGTTTTCGCACCACATCCCTAGGCTTTTTAAAACCATCCTAGGGACTGGAGGGGGCCCAAGGCTAGTATGCCAGCCTAGGACTTGTTGAGTGGCGGAGTTGTTTCCTAGGATCATAAGTTCTGTTTAGTTCTATTGAGCTTAAGGCAGGACTTGTTCACCCAGCTCCAGACAAGGTCCAAGTGTGGATGGAGAGGTATCCGAGCCTCGAGCAAGAGAGATGACCAGCTGGGTGTCAGCTGTATTGAAAAGTATTGATATCCCATAGGGAGCTATAATGTCTTCCAGTGGTTGCAGATATATATTTGAGTGTTCGACTAGTAATGACCCTTACGGAACCCACAAGTAACAGGCCTTGCTTCTGATAAACTGTCCTTATCAAAGAGTTGGAATGGGCATTCCCTCAGAAATGAACTCGCCCACTTCAGGACTTTTCTTGTGATACTGACCTTGCCGACTTGATCTAGGAGTGTGGAGTGGTACCCGGCATCAAAGGCCACACTAAGGTTTCAGGAGTATAATAGAAACAGTGGCCAATCGATCCTTTCTCCTTTTAGCCTCCTCAACCACAGCCAGAAGAGCAGTTACTCTGCTGTATTTGGGACGGAAGCCCGTTTGCGTGTGGTAGAGAATGGAGTTGGCTTCCAAGAAATCTCACATACATTTGTTGACATATTGTTTTACCATTTTGCTAAGACCCGGGAGTAGGGAAATTGGATGATAGTTTGGGAGTGTGTTGTATCTCAGCCGAAGGAGTTTTTTTTTACATTCAAGAACATTTCTGCCCTCGGGAGCTTGAAAATGACGTGAATACTGCTCACCCACCTGGGGCAGACAACTTTCAGTATCCCTTTGAAGAAATGTCCATGTACAGTGCGCGTCCTATAGTGGCAACCGGAAGCTAGGGTCCTGATTTAGGGCTAGCTGAAATGCCAGATCCTTGTATTCCCCTAGTGACTTATGCCTTGTGACTTATGAATCCTGAGAGCAATCCACCGGTGGTAATTCCTTCCCCGTTGGGATACTGTTGTGAAAGAACTTCCATAAGTGGATCCTGCTTTGGACTTAGCAGTTTCTCCAGATATCAAAGCGTTTCCCACATCCACTGGCTCCACACCAGGCCATGGCAGTATTAATATTTCTGCAGATAGCAGCCCTTAGCTGTTGCAGCAGGTTTGATTGACTACAGTGGTCATTGTCTACAGGGTTCAGTTCTCTGGGAGTCGCAAGTGATGATAATTTTTCTGCATGCAATGTACAACGCCACGTCACACTCTGGCTTGGTTTGCAATATGTATGTAAACCAGCACACTCACCCCCAAGAAACCACATGCACGAACAATACTTGTTAGACACAGCATTCCATGTGCATCCAACATGCTGTCAATGCTTTTTGCTGTTTTGTCTACTGCGCAGTGCCACACACAAACGTCTACACAGCCGGGACCAACAGACTGAGGATATCTCATCACCACTTAAAGGGCACAGCGTCTTCCAAGGGCTGCAAAAGCATTTGGTAAGTCCTCCATCGAACCCATCCAACATCAGAATCCTCATCCTCCCTCTCGATGACCAGACAAGTCAACGCCGTCTCCTCGTCATGCTTCAACATCCTACGCATGCTACGCAAGATCTTCCGGTTGATCCCCACCGAAACCAGGAAGACGGTCACCCAGGCCCTCGTCACCAGTCGACTGGACTACGGCAACTCCCTCTACGCCGGAACCACAGCCAAACTTCAGAAAAGACTCCAGCGCATGCAGAATGCCTCCGCACGACTCATCCTGGATATTCCCCGACACAGCCACATCGCCGGACACCTGAGAGACCTGCACTGGCTCCCCGTCAGCAAGAGCATCACGTTCAGACTCCTCACCCACGCACACAAAGCTCTCCACAACCAAGGCCCCAGATACCTCAACGACCGCCTGACCTTCTACACTCCCACCCACCAGCTACGATCGACCACCCACACTCTCGCCGCCGTTCCCCGCATCCGAAGAGCCACTACGGGAGGAAGATCCTTCTCCTACCTGGCTGCCAAGACGTAGAACTCCCTCCCCATCCACCTCCGCCTGACCCAAGACCACCTCTCCTTCAGGAAGCAACTCAAGACCTGGCTGTTCGAACAGTAGAGGACCCCTCTCCCCCAAGTGCCTTGAGAACCTCAGGGTGAGTAGCGCGCTATATAAATGCTTGATTGATTGATTGATCTCACCGCTCTTTGAGTGGCACCTTCAGATGGACCACAAGAAGGTACGCACAGCACATCACAGGATGGCGCAGAGTGGAGCCCGAGAACTGCAGGATGTACACTATAGCAGTATCAGAACGTGACATGGTATGCCTGCAAACAATTCAGCAAAGGCCTTCACTTTAAGGCTTTGTTATCAGATAGGAAAAAGGCAGCAAGGCGATGAAGCTGACTGATGCAGTAATCTGCATGTTACCTTAAGGTCTCCGGTTCAAACTCCGAAGGGACCACTTACGTCTTAGTTTTTTCAGGGTCGATAATATGCAGGCTATTGGGTTGGGTACTAGTTTGTATTCCAGCACTTTGAAAAATATATATATGGCAAAGCACTATATTGTCATTTTTAGGTCTTGGTTGACAGCCCAGCATTCTACTAGAACGGTGGATTCCTGTATACACAGCCTCCTTCTGCTTGGGTTGATCTTGATAATGCAGTTAGTTCCTTACTACAACCACAGCACCTTTACCAATGCCACAACCACAATTACTACCTCATTTCCACCACCACCATCAATGCCACCATTACAGTGGAGGTGGTAATATGTGGAATGGTGGTCAACTGCACCCATCATTAACGCCACCACAGTCATCACCATGCCTACCACCAGCACCTTTGCCACACCCAGGGGCGCAATTAGACCTGAACTTCCGGTGGGACTAACACTCCCAGCCAGTGCTGGCCCTAGCACTGGTCGCACACGGTGCAACAGCCTTTTTTAGCCGGCCCCCCCATTTCCTCCTTCTCCATGCATTCCCTCACTACTACTCAACAACAATGCACCTCATCTCTCCATAGCACGTTTCTTACAAAATGTCATTTTTTATACCGCTACTCCGAGTTTAACTCACACTCAGAGCTGTGATCTGCATGGTACACATTCTTTGTAGCAGGCACATTAACCTTCTGCGCTGTGTGGGTGGCAGGAGTGCCCATGTGAGTGGACAGTGAGCGATGCAACAGTGTGAGAGTAGGGTAAGCGGAGTGACTGCAGGGCAAGTGAGGTGACCGTATGAATTTGGTTGCGGATGTAAATTCAGAGTGTGACGAAGAAATGCATGGCCCTTTTAGCCCTATGGGTGTTGCGCACCTGGCCCCCACTATTACTAACATTACTTTTCCATCGCCAGTACTACCACCACCATGGCCTTCCCTAGTATTTGCAAGGGCTTTGCTTGTTTGTGCGTTTAAAAGAGATGGTGATGTAGCATTGTGTGTGTGTCATTCTGTGTGCAATTAGTATAAAAGCCACCATTGGTAAAGTCAATATGTTTAGATCTAATGTGGTAAACTCCTGGGGATACCATTCCCTTGTTTACAGGTGTTACCACAATGTAGAGCTATTGACTTTTTCAAAGGCTGGTTATGGTCATACCAGTAATATGTTAGGGGGCACTGACGGACGTATTGCATACATCTCATATTGTGCAGTGACGTTAGACTGCAGGTCAGAGGGACGAGAATAGGCCGGGGTTAATACAATGGAGTCTGCATCGCACCCCGGCTCCGCTCCATGGGCAGCAGTGATGGGGTTCGGGTGAGATCGGCCTGAGTAGTTCAGCACCATAGACAGCTGCCGGGAACGCTGTGTATGTGCGGTCTCCCTGGTAAGCCCCAGTGGCTGCAGCAGGGACACTGTGGGCAATAAACCGGAATCAGCACCCCGGACAGCTGCAGGGGCACGAGGGTCTGTGATGAGATCTGCTGTCAGCTGCAGTTCAGCACCATGGAGAGCACGGGGGAGGGGGGAAGTTATAGTCTTAACTTGGATGGGATCAAACCAGCTCAGCACTGTGGAGAGCAACAGTCATGTAATACGAATGATAGTACATGGGAAGAGACCCATCGAGGCCCTCTTCACACAGCACATTCTACACACCAACGAACACCTCCTTTCCCCAAGGACAGCCTGAGTACAAGCAGTTCCGGGTATTGGATTACAGATATCACATTCTCAGCCCTAATTTTATTTCATAAACCACACATTCAAACAGAATATTTGTGATCACATCACATAGTATTTACACGATTTTTAAATAGACCTCCAAATGCTAGACATTGAGTCACCTTCCCCCATCTACCTCCCCGTGTAGAATATTCTGGAGCTCCTGGATTACCACCCGGTCCCCCCTTGCACCTCAATTTTCACTCCAAATCCGTATTCCCTCTCCGACGCAGAGATCCCGTCGTTCCAATCTGTTTGCAATGACACAAAATCCTGATTCTAAAATCACGCAGGAGGCGGCCCACCCCAGGAAAACACTACCTGGTGTAGTCCCCACATCATTTGCCTTGAGCGCATGGGGCAGACGGCGTCCTCCAACCCTCAGTGGGCCCATGTTGAAAAGGTGCTAACACGCATGCGTAAAGGATGGTAAGGGCTACAGAGACTGTCCAAACCCTAAATAGCAGATTTTATAATGAGTGCCCCAACACCCCCTTTGAGATCCAGTGGCACTGCTCTCGTATGAATGTTATTTGTGACTTACCAAGGGGGGCCTGAAGTGTCCTCACCAACTATGAACTCCCGGGGCAGGTGAGTTCATGGTTGGCCCAATCTATGCAGTTGGGCCGAGTTGGGGGGGATTCGACAGACGACCACGAGGGAAAAATAAATCAATTATTAATTTTCCCTTGTCGTTTTTTCCCTCCTAAATAGCAGCTTTTGTAATGAATTCCCCAACACCCCGATTGAGATCCCAATGGCACTGCTCTTGCAAGAATATCATTTGTGTGACTTGCCAAAGAAGGGGGGTGCCTGAAGTGGTCCCCGCCAACCATGAACTCACCTGCCCCAGTACTTTGATTTGGGGAGGGTGATGTCATGGTTGGCCCAGCCTGTGCAGATAAGAGCAGTGGGGCCATTTTTTTTTGGGGGGGGGGGGGGGGGATTCGACTTATGACCACGAGGGAAAATTAAATAAATAATTTTCCCTCCTCGCCGTCTGTCGGAGTCCTCCCCACTCCTCCCCACTCGTCCCCACCGCTCTTACCTGAATGGGCAACTGCTGCAAAGGGCATTTGATAAACAGGACTATTCCGGCAAACATAAAAGAAAGTTAAGGTTGTAGCCAAGGAGAAGCAAAGCACTCTACCAAAACAGAGCAACTACCAACTGCTACAAAGTATACACAGAACTCTCCAATGAGGTGTTCTCGTCGGTATCGGTGACGTGTCCAGCGAGGAAACGCAGTAGGAAAAAGACCCTGCCCCAGCCTTGCTCGCACTTTAAACGCAAATGTGGCCACACCCCTCGCCATCACCGCACTGCCGCGAGACCGCCCCGCAACCTGGAGGTGAAATCGTGCCCTCCTCACTCCAACAGGTGGCACCATCTGAAGGTGGCCGGTCCCGCGGTGGCCCTCGCACAGGTGTTGGCGGGGACCGAATAGGGGCGAGCCTCACACTGCTGCCTGAGCCTTGTACCCGCCACTCTGGCCTTCAAAGCACCAGTGTTCCACTGTGCATAGCACCAGGAGCACGGTGTGTCTGTGTCTAGCATCGGCCCCGTATTCAGCACATCAGGCGGCATCGGCGCCCTTGTAATGAACTGCAGCCCCTCCGCTCGAGACCAAGAGACTGTAAACATGCCCGAGCTGGCCAGTGAGGGTGGCTGGGGGCAGCATTGTGTATGCACAGCGAGGGTCGGACTGGTAAGGCGGCGATGGGCCGGTTTCGGAGTTGCAGCTGTGGGCCGCATTTTTGGGCAGCGTGGTGGCCGAGTTGGGCTGTATCTGTGCTGTTCATGGGCCTCCAGAGGCTCAGCGGGGGGGGGGCATATGAGCCTCAAATACCTCCATTTTAGCAAGGGCGCTGAGGTGTCCTTCCCAGTCTCTCGCTGGGCCGGCCCATACTTGTATGCAGATTGAGCAGGGGGGGGCCTTAGAAGAAGGGGCCTCGCTTATATTCTGGCGTGGTTCACCACTGTGAACTAACCAGTGCACAATAGGGCCCGGATCCCCCAGCATGCTCCACGCCCGCCCACAACCCACCAGTCAATTAACACTTGAGATAAGGTGGGTGTAAAAAAGGCCATGTTTAATATCAACACAAATAAACATGACATTGCATAATTATATCAAACGTTACTAAATTCATATTCTGAAAAAAAATCTTGAACTTCAAATTAGCATAAATCATCTTAAAAATCAGAATATCATTATCCTCTCTTCTTTCCCCCAGCACCAAGGGGCCCTCTGGCTCGGCTCTCCCCAGGTAGCGATGCCCACGCGAGGTGCAACCCACCTGCGCCCTAGAGTGATGGGCCCCAGCCCTCGAGACCTTGTCCACCATTTCCAGGGCACCACCACTCGTCCACCAGGTTGCCCAGGATCCCAGGAGGCTCGTACCTGTCGCCCTAGCCTCCCCAACCGGTGGTCTCCATCCCCCTGTGGAGAGCTTACCTTCTCTCCCCTCAGTGCTGGCCTAGGGAGTGCTCAAGGTGGACTCCCGTTTATTTGGTCCATCTATATCAGTGTTCCAATGTCTCTTTTCCGCAACTCACCCCTCCAAACTACATAACTAAGGGACGGGTGGGTGGGAGTTAAAAGAAATAGGCTAACGAGCCCGGGGGCGATGTCCAGCAGGTGCGAGCAGGTCACGACGCAGGCGAGGAAAGAGGCCGAACTGAATGGGCTAGTGACCTAAATAGGTCACGGCCTCTGACCCCGCCTACGCCGGAAGTGCGTCACCGCCTGACCCGGAAGGACTTATTCCAGTCCGGCCGGCCTCCCATAGGGTGGTCGGCCGGCTACCCTCAACCAATGGCGTGCGTGGGCCGGGGGGCCGGCCCCTAAAGGCGGGCTTGTCTAGCCTCGCCCTTGTTATAGGGCCCGGATCCCCCAGCATGCTCCACGCACTCCCACAACCCACCAGTCAATTAACGCTTGAGATAAGGTGGGTGTAAAAAAGGCCATGTTTAATATCAACACACATAAACATGACATTGCATAATTATATCAAACGTTACTAAATTCATATTCTGAACAAAAATCTTGAACTTCAAATTAGCATAAATCATCTTAAAAATCAGAATATCATTATCCTCTCTTCTTTCCCCCAGCACCAAGGGACCCTCTGGCTCGGCTCTCCCCAGGTAGCGATGCCCACGCGAGGTGCAACCCACCTGCGCCCTAGAGTGATGGGCCCCAGCCCTCGAGACCTTGTCCGCCATTTCCAGGGCACCACCACTCGTCCACCAGGTTGCCCAGGATCCCAGGAGGCTCGTACCTGTCGCCCTAGCCTCCCCAACCGGTGGACTCCATCCCCCTGTGGAGAGCTTACCTTCTCTCCCCTCAGTGCTGGCCTAGGGAGTGCTCAAGGTGGACTCCCGTCTATTTGGTCCATCTATATCAGTGTTCCAATGTCTCTTTTCCGCCACAAGGGTGACTAGGGGCCATAGGTCCGTCGCCCTTCCCCCCTTCCAACAGGTGTAGAACAAAAGACCAAATTCCTTTAATCCAGGCATCCATGCCAATGTCAGACAAATGCACTCCGTCATGGTGAAACATAGCTGGTCCAGAAATCATCTTGTGGGGTAAGTGTAGCAAGCGCCCCTTCCCTGAGCACAATTTTTCCAACTCACTATTCAGACGTCTCACCGACACGTTCAAAGCCCTAGCCCTGATGCCATCGCCCCAACATTTCCGCGGAAGCATACAAGACCATGCAATCCTGGCCTGTGGAAAGGTGTGCCCTAGCCAAGCAAATTCAGTGAGGAGCGCCTCCTTGACCGCCAAACGTCCTTGGTCTACCATGTCGTTGCCGCCCAGATGGATGATGATCAGGTCCGGGGACGTCTGTCCCCCGCGTTCTCTAATGTTCTCCACGAGCCGCCGCAGATGCCGGATGCGCATTCCTCCCACATCGTGCCACAAGAATTCAGCCCCTTCCAAACTCGGTGGTTTCCGCACTCGCCGTCGTTGCAAATGCCCAGCTGCCCGCCGCACGAACGAGTGACCCAACACCCACACACCCAATCTTGGCATACTAGTAATCAGAGAGAAAATAGAAAAGTTAAGCAAAATCATGGCAAGAACATCTTGTCACAGCAACTCAGGGCGTATATAACGCCTAAAACAATCAGACGACCAGCGGCCCGCTTTTTTGACTGCAGTAGACGACAACCCTGCTCCTGCCGCTAAAGTAGCTGCCCCTATCCTGAAGGAATGGGAAGAGTAACCTGCGCCCCCCAACCCCAGATCTACCAGGGCTCTCTGCAACACGGCCTTGAATTGGTATTGTGACACGCACTCTCCACACTCATGGATGAACAGGGCCGGCCCCCCTCCACTAGGGCGGATGGCTAAGTACTCTTGCATGCAGGCGACTGGGCATACCGGGGCCCCTGGTGCGGGGCACAGCTGAATCACTGCCCCCTTACCTGCCTGGTCAGTTTTAGATTTCGTAAGGATCACCACCAGTCCCCCAGGTTCTATCCTAGTATCTGTAAACTGGATCCCCCCACCCCGGTTACTACGAGAGGACCCTACAATTTCCCCCAAGCGGAACGCCCGTAAAATGCCAAGGAGAACACTGCTGCAAATAACTTGCCCTCAAATGACGAGGTGCAAAGTCTAGGTAAGGCCTCCACAATGTCACTCAAAGTCCTAACATCTAAAGGGCGTCTGCAATCCCGCCTAGGGCCCTCCAGCCTGGCCCATCCAGACAAGGCTTTCCTGACCACAAATGAGGCCCCGGGGTCATGAGAACCCGCCAGTCTAGCAAAGAAACCTACAGCTGAAACATGAGCCCTAGCGTAAGAGAGAGACCTGCCCTGATCCCTGATTTTCTGAAGGAAGTAATACATGGCTTGATTTGAAAACCAACTTGTGATGCCCGCCTCCTGAACTAACATCCTGTAAGTCAAAAAACCCCGCTGATAACCAGCCCGAGTGCGGTCACTCAATGAGGCACCTACCAGCCCCGCTAGAGCGGGGCTCCAATCCTCCACAGTGATGGTGGAAACCCTGTCATCTCGTCCTCCGCCTCCGGGTGGTATCTCCGGAACTCCTGCAACTTGGAACGAGACAAAGCGTCAGCCGCGTGATTGTCAACGCCCGGAATGTGTGCAGCCCTGAACAGCAAATTCAACCTTAAACATTCCAATACCAGGTGCTTCAGTAATCTCAACACATGCCTACACGTGGCCCCCTGCCTGTTGATGGCCTCTACCACTGCCATGTTGTCTGACCAAAAGATCACAGATCTATTCCTGAAGCGCTCGGCCCAAACGGTCACTGCTACCAGGATCGGGAACAGCTCTAGGAATGCAATGTTCTTAGTCAAACCCCTCTCGTGCCACTCCATTGGCCATTCCGCCCCACACCACTTATGACCCAGGACTGCCCCAAACCCAACGCTACCAGCTGCATCTGTGAACAACCCCAGTTCCTTGCTGGACACCGCAGGCGCCGGCCAGACAATAGAGCCGTTAAAGTTTGCCAAAAATTCCCGCCAGACCTTCAAATCGTTCCTCACCTCAGCCTGGAGGCGCACCCTGTGATGCTTCTGGGATAGGCCGACCATAGCTCTGGCTATTGATCTCGAGAAAGGGCGTCCCATTGGGATGATTCTTAGGGCGAAGTTTAGCTGGCCCACTAAAACCTGCAACTGGTGTAAAGTCACCTTAGGAGTGGCCAACGCCGCGTCAATGGCCTGGGAAAAGGTCAGTACTTTATCTGGGGGCAACCTGCACTCACCAGCCACAGTGTCGATCTCTATGCCTAGGAAGGACATACACGTCGCCGGGCCCACAGTCTTACCCGGGGCCAGGGGTATCTTAAACTCCTGAAACATGGCCACCAACTGTTCTAGTGCCCGCTCGCATGCTGCCGAGGCCGCCGGCCCCATCACCATAAAGTCATCTAAGTAATGCACTACCTCCTTGCAACCTGTCCTATGGGAGAACAACCATTGGAGCATTGAGCTGAATGTTTCAAAATATCTGCATGACACAGCACACCCCATCGGCATACACCAGTCATAATAAAACTGGTGATCCAACTGGAAGCCCAACATGTGATAATCCTCCGGGTGCACAGGCAAAAGGCGAAAGGCTGACTCTATGTCTGTTTTGGCCATGATGGCCCCTGGGCCCAAGTCCCTCAACCTCTTCAGGGCAGCATCAAATGAGGAGTAAGTCACTGAACAAAGAGCAGGGTCGATGGCATCGTTCACTGAAGACCCTCTAGGTGCTGACAGGTTGTGGATCATCCTAAATTGGCCTGGCTCCTTCTTGGGCACCACTCCCAAAGGAGAGCACACATAGCCAGGAAGGGGGGGAGTCAGGGAAGGGCCTGCTACCCGCCCCAGCCCTCGCTCTTTTTCTACTTTCAACTTCACTACCTCCGGCTGCACCTGTGCAGAAAGTAAATTATTGCAATATTCTACAGGGGGGACGTCCTGAGCTGGAATGCGAAAACCTTCTGAAAAACCTAAATACAATAACTCGGCTGCTGACCGGTCCGGAAACTGATTCAGCCAATAAATCAGTTTCCCGATGTCCACAGGAGTGGGCAACTTAAGGCTGGGGAGGCTTGATCTCCTTGCCCCCTCCCCTCTCTCTTTGGATTTTTTTAATACATTTGAACTCGGGATGAGAGTGGTGTCCGCAGAAGGAGCACACATGTTTAAACTTGCACTTATCTGTGGGCCAGGTGCACGTCTTTTTGTTAAAGGCCCAGCAGGTCCCTTTCTGCTCCCCGTGTCCCCCTTGTGATGTCCGAAAGGGCTGCCTATGAGATTGAAACCCCCCAGACTTGCCATTCACACTCTCTAGCCAAACATTGACTTCCACTTGGTCCCAACCCATGTCAGGGTCCTGCACCTTTTCCCATCTAAAGTCTCTATCATAATCCAACCACGCAGAACCCCCATGAGTCGTGTGTGCCTTCAAAATCCTATGCATATAATACACCAAAGACGCTGCTAACTCTGGTTTCTTTTCAATCATCACCGTCATGAACACCTGAAAACCAAAGAGTCAGTTTGTAATGGACTCTTCCACTCTCGGTCTCCTCTCCTTGGAAGAGCTATCCTTCCCATCCCTTTCCTTGTACTCCACTTCCCATCTTTTGGGTCGAATGAGGGAAAACACATCCACATATTCCCCTTTCCAAATCTTCTCTTTAACCTCAAGGGACACATGTGTTGCCAAGCGGCCAGGTTTAGACAAAACATAACCCTGCCCTCCATCAGTCTTAGCCCCTCCTGCTGGTATGCTGCCCCTGCCCTCAGGCTTACCTCCTGAAGACGCGGGATCAATCGGCACAGCTGGGGTTGCTTGTTGTCCTACTGGTACACCGGGTCTCTGCGCCTTAACCAGCATGGCCAGCTGCGCCCTAATCTCGCTGAGGGTGGCGTCCTCCGCCGTACTTGGAGCCCACGGCGCGACGGCCGCATTAGCGGTAACCGCTACCGGGATGGGGGTGGGGGCTGTGGCCACCGGCATCACCCCAACCCCCCCTACCTCCTGTACCTTGGGACCTGGCGTTAATGCTTTCAGGGCGCTCAATATTTCCGCCAGCGGGCCTGTTGCTGCACCCCCTGGTTGAGGGGCTACTGGTGCTGCCTCGCTATGTGGGCTCACCCCTCCCCCAGTGGCCGTTACCGGTGTAAGGGCAGCCAATGCCCCCCGAATTTCTGCTAAAATCGCCCCTGTCGCGTCCTCAGATGGACCAACAGGGGGTGGCATCGATGGTACACCATGAGGGCTGCTGGGCGGTACCACTGGCGGCACTTCTGGTTGTCTAGGGAGGGTACGATCAAGACATCGGGCTCCAGGGGAACAACATTAGGGGGAACCTTAACCTGGCTTGCTGCCTTTTTATTCCTGCTTCGCCCGCCCTGCTTCAGCACCCTGGGTTTTTTCACTAGTGGGGGGAAAGCTGCCCTGGGTGGGACACCTGGCCTCCGGGGACGCTCCACCCCCACCTCAGGCTCCGCCTCGGGTTCTAGGGGCTAGTCCTCTCCCTCCCCCTTGCTGCTATCTTCACAATCTAGCTTCGATAACAAAACTTTCAGAAGCTGCGCGATCTCGGGATCCTTTCCCTTACGCTTCTGTCTAAGGCTCTTGGGCGGCATGCTGACTGCTCGAATCGCGTGGGAAAATACTCGCTCGCAGCCACGCGCACACTACGGGGCCTCTCAAGCTCTACCAAGCCCCTCACTGAGCGCCGCGACAGAACACCCCCTCCCGCCTTCGCAGCTCGCACCAGGCGGCAGGCAAGGGGCGTCGGAGCTCGCTCCCTTAAAGTATGAAGGCGCTGCAACCTGCGCGGGCCCCAGAGACACCCACGAAGCCGACTCGCACAAGGAGGAGGGCGATCCATGAGACCCACCCACGCCTACAGCCTCGTGAGCCCCGACACCTTACCTGCCGCGCTGGTCGCTGCCGATGTAAGCCGCTCCGACCACAGCTCTGCTCCGTCCTGCTCGCACTCCTCGGGAACCGCTGCCCACGCGTCCTTCCGACACGACGAAAGGGGACGGGGAGTGACTATGGGGCAAGGGAAGCTACCAAAAGGGGGCCGAAGTGAACTACTTCGATTAAAAG
Source organism: Lissotriton helveticus (assembly GCF_964261635.1). NCBI lineage: Eukaryota > Metazoa > Chordata > Amphibia > Caudata > Salamandridae > Lissotriton > Lissotriton helveticus. Next base: position 278,744,543 of record NC_136058.1, on the reverse strand, counting down.
TTAAAAGAAATAGGCTAACGAGCCCGGGGGCGATGTCCAGCAGGTGCGAGCAGGTCACGACGCAGGCGAGGAAAGAGGCCGAACTGAATGGGCTAGTGACCTAAATAGGTCACGGCCTCTGACCCCGCCTACGCCGGAAGTGCGTCTCCGCCTGACCCGGAAGGACTTATTCCAGTCCGGCCGGCCTCCCATAGGGTGGTCGGCCGGCTACCCTCAACCAATGGCGTGCGTGGGCCGGGGGGCCGGCCCCTAAAGGCGGGCTCGTCTAGCCTCGCCCTTGTTAAGAGCCGTGGCAACATCTGCATTGATCTCAGTGAAGTTAAGAAAGCATTCCTCTTTTAGGTAACCTCCCTTATTTGTTATAATGCTTAAAACACCGAAGCAGTGTTTTGTACAAAGGCGCAATCCGCAAATGTGGGCCACTTTCTTTTTTAGGGTGCCCGGGCCTGTTTATTGACCACAATCCAACCCTGTGTGGAAATACCACAGACGCGCAGCCTCTGCAGCGCCCGCCGCTCCCTGGGTCCAATAAATCCGCGTTTAATTCTCAGCACTGTAAAGTCATCACACTAAAGAAACATTTCATACACGCTGCCGCCTCCGATTCCGAAAGACTACACATCACCCTGCGTAAAAGGCAGCAAAGATGGGGAAGCGCAGGGCAATGCCATTAATGAAAGAGAGGGCTTTACATGGAGAGAGCGAATTATACCGGCCCAGGCGGGGACATGATAGCTCTGCATAAATATTTAAAAGCATGTAATCAACAAGGAGGGGAAGAATTATTTAAGGTAATAAATAGGCATACAGGAGGCAACGCCAAGGAAATACGTTCAGGTTAAACGTTGGGAAATGGCCTCCAGGCACATACTGCCTCACAGAATGTGCATCAAGGTGAATCGAAGAGTCTTGGACATGGGCGGAGGCAGGTATCCCCTGGGGTGGCCCGAATTCAGCAAAGAGGGGGAGGGGTCTACGAGTCGAACAGTGGCAGGAGTTCCTCAATGCCTCCTCTATCCTTTCAATCCAAATAACTAACATATCCACCACTCAAATGAATTTCATATTTCCCCTATACTAATTCACCACATATTTTCACTATACTAATTCACCACTAATCCTTTATGGGTTCTGGCTCAGCGTGCTACTCACCATAAAAGCACTTCAACACCTCATCAGGGGTGGCAAGCACTATATAAATGCCAACCTTTGTCCCCTTCTAGCCCTTCACTATCCTTCTCCATCCAAAACACTGACCAACGTATCCACCGCTCAAATTACTTTCATATTTCACTATACTAATTCACCACTAATCCTTTATGGGTTCCGGAGTAGCACGCTAATCGCCGAAAAAGTGCTTCGCTGCCTCGTCCAGGGTAGTAACCGCTATATAAATGCAATTACAATTGCAGTGCTGTGACTGACAGTGGGCAAATGAAGGACGATTAAACACCTGCTGGAAGGCAACCTCCATTTATAGGCAAGGCGTGAAGGATGTCTTGAAGCCCAGTTTGGACACACCGCAGGAAGCGGACACAGTCTCTAGTCAGCTGTGGAGAGGGATTTCTTAAGCAGAAGGACTCTTGATGTAAAGTGGTCTAGGGCCACCCAGGCCGGTGGTTAAAGGTAAAGTCACCTGTTTGTGAGAGGCAGCAGGCATTGGCTGCACTGTAGCTTTCTATGTGTTTTGAGGGCTAAGGATGCTTCAGTTCTCCTAAAAAAGGTCTGTCCGGGCCTTTGAAGGTGAAGTGGTCTCAGCATGTTGAGCAGCCTGGGCCTGTTGCTTGGTCTTGTGGTAGGCATCCTCCTGGCATGTAGTCTGCACTGCTCGCACTGTAGCATTCTAAGTCTTCGAGGTCTAGAGATGCTACACTTTTACCTAGCAGGTCGCCCAGGCCTGTGATTGAAGATGAAGTGGACTGTGTGTTTTAGACATCTCTCTGTTGGAGGAGGGTGATATCCTTCCCTCTGGATCGTCTTATGCAATGGCCTGCCTCGATCTTTCTTGCTTGACTTTCAGAGCTGCTGGATTGCTAAAGAGGCTCACTTGGCCCTGTTCAGGTCTCTGATTTATGATTTAGTGGTCTGTCTGTGTGTGTGTGTTTGAGATGTAGCATGGACTTGTCGATTGATCTTGAGGCAGACAGCCATCTGGCTCGTGGCAAGAATGGATCTCACTGTGGCATTTTGTGTTCTTCAGGTCTGAGGTTGCCGTGTTTGCACTGAATCCAGTAGGCCTCACCCAGGCCTGCGGTTAAGGTGCAGGTGGTGGTGCGTGTTAGTCATCAGGCAAGGACCTGGTGGCTCCTTATAGGCATCTGTGCCACTCGAGCACACTGTCGCTTGAAGTTTATAGATGCTGTATTGGACCAAGGCCCACATGCTCCTTCCCAGGCTTGTCTTTTCAGGTACAGTGATCTGCATGTGGTACGCATGTAGTGTGGCGCTGGTGTAGTAGATTGTGGTAGCCTTTTCTTTGACATGTGCTAGGTATCAATCGCACTCTGGTGGTCTGTGCTTAATGTTTAGAGATGCTGTATTTCAGGAGATCCATGTTCAGGCCTCTTAGTTTATTGAAGACCTCATTTTGTTATTCTAATTTGCCATGTTTTGTAGCCATGTCTGGAGCTAAAACATGCATGATTCATGTGACAGTAGCAGATAAATGTGAAGTTTGGCGCAGAGTTAGTCCAGTAGCAAAGAATAGAAGTGAAGTCGTTGGACAGAACTGGAAGGAGTTAAATGGACAATTTTCTCTCCAAATGGCTCGCCAATGCAAATGGAGCCCACATCTTATCAGGAAAAAGCCCAATTTATCGATCCAAGTGATTTTGATGTGCCAAGGTGCAAAACAATGGAAGTGCAGGCAACATATGTTTTGCCCCCTGTGGCGTGCAGGTCTGGGGCTTTTTCAAGGTGCATGGACCCTGTATCTGTCCTGTTTCCTCTTTAGAAGAGCAACTGGGCGTAGGTCAAGGGTAACTTGGCCCTCATGTAAAGGGTCAGAAGATTGCGGTACATAACTGCTGCTGACTCTGCGGTGTAGCGTAAGTCGGCATTGTCCCGTGGTTTGAGAGTAATGTAGTCCGGAGAGACTGACTCACTCACTCACTCACTCACTCACTCACTCACCCTCCCTCACTCACTCACTCTCCCTCACTCTCCCTCACTCACTCTCCCTCCCCCTCACCCCCCCTTTTTTACAAGGACTCTTCACAAGGGTATACCGTTGAAGAGGTGAGTGTGTGGTGCAGCCTGTTGGGGAGTTGGTGCAAGGCTTACAAACTGCTCGAGAGGTGAGAGGGTGCCTGCTGGCAGGGAACAGGGATGGCGGGGAGGCGTACAGGGGAGACAAACAATGTAAAAAAATACAAATAAAAACCCACTTCCATTCTCACGGCCGCCGTATCTCCTCCGCTTCGGTCCCGGAATCAGGAAGCACACAGGATCCACTTAGCCAATCACAACTCTGCAATGAAGCATTGTGATTGGTACCTGAGACAGGGACTGGGAACCTGTGAATGTTCCCCACCAGGCTGTGTGTAATACAGCCTGGTGAGGAACATGCAAAGTGCACATGACTGTTTGGTCGGCCCAAGACAGCCGTCATGCGCACTTTGAGTGTGCCCACCACTCCTCCTCCTTCTGTAGACCCACCCCGCTCTAGCCTAACCCGAAGAAAAATAAAATGATAAGAACGATGTTATCATTTTTTTCCTTTTTCCTGCTTGAGAGCAGTGGGAGGAAGCTCCCCTGCCTTTGGGTGGAGCCGCCCCAGGGTGCCTGTGGGGGAGCCGGGCTTACAAACGGCTTGAGAGGGTGCGGTACAGCCTGTCGGGGCATGCAATGCAAGGGCAGGCCTCTCGAACCCTTGTGCGGTTCTGCACTTTTAACGCAGAACATCGTTGACGATATTGATACCAGTCTCCATGGAAGCTCCATCTGAATTCCAGCGCATGACGTCATCACTGAGCTGCTTGACGCAGCACGTAAGCGCGGCACCTTCTTATATACACCTGCCTCGCCATCCCGGAACCGCTTAACTTTCTCTTGCCTTTTAACCCCTTCGCCGTGTGAGTTTGCCATCCCGCGGCATGGTGTGAGTTTGCTATCCCGTGGCATGGTGTGAGTTTGCCATCCCGTGGCATGGTGTGAGTTTGCCATCCCGTGGCATGGTGTGAGTTTGCCATCCCGTGGCATGGTGTGAGTTTGCCATCCCGCGGCATGGTGTGAGTTTGCCATCCCGTGGCATGGTGTGAGTTTGCCATCCCGCGGCATGGTGTGAGTTTGCCATCCCGCGGCATGGTGTGAGTTTGCCATCCCGCGGCATGGTGTGAGTTTGCCATCCCGCGGCATGGTGTGAGTTTGCCATCCCGCGGCATGGTGTGAGTTTGCCATCCCGCGGCATGGTGTGAGTTTGCCATCCCGCGGCATGGTGTGAGTTTGCCATCCCGCGGCATGGTGTGAGTTTGCCAGCCCGCGGCATGGTGTGAGTTTGCCATCCCGTGGCATGGTGTGAGTTTGCCATCCCGTGGCATGGTGTGTTTGCCAGCCCGTGGCATGGTGTGAGTTTGCCATCCCGTGGCATGGTGTGAGTTTGCCATCCCTTGGCATGGTGTGAGTTTGCCATCCCTTGGCATGGTGTGAGTTTGCCATCCCGTGGCATGGTGTGAGTTTGCCATCCTGTGGCATGGTGTGAGTTTGCCATCCCGCGGCATGGTGTGAGTTTGCCATCCCGTGGCATGGTGTGAGTTTGCCATCCCGCGGCATGGTGTGAGTTTGCCATCCCGCGGCATGGTGTGAGTTTGCCATCCCGCGGCATGGTGTGAGTTTGCCATCCCGTGGCATGGTGTGAGTTTGCCATCCCGCGGCATGGTGTGAGTTTGCCATCCCGCGGCATGGTGTGAGTTTGCCATCCCTTGGCATGGTGTGAGTTTGCCATCCCGTGGCATGGTGTGAGTTTGCCATCCCGCGGCATGGTGTGAGTTTGCCATCCCGCGGCATGGTGTGAGTTTGCCATCCCGCGGCATGGTGTGAGTTTGCCATCCCGTGGCATGGTGTGAGTTTGCCAGCCCGTGGCATGGTGTGAGTTTGCCATCCCGTGGCATGGTGTGAGTTTGCCATCCCGTGGCATGGTGTGAGTTTGCCATCCCTTGGCATGGTGTGAGTTTGCCATCCCGTGGCATGGTGTGAGTTTGCCATCCTGTGGCATGGTGTGAGTTTGCCATCCCGTGGCATGGTGTGAGTTTGCCATCCCGTGGCATGGTGTGAGTTTGCCATCCCGCGGCATGGTGTGAGTTTGCCATCCCGCGGCATGGTGTGAGTTTGCCATCCCTTGGCATGGTGTGAGTTTGCCATCCCGTGGCATGGTGTGAGTTTGCCATCCCGTGGCATGGTGTGAGTTTGCCATCCCTTGGCATGGTGTGAGCTTGCCATCCCTTGGCATGGTGTGAGTTTGCCATCCCGCGGCATGGTGTGAGTTTGCCATCCCGTGGCATGGTGTGAGTTTGCCATCCCGTGGCATGGTGTGAGTTTGCCATCCCTTGGCATGGTGTGAGTTTGCCATCCCTTGGCATGGTGTGAGTTTGCCATCCCTTGGCATGGTGTGAGTTTGCCATCCCTTGGCATGGTGTGAGTTTGCCATCCCGTGGCATGGTGTGAGTTTGCCATCCCTTGGCATGGTGTGAGTTTGCCATCCCTTGGCATGGTGTGAGTTTGCCATCCCTTGGCATGGTGTGAGTTTGCCATCCCTTGGCATGGTGTGAGTTTGCCATCCCGTGGCATGGTGTGAGTTTGCCATCCCTTGGCATGGTGTGAGTTTGCCATCCCGTGGCATGGTGTGAGTTTGCCATCCCTTGGCATGGTGTGAGTTTGCCATCCCTTGGCATGGTGTGAGTTTGCCATCCCTTGGCATGGTGTGAGTTTGCCATCCCGTGGCATGGTGTGAGTTTGCCAGCCCGTGGCATGGTGTGAGTTTGCCATCCCGTGGCATGGTGTGAGTTTGCCATCCCGTGGCATGGTGTGAGTTTGCCATCCCGTGGCATGGTGTGAGTTTGCCATCCCGTGGCATGGTGTGAGTTTGCCATCCCGTGGCATGGTGTGAGTTTGCCATCCCGCGGCATGGTGTGAGTTTGCCATCCCGCGGCATGGTGTGAGTTTGCCATCCCTTGGCATGGTGTGAGTTTGCCATCCCTTGGCATGGTGTGAGTTTGCCATCCCGTGGCATGGTGTGAGTTTGCCATCCCGTGGCATGGTGTGAGTTTGCCATCCCTTGGCATGGTGTGAGTTTGCCATCCCGTGGCATGGTGTGAGTTTGCCATCCCGTGGCATGGTGTGAGTTTGCCATCTCTTGGCATGGTGTGAGTTTGCCATCCCTTGGCATGGTGTGAGTTTGCCATCCCGCGGCATGGTGTGAGTTTGCCATCCCTTGGCATGGTGTGAGTTTGCCATCCCGTGGCATGGTGTGAGTTTGCCATCTCTTGGCATGGTGTGAGTTTGCCATCCCTTGGCATGGTGTGAGTTTGCCATCCCGCGGCATGGTGTGAGTTTGCCATCCCTTGGCATGGTGTGAGTTTGCCATCCCTTGGCATGGTGTGAGTTTGCCATCCCGTGGCATGGTGTGAGTTTGCCATCCCGTGGCATGGTGTGAGTTTGCCATCCCGTGGCATGGGTTTGCCATCCCGTGGCATGGTGTGAGTTTGCCATCCCGTGGCATGGTGTGAGTTTGCCATCCCGCGGCATGGTGTGAGTTTGCCATCCCGCGGCATGGTGTGAGTTTGCCATCCCGTGGCATGGGTTTGCCATCCCGTGGCATGGTGTGAGTTTGCCATCCCGTGGCATGGTGTGAGTTTGCCATCCAGTGGCATGGTGTGAGTTTGCCATCCCTTGGCATGGTGTGAGTTTGCCATCCCTTGGCATGGTGTGAGTTTGCCATCCCGTGGCATGGTGTGAGTTTGCCATCCCGTGGCATGGGTTTGCCATCCCGTGGCATGGTGTGAGTTTGCCATCCCGTGGCATGGTGTGAGTTTGCCATCCCGTGGCATGGTGTGAGTTTGCCATCCAGTGGCATGGTGTGAGTTTGCCATCCCTTGGCATGGTGTGAGTTTGCCATCCCGTGGCATGGTGTGAGTTTGCCATCCCTTGGCGTGGTGTGAGTTTGCCATCCCGTGGCGTGGTGTGAGTTTGCCATCCCGTGGCATGGTGTGAGTTTGCCATCCCGTGGCGTGGTGTGAGTTTGCCATCCCGTGGCGTGGTGTGAGTTTGCCATCCCTTGGCATGGTGTGAGTTTGCCATCCCGTGGCATGGTGTGAGTTTGCCATCTCTTGGCATGGTGTGAGTTTGCCATCCCGTGGCATGGTGTGAGTTTGCCATCCCGTGGCATGGTGTGAGTTTGCCATCCCGCGGCATGGTGTGAGTTTGCATCCCGTGGCGTGGTGTGAGTTTGCCATCCCGTGGCGTGGTGTGAGTTTGCCATCCCGTGGCGTGGTGTGAGTTTGCCATCCCTTGGCATGGTGTGAGTTTGCCATCCCGTGGCATGGTGTGAGTTTGCCATCTCTTGGCATGGTGTGAGTTTGCCATCCCGTGGCATGGTGTGAGTTTGCCATCCCGTGGCATGGTGTGAGTTTGCCATCCCGTGGCATGGTGTGAGTTTGCCATCCCTTGGCATGGTGTGAGTTTGCCATCCTGTGGCATGGTGTGAGTTTGCCATCCCGTGGCATGGTGTGAGTTTGCCATCCCGCGGCATGGTGTGAGTTTGCCATCCAGTGGCATGGTGTGAGTTTGCCATCCCTTGGCATGGTGTGAGTTTGCCATCCAGTGGCATGGTGTGAGTTTGCCATCCCGTGGCATGGTGTGAGTTTGCCATCCCGTGGCGTGGTGTGAGTTTGCCATCCCTTGGCATGGTGTGAGTTTGCCATCCCGTGGCATGGTGTGAGTTTGCCATCTCTTGGCATGGTGTGAGTTTGCCATCCCGTGGCATGGTGTGAGTTTGCCATCCCGTGGCATGGTGTGAGTTTGCCATCTCTTGGCATGGTGTGAGTTTGCCATCCCGTGGCATGGTGTGAGTTTGCCATCCCGTGGCATGGTGTGAGTTTGCCATCCCGTGGCATGGTGTGAGTTTGCCATCCCGTGGCATGGTGTGAGTTTGCCATCCCGTGGCATGGTGTGAGTTTGCCATCCCGTGGCATGGTGTGAGTTTGCCATCCCGTGGCATGGTGTGAGTTTGCCATCCCGTGGCATGGTGTGAGTTTGCCATCCCGTGGCATGGTGTGAGTTTGCCATCCCGTGGCATGGTGTGAGTTTGCCATCCCGCGGCATGGTGTGAGTTTGCCATCCCGTGGCATGGTGTGAGTTTGCCATCCCGTGGCATGGTGTGAGTTTGCCATCCCGTGGCATGGTGTGAGTTTGCCATCCCGTGGCATGGTGTGAGTTTGCCATCCCGTGGCATGGTGTGAGTTTGCCATCCCGTGGCATGGTGTGAGTTTGCCATCTCTTGGCATGGTGTGAGTTTGCCATCCCTTGGCATGGTGTGAGTTTGCCATCCCTTGGCATGGTGTGAGTTTGCCATCCCGTGGCATGGTGTGAGTTTGCCATCTCTTGGCATGGTGTGAGTTTGCCATCCCTTGGCATGGTGTGAGTTTGCCATCCCGCGGCATGGTGTGAGTTTGCCATCCCTTGGCATGGTGTGAGTTTGCCATCCCTTGGCATGGTGTGAGTTTGCCATCCCGTGGCATGGTGTGAGTTTGCCATCCCGTGGCATGGGTTTGCCATCCCGTGGCATGGTGTGAGTTTGCCATCCCGTGGCATGGTGTGAGTTTGCCATCCCGTGGCATGGTGTGAGTTTGCCATCCCGCGGCATGGTGTGAGTTTGCCATCCCGCGGCATGGTGTGAGTTTGCCATCCCGTGGCATGGGTTTGCCATCCCGTGGCATGGTGTGAGTTTGCCATCCCGTGGCATGGTGTGAGTTTGCCATCCAGTGGCATGGTGTGAGTTTGCCATCCCTTGGCATGGTGTGAGTTTGCCATCCCTTGGCATGGTGTGAGTTTGCCATCCCGTGGCATGGTGTGAGTTTGCCATCCCGTGGCATGGGTTTGCCATCCCGTGGCATGGTGTGAGTTTGCCATCCCTTGGCATGGTGTGAGTTTGCCATCCCTTGGCATGGTGTGAGTTTGCCATCTCTTGGCATGGTGTGAGTTTGCCATCCCGTGGCATGGTGTGAGTTTGCCATCCCGTGGCATGGTGTGAGTTTGCCATCCCGTGGCATGGTGTGAGTTTGCCATCCCTTGGCATGGTGTGAGTTTGCCATCCCGTGGCATGGTGTGAGTTTGCCATCCCGTGGCATGGTGTGAGTTTGCCATCCCTTGGCATGGTGTGAGTTTGCCATCCCGTGGCATGGTGTGAGTTTGCCATCCCTTGGCATGGTGTGAGTTTGCCATCCCTTGGCATGGTGTGAGTTTGCCATCCAGTGGCATGGTGTGAGTTTGCCATCCCTTGGCATGGTGTGAGTTTGCCATCCCGTGGCATGGTGTGAGTTTGCCATCCCGTGGCATGGTGTGAGTTTGCCATCCTGTGGCATGGTGTGAGTTTGCCATCCCTTGGCATGGTGTGAGTTTGCCATCCCGTGGCATGGTGTGAGTTTGCCATCCCTTGGCATGGTGTGAGTTTGCCATCCCTTGGCATGGTGTGAGTTTGCCATCCCTTGGCATGGTGTGAGTTTGCCATCCAGTGGCATGGTGTGAGTTTGCCATCCCTTGGCATGGTGTGAGTTTGCCATCCCGCGGCATGGTGTGAGTTTGCCATCCCTTGGCGTGGTGTGAGTTTGCCATCCCTTGGCGTGGTGTGAGTTTGCCATCCCGTGGCGTGGTGTGAGTTTGCCATCCCGTGGCATGGTGTGAGTTTGCCATCCCGCGGCATGGTGTGAGTTTGCCATCCCGCGGCATGGTGTGAGTTTGCCATCCCGTGGCATGGTGTGAGTTTGCCATCCCGTGGCATGGTGTGAGTTTGCCATCCCGTGGCATGGTGTGAGTTTGCCATCCCGTGGCATGGTGTGAGTTTGCCATCCCGTGGCATGGTGTGAGTTTGCCATCCCGTGGCATGGTGTGAGTTTGCCATCCCGTGGCATGGTGTGAGTTTGCCATCCCGTGGCATGGTGTGAGTTTGCCATCCCGTGGCATGGTGTGAGTTTGCCATCCCTTGGCATGGTGTGAGTTTGCCATCCCGCGGCATGGTGTGAGTTTGCCATCCCGCGGCATGGTGTGGGTTTGCCATCCCGCGGCATGGTGTGGGTTTGCCATCCCGCGGCATGGTGTGAGTTTGCCATCCCGTGGCATGGTGTGAGTTTGCCATCCCGTGGCATGGTGTGAGTTTGCCATCCCTTGGCATGGTGTGAGCTTGCCATCCCTTGGCATGGTGTGAGCTTGCCATCCCTTGGCATGGTGTGAGTTTGCCATCCCGCGGCATGGTGTGAGTTTGCCATCCCGCGGCATGGTGTGAGTTTGCCATCCCGTGGCATGGTGTGAGTTTGCCATCCCTTGGCATGGTGTGAGTTTGCCATCCCTTGGCATGGTGTGAGTTTGCCATCCCTTGGCATGGTGTGAGTTTGCCATCCCTTGGCATGGTGTGAGTTTGCCATCCCGTGGCATGGTGTGAGTTTGCCATCCCTTGGCATGGTGTGAGTTTGCCATCCCGTGGCATGGTGTGAGTTTGCCATCCCTTGGCATGGTGTGAGTTTGCCATCCCGTGGCATGGTGTGAGTTTGCCATCCCGTGGCATGGTGTGAGTTTGCCATCTCTTGGCATGGTGTGAGTTTGCCATCCCTTGGCATGGTGTGAGTTTGCCATCCCGCGGCATGGTGTGAGTTTGCCATCCCGCGGCATGGTGTGAGTTTGCCATCCCTTGGCATGGTGTGAGTTTGCCATCTCTTGGCATGGTGTGAGTTTGCCATCCCTTGGCATGGTGTGAGTTTGCCATCCCGCGGCATGGTGTGAGTTTGCCATCCCTTGGCATGGTGTGAGTTTGCCATCCCTTGGCATGGTGTGAGTTTGCCATCCCGTGGCATGGTGTGAGTTTGCCATCCCGTGGCATGGGTTTGCCATCCCGTGGCATGGTGTGAGTTTGCCATCCCGTGGCATGGTGTGAGTTTGCCATCCCGTGGCATGGTGTGAGTTTGCCATCCCGCGGCATGGTGTGAGTTTGCCATCCCGCGGCATGGTGTGAGTTTGCCATCCCGTGGCATGGGTTTGCCATCCCGTGGCATGGTGTGAGTTTGCCATCCCGTGGCATGGTGTGAGTTTGCCATCCAGTGGCATGGTGTGAGTTTGCCATCCCTTGGCATGGTGTGAGTTTGCCATCCCTTGGCATGGTGTGAGTTTGCCATCCCGTGGCATGGTGTGAGTTTGCCATCCCGTGGCATGGGTTTGCCATCCCGTGGCATGGTGTGAGTTTGCCATCCCGTGGCATGGTGTGAGTTTGCCATCCCGTGGCATGGTGTGAGTTTGCCATCCAGTGGCATGGTGTGAGTTTGCCATCCCTTGGCATGGTGTGAGTTTGCCATCCCGTGGCATGGTGTGAGTTTGCCATCCCTTGGCGTGGTGTGAGTTTGCCATCCCGTGGCGTGGTGTGAGTTTGCCATCCCGTGGCATGGTGTGAGTTTGCCATCCCGTGGCGTGGTGTGAGTTTGCCATCCCGTGGCGTGGTGTGAGTTTGCCATCCCTTGGCATGGTGTGAGTTTGCCATCCCGTGGCATGGTGTGAGTTTGCCATCTCTTGGCATGGTGTGAGTTTGCCATCCCGTGGCATGGTGTGAGTTTGCCATCCCGTGGCATGGTGTGAGTTTGCCATCCCGCGGCATGGTGTGAGTTTGCCATCCCGTGGCATGGTGTGAGTTTGCCATCCCGTGGCGTGGTGTGAGTTTGCCATCCCGTGGCGTGGTGTGAGTTTGCCATCCCTTGGCATGGTGTGAGTTTGCCATCCCGTGGCATGGTGTGAGTTTGCCATCTCTTGGCATGGTGTGAGTTTGCCATCCCGTGGCATGGTGTGAGTTTGCCATCCCGTGGCATGGTGTGAGTTTGCCATCCCATGGCATGGTGTGAGTTTGCCATCCCATGGCATGGTGTGAGTTTGCCATCCCTTGGCATGGTGTGAGTTTGCCATCCTGTGGCATGGTGTGAGTTTGCCATCCCGTGGCATGGTGTGAGTTTGCCATCCCGCGGCATGGTGTGAGTTTGCCATCCAGTGGCATGGTGTGAGTTTGCCATCCCTTGGCATGGTGTGAGTTTGCCATCCAGTGGCATGGTGTGAGTTTGCCATCCCGTGGCATGGTGTGAGTTTGCCATCCCGTGGCGTGGTGTGAGTTTGCCATCCCTTGGCATGGTGTGAGTTTGCCATCCCGTGGCATGGTGTGAGTTTGCCATCTCTTGGCATGGTGTGAGTTTGCCATCCCGTGGCATGGTGTGAGTTTGCCATCCCGTGGCATGGTGTGAGTTTGCCATCTCTTGGCATGGTGTGAGTTTGCCATCCCGTGGCATGGTGTGAGTTTGCCATCCCGTGGCATGGTGTGAGTTTGCCATCCCGTGGCATGGTGTGAGTTTGCCATCCCGTGGCATGGTGTGAGTTTGCCATCCCGTGGCATGGTGTGAGTTTGCCATCCCGTGGCATGGTGTGAGTTTGCCATCCCGTGGCATGGTGTGAGTTTGCCATCCCGTGGCATGGTGTGAGTTTGCCATCCCGTGGCATGGTGTGAGTTTGCCATCCCGCGGCATGGTGTGAGTTTGCCATCCCGTGGCATGGTGTGAGTTTGCCATCCCGCGGCATGGTGTGAGTTTGCCATCCCGTGGCATGGTGTGAGTTTGCCATCCCGTGGCATGGTGTGAGTTTGCCATCCCTTGGCATGGTGTGAGTTTGCCATCCCGTGGCATGGTGTGAGTTTGCCATCCCGTGGCATGGTGTGAGTTTGCCATCTCTTGGCATGGTGTGAGTTTGCCATCCCTTGGCATGGTGTGAGTTTGCCATCCCGCGGCATGGTGTGAGTTTGCCATCCCTTGGCATGGTGTGAGTTTGCCATCCCGTGGCATGGTGTGAGTTTGCCATCTCTTGGCATGGTGTGAGTTTGCCATCCCTTGGCATGGTGTGAGTTTGCCATCCCGCGGCATGGTGTGAGTTTGCCATCCCTTGGCATGGTGTGAGTTTGCCATCCCTTGGCATGGTGTGAGTTTGCCATCCCGTGGCATGGTGTGAGTTTGCCATCCCGTGGCATGGGTTTGCCATCCCGTGGCATGGTGTGAGTTTGCCATCCCGTGGCATGGTGTGAGTTTGCCATCCCGTGGCATGGTGTGAGTTTGCCATCCCGTGGCATGGTGTGAGTTTGCCATCCCGCGGCATGGTGTGAGTTTGCCATCCCGCGGCATGGTGTGAGTTTGCCATCCCGTGGCATGGGTTTGCCATCCCGTGGCATGGTGTGAGTTTGCCATCCCGTGGCATGGTGTGAGTTTGCCATCCAGTGGCATGGTGTGAGTTTGCCATCCCTTGGCATGGTGTGAGTTTGCCATCCCTTGGCATGGTGTGAGTTTGCCATCCCGTGGCATGGTGTGAGTTTGCCATCCCGTGGCATGGGTTTGCCATCCCGTGGCATGGTGTGAGTTTGCCATCCCTTGGCATGGTGTGAGTTTGCCATCTCTTGGCATGGTGTGAGTTTGCCATCCCGTGGCATGGTGTGAGTTTGCCATCCCGTGGCATGGTGTGAGTTTGCCATCCCTTGGCATGGTGTGAGTTTGCCATCCTGTGGCATGGTGTGAGTTTGCCATCCCGTGGCATGGTGTGAGTTTGCCATCCCTTGGCATGGTGTGAGTTTGCCATCCCGTGGCATGGTGTGAGTTTGCCATCCCTTGGCATGGTGTGAGTTTGCCATCCCTTGGCATGGTGTGAGTTTGCCATCCCTTGGCATGGTGTGAGTTTGCCATCCAGTGGCATGGTGTGAGTTTGCCATCCCTTGGCATGGTGTGAGTTTGCCATCCCTTGGCATGGTGTGAGTTTGCCATCCCGTGGCATGGTGTGAGTTTGCCATCCCGTGGCATGGTGTGAGTTTGCCATCCTGTGGCATGGTGTGAGTTTGCCATCCCGTGGCATGGTGTGAGTTTGCCATCCCGTGGCATGGTGTGAGTTTGCCATCCCTTGGCATGGTGTGAGTTTGCCATCCCGTGGCATGGTGTGAGTTTGCCATCCCTTGGCATGGTGTGAGTTTGCCATCCCTTGGCATGGTGTGAGTTTGCCATCCCGTGGCATGGTGTGAGTTTGCCATCCCGCGGCATGGTGTGAGTTTGCCATCCCTTGGCATGGTGTGAGTTTGCCATCCCTTGGCATGGTGTGAGTTTGCCATCCAGTGGCATGGTGTGAGTTTGCCATCCCTTGGCATGGTGTGAGTTTGCCATCCCGCGGCATGGTGTGAGTTTGCCATCCCTTGGCGTGGTGTGAGTTTGCCATCCCTTGGCGTGGTGTGAGTTTGCCATCCCGTGGCGTGGTGTGAGTTTGCCATCCCGTGGCATGGTGTGAGTTTGCCATCCCGCGGCATGGTGTGAGTTTGCCATCCCGTGGCATGGTGTGAGTTTGCCATCCCGTGGCATGGTGTGAGTTTGCCATCCCGTGGCATGGTGTGAGTTTGCCATCCCTTGGCATGGTGTGAGTTTGCCATCCCGTGGCATGGTGTGAGTTTGCCATCCCGTGGCATGGTGTGAGTTTGCCATCCCGTGGCATGGTGTGAGTTTGCCATCCCGTGGCATGGTGTGAGTTTGCCATCCCGTGGCATGGTGTGAGTTTGCCATCCCTTGGCATGGTGTGAGTTTGCCATCCCGCGGCATGGTGTGAGTTTGCCATCCCGTGGCATGGTGTGGGTTTGCCATCCCGCGGCATGGTGTGGGTTTGCCATCCCGCGGCATGGTGTGAGTTTGCCATCCCGTGGCATGGTGTGAGTTTGCCATCCCGCGGCATGGTGTGAGTTTGCCATCCCGTGGCATGGTGTGGGTTTGCCATCCCGCGGCATGGTGTGGGTTTGCCATCCCGCGGCATGGTGTGAGTTTGCCATCCCGTGGCATGGTGTGAGTTTGCCATCCCTTGGCATGGTGTGAGTTTGCCATCCCGCGGCATGGTGTGAGTTTGCCATCCCGTGGCATGGTGTGAGTTTGCCATCTCTTGGCATGGTGTGAGTTTGCCATCCCGTGGCATGGTGTGAGTTTGCCATCCCGTGGCATGGTGTGAGTTTGCCATCCCGCGGCATGGTGTGAGTTTGCCATCCCGTGGCATGGTGTGGGTTTGCCATCCCGCGGCATGGTGTGGGTTTGCCATCCCGCGGCATGGTGTGAGTTTGCCATCCCTTGGCATGGTGTGAGTTTGCCATCCCGTGGCATGGTGTGAGTTTGCCATCCCTTGGCATGGTGTGAGTTTGCCATCCCTTGTCATAACCCGCTCTTACCCCGTCACTCTATCCGATGTGAGCCCGCCCGGCCCCCGCGCCTTCGCCCCCGCCCCACCCGGTGTATTCTGATTTTATGTGCCCGTTTTTCTTGTCAAGCTGACAGGCCTGCTAAGTGGATTCCAGCCTGTCACGCGGGCGGCCCATCGCATTACCTTAAAGGCCTACATAAACATATTACTTTACATTCAATAGCCTTAATGAATATAAACGGCCGCTTGATGTTGCGCCACCGGGCGGCGGGGGCGCGCACAGGCCAGCCTATAGATTTTTAATGAGGGACCATCAACTTCCCCCAAAGCCCCTCTTTAAAATAGACTTGGTTGCCAGTCACAGGCTGGAAAATCGATCGTGTTATTGTGGGAATATTGTCTATTGATATTGTAATAATAAGTAAGGGTGGAAGGGGGCGGGAAGGACGGGGTCAGCCTGGGGTTGCAGAGGGGCCCATCTGCAGTCCGCGGCTGTGCTTCGATCACACGACCCTGCGCCACGGGGAACTTCCGGGGGAGTGCGAGCATGGGGACGTTTGAAGGTATCGCCAGATGCCTATGCGGACTTGAACCCATCACCAGATGCCTATGCGGACTTGAACCCATCACCAGATGCCTATGCAGACTTGAACCCATCACCAGATGCCTATGCGGACTTGAACCCATCACCAGATGCCTATGCAGACTTGAACCCATCACCAGATGCCTATGCGGACTTGAACCCATCACCAGATGCCTATGCGGACTTGAACCCGTCACCAGATGCCTATGCAGACTTGAACCCGTCACCAGATGCCTATGCGGACTTGAACCCATCACCAGATGCCTATGCGGACTTGAACCCATCACCAGATGCCTATGCGGACTTGAACCCATCACCAGATGCCTATGCGGACTTGAACCCATCACCAGATGCCTATGCAGACTTGAACCCATCACCAGATGCCTATGCAGACTTGAACCCATCACCAGATGCCTATGCAGACTTGAACCCATCACCAGATGCCTATGCAGACTTGAACCCATCACCAGATGCCTATGCGGACTTGAACCCATCACCACGAGAGGTGGCCACTATGGCTACGCAGTGGCGCTGGAACTACATTCATGACGTCATGGGGACTGTGAAAAACCCGCGTCCCACAAAGAACAAGTGTAGCCAATGAGCGACCCCATTCATCAGGAGAGTGGTGCACTTTGGAGCACACAGCCCCACATACATCCCTGTAGCATGGTGACAGCGCACGGCCATTTACCGACAGCGCATCTCCGTTCCTATGACCACTACGAGCTCAGAGACGCAGGTGCACCAATAAACCTGCACACAGTGTGTGCGAATCTTGTTTCAGTGGCGATCATTGAACTGGGCTCAGTAAAGTGTCTTGATGTGTGTCGATCCTGTTCGAAGCAAGGACATGGCTATCACTGCTGTAGCAGCACAAGAGCCCCGAGCACAGGCCACAGCAGAGGGCCTTTCCCCGGCTTGCACCACGGCCCAGGGCATTCTTGCCAAACTATTCATTAAAAACCTTTCTTGCCATCACACTTCAAATTACAATACTTTGCTTAATTTGTGCTTTTGAAGTGCTGATATGTTTGTTCAGTGCGCTTACAGGTATTTACATTTTGTTGTGTTAGAATAAAAATGATTTCCTACAGCGTTTCCTTCCACACCTTCTGCAGTCCAGCAAGATTGCTTCATAGTTCACCTTATAATCCTCTCTGTGTTGTCCAAGAACGAAAAGTCAACACAAAGCTCCACGTTAAACTTTGTCTGGAGAGCGCCTAACATTTGACCTCTGTCTTTAAACTCGCCTCAAATCTGATGAGATAAAAGCTAAATGTAAAGGGATCTGGTTCACCTCCTTGGGGTGCGTGCGGAACCCCCGACCCCTACTGCAGCGCATATGTGGCGCAGCCATCCAAAAGATGTTCGGAGTGTGGAACTTTTCCAGTTTCTTCTACTGTTTCAAAGCAAAGGGTTAATCTAGTCTAGCGTGTGTGTTAGCCACTCAAGCCCAAAGGTCAAATCCCAGCAGTCATACGTCACCACATTGTGTGACCCTTGATACATCGCTGTGTCCCTGTGCCTCGGTTTATTTATCCACACTGAGCCCGGGATTAAGACCTATATAAAACTGAACAGTTACATGCTCATTAGTCAAGGCGTGGAGAGATACTTGAGATTTCCTTCTGTGGATGCATTCTGCAAGAAATGATGGTGAGACTGTCTGAATGTGGGGAGATAATGGAAACGTTTGAAAGGATAACAGCCGAGAGCTCTCTGGGGCAGCAGTGCCCTTCCACTACCCCCAAATCCACCCTCTGTAGTGCCTTTCACCTGATAGCCGACCGACATAGACAATATAGATTTTATACTCTTAGTTTTACAGATATAACTCAAAACTCCGTAAGGTCACATAACATCACATTGCAATCATGTAAAAATAAGGAAAATGTCAAATCAAATCACCGGTAAATCAATTTAAAGGATTGTTATTATTTATATGGTGAGCTACTTTCAAGGCAACCACCCCTATAGGAGAGTGTCACAATGATTCTATGATGTCATCAATGCTATAATTATCATCACAACACTTAACTAGAACTGCAATTGAAGCTTTGTTTTTTGGAGGCCATTTCTAGGTGTTTTCTTAACCTAAAGTAAGATCTTGTTACCTTGCCTAACTATCACATCACTTTAACCTTTGGTTTTCTCAGTACATTTTGGGGTATTTTTGATCCACCTGACTGAGCATAGATTTTTACTGTGCGTGGCTGGGGATTGGCTGCAGGGCCTTGCCTGTAGCCAAGCCCTCTGCCCAACCTGCTGCAGGCAGCTAATCCCAAACCTGTGGCCAGGCCCTGCACCCCACCTCCTTTTCCACCGAACCCTTACCCCACATTTGCCTTGTTTATGTTGTATTTTTTGCGGTACAGCAACTGAAGCACCACTCGTGTTATCGCACAAGCTTCGCTTGTTAGAACATGCATGGTCGCGTACTACATGGGCCCGCAGGAGTCTCAAGGAACTACTGGAGGGGGTGTCTTGGGTCCCACTGGACCAAACAGGGGCTGCGCTGGGTCGCCTGATAATATCGCAGGGCCTACCCTGCCCTGTATCCTTTTTTGATATTGGTAACAGCCCATTCACTCTGCCGGTAAGATTTTGGGTCCTAGTTTTTCTAAATGTCAAGTGGATGTGACAGACCTTAAAATCATTGCCTTGGTCCGCCCCTTTCTCTTACACATTTTTTTGGGATGCTGTGTAATGTTTTTTTGGGAGATGGCCCAAGCCTTCCGTCTCATACAGAAACCAGTCTAAAGTTTCTAGCACAGATATTGAGTCTGCTCTTTGAAAGCTCCATGCTCAGGTTTCGCGAGGAGATCGACTCTGGCACCGTGACTTAATTCCTGGCTATTAAACACGGTGAACACCCTAGCCCCACCAAAAGTGCAGAAGTAAGTTAACTCTTGCAGAATAGTCTCATCCGCACCTTGGTTGAACAGCGAACTAAGAGAGTTGCGTAAGCACTGCAAAAAATTAGAAAGGGTCTGGAGAAGGTGCTACCACCCCAAAGACAAGAAATATTATTAACAAAAGCCTTGAATACCTATCATTGTAGGGTCAATAAAGTGAGCCCAGCTTTTTTTTACAAACCACATTAGAGGTTCCAACAACAAACATGGACGTATTTTTAAGATAGTAAAACATTTCTCTCACCCAGATGCCCTCTTACAGTCCTTGTATGCATCTACCATGTTATGTTAGAAGCTGTCTGACTTCTCTTTCTGAGAGCATGATCCCTGGCATTGTTGAAGAACTTAAGAATACAGCCGCTGAGGGTAAGCCGAAGAATCGCTACATTGAGGGATTACTAAAACCTCCAGCTAACATCTGGGCGGGCTCTCTTCGGGAGTGTGCTAATATTTCTCTGGATGAATCCAGGCAGATCATTAGAGCGTGTATATCTGGCTCACCAGATGATCCATGTTACTTTTGAATTTTGACCGCTAGCCTGAAGGTCATCAGGCCATTTGTAAACCATCTTTTCAACTGTTCAATTCAATCAGCTATTGTACCCGACGGCTGGAAACAGGCCCGACTGGTGGACATCATAAAAAAGCCTTCAACGGATAGATCCATACTGAGCAATTTCAGCCCCATCTCTCTGCTACCTGCCTTATCAAAAATTTTGGCGAAGCTTTTTAATGGAAAACAATCTAAATATTTAGAACATGACCAGTTGTTGCACCAGTCCTAGCCAGGCGTCCATCTTCACTTCAGTACTGAGTCAACTTTAGTGGAGGTCACTGATTTCATCAAGCTGGCGATGGATCAAGGTAAACAGACCGCTGTGATACTCAACTTAACTGTGACCTTTGACGCAATGTTTCATTCCATGCTTCTCCAACGCCTGGAAAATATAGCAGTCAGCGGCTCGGTGTTAGCCTGGATTATCTATTTTCTTGCTGATAGAGGTCAATCGATCTGGATGCCACCCTTTGCATTTGACCGTAAGCTGATAAAGTTTGGAGTCCCACAGGGCTCGACTCGGAGCCCTTCTCTTTTTGATATGTATATGACCTCCTTGGTCTCATTGGTGGAGTCCTTTGGTGTCCAAATAGAGTCATATGCTGATGACATGCAGCTCCTTCATACTATGGTCAGTAACTCACTGGGTGCTTTTAGCAGGTTCAAGATCTGTCTGGCACATGTCTTTCAGTGGATGCGTCCCAGCTATTTGCAATGCAATGCTAGTATAATGGAGATTTTCATATTTGGATCTTCACCCCTATGTGGTTTGGGGATTGCTGGCCTAGCTATATTCCTCCTACCCCCTTCCCACTCCCCCCTGCTACAGTAGTTCATAACTTAGGGGTTATGATCAATGGACAGCTATACTTTGGCCTGCAGGTGGCAGCCTTTGTTGGTTCCTGTTTTGGATACTTAAGTTGATAAATACATGTTTTTATCTACTCCCTACGCAGGCTTAAAAAGCAATCATACATGACCATGTCACTTATCATCTTGATTATGCCAATGCGCTCTATATGGGACTTTCTGCCTACCTACTGAGGAGGCTGAGCTGGTTCGAAAACACAGCTGTTTGACTACTACTTCAAGTTCCTAGGCATTCGCACATTTGCCCTCATCTAAAGGAACTTCACTGGCTGACCATCAAGGAGAGACTTCTGTTTAAAGGTCTCTCTGTAGCCCATCAAACCTTCTACCCCATTATCACCCTGTAAGAACCTTCTGCTCCTCTGGGGCAGAGCTGCCGCCGTGTCAAGAATCAGGAGAAAGAGATGGGGTGGTGCTTCTTTCTCCTGTCTTGAAGCCCGGGCTTGGAATGCCCTTCCTTAGGTCTTGTGGTCGCTGAGGGACGAAAAGGTCTTTAGGCACAACCTTAATACCTGGCTTTTGCAATCTGCCGTTCAGCTATTTAGCCGTGCGTTAAGTTGTCTTACACCTGTCCTAGCACCGGGACTCTGTGCGCTTTATAAATCCTGATTGATTGAAAGAGAAGATTACAAATGCAGTATTATTTGGCTGTTTAAAAATTATATATTTTTTATTGTTGGTACTTATTGGTAAAAATAATTAAAAGGTCAAAAGCATTGCATTTGGTGCAAGTTATGGTTTGCATGGCTTTTGTGCAAGTTATGGATCAATGAGCTAACCGTGACTTGTGAATTGCAATAGTTTTCCATTTTTAATTTCTAACCATAACTTTACTGTACTTTAACTTGAGTTTTTATGTGACTGTCTTATGTGAAGGTAGGTTAAATAAAGGCAACCATAACTTAACTTTAACATTGCCTTTTTTTTTTGTACATTTCTGGTGTTTTTTTAATCCTATATTACACCAAGCGTGTATGAAAAATATAGCATATCATGCTATGAGCAGCTTTTGGGCATGGACAGCCCAAAAGTTGTTTTCAGGGCCTTGCCTTAAGTCAGAGGGTGCATCGCTAGCTGTGTGCAGCGGGGTTGGCTACAGGCACAGTGCCTCACCCGCCGCCGTTAGTGAAACCATGTGGCACTATCACTCGGTATGCAGACATATTACTGGGTCTGCAAACCCTGATGGAAGTCCAACATGAGTCCAGAAACTTGCCAGAGGTTCCCGGATACCAAAGCTTGGTTCGCAGACTTTTGGAGCAGTTCTAGGGGTTCATAAAACCTTCCACTGGGTCTCTAACCGCAGTAACAAAACTCCCTTTTTTGACCCTTTAAAAAACGGAGGCCCTAATGGTGTTCCAGGGGTTCCCCGTTGTTTTATTTTTAGGGGAGGGTGTGTGCAGCCCCCTCTCCCCGAGCCTTCGTAAGGCCCTGAGGACGATTGAATACCTATGGGGGAGGTGGTGTGCAGCCTCCATCCTAGCCTCTCGAAGGCTCCGGGGCCCCATCCCCTGTGGATGTTACATTTTTTATGGGGTGGAAGGGCATGTGGCACCCCCTCCTAAGGTCTTTTCTGGCCCGAGGACCCCTTCACCGGAGCCAAAATTTACATTCAGGGGAGGAGGCAGGCAGCCACCCTCCACAAGTCTCACACAGGCCCCGGGGCCCGATTTCCCCTCCCGGGTTATTTTTTTAAGGGGGAGGGAGGGGCTGGAGGCCCAATCCAAGCAACGTCCCAGGACCCCATCCTCCCGGGCGCTGATGTTTGCTTCCTCAATGGGCCCCAACTATTGATAGGGGCCTATGGGTGAGCCCAGGGCTTCCGCAGTAAACAATCTCTGGCAAAGGCCACAGGAGCATTGGTGCCCCACCCCCTGAGCCCCCAGCATTATTTAAAAAAAAGTGGTTTCTCTGGGTGAGCACCAAAACAAAATAAAAGTAATACTAAATAAGTGGCAGGAGCTACTCATTTATTATTTATTACTTCAGACCAGGAGCTCCCCAACAATACCCTGCGAGGGCTTTTTGTTTATATCTTTGGATCCTGTTGAGCCAGGGACATCACCAAACATGTATTCGTGTTGTGGTGGCTGCAGGGAGAAAAACAGATCCCCAGAAAAATGTATAAAAGCACTGGAAGCATCCTGGGTCAATAAATATGTGACCCTAGAGAACCTACTATTTTTTTTTTTTTAAATCATTCCAAGCTGGATGTTCTTCAGCTGGAGTGCAGAGGACCCCTGGTGGTGGGTTCTAGGGTTACATTTTGTGGGCTGAAAAATACTTTAAAAAAAATTACGTTTCAAAGATGTTAAGGTTTTTTTTTAAATAAGGTTTTATTGAAAAATATGATCAATTTTATTAAACGTTGCAATGTGTGAATTTATAAAATATACAGTTAATTATAATTATGTGCTGACCCCTTGATAGCGCCAATAGGCCCGCTTTTATATTTCGGTTTTCTGGTCCTTTTGACAAAATCAGTAGGTCTGCCTTACTTAAAATGACACCTTTTATATTGTTACTTCACATAGTCAGGCCTGCACCGTGGAGTGGGGGTGTTGGGCGCAGGGTCTTGCTGAAGGCTATGCGCAGCGGGTGTTTGGGTACCAGTGGGGGCTTGGCACAGGTCCTGTCCACAGGCCAGGCCCTCTGCCCATTCCTGGTATCCCATGGCCAAGGCCATGAGCTGCATGGTCAGTGCACCTGCGGGAGGTTGGGCAACGGGCCTGGCTGCAGGGCCCCCGTGCGCACAACCCCATGCCGGGCCCAGTAATGAACAACTTACTTTACGTTTAAAAAAACATTGAAATTCACGGAAAAAAGCAAAGAATAAAGTGACTTTATAGTTGGGTAAAAGTGTCAGTTAAAGCATACTATTTTAAACTAACAAAAACACTGACATTTACCAGCTGTATTGATCTTAAGTAACTATAACTCATGCCCTAAAGTAACTAACTAGAGCCCTCACCACACACTGCTAATGGCTTCACATATTACATTACCCATAACATGCTCTGCGACACCATTGATAACATCATTGCAATATTTGAAATTACATAACCGATGAGAAAACTGTGCATGGTGGGTGTGCGAGTTATACTTACATTAGGTTACAAGTTATAGTTACTTGAGATAACTCGAACAAATTACAGAGCAGCAGGGTAAAAACCGTAGAGCACATCCCAATCCGTTTCCAATTCCATGTAGGTGCAACCCAGAAAAGTACCAGCTGCTCACTATACTGCTTCCAAAGCAGAACATTATCAAAGAAACCCAAACAGGGAGCCCTCTATTCAAAATGTAGCAATCATCGCGTCCATTGTATCTAATAAACTAGAATGTAGAGCCTCGATGTCTTGAATCTATTTCATGTATTTTAATTCCACTCAAAGCTCGTACAGCCATCGCATCTCGTTCACGTGAACTTCTTCAGGGCAATACTTTGCCCCGCCTGACTCATGCAATACAGACCCCTCGGGGCTATTCTTGTAAAGTTGGTACCATTTGTCAGTCATAGAATGGCACTGTTGATTAGCGGTTTGCTGTACGGTTCTGGGTATTAGCTATATGACCTAGAACCATATGCGCATGTGATGGTGTGTGCTTGATGCATGGTAGTGACCGTTAGTGTTTTTTGGTGACTGCATAGCCAGATGATGGACGGTCTGTAGAAGTCTGCTGCTGGGTCTGTGCTTATGGGTGTGTGGCATGAGGTGTTCTCTGTAGGCTTGTATCTTGTGGTGGGTATTTAAAGATGGCAGCCTGACCATATGATGGTGTGTGGGCTTGCATGATTATGTAATGCGTTGTCAATGATGGCGTGTGTGGTCATCTCCGGCCAGCATTCATCCAAATACTTACACATTATTTGCTCATGTTTATTGGTTTTTAGTTGTCTCCATCAACTGCTAACTCTTTCTAAAGCATTCTAATCGCCAAAGTTCCATGATACTATTTTTCCCTTTCTAGAGGACGCACTTCTGCCCTGAAATGGACATTGCCCTTTCTATGCCCTTGACTTTCTATTTTCGTTGCAATGGTGTTACTCCTACACAGAGAGGCCCAGTCCGCTGCTTGCTCTTAAAAGTGCTAGTGTCCCAAGATTCCACTGCTTCACCTTTGGGTATACTCGACCCCGGTGAATAAATCCTGAGCTGCACAAATTCATTTTGCCCTAATTTTGGTAGTCTCAGCCCATAAGCTAAGGTTTGCGCCACCCAGTCCGTTTAGGGGCATTAAGATTGCTTTGCCACCAATGCTGCCCTGCGCCTGCATCCCTAATTCTAGGTGATTTTCATCAAATTTCTTTTGATTATTTGCAGACCCACTGAACTCAATTAGCTTAGTAGGTATCACACCGCTTGTGCCACAGTTTTTTTCACTAATGTGACGTGATTTCATGCTGATGTTAGTGCCATTATATTCCCATTTTACAATTCTTGTTGGCTTTTGTCCCTTTTCCTACTCGTGCCATCAGTAGTTACTCGTAGGTGAGTGGATGTACGAGGGCGTACATGTGTGATGGTGGACATTTATGGTGTTGACAAGGAATTGTTTGTGTGCTGACGTGTGAAGGGCGGTGTGTGGTTGTGTAGAACACAGGGCATGCTCTCTTGTCTGATTTGCATACAACTGACCATCCCCACGACAGGTTAAAGTTGGCATCTGCTGCCTTCCAGATTTATAGTAGATTCATCAAACATAAACAAAGTTACTAACAAATTTCAGTTTCTGTCCCTCTTGAACTTTGCCCCATCAAGGGCTCTACAAAAGTTTGTGTAAGTCATCAAATGCCACTTAAGTGATTATGAAATGAATGTCTGTTTAAAATGTACCTCCGAAGTATCTGTAATAAATTCAACATACCAAGAGCACGCTAAACATGCTAACCGCCAAAATGTTTCACCAATCCACCAGAAGCCAGCAACATGATTAATCCTCCCTGTAACTTAGGCTTTCTGCTTGATCCAACTGAAACCGGATATTCTTGCACTGTTTCATTTGAAGTTTACCAGATTCCATGAATATTCATAAAACAGAACCAACATTATTAGAGTAAAACTTGTATTGCCCTATTCAAGTTTGCCACCTCACAGAGCTTTTCAAAACTGGACATACCAACAGAAAGCTAAAACTGCGAAATGTCTGACAAATGTTATGCAGGTTCACCAAACAATTCCAAATACTAGCACATGACACATTTGTAAGCCTCCTCTTTATTGTGCCTCCCTTTGATGGATCTGAATGAAATTGAATATACCGAAGAGTATGCAAAATATGCTTAGTCTCTGCCTATTTTCGTGCATATTCTTCAAACGACTCCAAATTATTGGCAAATATTAAAATGTAATCAATATACCTAAAAAAATGTGGTGGTCTTTATCAAACAAAAAGACAGTATAATCTTTGTACCGCTGTGTACGCCCTCAATCTCTCTGGACATTTGTGAGAACGTAGAATCAAAGGCACTGTAGTTCACAAAAGCAACTATCAAATAGGACAAAAGATAAGGCAGGAAAAGAAGAGAGAATTATACCTATTGTAGGTTTTTTTGGTATCCCATCACTGCACATAGAAGCGTGCCCAGTGTCATCATCTGGGTATTACCAAACAACAACTAAGTAGTGCTCGCTCTAGATTGATTGAGAAATACACTATATTTAGTTGTATCCTTTTGTAGTATGTACAAAGAAAGAAGCAAGATGGGAAAGAAGATATTTTTGAGTTTTATATCTGAAGGGAGCAGTGCAAATAGTGAAAAGTGTGGTTAAAATCAGATAGACTCCAGGGCAGCTATGCAATACCAGATTGATAGAGTCTCCCGAAGTAAAAACCAAAGTGAAGGACAGTTATGACCTTTTGACTGTCCACATGGTCATTGTCAACATGTTTCAGCCATAGAGTGAGGATATTCCTCTGGCTTTCGTCAGGACCTTATATTTCGAATGTCACTGCAATGTTATCTACAACTGTATTACATACTTGATATTTAGTTGTAACTTCATTGTAACAAGTGTGATGGTTTTGTTCACATCTGAAAAGAAAATGCAACAATTTTTCTACAATCCCATATGATTGTGCCTTAACAGCTCATAATGAAGCTATTAAAGTTTCACTTACCCCTTTAATTCCGCTCCCCCTTCTTGGACCTCATTGAAACCTGACATAGCTGCAATATAATAACCAAAGTTATTAGCAAATAAATGTGCTATTGCTGCCTCCCCCCTCCTTCACAGATTGGCATAAAAGTTAACATACAGATATAAAACTAATCTTTGTAAACTTCCACCGAACTTTGGGCAGAGGTGCCAGGCAGTGCAACAGTTATTAATAAATCAGCATGTTTTTCTCTCACCTTTCTACCTGTCCACCCTCTCCCTTAATGATCAACATCCATGAGTAATCTTAACAAGCTTAGTGTCTGCCATATTTGCCAAATGGTGCCAAAGTGGTAAATGAATCAACAAATGCCTCTTGATTGGTCAAGGTACACAAAAAGTTTAACCCCTTCAGGCCCACTCAACAGCTTTTTCAAATGCGAATATCTTAATGTGTATATGTATGTGTTAATATATATATATATATATATATATATATATTTGTTTGTGTGAATATATATATATATATATATATATATATATATATATATATATATATATATAATATGGTCCTTACTGAAGGGAAATGAGGACTGTGTGAGGGAATACACCTTGAATATGCGCAATCATCAATAAAATCAAAATTTGACTCACCAACAAACTGTATTGCCATCTGTGAGCCACTGAGACTGACATCTGTGAGGAAGACTCCAGAAGGGAGAGATAAATATATATATATATATACCAGCATTCATGCAGGTATTATGTCAACTTGGTTATTAAAATGTATCAAAGACATAGGAACATCCTAATAACACAACCATGTACCACTTTTCAAATAAGTACTTTTACTAGTAGTATGTTTTCTAGTTTCACTAGTCACATGGTGTATTCACAAGTATTTAAAGAGGGCATTGTGGGAATTTAAATCTGATGTGATCAAGGGCTTTTGACCGAAACGCGTCATCTACTGCGCTGCTGAGTTTGCAGGAATAAACCCTTTTGCCAAAAACTTTGGGACTCGTTGGTCTTTGTTTAAACAGCTGAACAGCTGGGAGGAATTTGAACTGACCTTTTTCATTATATATATATATATATATATATATATATATATATATATATATATATATATATATATATATACAAAAAGAAGCGGAGAACTCTGGGTAGTTCTCAATTTTAGGTGTACAGCAGCTCCTGTATAGAGCACCCTCAACACCAGCGACACTCTAAATTTGCTCACCTTAAATATCTGCTTTTCTATCAAAGTCTTTAAGCATAGGATTAGCACAGTGCCATCCATGCCGAGATAGAAAGGGACAAAGTATTTTGCCATTTCTACAGCAAAGTTTTTAAGCATTGAACTAGCACAGTGCTATCCATGCTGAGCTGTAAACAGACACATGCCTTTTACCACTCCAGGCATATTGTTACAGCCTTGAATTAGTAAAAAAAACTACCAAGCCAACCTGAAATTAATAAAAGCAACGCCTAACACGTGTTTCACTCTCATTAGAGTTTTTCAGAGAGGTATAGCTTTGTCCAGACACAAAGGAACACCCGGTATAAGTCAAAACAAGATCCTTTCATGCTTAGATTGATGCAAAAAAGAAGCAGAGAACTCTGGGTGGTTTTCAAGTTTCGGTGGAAAGCTGCTCCTGTATAGAGCACCCTCAACACCAGTGACACTCTAGATTTGCTCACTTCAAATGTGTGGCCTTTAGTCCGTTGTGATCCCACCATAGGCCCAACATGCACCAGGCTACCACAGTTAACTTTCAGACGAGCCAAATCCATGAAACAAGAGCTAGTATCCAATGCACCGACGCAGGACAGAGGCAGCAGTTGGCTCAAATCCCAGAAAAGGCTTCTTTAAATGCACAAAGTGCAAAGCCTGCAAACATGGAACAAACACTAAAACTGTCACCACCCCTCTCAGAAAACCCCGCCTAAAATCAAGGAAAACTACACCTGCAAAACGGATTTCGCAGTGTACGTCCTGCGGTGCACTTGCAACAAGATGTACGTGGGCAGTACTATCCACCCCATACAAATGAGGATACTGCAACACCTCAGGGCCATCGCAAACGATGACCCAACGTATCCTGTGGCCTGCCACATTAACACACAACACAATGGTAGAGCAGAGGACCTAACATATTTTGTTAGGGATAATGTAAAAAAGAACATCAGAGGGGGGAACAGACAGTTAGCACTGAGACGACTTGAATCCAGACATATGATCTTGTTAGAATGCAAAATCCCGAATGGCATGAATGCTGATGAGGCCATGAGCGTACATCTTTAATACTAGGATGCAACAGCGCTGAGATTGCTACACTTGACTCCTCCACTCCCAAACCCAATCCGAGTAACATCTGATTCACTCCCCGTTTTGTACATGCATTTTTTAACTTGCTCTCGTTGCTCTACTTTTTTCAAGTTTTTCTAGTTTGGTCAATTATTTTTCACAAGACCTTTCAGATCTTCCAAACACAGCATTTGACATCTGCAAAACAAACTCACAAATCACTGGGAAAATGGAACAGACACTCTTAGTGTAACAAAACGAGGTTTTTCAAACACCCGCAGTATGGCCCACTTGGGCTAAACTTACATGCAAATATAGCAAACCCCGCCATCCCACAACAAGGCCAAATGCACAAGGAAACACGCACCAGCGTCCCACCCATAGTGCACAGGACACTGATACCAAACGTAGTGTATGGATGGGATGAACACACCAGCCTAGAGACGAGCGAAAGACCAAACAGGCAATATGTCGATATGGGTCTAAATTAACGTAGCCTCGCAGTACAGTGCGCACGCAGCATGCATCAGTATCACTGCTAGCAGTGGGTGTTTTTTCACTATCTATTGATTCAGTAAAAATGGTTTCGTTATTTGTGACATTTTAACAAATATGTTTCCCATCATGTATATATATATATATATATATAGTTGGAAGATGCTAATTTTATTTTAGTATTTCCATTTTGAAAAGTTTGCTCGTACAAAATGGTGCATGACTTGCAACTTGTGACAAACTCTTCTATGTCCTTCACTCCCTGTCCGGTTGTCATGACAACTCATATCTCTTGTGTGTCACGAGTGTAACATGATATAATGAAAACTTACCTCAGTGAATCCAGATGTAGTGAGCAAGGCGGACTTGTCCGTCGAAATGTGTCTGGGTTTCATCGCATGGAACAAAGACGTTCTTTGATTATCACATCCCACGGAGTCGGTGCCTGTTTTATGATTTCGAAACCAGGATTGGAGAAATATATATATATATATATATATCTCAATCCAAGGATTCCAAAACACAAGGAATTCAGGCGAGCCCACAGCAGTTGCAGTAAGTGAACTCTTTATTTTTTTGGGCAGATAGGACGACGCGTTTCGACCACTTCCGTGGTCTTGGTCACTTGACCTACGTCTCCGCGTACATACAATTATATAGGTGCTCAAGTGCATGGTCACAATCATGGACATAATAAAAAAGCTTACATTTGTTAACAGCTTTGTTAAAGAACATTTTCTTAACTTAAAGTACAGTACTTTTTTTGCCAAAGCGTAGTTAAGGTATACATCACACATTAAAACAATTGTCATGACATTTGACTGTTTAAAAGAAAAAGGTGCTGTTTACATATATTCATATGTGTAGTACATTTTTTCAATAAGCATATTTGTTAAATTCACAAACATGGTTGGTTCCATCAGTCGTTTGCATCAATGGAGGGTGCAATATGGTTCAGGTATATTACCTTTTAGTGCCGGTGTAGTACCCGGGTGTCTTAATTCATTGCAGTGACTAAGAGTTTGGACAGATGTCCATGACTCCGGTGCTCTTACGCTTGCCAGGAATGATGAGATTGCGCAGCCCCATGTAAATGGTATAATCCTGCGGAATTGAAGACAGATCGTTAGTGATTAGGAACATATTAATAAAATACATTTCAGTTCATGATATGCTGGTTTGGAAAACAGTACCTTTAATTAAAACGATGTGCAGTGAAGGAGAGGTGAGGGGTGTGTTTTATTAAAAGAAAGGAGTGAAGGAGAAATCGGTGGGTTACGTGCGATACATGAGAAGTATATATGTACTAGGCAAATAGGTATTCTACAGATGACTGTACATCACCTCATCCTGATTCAAACCAAAAGGAAATTTGGTGCCTGCTTGTAATAAAAAGCGCGATTCGCGCTTTCTGAGTGCTGCTAGGCGATTGCCTCCTCTCGGATTCATGCTGATACTGTCCAGGGCAAAGAATTTTGCTTTGGTCCAGTCTGCATCATGTTCCTTAGCGAAGTGCCTGGCTGTGCTATAGCTGTTGTCTCTATTGGTAATTGCTCGCCAGAGCTCGAGGATGCGTTTTTTTACAGAAAATGTGGTTGACCCAATATACCCTAAGCCGCAGGGGCATGTGATCACGTAAATTACATACTCAGTGTTGCAATTAATGAGAGTAGGAATTTTCCATGTGGTTTTAGTTCTCTCTAAGGTGACCTCCCTGACATTGAAGCTGTGTTTGCACGCCTTACAGTTCCCGCATTTATAAAAGCCTTTGGTTATTTGCAACCAGTTCGGCTTTTTGCTCTGGAAGTGGCTTTGTACCAACATATCTCTTAGGGACTCATTTCTTTCGTATGTCATTTAAGGTCTGGCCCCATCTCATTTCTTAGAATAGGGTCTTGCCTGAGAATGTCCCACCTATTTCTGAGAATGTTGCGTATCTGGTTGGAATGGCTACAAAATTTCGTGATAAATCTAATTTGTTTGATGTTTTGTCCTTCTGTATCGTTGGTGTGGTTGGGGTTACCTCCCAATGCCTGCTCCCTGTCTTTGGTTTCTACTCTTCTCTCTGCTTGGTGCAGTGCTTTACTGGAGTATACTCTTTCCTTAAATCTGAGTTTCATTTTACTAACTGTCTGTTTGTATGACCCTCCGAGCTACAGTTTTTTTTTTGCTCTGAGGAACTCGCTGTAGGGGATACCCCATCTAAAACTAGGAGGATGTGCTCTAGTAGAGTGTAAGATGGAGTTCCCTGCTGTGGCTTTTCGAAAGAGATTGGTACTGATTCTACCTCCTTCTACGCTGAGTCTAAGATCTAAGAAATCAATCTGGGATTGACTGTAGTGTCTGGTAAAACGCAGGTTCACATTGTTGACATGGATACAATCAATAAATAGATTCAATTCGTTTTCTGATCCATTCCACACAAAGAAAACATCGTCTATGTAGCGCAGCCATTGTTTGACGTTTAGTGCCCATTTTTCAGTGTTGTCGTTCCAGAGCACCTGCTTCTCCCACCAGCCCACCATAAGGTTGGCGTAGCTGGGGGCAATGCAGGTGCCCATAGAAGTCCCCTGTAGTTGCTTGTAGTGCGCATTCTCAAACATAAATACATTTTCTTTGAGACATACAGAGATCATTTCAAGTAACATTACTGTATGTTGGAGATACTCCACTTTACGGTCTCTGAGGAAATGAAAACTTACCTCAGTGAATCCAGATGTAGTGAGCAAGGCGGACTTGTCCGTCGAAATGTGTCTGGGTTTCATCGCATGGAACAAAAACGTTCTTTGATTATCACATCCCATGGAGTCGGTGCCTGTTTTATGATTTCGAAACCAGGATTGGAGAATATATATATATATATATATATATATATATATATATATATATATATATATATATATATGAAAAAAGCAACCCCTTCAGTAACAGAAGTTGAGAAGCCTCAAGGGGGAATTCCGGAAAGCCTTTATTTAAGAAAAGCGGGCATAATGCATTTCGGCTAAGTTGCCTTCATCAGATGCCGGTGCTCACAGGGTTTGCGTTAAGTCCCTCCTTCTTAAGCTTGCCTCCATCACTCCCATTGGTAGGAGTGCGTTTATACCAAAACCATGAGGTCAGGTGACCACTGTAGAACGGAATGAACTACAGATCCCAGAAAACAATGTTTCTCGGCGAGTGTTCCGTTTTGGAAAAGATGGACAAGTAAGTAGCAAGTTCAATTACGGGGTATCCAAAGTGGTGTTTCCCTGTTTGGTAGTATGTTCTCAGGCTTCGTTTGGTCCCCACACGCTCAAACCTCGATTGTAGAAATCAGTCGGGCTGTTAGACAGAGTTACCGTGAACCTGCCTCCTCGTGAAGTCACGAGCTGCGCTGCAGCAGCCAGGCGTCATCCGTGTTCCGAGGCGGGCTGGTAGCCTTCCAATTCCTTGGATAAGGGAGAATGCAAAAAGCAGGTGCCAGTGCTGCTCCAGCCACTTGTAGAGCGGGGCCCCTTACCACGCCGCTGGCATGCGTGGAGAATAATGAAAAAAGCAACCCCTTCAGTAACAGAAGTTGAGAAGCCTCAAGGGGGAATTCCGGAAAGCCTTTATTTAAGAAAAGCGGGCATAATGCATTTCGGCTAAGTTGCCTTCATCAGATGCCGGTGCTCACAGGGTTTGCGTTAAGTCCCTCCTTCTTAAGCTTGCCTCCATCACTCCCATTGGTAGGAGTGCGTTTATACCAAAACCATGAGGTCAGGTGACCACTGTAGAACGGAATGAACTACAGATCCCAGAAAACAATGTTTCTCGGCGAGTGTTCCGTTTTGGAAAAGATGGACAAGTAAGTAGCAAGTTCAATTACGGGGTATCCAAAGTGGTGTTTCCCTGTTTGGTAGTATGTTCTCAGGCTTCGTTTGGTCCCCACACGCTCAAACCTCGATTGTAGAAATCAGTCGGGCTGTTAGACAGAGTTACCGTGAACCTGCCTCCTCGTGAAGTCACGAGCTGCGCTGCAGCAGCCAGGCGTCATCCGTGTTCCGAGGCGGGCTGGTAGCCTTCCAATTCCTTGGATAAGGGAGAATGCAAAAAGCAGGTGCCAGTGCTGCTCCAGCCACTTGTAGAGCGGGGCCCCTTACCACGCCGCTGGCATGCGTGGAGAATAATGAAAAAAGCAACCCCTTCAGTAACAGAAGTTGAGAAGCCTCAAGGGGGAATTCCGGAAAGCCTTTATTTAAGAAAAGCGGGCATAATGCATTTCGGCTAAGTTGCCTTCATCAGATGCCGGTGCTCACAGGGTTTGCGTTAAGTCCCTCCTTCTTAAGCTTGCCTCCATCACTCCCATTGGTAGGAGTGCGTTTATACCAAAACCATGAGGTCAGGTGACCACTGTAGAACGGAATGAACTACAGATCCCAGAAAACAATGTTTCTCGGCGAGTGTTCCGTTTTGGAAAAGATGGACAAGTAAGTAGCAAGTTCAATTACGGGGTATCCAAAGTGGTGTTTCCCTGTTTGGTAGTATGTTCTCAGGCTTCGTTTGGTCCCCACACGCTCAAACCTCGATTGTAGAAATCAGTCGGGCTGTTAGACAGAGTTACCGTGAACCTGCCTCCTCGTGAAGTCACGAGCTGCGCTGCAGCAGCCAGGCGTCATCCGTGTTCCGAGGCGGGCTGGTAGCCTTCCAATTCCTTGGATAAGGGAGAATGCAAAAAGCAGGTGCCAGTGCTGCTCCAGCCACTTGTAGAGCGGGGCCCCTTACCACGCCGCTGGCATGCGTGGAGAATAATGAAAAAAGCAACCCCTTCAGTAACAGAAGTTGAGAAGCCTCAAGGGGGAATTCCGGAAAGCCTTTATTTAAGAAAAGCGGGCATAATGCATTTCGGCTAAGTTGCCTTCATCAGATGCCGGTGCTCACAGGGTTTGCGTTAAGTCCCTCCTTCTTAAGCTTGCCTCCATCACTCCCATTGGTAGGAGTGCGTTTATACCAAAACCATGAGGTCAGGTGACCACTGTAGAACGGAATGAACTACAGATCCCAGAAAACAATGTTTCTCGGCGAGTGTTCCGTTTTGGAAAAGATGGACAAGTAAGTAGCAAGTTCAATTACGGGGTATCCAAAGTGGTGTTTCCCTGTTTGGTAGTATGTTCTCAGGCTTCGTTTGGTCCCCACACGCTCAAACCTCGATTGTAGAAATCAGTCGGGCTGTTAGACAGAGTTACCGTGAACCTGCCTCCTCGTGAAGTCACGAGCTGCGCTGCAGCAGCCAGGCGTCATCCGTGTTCCGAGGCGGGCTGGTAGCCTTCCAATTCCTTGGATAAGGGAGAATGCAAAAAGCAGGTGCCAGTGCTGCTCCAGCCACTTGTAGAGCGGGGCCCCTTACCACGCCGCTGGCATGCGTGGAGAATAATGAAAAAAGCAACCCCTTCAGTAACAGAAGTTGAGAAGCCTCAAGGGGGAATTCCGGAAAGCCTTTATTTATTTATATATATATACATATATCGGATCTAATATCGTCGCGTCCATTGATGTACTGGCGACGGCTGTGGAGTACACCAGAATTGGCCCATTATAGGGACGAACTAAAAGCAGTACTGTCTACATTGAGGGCGGGTAGAATCCCCTGGATGGTTTTTATTAGGGACACATTTAGAGCAATGGGTAGGCAAGATTTATGGACTGTACCCGAAGTAACGTGTAGAAATTTCAAGAAAATCTCTAGCTAGTGCCATGAAGGAATACAACTTGTCACGTATTGTACTTCCAAATTGATTACTTTCCTGACTCTTTTAAGAGGTTGACAACAATTGTATTTTTTATGTTCTTTTATGGCTGTAACAGCCGAAATAAAGTTTAAATGAATGAACGAAAAAATAAATGTGTGTGTGTGATTGTGTGATTGTATAAATTGGGTCCCTATATAGCGGAGTCAATGGATACATTTTTTTCATGCTTCCTACCCATCATACAGTCTTGGAGGGGATGGCAGATGGCATGTGTTCTTGCACTCTTCTGTCCATTTTAGTGCTCATATGCTTTGGCCACTCCTGGCAACAGTAGTTCCTTCAATCAGAACTCCCTGTCCCAGCATGGAGCCAGCCTAATGGAGAAAGGGCACATGCCTGTCTCTGTCCCCGGAGCGCCATCCTAGCAGGTGAAGCTCTGTCACTTTCTATTGCACTGGCCCAAATTGGTCTGTCAGGGATGAGGACATGTGACTGTGGACTTTAAGACACAACTAGGAAGGATGACGGGGATGTTTCTGTGTACTGGAGTGTATGCAGGATCTGGGAAAGGTGCGAGATGTGCATCATGTCTCTAGACAGCTATTCATGCTATGAGCGATCACAGGTCTTCAGCATTCAGTCTTTTCCCCTCTTTTTGGTCGCATGGATGTTCCTCTTGTATCAACAAGGTCATCATTTACAGGGACCCAAATTGCTTAGATTTCCCCAACCCTAGGTCCTACTGGATCATCTCAGAAGGTTGCTTAGACTCCTCCTCTTTGTGTCTTTTGCTCATACGTTTACGGAAATCTCCCTTTACTATCCCTGGACCCTAATTCTGATATTAAATCAATCTTGGCGGATTACAATGTAAAATCAATGCCGGCCTGTAATTGCATATTAGAAATGTGTTCCCGCCGGGTTGATTTCTTGGTATTTGTGTTGGGGTTTTTTTTCAGTGGTAATCATAATTTGTTTGCTTCCCGTTGATTATGCTGTACTTCTTAAATGATTTACGGCTGTCTTTTTTTTTATTGCCTCAAGTATTATGCCTTCTCCAATCAGAAGTTGGTTAAGATAGGCAGTAATGCAGATGTAGGTGAACAACTGGAGCATCTTGCAGCTGCGAATATTTTCTATAAATGGGAACTTTCTCCACTTGATGCCCTCTCATGACCTTTGGCTCATTTTTTTCTGTCCGGGTTGTCTTAAAGTGGTATATAACACTATTTGTTTTTTAGACTTATACTTTTTTTTGTAACTAAGCATAGAAGCTGTGACTTCAACCTGCACTTTTAATAGTGTATCTGATAGAGACTTCTAGCCACAGATTCCTTACCCTAGAATATTTCTCAGGCATCACATTGAATCAGAATTTATTTTAGCAATCCCCTTGCGCGCTGTTAGGTAGTATCGTTCGACTCCGTGTAGTGTTTGCTGTGCCAGACGTCCCTTGTGCAGTACCTAAATAGGCGTCACCCCAGCACATGACCTTTGGTCCTTCTTTTCCGTACCATCAGCACAGATCTTGATGTGCTCCCCTCAGTCAATTTTTGGCGGATGTTTTCTCGACCTTTTTGTCGAATTTGACCATTTTGCCTTTTTGTTTATTTTGGGGGGAAGGGGGGGGAGACTATGCCCATGAAGAAAAGAACCGATTTCAAACTTTGTGATGCCTATCATAGACAAATGTATATGACAGACCCCACTGTATGTCTGTGGTGCCTTGAAAGGGACCAAGACTCCAAAGGCCGGAGCAGATTGCAGGACCATGAACCCAAAGGCCATCAACGAACAGGCCATGAAGCTTCTGCCCGCTTTCCATGCAACACTGCACCGCTCTAGGTCCCATTTGCGAGCTAGGTCATGCGACTGTTAGCGTAGTTGCTGGTGACGGCTATCATTTTTCAAATAAGTCCCACAAGAAGTTGTCCAAAGCACTCTTCGACTGCTCTGTCTCAGTTCCATTCAACAGACGACGCGAGGGAACAATGCCGCAAATTCAGGCCCGCTCCGAGGTCGTTCCTGTGTAGCTGGTGCCTGACATTTGGTCCCCTTTGTGCTTACCTGAACCTTTCAGGAGCGAACCTTGCCCAACCTTTAGAGTTTTATGAGGCCATGACCTAATTTTTGGGCAGTCAGACCTCTTTGTAGCGCCTTCGGGCTCCATGGGTTCGGAAGGGACTCCGACTGGTGCTCCACCACTGGGTTTGCCCACTGAGCCAGTCGGGCCCTCATGATCCATTGGTGGATTCGGATTGGCCCAGGCTGCTACTTCACTACCTCCTCTGGGGACCATTCAGTGTTCCCGATGCTGCCGAAGCCCATCAGCAGCGTCAGACCCGTTGTGATTCAGAGCCAAACCGACATCGCCAATGTCAGTTCTGCCACAAACCGCACCCACATGGCCTAAATTGGAGATGACGTCCTATTTCCCTGAAGACTCCTTGAGGAAAATGAATGGAGGGAATTTGAGGATCCCTATGGCTATTCAGACCCCATAGAAGAGTCTATGGCCTACGACATCTGGTACGAGGACCTGGCTGATGCCAGTGGTCTGGACACCTCACCAGACACTGGCCTCCTCTCTCCTGTCACAGTGGCTACAGAGGAAGGGGCTTCCTTTGCTTTGATGGTTCAGAAGGCAGCTGGGGTCCTGGACCTTCAGCTGCCCATTGTTTAGGTTAAGACC
Source organism: Lissotriton helveticus (assembly GCF_964261635.1). Classification (NCBI taxonomy): domain Eukaryota; kingdom Metazoa; phylum Chordata; class Amphibia; order Caudata; family Salamandridae; genus Lissotriton; species Lissotriton helveticus. The sequence continues at coordinate 278,706,877 of NC_136058.1, read as the reverse complement.
ATTGTCATGAACATTTGTGCTTAAGATCAGGGTATCCCCCTCAGAACCCTTACTCCTCTTCAGTGAAGCACTCACTGATGACCTACTCTGGGCCTGGACAACTCCTCCACAGGCACTCCTGGGCACATGACTGTCTCCTGCCACCATCGCCCCATGCCCAGAGACCCATCCTTTCTCACCCAGCATCCCAGCCCTGAGAGCCTGGTGGGCTAGGCTCAACCTCCAAAATAAATCCTTGTGCGTTCCCTACCACACCTCCGGATAGGGAAATCAAGAGGCTGGATACCTTTGGAAAGAGGATTTTCTCTTCCTTCAGTCTAGCACTGCTGTCTGTGAATACCATGTGCTTAGTGGGCCGTTATTCCCATACTCTGTGGGAAACAGTGGTGCAAGTGCTGCCTGTGGTCTCGGGAGGAGACCTGAGCAATACTCTCCCATGCTATTACTAACTAAAGTGATCTGGCAAGGTTTACAATCCCAGGCAAATTGGTAATGACTGACTCACTGGGCATAGCCATTGTATCCCACAGTGGGTGTTTGACGTCAACCTTGGCTAAGGATAACTGTTTTTTATTTGGAAGCCCAGGTATCCCTTATAGGCATGCCGTTTGATGCGATACGGCTTTATGATGACAAGGCGGACTCAGCACATGAGCACTTTAAAGTCAGTAGGGCTACCACTAGGTCTCATCATGACCCGCAACAGCTGCATTCAAGCCCCTTCCGTTGCTACGGTAGAGGCTATTAGCTGCTTCCTTTTCTCCCTAGCCACCATGGCCAGCAGTCTCAGTCTTTTCATCGCCATTGATGCAGCTCCCACAAGCCTCGTGGGAACCAGAGCCAGAGGTTGATCACATACCCCTGCAGCAGTGGCAACCTCAAAGCCACTTTAGTTTGTAATGGTTTATACCGTAATGGGCACCCAGTTGGTAGCAGGATGGCAGAAATCTGTTTGGACAAATGGGTGCTTCAGATTGTTTAGCAGGGCTATGCCCTTCCTTTTTAAGAACCCCACCACCCTTGGCATTGTCCTGGTGGAGGAACACCTTTTGCTCTTGCGACAAAGTGCAGAGGTCAAGAGGGTGCCAGTGTCAAGAGGGTGCCAGCATCAAAAGTAGGTCATGGTTGAAATTCCTGCTGCTTTCTGGTGCCAGAATTGGATGGAGGCCTCCAAGCTATCCTTGACCTACACCCTCTCAACAATGTCCTGAAAAATGAAAAATTCAAGATGCTCCCTTTGGGTCAGATACTGCCTTTTAACCCTGGAGACTGGATGGTAGCGGTGAACTTACAGAGCACGTACTTCCATATTTACATCCTTCCTGCCAACAGGCGTTACTTGTGGTTCACAGTATGCCAAAAGATTTATCAGTTCGTTTTGCTTCCCTTTGGCCTTGCAAGCGCCCCTCAGGTATTCACCATGGTGATGGCAGTGAATGCAGCACACCTGCGGGTCAGGGGTTCCAGTCTTTCACTAACTCATTGACTGGCTGTTGAAAGTGGTATCAACTTAGTCTCCCACCTCCAGATTACAATGGACCTCCTGCATTTTCTGGGGTTAACCATCAACGTGTCAGTCACACATGACTCCTTCTCAAATGCTCCCTTTCATCTGAAAGGGAGCTGCGCGGTGAAGGAAGAATCCCACTGGCATTGTCAGCTCATTGGTCCCCCATGCACAGCTCCACCTGGTAGCTGTTGCCCCTTGCACTTCTTGGTCTCATGTGTTAGAGGCCCTCCTCCACCTGCGTGGTCCGGTTGTGAGTCTTTCTACTTTCCTGTTTTCCTCCCGTTTCTGCTGTTTTTACCTTTTACTTTATTGCTCTTTTTCTACTTTTCGCTATTTTCACTCGTTTTCTATTTCCTCTATTTCTCCTCTCAATCTGTACCTTTCTGTGTTTCCCTCCCTTGCCGCTTCTCGCCCCCCCGCATCTCCCCCAGTGCAGCTTTCTGCCTCCTAGCTGTCCAGCCCCCCTTCCCTTAATGGTGCTGTTCAGCCGTGCCGCTGGCATGCCAAAGGTAAGTCTGTTTGCCCCAGTCTGTTCCTGGACCGTGCCCAGCACCATGGACCCTGGTTTCCAGACCTGCCACATCTACAACACCAGCACCCTCTATGCCCACAACACCGGGCATTCCTCCGCTTACCACCTCGTGTCGCCAAATGACACCCAGGGCCCATTCACCGGCCGCAACTGCACCTTCACATGTATCGCATGCCTCCGCACACCAGCCCCACCAACCAAGAACCGGACCCGACCACTTCAGCTGTATCCTACTCAACACCCGCTACCTCAGAAGACATGCAGTGGAAATCTGGGACCTGCTCGATTCCATCTCCCCTGACATCGCCTTCCTCACGAAAACATGGATGAACCCCACCTCAGTGCCAGACATCGCAACTGTTATCCCAGACAACTACAAAACCATCCACAATGACCACGCCAACGCACCGGCAGGAGGCATCACCATTGTGCACAAAAACGCCCTCTTCCTCACAGCCAGCTCCGACGACCACTCACCCGACATGGAACACCACTTCCAGATCCAGACCTCTGCGGCACCCTCATCTACAGACCTCCCGGACCCTGCCCCTCCTTCAGCGAAGCCTTAGCTCACTTCATTGCACACCTTGGTCTCGCCTCAACAGACTACAGGCACCACGGCAACCTCAATTTCTACCTGGACAAACGCAACGACCACAACACCGCATCCCTACTGGAGAACCTTGCCACCATCGCACTCATACAACTGGTCACCTCTCCAGCCCACTCAGCAGGACACACGCTCGACCCCCATCTTCTCCACAAGCAACAGCATCTCGATCAGCCACACCTCTGAGCTACATTGGACCGGCCACCACTGCGTCTACTTCTTCACCAAACCCTCCGTACACCACTTTGCAGCAGTTAAATAAAGGAAAAATAAAAATGATATAACTCACGGTTATCATTTAATTTTTTCACTGTTTCGACAGCGTTGTGGGTGGGGCAGGGGTGCTCTGCTGCCTGAGCAGGGGAGGAGTAGTTTGCACTCCCTAAGTATGCATGAATGTTTGGCCGGCTACCTCGGGCCAGTCAAACAGTCATGCGTACTTTGCACGTTCTCCACCCAGGCTGCATTACAGCCTGGGTAGAGAAAATGCCCAGGCTCCCAATCCCTAGCTGAACGCCAAACCATGGCCCTCACACCAATCACAACACTGCATTGCAGCATTGATTGGCTCAGAGGAGCCTCAGCCTGGGTGCTTTAGGTTCCTGGAACACTGGCCAGGGGGTACTTTTTGTTTTCTTCTTTTTTTACACCCCCCGCCACGCCCCCCCCCCCCCCCCCCCCCCGCCCTCAACCCCGTATCCATGCTGGCCGCTCCTGTACCACGCCCACAGCTATCCTCGCAGATGCTGGAATAAGTTCACCAAAGACCAGCTCACCTCCTTCCTCAGTTAAACCCCCACCACCGGCATCCCTGGATGGCACCCAACCTCAACCTTTGGATCAACGATTACACCAGCACACTGGATTACCTCAGGAAACCCTCAGGCAAGCAGCCCTCCAAGAAAGCCAGCTGGTTCTCTCCTGCCCTCCAAGAGTCCAGGTGCACCTGCAGACTGCTTGAGAGAAGATGGAGGAGCAGCAAGATCTTGGCAGACCACGTAGCCTTCAAAACCGCTGTCACCGCATACCACCACCTCATCAGAACAACAAAGAAAACAGTTATACAGGAACGCATCAATGCCACAGACCACGACAGCAAAAAACTCTTCACCGTGGTCAAATAATTCACCAAACCCAGCATGGAGACAGCAGACATTCCCCCCTCTCAAGACCTCTGCGACCACCTCACCACCATCTTCGCAAGACCAAAGAGATCTACGACAGCTTGGCAACCCAAGAACCACTCACCCCACTCACATCCACCGCACCTAATGGCTCCTGACCCCAGTAGAGCCTGCCCAACTTGACAACCCTCACCTTTGACAACACCCTCAGGATCATGTAGAACATCCGCTCTGGAGCTCCCTCCAATCCCTGTCCTTCACCACTTCTTCAACAGAGCCGCCACCTCCATTGTCCCCGAATTCTGCCGCACCATCAACTGCTCCATAGAGCCCATCACCTTCCCTGAAGACTGCAAACACGTAAGATCAACCCCCTGCAGAAGAAACCTCAGCCGACCGGATGGACCTCAAGAACTATAGACCCATCTCTCTGCTACCCTTCCAAGCCAAAGCCATTGAGAAGGCCATCAACGTCCAACTCTTTGCATTCATCAAAACGAACCACATACCGGACCTATTTCAATCGGGCCTCAGAAGCAACCACAGCACCGAGCCCACTCTTCTTGTCACTACAGCTGACCTCTGCACCCTCCTTGACCGGGGAGAGACTGCAGCCCTCTTCTTCCTGGACCTCTCAGCTGCCTTCGACACTATCTCCCATCATACCCTCTGGGCAAGACTCCACGAAACCAGCATCGGAGACAAAGCCCTTCCTCAATGGCCAAACACAGAGTCAGACTTCAATTATTCTACTCAGTACCCACTGAGATCAGGATCAACATTAACATGGCTGTGCTTGCAGCCATCGTCAGGAGCCACAAACTCAACATCGTTTCATATGCCGATGAAACCCAGCTGATTCTCTCCCTCACAGACAAGAGCAACTTCCGCAACGGGATGAAGGTAGTCACCACCTGGATGAAGGACAACTACCTCAAGCTGAACTCGGACAAGACCGAAGTCCTCATCCTGGGCTCCACCCCCTCCATCTGGTACGACTCCTGGTGGCTCACATCGCTCAGATCCCCCCACCCGTGGTCTGCGCACGAAACCTCTGCATCATCCTGTACTTCTCGCTCCCAATTAACCGCCAAATCAACGCAGCCTCATCCTCCTGCTCCACATGCTCTGCCTGCTTACTAAGAGACCAGGAAAATGGTTACCCATGTGCTTGTCAGAAGACTTGACTACGGCAACACACTCTTTGCCAGCACCACCCAAAAACTCCTTAAACTTCAGAACATCCAGAACCGCTCTGCTAGACTCATCCTGAACATCCCTCACCGTAGCCACATCACAAGTCAGCTAAGAGACCTCCACTGGCTCCCGATCAACAAAGAATGACCTTCAAGCTCCTCACGCACACCTACAAAGCCCTTCACAATGCCGACCTGCATACCTCAACCACTGCCTTTGCTTCTGCACATCTACCAGGCATCTCTGCTCTGCCCAACTTGCCCTAGCCACCATCCCACAGATCCTCAAGACCTCTGCTCTGACCAGTAGTTTGTAATATAGTGAAATGCGAGAATTGTAGGTCATATTGCAGATTACAACATTCAGGATGTGGTGTTTAATCTAATAGCGCTTCCACACTTTGAAATAAAAGACCCTGCTTAAATGATACAAATAGCGCAGTGGTTTTGTTCACAAGTACAACCATATTACGTTGCAACTTAACCAGGCAGGCAATGCCCCTAAAGAATTATATCAAATCCTTAAATCCTTTTACCAATCTTAATGCCTGCAACAACTAAGTGACTCCATCTCAAGAACTCTGCAATAAGATTGCTAATCATTCTGTACAGAAAACAGAGCTCATTTATGATAATATCACTAAAGACAGGAGCCCCTTGATTGACTTTTCAATCCTCTGTTCCCCCAACTTTAACCAATGTCCATTCGCTGGAAACTTTCTCTCCTCTCACAGTAGATACAGCAGAGACACTGTTGAAAACAGTCAAATCAGGTTCACCTTTGGATATTATTCCAGCTAAAATATCCTCTCAACTTTATGAACAGTTGTCACCTTCTATCTGCTCAATCCTCAATCTCTCCGTGAGAGAGGGCCAACTACCACTTGAGTGGAAGGCTGCTCAAATAATTTCCATTCGAAAGAAAGCTAATGCCCCATGGGAGGATCTCACCAACTACTGCCCGATTTCTCCAACTACTGCCCGATTTCTCTTCTATCTCTTCTGAGTAAGATATTGGAAAAACACATTAATAAACATCTCTGAGTATATCGAAGCTACTGGATGCCTTGACTCCTCTCAGTCTGGGTTTATGCCTAAGTTCAGCACAGCGTCAGCATTGATTTCCATTGCCGATATTTATAAGACATTCCCTGGATAACGGACAAGCAGTACTACTAGTGCTGCTGGATCTGTCAGCGGCTTTTGACACGGTATCCCATTCCATTCTACTCAGTGGACTAAGAGAAATCGGAAACTGAGGACAAGCCTTTCAGTGGATCCCGTGCTTTCTTACACATTGGACCCAGACCATCAATCTTGGCTCCTTCCGATCACAAACCACGGAACTCACCAAAGAAGTACATCTGGGATCCTGTCTTAGTCCTACTTTGTTCAACATTTATGTTACTCCGTTAGCTGGATTACTTAAAAGGCTGGGCTTTATTCTGATCTCATATGCTGATGACACCCAGCCTTTAATGTCATTTGATAAAAACTCGTATAACAACCAGATCGCTTTCTCTGAAGGCATGACTGCGATCGTTACCTGGATGAGGAGTGATTTCCTACAGCTAAATGCTGAGAAAACGGAGATCATACTGTTCGGAGAAGCCCCTCTGCTTTAGTCTCCAGAGTGGTAGCCACCCGAATTGGGCGCCGCCCCGGTCCCAAAGGCTGTGGTCAAGAACCTAGGCATACGTCTGGACTGACAATGAAGAATGAAGTTACAACGACCGTGGGCTCATGCTTTCATATGTTAAGCCTCCTACGCAGGATATTTCCTTTTCTCCCCCTGACCGTATGAAAAACACTCCTCCAAGCATTGGTGATAAGCCGCCTGGATTACTGTAATGCCCTTTTGATTTCAGCTAGTGAGTCTTCTCTAAATAGACTTCAGGTAGTCCAAAACACAGCGGCTAGTCTTGTCTCAAATTCTCCAGCCAGACCTGCCTCTCGCCTGCTATTACAATGCTAACATTGGCTTCCAATACGCAAGCAGGTTAGATTTAAGATATGTTGCAATGTGCACAAAGCACTAAATGGTAAAGGTCCTGTTGACCTAGCAGAAAAACTCATTCAATACCATTCAATACCAGCCACCCAGACCTCTTCGTTCGGGACCAAAATCCTTGCTCCTTGCTCCTTGTTCCGTGTTTTAAGAAATCTCGCATGGGTGGAAAACATTCTTCCCCCGAGGCCCCTATTAGTGGAATCAGCTTCCTACTCCTCTCCAGAAATGCCCAGAATACCTTTTATTTAGAAAGCTCCTTAAACCAAGCTTTTCTAAAATACCCACTTCTAATATGCCTTGACTGCTGCACCTCCGTAGCTCAGAGATACCCCTTTGGGGGTGATTCGGGCACTTTTAAAAGTCAATAAATAAAATAAAGTATGTAAAAAGTACGTAAAAATTATTTTGATATACCAAGAGGTAGCTTTATGCATACTCATACCTTCGGATTCACATAGGACCATCTCCCAAGTACCATGCTCTTAAGTGCTTCTCTCAGTTTGTGGAGAGCTGGAGCCCACACCACGAGCTTACACAAGTGTTGTGAGGAGACTCTATGATGAAGAAGCTTTAAGAGTTTTCATCCTTGTCAAATTAATGTGTTAATTGTTGCAATGACAGATGACAGGCTGCCATTTTCACAGACCACGAGGATCTTTGTGCTTATGTTATATGTTTAGGAGACAATCTTGTTGGTCTTTAAATTTCCACTAAAACTCTGTGCGATTTGTGCCTATGTGAGATTATACTTGGGGCATTTTGTTCTTTTTTTTGTTTTATTTCTAAGATTTTTTTATTGGAGAAGTTAAGTAAAGAGCACTACAAAAGTAACATTGCGAACTATATGATAGTACGACATGGGTTATTGGTGCATAATGAGTAATTGAGTCATTAGTACACACACAAGATGAAACGATGTATAAAAAAGGAAGAAAACTAAAACAATTTAAGAAGAAAAAGACAGACATAGGAAACTGAAAGGAAATGGGGAACAGGAATATTCACTCTAAGGAAGTGCAGGCAGCAGGTATTGTGTAGGAATTCATGTTTATGGTAGCGTGATTTATTTTTTTGACCGTAATAAGCTGGAATACTTTGTTATAGCTGCTGTTATGAGAGTTGTTGTCTTTGCTTCTTGTAAAGCAAACCCAAGCCCATTACGTGTGGTGTTAAATGTTTTTGTATTTTTCCCAGAATAGTTTTAACTCAATAGTACGTAGCACATCTATGATGAACCAACCCCAGATGTCTAAATGTTGGATAGGTGAGCACACGAAGAGTCCTAAGGAGACAAATATGTGGTCCAGAGTGAGGTTAGTGTTGAAAAACCTATTAAGGACTTGTTAGAAATGGGGGTCTCTAGTTGGCAGAGGTAGGTACCTTTGTGTAAATAGAGACCCTTGCTTCTAGTCCGGGTAAGAGGGATACACACTTTAGATAACTCCTGCTCACCTCCTGGGTAGTTTGGCACGAGCAGACAGACTTATCCCAAAGGCAATGTGTAAAGTATTTGCACTCAAAATACACAGTAATACAGTGATAACACCACAAATGAACACCACACCAGTTTAAAAAAATAAAGTATCTGTATTTAAACTCAACAAGACCAAAACGACAAAAATCCAACATACATGTAATAAGAATATTACTTTAAAAATAGTTCAAATAAGTTGGCCCATAAAAACTATGAATGTGTGATTTGTCTCAAAGTACCTGTAGTTGCGACAAAATTCACTAGGCCAAACAGCCGCGGAGAGGGAAAGCGTCAAAAAACAAAGACGTGTCAGTTGCTGAGACCATGGAGAGGCGATACGACAGTCCTGCTGCACGCAGGATAAGTGATGCGTCAAATCCGGCCTGAAGGGGGAAGTGCTCCGTCGATTCCAAGACCGTTCTGGTCGGCGGGTGATGCGTCGGGAAAACTTGCCTCACATGGACGATGCGTGGAAGTCAAGGATACATCGGTAATCGGTGTGGCGGTGTCGAGCAGCGATGCATCGGTTTCTTCAGCCGTGATCCCTTGATGCATCGGTTCTTGCGGTGGCAAGAGGCTCTGCGTCGGTTTTGGCATGTGTGGAGATACTTCTCGCACGGCGGTGCTGCAGCAGAAAAACAGCCGCAAGAAGAGCGATGCATCAATTTTCTTAAGTTGCATTACTTTTCCAGCTCCCAACAGCAGAAACAACCTCCAGAGGCCCAACAGACAAAGGACCCTCTTGGCAGGGCAGAATTCCCAGTAAGGAGGTTCAGAGGAGCTTGGGGTGAGTCTTGGTTTTCCTGAGACTTCAGAACAGGGAGGCAAGCTCGACTCAAACCCTTGGAGATCTTCCTCAAGCAGGGGGACACAGCACACAGCAAAGTCCTTGTCCTTTCCTTGACAGAAACAGCTACTGCAGGCCAATTCCAGACAGCACCCAGCAAAGAGGCAGTACTACTCCTCCAGTTTCTTCAGCTCTTCTCCTTGGCAAAGTTTCCTCTTGATTCCAGAAGTAGTCTAACATTCTGGGGTTTTAGGTCTAATACTTATACCCCAAAATGCATTTGTTCTCTTTGTGCAAGGGTCTCTGAGCCCAGTCCAAACCAGTTCTGTCCTCACTGGTGCAGTATGATCACAGGGGGTGGAGACAACATTGTGCAAAGGAGACAGGCCTATTCATGTGCAAGAAAATCTCCTCCCACTATTTTAAATGCAGCGATGCATCATTCAGCTCAGCTCTGAGTCATCTAGGACGGTCCAGGCACACCTCAATCCCCTCAGTGGCAGTCTACAATGAATGCACATCCCAACCCCTGTCACTCCAAAACCAGACAGTCAGTACACAAACAGGCAGAGGCACACAGAATGGTTAAACAATAAAATGCCTACTTTCTAAAAGTGAAACAAAAATACCTGGAAGTGTATCAAAGTTGACCTAGTTCACTACAAGTGAGTCGCATTATAATGTACAACCACAATTATACAAGCTTCAATGGCATCAATGAAATTATAATGCAGTGAATCCACAGTAATCAAAAACAATATAAATGGAATCCAAAACTTTCAACGAATGTTATCCACAACACAAGTGTTTCTAGATCTGCGTTATTTATTCAAAAAAGTCCTGGCAGATCAAATCCAAGATGAAATGAATAATACAGCTTAATTCAGCATGCAGAAACAAGCTACAAAGTTCCCAAAGCATTTCGGGCTGTTAAAAGTAGCCCTTCATCAGGGGAATGTTAAAGCAGAACTGTGACACGTTCTGCCACAATAAATGACCGGCATCAGTGAAATAAAGCTCTAATACACCACGCCACTGTCGAAATGTAAACGCCTCCAGCAATCACAATGCGAACTCAGTAAAATCACAATCACCAATAAACTCTGAGAGTGATGCCTGAAAGTGAACTTCCTCAGAAAACGCCAGCCTGAGGAAGTTAACTTTCAGGCATCGCTCTCAGGCGTTTACATTTCGATAACGCAGATCTAGAAACACTTGTGTTGTAGAGAACATTCGTTGAAAGTTTTGGATTCCATGTAAATTGTTTTTGATTACTGTGGATTCACTGCATTATAATTTCATAGATGCCATTGATGCTTGTATAATTGTGGTTGTACACTATTATGTGACACACTTGTAGTGCACTAGGTCAACTTGGATACACTTCCAGATATTTTTCTTTCATTTTGAATTAGGTGGCCTGCTGAACCCCTCACCTGGTGCACACGCGATTTTGTTTGTAAACATTGATCAGGACATGTCACACACACCAGTACATGTCCTACCTTTCACGTACACTGCACCCTGCCCAGTGGGGTACCTTGGGCCTACCATAGGGGTGCCTTACATGTAAGAAAAGGGAAGGTTAGGGCCTGGCAAGTGGGTTCACTTGCGAAGTTGACATGGCAGTTTACAAACTGCGCACAAAGCCTGCAGTGGCAGGTCTAGGATACCTTTTCAGGGCTACGTATGTGTGTGGCACAATCCGTGTTGCAGGCCCACTAGTAGCATTTGCTTCACAGGCCCTGGCACACTTAGTGCACTTTACTAGGGACTTATCAGTAATTCAGATATGCCAATCAGGGAGAACCAATTGTAAACACAATTTACACAAGGAGCACTTGCACTTTGACACTGATCAGCAGTGGCAAAGTGCCCAAAGCATCTAAGCCAGCAAAAGACAAAATCCAGCACAGCATCAAAAATACAGGAGGTAGAGGCAAGAAGTCCGGGGAAACCAGGTCAAAGATGCCAAGTCTAACAGGACCACTTCTATCTCCGTCCAGAAAGGTCTAATATGTTTACAGTAAAAGAGTAAGTGGTCTAAATCTCTTTAAGTGTGACACTTTTCTGTGTAATTTCTTTTACAATTATCCTCTTTTGGTCTCACCTACTGCGACTTGCAAGGAGAAGGGGCTGGTTTCATATAAGGTTTTGCATCCTACACCCCTTTTAATAACTATAAATTAAACATAAATAATATGATTACTGTGTTAGCTTTGTTTTCTAAAGAGATTCTATGATCTAGACCAATGACTGTTGTCTATAATGAGTCTATGATGTGGAGTAGTTGCCTAAAGACCTGGTGTGATCCTCTGAAGTGAGCCTAGGATCTGGAGCAATGGCCCTGTTGTCTAAAGAAAATCTGGAGTGATGGCTAGTTAGTATAAGGTGAGTGTGGTCTGGAGCAATGCAGGGGGTCTGAAGTGAGTCAGACCTGGAGTGATGGCTGGGTGTCTGAAGTGAGTCTGTGGTCTGAAGCGATGCTGGGTGTCTAAAGTGGGTCTGTGGTCTAGAGCGATACTGCGTGTCTGTAGTCTGGAGCGATGGCTGGGTGTCTTCAATAAGTCTGTGGTGGTCTCCAGCGATGATCGGGGTCTAAAGTGAGTGATATGGAGCGATGGCTCTGGGTCTAAAGTGAGTCTGTGATCTGGAGCGATGACTGGATGTCTGAAGTAAGTCTGTGATCTGAAGCGATGCTGGGTGTCTAAAGTGGGTCTGTGGTCTGGAGCAATACTGAGTGTCTGAAGTGAGTCTGTAGTCTGGAGCGATGGCTGGGTGTCTACAGTGAGTCTATGGTGGTCTGCAGCGATGATGGGGGTCTAAAGTGAGTGTGATCTGGAGCAATGGATGGGTGTCTACAGTGAGTCTGGGATCTTGAGCAAGGACTGGGTGTCTAAAGTGAGAGTAGGTTGTGGATTGAACACTTTGCTATCTAAAGTGAATCTTTTCTGGCATGGTTGCCCTCTTGTAAGTGAGTTTATATTCTAGAGCGAAAGCTCTGTCGTCTAAAGTACGTTTATTTTCTGGCGCGAAACCCTTCCTATATGAACTGGAGCGATGGCTGTATCATCTAACGCAAGAGTTTGTATGATCAGGAGCGATAGCTCTGATTTCTTAGCTGAGATTTTAACGCTCGGCATGGCTTGTGAGTGGGGGTGGGCGCGAGGGTTCGTATGGGGTGTCGCATTGGAGGGAGGGAGAAGTTTTTCAAACATCAGTTGCCTTGCAGCCACCAGGTCCTGCGTCTCTGCTGTCCAGCCTTTGACTTCAGGAACAGGAAGCAGGCAGACAGGCTCCCTCCCCTAAGCCAATGACAACGCTGCAGTGCAGTTTTGTGATTGGTCTGAGAACTCGGCCAGGGGCTGGAGGGGTGGGCATGCTCTCCATGCACGCCAAGAGGGCCGACCTGTCATTGTGCACTTAAGAGTGGGCCAACCACTCCACTCCTCCCCGAGAGCAGAGCAGCCTCACCCAGCAAAGCAGCACAAACATAAAATGATAATAACTTACACTTATTTTTGCTTCTCACACTGCTTAAAAGCAGTGGGGCGACACTCCTCCGCCATAGCGGAGGAACCGCCACTGTCAGATACTAAACAAAGCTTTTCACTGTACCACTGCTGTCTATACAGTCTAGGAGGACGGCTGCCTGTAAAATCGGGAGGGCTAGCTCTGCTGTCTCGCACCTGAGGCGCCACATCATATCCCAGTGAAGCTCAGAACCCCATATGAAACGAAAAGATGTGAGGTGTGTTTACTTAATAATGTATGCCTTTTCACGGCGGAGCCTGCGTCCGCAGCAGGCGCCGAGTGCGTGTGTGCTCCAGACCGCGCGCTATGAAGAGAGGGCGCGGGAGGCAATGGCGGCTCCTTCCTCGCCAGCGGAGGAGCTGCAGCCCTGTTATTAGCAGGAGTTAATGCCTCTCTTGACCCCCTCTTTAACAAGGCCCCGCAGCTAGGCGCTGCTGCCGCCGAGGCCCAACCTTGGGAGTGCGCGGGCCCATTCACTCTTAAAGTTATTGGGGACGTAACCCTGTCCATTAGCTAAAAAAGACTGAAATTACCTATCGCGCGCCTGCGAGGCTCCAGGGCTACAGTTAGATTTGAAATTTTAACTAGGCCTGGATTCCGAGGCTGCTGGGCGATCTGAAAGCTTTAACTTTAATTAAAAGGTTTTTTTCTTGTAGGTGACCTTAGTTTGAAAAAAACATTTGCCTGACCCTCAGTTCCTGCCTGTGTTCTCTTTCACGGCAGCTCTTGCGGACAGATATTCATATGTGCGGGGCACAGACACAGGCAGCTGAGGCAGGGTAACAGACAGTGGACACTGCCAATGAACTATGGATCCGATCATACAGCCTACAGTCCACCTGCCCATGCGTGCACCGCTGTGCTGTTGGAGCCTATAGATGTACAATACACAGTGGACACGAGCTTCATAGACTCAGGCGCTATAGGAATTCAAAAGAAAGCAGACCTGCAGCTGCTGACCAACACAGATCAATATTACACATAAAACAAGGGACACGCAGTCTTGACAAAAAAAAGAAATACACAAATAAATTACCTTTTACGTACGGCAATATCTGAAAGTCTGAATTTATAACGATCTGTCCATGCTTGTATATATGTAACTTAATTCAAATCTCCTAATTATTTTCCTTATACATGTTTACCCTTTTTTTGTAGTTATGTATCTATATACTTGTTACATTCCTCGTACTGTATTGTAGAAAGAAAGGGGGGGGGAAGCTTTCAACTCCCTCCAATGCACTAATGTCTTCCTCAATATATCCTCTTAACTTGTTTCTCCGACTCATCCCAAACCTCATTCTACTACTAAGATTGCCCTAAGATCCTTTCTGGACTCCTCCCTCCTTCACCCACCCCAAAACTCATTACTATTATGATCTCCCATGTAACCCTTTCTAGACTCTGCCCTCCGTTATTCTTCCTTAACTCGCCCCAAATCTCATTTACTGCTATGATCTCCCTAATAACCCATTCTACACTCTTTCCTCTCCCAAACCTCATCTGACTAATACGAACTCCCGAATACCATTATCTAGATTCTTCCCTCTATCCGATCCTATTCAATCCTATGTCCACACTCAAAGGAACAACTTCTACTACCCTGCACTGATCCACCACTAACACTTTGGTTCCGGAGTAGCGGCTTCGCTCCAAAAAGCGCTTCAACGCTTCGTCAGGGATAGTAAGCGCTATCTAAATAAAATTACAATTGATGACACCGGAACACACAAAACACACACAGAGTATGTATTGAAACAACACAAACTTCTTTGAACAAAGATGACAGCGGAGCACCAGTCAGGAAATCCCACAATCCTCAAAGGACGGTCACATCTTCAGAAGCGCCACGAGTCCAGGCAAGTGTCAGAAGCGCCTTGAACAAATGCTGGTAACATAACGTGCAGTGATCGTAATGCAAACACACTTGCACCTACAGGAGCAACAAACACCTGCTGTTTGTGCATTACACTCGTGACACATGCACAGTTGTAAAACATGCCGTGCACATGTGCAACCAGCAGTGACATTCAGAGTGCCCCTTCACGTAGCGCACACACACAGGCAGGGACGTGCACACAGATGACAACACCTGGCATGCGTTGGAATCAATACAAACAGATGCCCACATTAAGGCCCACACCAAAACCCATTGATGCTGATGCAGACAGATGACAGGCCTAGGATGGTACGAACACAACAATTAAAGAGTGATGACACTTATGAATATAAAACATGTAACATCGGTGTGAACACAGCCACACGTACATCAGCCTTTGTGCCTGGATCCTGTGAATATTTGACAGCAGAGGGTGTCCGCTTCGCCGAGCTCTGTTCGAGGCTGTCCATTGTATCCGCTCCCACCTGACTCTACGGTCCTGGGCGTTCATTACACGCAGCGGCAGCACCTGTCTGCGGATTGATGTGTCACAGAGATGGATGTCCTTGTGGTGGGTTTGTGTGTGCTTTATAGTGCTGCTTGTGGTCATATTTTAAAGCAGCGGTCGGTGGCTCGCTCCAGCACTCTGGGCTGGCCGCTGGGCACCATGTGTCTTTCATGGACCATCAAGATGTCTATTACACCTTTCCAAGGCCGCTGCTTCACAGGCACCTTCCGTAGAGGTCGCCGGCTCTGCGGCGCTGCGGACAGGATCAGGCGGCACACCTGCCCTGTCTGGGCACCATCAGCCAGGATTGAGGGTGCATCCTTTGTAGCCCATGGCCCATATCACCTCAGCATTTACAGCACAGCACTGAGGTCAAACATGGCACCTCACATACAAGAACAAGGCTTGTCTGGGAGCTAGCATAGCTCGCCGTTAGTTGCTGCATCTTAAATGGGTCTCTGCAACTCTTGCTTGAGGACTTTTGATGGACTGAAGATGAAGCTCTTTCGAGCACTGATAGCAAAGTTGGAAGTAACTGGGAAGCAGTTCACAACATTGAAATTACAAAGAGTCACACTGAGATGTTTTCTGAGCACACTGTGCTATGATCTCAATCGCATAAGTCGCTTCAACACCAGATGCAGATGCCAAAGGGTGAGAAATAAAAGGAAAGTGGAAGCAAAATGTTAGGGCTTTGCAAAGTTTGTATGTTTTTTTTCCTTTTACCACTTTCTGCCATGGACTTTAGGATTTCTTTGCATTCATGGTAAGAATGTTCTGGAGAGGCATTCCTAAATGGGCGAAAGATTCTTCTTTCATGACACAATATTTTGATATTGAATAAGAACAAGCAATCAAGCATGTAGGGATCCATTCAACAGACCAATAGTTTGGAGCGGGTTTGCACATGGTCTTATTCCGTATTAAATCTGTTTTATCCTACCTGCTTTCAACAGTGAGTCGCCAACCTCTGGTGAGTCGCCAGTTCCTAAAACCGTGGAGCCCTCTATGCGCACTGCTCAGTGATCCGCATCCTCAAGACAACTGAATCCGATAATCTAAAACGATACAAACAGACATGTCTAACATCTACGAGCAGTCGCAGACATTCAAAGTTAACTGAGTGCTGTAAAGTGACAAACCTGTAACATACTTCTCTAATAGAAGCGATAGACCTCGGTAAAGCTAAGATGGCCGTCAAAGTCAGCGAATATCGATGGGCGGTTTGAACACAATGCACAGAAATGTGACCGACAGCCCTTCAATGATTCAATTCACAAGTCACAGAGATGCGACAAACATAAAAGGTAAGTGGGTCCTCTCATATCATCGAGAAGATGGTCAATCTCTGGTCAATCAGGCTTTTAATATAATAAAGAAGCATGGAATATCTTTAATATCATTGAGTTATCTAACATCAAAGAGAAGCAGCATATATTACAAGTAGAAAGGAGTCCTGCAATAAGATAGACAGCAGCGGTCATCTCTACTGTCGTGGACCCTATAAAACATAGACAAAGGGCAAACATGTATAGTCATGGATCCATCTGTGTCACAGAGATGTGAAGAGCACTTCTAACATTATTGAAGCATCTAACCTCATAGAGAATGGATGACCTTCTCAGTTACAGCTCAGCTACCTCTAGTCTCAAAGTCAACTCTAATATGGAGTTCTTTAAAGTCACAGGAAAGTGACAAACATATCAGTGCTCACTGAGTCAGGTGATCAACGTAATGCGGCACCGGACTGGAGGCCTCTTGAGGCGATCGCACTTTTCTGGCAACACAGACCCCTATTGTAGTCTGTTCTGCAGCAACCAAAAAGTGTGTACTCTGATTGTGCTGAATTGTCAGTCTCTTCATGCCAAACATTCAAAAGCTGTGAGCAGCAGTGGTTGACTGCTGCCAGGGGGGTGTACATAAGGTCTGGCTAAAGGCCGTGTGCAGCGGGTTGGATGGCAGGAGTTTGGGCAGAGGGCCTTGCTGCATGCCAGGCCCTGGACCAGGGTAACGGTAGGGGAAACTCCCCAAGCTCCCGGGGTGGGCGGTCTAGTAGGCATCTCTCCTGGCAGGGACAGCTAGAAGACCTGCCTTGGCACTATCATCTTTATTGCGGATTGCTTGTCGGTCCTCTGTAACCCGTTCAGCTGACGCTGGTCATGCTCCTGAGGGAGGCTGCACGCGGTGTCCTCCTCTGGGCCACAGCTCCTGGAGGGCCCACTGGTACACACATACTTCTGGCGCACAGGCATGCTTGGGGATTCAGCAAGCTACATCTTCCATTGAAGAACTCGAGGGAGGGCTGCACACTTTCCATAGCAATGGTCATGGGCAGTATTTACACCAGTCGCTGAAATCTGCTTCCACTTGTGAAACTAAAGTGTAGACGGTGCCTTTTAAGCTTCTAAATAATCAAATCGATGTAGTTGTGTCTAGAGGAGTGGTTCTTCTGCAACAAGCATCAGAAATAACAGACACCAGTAAAGACACATTCATTGTGTTTCATTGCAGATACAGTCTGTGAGGCTCCGTTACTCTCTCAGTTCCTGGTTATCAGCCTGTTCCTTTCAGCCTGTGTGATCCAGAGGCAGATAGGTAAAGCTTGACAAGTATTGCCCTTGTCCTAGGAAACACAGCAGCCACTGGGTGGCCTAGACCCTCCTCTGTAGGCTTTGACTTTCAGAGCCTTGCAAAGTTGAAAAGTCAAGGCCTGCTTTGCTTTTAGGGGGTGCTGTCTGTTAACTCTCCACTCAGATTCAAAGTTAGCCCCAAAGGTTTGGGTGGAACCAATCATGACAAAGACCATTTCCTTTTAGGTGTGCCACGGCTCCTTGGCAACCAGCTTCAGGTGAACTTTCACACAGGTGTCCACTTTCTTCCTAAGTACCTCTCGCCAGTCAGCTACTGTTGTTGGGGGTCTTCGATCTCTCACGAAATAGGGCCCTGCTGTGGAGGACCGTGGGCCACAGCCCGTCACTTTGTTTAAGTTGTGTATTCCTTGGCTGTGTTGTTGGCTGCAGTCACTGGTCTGTCCGTGCTGTTGTCAGACACAGACTCACCTGCAGGAACTCATTTGGTCCAAGCCCGGTGAAAACAAAAGGTCCTTCAGCTCCAATCACGTGGATGTGAAGCAGAGGCGCAACTAGAGCCACATTTCGGGGGGCGAAGAAAACATTTCGGGGTGGGCTGAAACTTTAAGCAGTCGGTAGAGTGGTGCTGCAGGGGCTCTTAGAGGGGCTGAAACATCAACAATGCCTCTTTAACATGCACATGGTCTTTTAAAGACCTGTGAAGTGCTCAGGTGCGGCTGTGTGTGTGCCCGGGAATCTGAGCCCAGGCTGCCACACACGACAGGGGGGCTGAAGCCCTTTGATTCCAATGGGTGTTGCGCGCCTGATGTGAAGTCAAAGCCAGATCAATGTGCTTGCTTTACAATGATTTTTACGGCAGAGGGTAATGGGGGAGCAGTGCTGCTGGAGGATATGCAACGAGAAGGAGTCCGCAGCACTAACTCCCATCTAATCCTATGAAGCAACCTCTGTGGGATCACCTCACTCCCCCCCCCCCCCCGCACACCCAACCTCTCTTGAACCCAGGCACTCTTATCCACACAGATGCAATCTGAGAAATTCTTTGGGGAAGCAATATGTAGCAGGTAAAAATGTATATACCCGATTATGACCCCCTACCTCTTTATATTGCTGGACCGCAGCTGCCTTTGACACAGTCGACCACCTCCCCCTCAATGGGGATCACCTGGATATCCGTCACTGGTTCCCCTCCTACCTTTCCAAGAGACACCAGTTTCTTCATACGGACACCTCCAGGCCCCAAAAGATGCATGTCAGCGGCAGACTCCCCCCCACGGTTCCGACAGTCTGTCTCCTGTGATCGTCAACCTCTACACGGGCTGCTTCATGTTCTAGTCACTTATGCCAACATCAAGACTCACCAATATGTCGATGATGAGCAACACTACTTGAAAAGCCAACTCTGATTCAGGCATCCAGCGCTGCAAACACTGCCTGCAGATCATCCGCGCCAACGATATCCAACGCTGCAAACACTGCCTGCAGATCATCTGCGCCAACGATGTCCAGCGCTGCAAACACTGCCTGCAGATCATCCGCGCCAACGATATCCAACGCTGCAAACACTGCCTGCAGATCATCCGAGCCAACGATATCCAACGCTGCAAACACTGCCTGCAGATCATCCGCGCCAACGATATCCAACGCTGCAAACACTGCCTGCAGATCATCTGCGCCAACGATATCCAACGCTGCAAACACTGCCTGCAGATCATCCGCGCCAACGATATCCAACGCTGCAAACACTGCCTGCAGATCATCCGCGCCAACGATATCCAACGCTGCAAACACTGCCTGCAGATCATCTGCGCCAACGATGTCCAGCGCTGCAAACACTGCCTGCAGATCATCCGCGCCAACGATATCCAACGCTGCAAACACTGCCTGCAGATCATCTGCGCCAACGATGTCCAACGCTGCAAACACTGCCTGCAGATCATCCGCGCCAACGATATCCAACGCTGCAAACACTGCCTGCAGATCATCTGCGCCAACGATGTCCAACGCTGCAAACACTGCCTGCAGATCATCTGCGCCAACGATGTCCAACGCTGCAAACACTGCCTGCAGATCATCTGCGCCAACGATGTCCAGCGCTGCAAACACTGCCTGCAGATAATCCGCGCCAACGATATCCAACGCTGCAAACACTGCCTGCAGATCATCCGCGCCAACGATATCCAACGCTGCAAACACTGCCTGCAGATCATCTGCGCCAACGATGTCCAACGCTGCAAACACTGCCTGCAGATCATCCGAGCCAACGATATCCAACGCTGCAAACACTGCCTGCAGATCATCCGAGCCAACGATATCCAACGCTGCAAACACTGCCTGCAGATCATCGCGCCTTCCTGAAGCTCTATCACACCAATACAGAATTCCTGTTATTTGCCAAGAACAACAAACAAGAAATAGTGCGAACTTGACTCATGCCATGAAGTTGACAGCTTTGATGATACCCAACTTTCACTGAATGCCAAGTCATTTGGATTCACCCCGGACACCAACATCACCCTCAAAGAACACACTGCCAAAAAAGAAAGCTGGCCTGGTAATAGCTCTCTTCCAAAGAATATGAAATCCTTTATTGCAGAAAGTGCCCTAGGGGCAGCTGGGCTTTAAACCATGAATTCATGGCCTGCTGGAACTCTGAGGCCGGTCATGGCCCTCCCGGACATTTTGCCGGCACTGAAAGAGTGAACCTGAAACTTGTCTCCGGAAGAGGCCAGGTGTGGAGCGCGGGGGTGATGGGAGGTCTTGGAAGGTCGGGGTTCAGGGTGGCCCCTCGCTCGCACCCGAGAGGCCCCACAGCGCCCTCCCTCCCGCGCGCAGCGCTCTCCCCAGACAGCGCGCGCCTCCCAGACAGTGAGATATGAGCACAATTAGGCCGGATACAGTTCAATTATGATAAACAGCGCGCGCACCCTTTAAGCCGTGATTAAAAGGCATCCGCCCTTTGATAGAGAGGCCTAATTCCACATTATTACCGCCCGGGCTTGATTATAAAGCACTCTCTGGGTTTACGGTGGGAGATGGATGGGCGGCGTCTCCATCGTTTACACATCACTGCTGACGTCGGCCGTCCCTCCTCATCGCCTCCTTTTATCTGCGCTCTCACCTCTCCACCGCCCCCCGGAGCCCCCATTCCTCTCGGTGTGGCACGGCCTGCCTGCCTGCCTGCCACACGCAAGTGGGCAAAGTCACCCTTACGGTAACAGCGTGATGAATGGCCGCGGCGTAATGAAATGGAGACATCAAGGCGCGCTGCGAGGAAGAAAAAGTGGTAATCCGACAGAACGGAGCTGTCCCGAGACGGGGGGGCGCGCAAGAAGGATCGCCTCCCCGCCGTGCTCTGTCAAGGGAGAAATTACACATTTACTCTGGCTTTTTCTTAAGGAGACGGCCCCCATAGATCAAAACACGGATTTACAAGCCAATTTCCAACATGAAATATAGACACCAGGAATCAATTTAACCAGGGTTCTATTTTAGCTAACACCGGCTGCGATTAGTCGCAGGTAACTAACGCTCCCTGGCCCCCACCCAGCACCTGGCGCTTCCTCCCGCCATCCTCCCCGTCCGGGGTGCGGGGGAAGCTGGGGGTTGGAAGTAGGTCAGCTCCCTACACCCCAGACTGTAGGGGGTGCTGGGATAGGGTGACCAGAATTTTAAAGCCAAAAACCGGGACATTTCACAAACACAGAAGAAGGACTACAATTTTACTTCAAGTGATGAGAGCGCTCATCAGCAGAGAATTACAGAACAGGCAGTGAGAGCATACATACAATGCAATTTTTAAGCCCAGTAGCTTGCCTGTTAATTAAATTGCTTTCTTGAAACAACTGCTAACTCTCCCTGCTTTGTAAAACATAAAAAGCACCTCCCACCGTTTTCAGTCGATCCTCTCTAAAAACAGGGACATGAGCTAAATTTCTTGAGATTTGCTGGGACAGCTGGTTAAAAACAGGGACCGTCCTGGCAAAACGGGGACGCCTGGTCACCCTATGCTGGGAGCCCCATCTGTGCCAACGCACCACTAAGTTGTAACCTAGGGTTAGTTAAATACAATTTCAATACAGTTCAAGTAAACAAGCTTTGACTAGGCCAGGCCAGGCTTTGTCAAGGCTTGTGTATTTGAACTGTATTGAAATTATATTTTAATGGCCTGTCCAGCTTGCCACCAAAGCACAGACCATCAAAGACAGAGACTGAAAAAAGTGAAAATGCCCGGGGGAAGCCAGAGGCCACTCGTTCATAACAATGAATACAATTTGAACAGAGAAGAAACTAAAGGGGAGATTAGCCCAGCAAACCCTGGTACTAAAGTGCTCTGCTTTTTAGGCAGGTATGCATGCACACGTGATCAAGCCAAGCTATCACTCCCAGTGCAAGACAGCCAATGGCTGATGGGGGCTGACTTCTTGCCCTGTGCCATGTGTTGGTGTGGACAGAAGCACATAGACCAACAGATGAAAAGGGCTATCCTAATGCATGCATATACCTACCTGTTTTTTTTAAATACAATAGATGAACTGAAAGCTAAAGCTGCCTATCTCTAGGCCATACGTAAAAGGACCCTCCCACCAACACACTTGCAACTTAACCTGGTTTACTTCAGGTTTGCATTGTTTCCCCTGCTGACCGTCTAAACTTACATTTCAGGAACATTCTTGGCTTCAACTTGCACGCTTCCTAGCTTCGCGAAAAATACTTCCAATACAACTGTATCTTTGTAAAGCATTTCTGCTGGCACATGTAACTGAACGATGTTTCGTGGTGGGTACTATAGGTACATGTATCAAAACATTTATTAACCGTAAATTCCAACACGAAACCAAAAATACAGCCTGTACTAAGATTGCTTATCGTTCGCTGTGCCCTTCTGCACCAGCATCTGATAGCATTCTGTCAACTAAAGGTATATGCTTTAAGTTTTAACCCCGCAGTTACCATACTCGTGAGCCGTGACATCCCCGGAAGTGTAATCACTGTACTCTAAACCTGATCGTAATGTCACAGGAGGTGTATGGCATGACAACGGATGCATCTTAAAGAAATGACACCGTGGCTTTACACTCGGATGGCGTCACGAGAAATGCATGATGAATGAGTGACATCCGGGGACCGTGCTCGCCTTCATTCACTCAGTTAATAGTCTAGCCAGCATTCCAGGCCTGTCCATTGCTGCCTGCGATGACGCGTTTCAGTCCGCTATGCAGCTTCCAGGAGGCTGCTGATCACCTCTTCCTGCCAGGGAGCTGCCCGGGACCCGTGGGGCCGGTGGAAGCCGCAGCCTCTCCAGAAGCAGTAGGGGGGCCCAGCCACTCTGTGGTATGACACTGGGCTGACACGTCAGTAAGCTGCCTCCTGAATCAGTCGAGCGGCACGCCTCCAGCCGCAGGGTTAGTGACGTGGACTTTCCCGTTGCAGTGTCACGTGCAGAGGTGTCTGCTTGCCCCGCCATCAGTGGACGCACAGCATGAAGGACGCATGGGCGGCACAGGCGTTACAGCATTTGGATTTATTACGTGGCCCAGTGTGAGGAGCTCTTCCGGGTTATTGGTGTGTACAGTGAGTCTGGGTTGCTCAGTGCAGTGCAGGGTTCCACGGCGTTGGTGTCTCTCTGAACCAGACCTGATTTCGATGTGATATTGAGCAGGGAAGCCCACGCTCTTAATGGATTCCTGCTCGGAGTGCGGGTTTTTTGACGGGTCGTGCACTTTCCTGACAGGTGGCTCTGGGAGGCTGGGGTTGCCATTTTGCTTGTCCGTTTTTCTTTTCCTTTGGAGGCGGTGAATACTTTTTAGGTGTAACGTTTTGTGTTTTATCTACTGTCACCCAGCATGAATGTTGCTACCGCGTCTATAGGATGTGTGGGTTTTAAAGTCTGTTAAACAAAAAAAAGAGGAGTAGCTTTCAATTGCCCCAGTATTGGAACTTTCATAGATTCCCATGCTTTGTATCATTCCCCGTCGTCGGAATGGGAGCCTCGGTAGTATAAAAACCATAGAAACAAAAGAGAAACTTAGGCCTAGGCCTCATCTCATTTTGTATCCTATCACCCTCTTTTTGTAAAAAGAGACCAAACTTTTGCCAGGACCAATCAGAGCAGCCTCACCCTCTGGAACCTTCCTGAGAGAGCTCAGAGCCTCAGATTTTTCTACCGCACGTTGTGCTAGGGAGTCTCCACTGAGCTCTGCTCAGCTTTTCATTCTACTTCTGGATTTCTTCAAGTTTCTACTGGATCAACATGTCTGACAAGGAGAAGAAGGCCTTGTTCAGGGCATGTGCCTCTTGTGGGAAAAAACGTCTTTTTGTGGAGGATAAGCATGACAATTGTATTTACTGCTTATATCCTGACCACAAGGCCACAGAGTGCAAGATCTGCAGAACCTTCTCCAACAAGACTCTTCGGGACAGGGAAGGTCATCTGTTAACCTGGCTTCAAAAAATGAACACTCGCAAAGAGGTGCTCTCTTCGGAGGAGGAAGATTCCACGTCTTGTGCTTCCTCTCACAGATCGAGGAAGAGGGGTAAGTCTCCTCCAGGATCTTCTACATCTCAGCCCTCCCTTCAGGCCCCTCACAAGATCTCTGATAGGTCTGAGAGGGCTGGTCCCCTTCAATCTCCTCACGGAAGTGTAAAGGAGAGGCAGGGATAGGCTACTGGAGTGAGTGCAGCTTTAAAGGACGTGAAGGAGGTTCCTCTGTCTCCCCCTCCGTCCAAAAAGGGCAAATCTAGTGACAAACACTCTTCAGTCACTTCTGGACCTGGGCCGGAAAAGAAACAGCGCCCGTCGACGACGAAAACACCAGGTACGTCGTCGACCGTTTCTTCAGTTAAAGTTCCCGCCATTTCTGTGGCTCCGTCGACGGGCTCGTCGACGGTAGCGCCCTCCACGATGACTTCGTCGTCATTCAAGGTCCCCAGTTCGTCGGCGCTAACATCTTCCACGTCGACGACGGCAAGCAAGGTACTGTCGACGGCAGCGGTGTCGACGAGAACTACACCGACGACCACCTCGACGTCGACGACGAGTTCGTCTACGAAGCCGTCGACGGTGGTTCCGTCAACGACGAGACCGGCGTCGACAAAAGCTATGGTACCGTCGACCATTCCGCTGACATCTTCGTCGACGACTGCTACACCGTCGACGACGGCATCGTCGACGGGACCGTCGACGGGGCAAAAGATGCCTTTTTCAACGCAGAAGATGAAGATTACACCGGAGATGACTTCTCCGCGACGGGTCTCTGCGCATCTTCCTAATTTGCTTCTAGACAATGAATCTGAGGAGGATGAAGTTGAAGTTGAGGACGATGATTATGGTCCTGCCTATAGTCCCTCTGACTTGAACGTCAAGATGCAGGAGACAGACACGGAGGAGTGTTACGAACATGCGGGTGGCCAGCAGTCGTATCCATATGTTCGGGAAGAGAGACATGCTCCGAGTTTGGGCCAGGGCATGGTAGCCATGCCCTCTTCGCTCATTTCTGACCTGCAGCTGATGCTGCAGGATTATCGAAATAGGTTTCCGTCGGAACCTTCTGGACAGTCTGCAGTTCCTACACAGTCACAAGTGCAGCAGGCTATTAGTCTTCCAGTGGCACACCCCTCGCCACCACCGGTTGTACCTGCGGTCCGAGTCCCCACTCCGGATCCCACACCCTTTCATGATGTCCAACAGGATACCTCTTCGGATGAGGAGGCGATACAGGTGGATCCCTTGGTTGATCCGTTGCAAGACCCGGATTTGGATCAAGGAGACAGTGGGCCACAAGATCCGGACGCTGCTGGTCGTGACACGTCCATCTCCCCTCCTGTGGATATAGGGGGTTTTCATCACCTGATGGAAAGGGCAGCTAAAAGATTTGGATTGCCGATTTCGAGAGAAGAATCGGAATGTTTCCTTTATGACTTTAAGGAACAACACCGGAGATCGGTCAAGTCTATTCCCATCATTGAACATGTATGGGAAGAAGGGATGAAAATTATGCAAAATCCGGCCACGGTGATTCCAGTCCTCCCGCGGCTGGAAAAGAAGTATAAGGCTCCGGACGGCAGTCCTGCTTGCCTTCTTGGTCAGCCGAAGCCTGATTCAGTCATCTCTCAGGCGGCTCAAAGCAAGTCCAAGAACCCGTCCACACCTTTGACCACACCACCGGATAAGGACGGTCGACGCCTAGATAACGTGGGGAAGCGGTTTTCCTCAATGGCCAGCTTGCTTGTTAGAGCGTCCAATGCTCTTGCCATCCTCGGCCGATACGACCGACAGATGTGGTGCGACATGGAACCCTTCGTGGAGCAGTTACCAGAACCCACAAAGGAGGAAGCCAAGAAGGTGCTTATAGAGGGGGAAAAGTCTTCTGCTGAGGTTATAGACTGTGCAATGGACATTGCTTCCACGGCATTTCGAGCCTTGGCTGGCTCGGCAGTACTACGACGCCAGGGCTGGTTGAGAGCCACCTGGTTTCGCCAGGAGGTCCAGAATAGGATCCTGGATCTACCATTCGATGGGGACATGCTGTTTGGCAAGCAGGTGGACGATGCTCTGCAGAATATCAAAAAGGACACGGACACTGCAAAGGCCTTAGGGTCCCTCACCTACCGGAAAGTCCCCTTTAGGGGCGCACGAGGCAGAGGATTTACATCATACAGAGGGAACCAACAGAGATATTCCTCTCAGCCTTCTCAGTCCTATAAGCCCCAGTACTCCAATCAGCGCCAGGGACAATCGGCGTCTTTCTCTCGCCATCAGCCGCGGGGCCGTCAGACCCGGCAGGGACGTGACAACACCAAGCGTCAATAGCGGCTTTCCGGCTCTACCTACTGTTCCTTCCCTCCCAGTCACATCAGTGGGGGGCAGGATTTCTCTGTGTCTGGAGAACTGGAGATCAATAACATCGTACCAATGGGTCCTCAAAATTGTAGAGAGTGGCCATGTGTTGGAGTTCCAAGACCTTCCTCCAACAAGAGCTCCGGGCACCATCCGCAGGGGACATTTGGGACAACTCCACCTCGAAGCCCATCAACTGTTCCTCAAGGGAGCGATAGAACCGGTACCTCTGTCCCAGAGGGGCCGGGGTTTCTATTCAAGGTTCTTCCTCGTGCGGAAGACGATAGACATTTGGCGCCCCATCCTAGACCTGCGGGAGCTCAACACCTATCTCGTCAAGCTCTTCTTCAGGATGGTCACTCTCCAGGAAATTCTTCCTGTCTTGAATCCAGGCGACTACTTGGCGTCGCTGGATTTAGAAGACGCGTATTTCCATATTCCGATACATCCAGCTCACAGACAATACCTACGCTTCACAGTGGGAAAGAGCCATTTTCAATTCAAGGTGCTTTCGTTCGGCCTTCGGTCGGCACCAAGAGTGTTCACCAAGGTGTTGGCGCCGGTTGCAGCCTTTCTTCGGAAACAATCTTTAGAAGTTTTTCCTTACTTAGACGAGTGGCTCGTCAAGGCACCATCTTTCGAGGAAACTTCTCATGCAGTGGCAACTTGCATCCATTTGTTCCGTTGCCTGGGCCTTCAGCTGAACGACCGCAAGTCAGTCCTGCTGCCCTCCAGAACGGCCAGATTCCTGGGATCCGTGTTGGACACCACGCAATGTACAGCTCGTCCCTTGGAGGAACGACAACAAAAGTTGATGATTTCGGCTCGACTACTCTGCCGCAAACAATTCCTGTCTGTCCGCCAATACAAATCCCTTCTTGGGTCGATGTCATCCTGCATACCATTGGTACCACATTGCAGGCTGCGAATGCGTCCTCTGCAGGAGGAGCTAGACAAGCAATGGCGCCAGGCAGAGGGGTCATTCAACGACAAGGTGGTGGTGACAGCAGCGATGAGACAGGCGAGCAAATGGTGGCTTCGCAATATCGCCCAGGGTCTGTCATTCAGGAGTTCACCTTCACCCATGGTACTGACCACAGACGCGTCACTGGAGGGCTGGGGTGCAGTTCTCCGAGAGCTTCAAGTCAGTGGCCACTGGAGTCCAGGACAGCGCCAGTGCCATATCAATTTCCTGGAACTGACGGCCATTCGGTTGGCCTTGCAAGCTTTTCTGCCCAGAGTTCGCAACCATTCAGTGCTGGTCCGGACGGACAATACTACGGCCATGCACTACGTCAACAAACAAGGAGGCACCAAATCGCTGACTCTGTCCGCAGAAGCTCAGCGGATTTGGGATTTTGCGATTCTGAACAACATCACTCTGAAAGCCGAACACCTGGCGGGAACTCTCAATGTCAAGGCGGATGCCTTGAGTCGACAGACGGAGGTGACTCACGAGTGGGAGTTGAATCAAACCATTCTGGACAGGGTGTTCTCAGTCTGGGGGACACCAACCATCGACCTCTTTGCTTCACCGGAGAACGCCAAATGCCGGTTCTACGCAAGCAAAGTTCACCATCAGGGGTCCCTGGGGAACGCTCTTTCGATGGCTTGGTACAGCGCATTCTTTTACGCTTTTCCTTCAATTCCCCTCATTCCTCGAGTCCTCAGGAAATTGAAGGCGGAGCCCTGCAAGATGATTCTAATTGCTCCAGCATGGCCCAGACAATTCTGGTACACCGAGCTTCTGAGGCTCTCCCGAGCTCCTCCGATTCACTTCCAACCCATTCCGTCCCTGTTGTCCAGGAATCAGGGGCAGGTTTACCATCCGGATCCGACATCACTCCACTTGACAGCGTGGCTCCTGAACACAGAGAGTTCAGTCATCTAATGCTCTCTCAGGAATGCCGGGAGGTCCTGGCTCATGCCCGAGCACCAAGTACCAATAAGACTTACAAGGCGAAATGGAAAAGATTCTGCCTGTGGTGTCAACGTCAAGGTCTCCATCCTTACACTTCCCAACCCCATCAATTGTTGCCATATTTACTATCTCTGGCTAAGTCGGGGTTGGCACATTCATCTGTAAAGGTACATCTGGCGGCCATATCGAGGTATCGACGCGATTCTTCGGGTCCGTCCTTATGGTCCTCTAGGGTTGTCAAACAATTCTTGAAGGGATTATTCCGGATGTATCCTCCAGTTCGTCCTCCTCCTCCAGTGTGGCAGCTCAACCTGGTCTTGGCGCAACTCATGAAGGCTCCGTTTGAGCCTGTGCACAAAGCAGACTTAAAGTTCTTGTCTTGGAAGCTGGCCCTCCTGGTGGCTCTCACATCAGCGAGACGAGTGAGTGAGCTTCAAGCACTCTCCATAGTGCATCCATTTTTGCAATTTAAAAAGGACCAATCCAAAATTTATACCGAAGGTACCATTGGAGTTTCACTTAAATGAACCCTTGATTCTGAAATCTTTCTTTCCGCACCCTTCTACGCCTGCGGAACGCACGCTCCATTCTTTGGACGTTCAGAGATGCTTAAAGT
Source organism: Lissotriton helveticus (assembly GCF_964261635.1). Classification (NCBI taxonomy): domain Eukaryota; kingdom Metazoa; phylum Chordata; class Amphibia; order Caudata; family Salamandridae; genus Lissotriton; species Lissotriton helveticus. Next base: position 278,677,745 of record NC_136058.1, on the reverse strand, counting down.
TCTACTTGGAGCGCACACGTCCTTTTCGGAAGACGACTCAGTTGTTTGTGTCCTACAGTGCACCACGAAAGGGATTGCCTTTGGCAAAGAGTGGCATTTCCCGCTGGATCTCCAGTGCGATTAAGTTCTGTCATCAGGAAGCTGGCAAGCCACTGGATGGAAGAGTCAGGGCACATTCCACGAGATCAGTGGCGTCATCAGTGGCTCTCTTTTCAGGAGTGGCCATTAAGGACATATGCAGGGCAGCAACGTGGAGCAGTACTCATACCTTCACGAAACACTACTGCCTGGAGTCTGCAGGACGAGACGACGCGGCTGTTGGTCAAGCAGTCCTGCGGAATCTTTTTCATTGAGAGGTGAGCTTTCCCTACGATCCCTCCAGCCTGGTGAGCACATTTTGTTTGTTTTGCTATGCTTTATGTATTGCTTATATGGTTCTGTGATGCCATGTACGTACAAAATGTGTTCTTCGTAATCTACTGCTAGCTACTCTGATACAAAGCATGGGAATCTATGAAAGTTCCAATACTGGGGCAAGAACACAAGTTACTTACCTGTAACTTTGGTTCCCCAGTATTGGTAACTTTCATAGATTCCCATGCGCCCGCCCGCCTCCCCGGGGAAAGCTCAGCCTGGTTACAGAGTTAGTGGCGGTTTGCACAACGGCTACGAAAATCTGAGGCTCTGAGCTCTCTCAGGAAGGTTCCAGAGGGTGAGGCTGCTCTGATTGGTCCTGGCAAAAGTTTGGTCTCTTTTTACAAAAAGAGGGTGATAGGATACAAAATGAGATGAGGCCTAGGCCTAAGTTTCTCTTTTGTTTCTATGGTTTTTATACTACCGAGGCTCCCATTCCGACGACGGGGAATGATACAAAGCATGGGAATCTATGAAAGTTACCAATACTGGGGAACCAAAGTTACAGGTAAGTAACTTGTGTTCATAGTAGCAGTAGAGTCTAGCTTCTCTTTTAAGAACGGCTGCGTCATGGCTTTAACGCATTTTATTTTTATTTTCTGGAAATCAAGCATTGAATTTAGAATCCACAACAGATCTTAATAACCATGTTTATTGGTAACCAGGCTTATCAGTTGATGCATGCTCAGTCCCTGCCAGGCTCACAAAGATATGCATGCTTGCTTCCATGCTCGCTTCCTTCCAGGTTCACCAAGGAATGAATGCTCGCTTCCTTCCAGGCTCACCAACGGATGCATGCTCGCTTTCTTCCATGCTCACAAAGGGATGCATGCTCGCTTCCTTCCAGGCTCACCAAGGGATGCATGCTCGCTTCCTTCCAGGCTCACAGAGGGATGCATGCTCGCTTTCTTCCATGCTCACAAAGGGATGCATGCTCGCTTTCTTCCACGCTCACCAAGGGATGCATGCTCGCTTCCTCTCAGGCTCACCAAGGGATGCATGCTCGCTTCCTTCCAGGCTCACAAAGGGATGCATGCTCGCTTCCTTCCAGGCTCACCAAGGGATGCATGCTCGCTTCCTTCCAGGCTCACCAAGGGATGCATGCTCGCTTCCTTCCATGCTCACAGAGGGATGCATGCTCGCTTTCTTCCATGCTCACAAAGGGATGCATGCTCGCTTCCTTCCAAGCTCACCAAGGGATGCATGCTCGCTTCCTTTCAGGCTCACCAAGGGATGCATGCTCGCTTTCTTCCATGCTCACAAAGGGATGCATGCTCGCTTCCTTCCAGGCTCACCAAGGGATGCCTGCTCGCTTCCTTCCAGGCTCACCAAGGGATGCATGCTCGCTTCCTTCCACGCTCACCAAGGGATGCATGCTCGCTTCCTTCCATGCTCACAGAGGGATGCATGCTCGCTTTCTTCCATGCTCACAAGGGATGCATGCTCGCTTCCTTCGAAGCTCACCAAGGGATGCATGCTCGCTTCCTTTCAGGCTCACCAAGGGATGCATGCTCGCTTTCTTCCATGCTCACAAAGGGATGCATGCTCGCTTCCTTCCAGGCTCACCAAGGGATGCATGCTCGCTTCCTTCCACGCTCACCAAGGGATGCATGCTCGCTTCCTTCCATGCTCACAAATGGATGCATGCTCGCTTCCTTCCAGGCGCACCAAGGGATGCATGCTCGCTTCCTTCCACGCTCACCAAGGGATGCATGCTCACTTCCTTTCAGGGTGACCAAGGGATGCATGCTCGCTTCCTTCCATGCTCACCAAGGGATGCATGCTCGCTTCCTTCCATGCTCACCAAGATCCTCGCTTCCTTCCATGCTCACCAAGATATGCATGCTCGCTTCCTTCCAGGCTCACCAAGGGATGCATGCTCACTTCCTTCCAGGCTCACCAAGATATGCATGCTTGCTTCCTTCCAGGTTCACCAAGATATGCATGCTCGCTTCCTTCCATGCTCACCAAGATATGCATGCTCGCTTCCTTCCATGCTCACCAAGATATGCATGCTCGCTTCCTCCCAGGCTCACCAAGGGATGCATGCTCGCTTCCTTCCAGGCTCACCAAGGGATGCATGCTCGCTTCCTTCCAGGCTCACCAAGGGATGCATGCTCACTTCCTTCCAGGCTCACCAAGGGATGTATGCTCGCTTCCTTTCTAGGCTCTCCAAGGGATGCATACTTGCTTCCTTCCTGGCTCTCCAAGGGATGCATGCTTGCTTCCTGCCAGGCTCTCCTAGGCGTGCATGCTCACTTCCTATCAGGCTCACCAAGGGATGTATGCTCGCTTCCTTCTAGGCTCACCAAAATATGCATGCTCGCTTATTTCCAGGCTCACCTTGGGATGCATTTTCACTTCCTTCCAGGCTCACCAAGGGATGCATGCTCACTTCCTTCCAGGCTCACCAAGGGATGTATGCTCGCTTCCTTCCAGGCTCACCAAAATATGCATGCTCGCTTCTTTCCAGGCTCACCTTGGGATGCATTTTCACTTCCTTCCAGGCTCACCAAGGGATGCATGCTCACTTCCTTCCAGGCTCCCCAATGCATGCATGAATGCTTGCTTCCTTCCACGCTCACCAAGGGATGCATGCTCGCTTCCTTCCAGGCTCACCAAGGGATGCATGCTCGCTTCCTTCCAGGCTCACCAAGGGATGCATGCTCACTTCCTTCCAGGCTCCCCAATGCATGCATGAATGCTTGCTTCCGGTCAGGCTCTCCAAGGCATGCATGCCCACTTCCTTCCAGGCTCACCAAGGGATGCATGCTCACTTCCTTCCAGGCTCCCCAATGCATGCATGAATGCTTGCTTCCTGTCAGGCTCTCCAAGGCATGCATGCCCACTTCCTTCCAGGATTACCAAGGGATGTATGCTCTTTTGCTTCCAGGCTCACCAAGGGATGCATGCTCGCTTCCTGCCAGGCTCATCTGCGGATTTGTGCTTAATTTCCTCACTTTCTTGTCTTTGTGTTGGCTGTGAGTTTGTCTTTATGCTTCACAGGAATCCATATTTAGGGGGTTCCTTCTATCCGGAGGCCATTGGGTTTGATGGTTATAGCAGACTGATCCACTACTGAGCAAGAGGGTCCTAGATTCTGCTTTGTTCTCTGAAAGGTTATCCATACCCATGGTTGCCCCTGGAAGTGGCACATGGCGGCCAACCTACGATTGTGCTGTATGATTATGCTTCTCTCAGAATGTCAGATGAAATGGAAATGTTGCCCCAGTATGTGGTCAAGGTGGAGATCTGCAGCTTCTGAGGACTTTTACAAGCTTTCTAACTACCAGAACAATGCAGATTTACAGACTGCCTCTTCTACTGCTGCCGTGTATCCCTGTTGTCTTTAATTAGCAATGCTGTTGTGCACTGATGCTTAACCCTTTTCTTGTCTTGCTCTTCTCCCCCACAGATGACTGCAGGAACATTGCAAATATCATGAAGACTCTCGCCCACAGGGGTTTCATCTTTAAACAAACCTCCAGACGCATCTGATTCCCCAGGAGTAGCGGGACAAAAGGCTGCATGCAGCGCTTTTCTGACCGTGTGTTCACGCGTGAGGACAGACAGGAAGTAGAATTCAAGGCAAGTGGACAGAGCAGCTCGACCATCACCGCCTGCAAAGACCGGACAACATGGACAAGGAAACTTATCTTTGTGCAGACCCAAAATATGAATGCCCTCCATAACAGGCCCCGGCTCCAGTCCGGGGGGTGGGGGGAGAGATCAGGCTGAGTGGAGGGGGTGGCCACCACCACCTTTTCCCCTCTCCTCCTACCAGCCCCACATGTGATTTTTGGGGAATGGGAGTGAGGCGGGAAAAGGCTGAAACCGTGTTGAAAGATGGGGACAGGTGCAGCATACCGTAGACAACTGCTCCTCAATTTTCCCACAAAGTGGAAATTCTTCAGCAAACAGAATCCTGTGTGGGGGAGGAAAAGCGCTGAAGAGCGGCAACCCTTACATTAACCCTGGATCTCTACCCCTGGAGCTAGCTGCATGCGATGAAAACATAAAACAAAATAAAAAATAAAAGTATCAAACTAAAAAAAAAAAAAAAAAGGACTGGGCCAGGGTCTGGGGTCAGTTCCGGACAGGATGCCCTTCTCTTGTATCAGACGTGACTTTGTAGCAGGGACGTCATTGCACCTGTTTGGAATTGTAGCTTTTCTTGTTCTTTGGATTTCACACCATATTTTATTATTTAGGAAGGCCTTACTACAGCTGCGCCCCAGGTATTGACGACTTTGGGATTATTCTAGCACTAAAAGGTGACTGCTACCTCTGATCCTAATGCAATGACCTCTCTCCATAGTCCTTCTCACCGGGTTCCTTCGCTCATTTTAAGGAATGCCTTATCCTTCCCACTGTCATACTCTCCCTTTTACTGCAAGGTCTCATCCAAAGGCACGCTCTCTCTGAGAGTGGTACAGGCCAGTCACTCCGCTGCTTTCCCTGCTCTTTGAGCCCAGACTGGTGGGTACTTCCCTCACCCTCTTCAGTGGGGACTCTTCCCTTCCTTGTAATCGTTAACATCTCCACCGTCTTTGCAGATCCCTGCCCTCGACACCTTCCCTTCCTTTTATGTGACATTTCTTTTAGGTCCTTCCCATCTACTTTACACCCTCCCCATTCAGCTGTCACCCCCGTTCCTTCTCAAATGAGCTTTCTCCCCGTACTACCTTCCACCCTGCTTCTCCCATTCCTCCTCATTCTGTTTCTCCTTTTAGCCTGTGTGACATCAGCCCGTCCCCTCCTTTTATCCTTCCCATCCTTTATCCATTCCATCTTCTGCTTTCCCCGCGCTCCTTCCAATTATTCTCATCTCTGTCAGTGCTTTACTTTTGGCTCTCCTCTAACCTGTCTTCTGCTCCTCCTTCCCTAAGATGGACTCTTTTCAGCACTACCCATCTGTTTATTGCTTTCTATCTTGATTGGTTCCCACCCCTGCAGAAGATTCTTCTTTTGACTGGCCACAAGGGCAGAGCTTTTTACATCCTGTTCTGTTCCCTAAAAACTTGACCTAACCCCCTCGTCTTCCTATTCCAAATTCCCAAACTCAGCTAGGCCACTAAACTTTAGAACTCCCCTGCTTTTCAAACTTTCGTGAGTCTAAATGCAACTTTTTCATGTATTAAGTAATCTCCAAAGCCTTGGGACACACGGTTGCACTTCTCTTTTAATGAAAATGCTTCTAACATGCCTTTGATTTTCACAGGTGATGGACTGTGGACTCCAGAAACCGAGGAGTTAAATGAATGCTTTTGTCTGTATTGTTAATGCTGCAAACTCTTTTGTTAATATAAACTTATAAATAGGAAGGGTCTGTTTTAATTTCCTCCATTTAATGAGATTTGGCTGTATTCTCTGTCCCCTGACTTAAGTTTCTAGTTTAATTTATTAAGTTTGATTATATGCCGACATGTGAAAACGAACTTTAAAAAAATATAAATGATCCCCTTATACAAGTTACATACATTCGATCATTTTAAAAGAAATAACAGTTCTTCACTTACTATTCTCCCCAAATCTCTCAGCACTGAAGCTACAAAGAATCGACATAAAATATCCAACATTTATGGCTAAATTTAAATCATTTTTTGTACAATGATGCCTAAATCACATTGATCCCACTGAGAAATACATAAACTGTCACCTGAATCACTCTTAAATCTCGACCAACTGTGGCATGACGTAGACTCTTAACTTGTTCTGCTGCTGATGGATTCAAGTGTAATCTCCAAAGGGCTCTGCTGCGGGCAAGACGTTTGTGATTGATGAAATATTGAGGTTTCAAAAAGACTCTCAGCCCTTCATCAATTTTTCTTAATGCCTCTTTCTTATAGTGTGAACCTACGCTGGTCTAGATGAGACATTGTTTTTTTTCTGCTCCACTAGTTTCCTACTAATTGGTTTGTAGAAGCCAGGTTCCTAGATGTGCTCTCCTCTTCTTTGGCCACCTCTACCTTGGAAGAAGCTAATTCAATTGTTATCAATTTGATTGAGAGCCAGTTGAGTGTTCCCAGCTGACTTGACGTTACCCTCTAAGACTGCAGTTCAGTGTCACTGTAGTGCTGATATCTTGCTGCTCCACGGACATTCTGTCGCCTCCTACAGGTAGCCTCCTCCAGGCACCACCAGCTCTGATGGATCAATATCTTTAGCCTTGATGAGCTACCAGGTGGTGTTCACCACAATCTTCAGTGAGCTCAAGCTTCACATGGCTGTTCTGGTTCTGTCCATGCTCTGTGACTATCACTGAAGGGAGAGCCAAAGACGATCCAAGCTGGTCTTGCATAGGTTATGTCTGCCTCGTACGCTCCCGTGAACTGTTGTGCAGCACAAATTGCTTGGATACAGACTTGTTTTGTTAGCACATGATGAGATTTTTGTGTTGCCAGTGCTCATGCTCCAGCGACAGCGAGCTACTATGGCTAATCAAGCCTGCATCCTCTTCTACAGTTTCAGATTTACAGCTTGGAAAAAAAGTTCTTCAGGACCTATCAAGAATGGGAGCTTTACACCTGTGTTGAATGAGAGCTCTCCAGAGACTTATCAAGAACAGGAGCTTGAGACACATGTGGAATGGAATCTGCTACGATACTTGTGGAATGAGAGCTGCTTAGAGACCTATTGTATCTCAAAAGCAAAAGGTAAACTCTCCATAGCCCTATGATGAATGAGAGCTCTTCTGAGTCCTTTGCACGATGAGAGGTCATGGGAGACATTTGTGAAAGGATAGCTTTCCAGAGACCTTTCGAGAATAAAAGCTCAAGAACTTTGTTGACGAGAACTCTTCAGAGGCCTGCCATGACTGAGAGCTTCAGGACTGTGTGGAATGATAGCTTTCTGGAGACCTCCTAGAAAATGCAGCTTGAAACCTGTGTGTTGAATGAGAGTGATAAAGAATGAGAGCTTGAGACCTGTGTAGAATAAGAGCGCGACAGAAAACAGCCAAGAATGAAAGTTTGAGACTTGTGTGGAATGAAAGATGTTTAGAGACCTTCTGGGAACGAGATCGTGAGACCTGTGTAGCGTCAAAGCTCATCAGACACCTCTGTGGAATGAGAGCCCTATAGACATGTGTGTGGAATGAGAGCTCCATACAGAGGTATGGATTGGGAGCGGCTTAGGTAATCCTTATGCTTAGTGAGCACTGTTCAGAGACCTATAACAAATGAGGCTTGAGTATGGTGTGGAATGAGAGCTCATCAAAAACCTACTAAGAATGAGAGCTTTAGAACTTTATTGAAGGAGAGCTCTCCGGAGACCGATCAAGAATGGGACCTTAAGAACTTTGAGAATGATAACTCTTCGGAGACCTACCATGACTGAGAGCTTCAGGACTGTGTGGAATGATCGCTTTCCAGAGACCATGACTGAGAGCTTCAGAACTGTGTGGAATGATAGCTTTCCAGAGACCTACTAGGAAATACAGCTTGAGACCTGTATGCTGAATTCGAGATTTCCAGAGACGTATCAAGAATAAGAGCTTGAGACCTGAATAGAATGAGAGCTCGTCAGAATTAAGTATGAGAGTTTGAGACTTGCGTGGAATGAAAGATCTTCAGAAACGTGCCAGGAATGAGAGCTTGCGACCTGTGTGGCGTCTGGGTTCTTCGGACACCTGTGTGGAATTAGCCCCCTTTGGACTCCTGTGTGCAATGAGAGCTCCACACAACACTATGGATTGAGAGCTACTGAGGTAATGCTTCGCTTTAATGAGCACTCTTCAGAGACCTATCAAAATTGCGGCTTGGGACTGGTGTGGAATGAGAGCTCATCAAAGACCTACTGGGATTGAGAGCTCAAGAACTTTGTGGAGAGACAGCTTGATACCTGAGTGGAATGTGAGATCTTTAGAAGCCAATTGAGAATTTGAGACCAGTATTAAATTACAGCACGTCAGAGAAGTGGCAGGATGAGAGCTTACTATCTGTGTGGAATGGCAGATCTCCAGAGGCCATCAAGAATGAGAGCTCTTCACACATCTTTGTGGAATTATAGCTCTTTATAGACTTTTATTGAATGAGAGCTTAACAGAACACTGTGGAATGAGACCTATTTAGGTCATTATCATGTTTAATATGAACCCTTCAGAGACACACACGAAGTGAACATTTGTAATAGAAATGTAGATTGAGCCTTCATGGAGTGAGAGCTCTTCAGGGACCTCTCTGGAATGAAATATAGAGATGTGTGATAAGAACCCAACAGAGTCATGTGAAATGAGAACTTTTCAGAGATCTGTAAAGGGTGAAAGACATGATAAATATGTGCAGAATGAGAGGTCTTCATGTTAGATTGGAATCTCTTCAAATTCTTGTGTGGATTGAGAGATGCCTAGTGATCTATAATTTATTTAATGGGAGCTTGTTCAAAGATGTGTGTGGGAGATTAGGAGCTCTTCAGAGACCTGCTCGCAGAATGAGTTCAAAGTTTTGAGTCACCAGGTGATGTCCGGTCACACGGGAAGGGCCTCCTCCGGATAATAGGCTTGCACCACCAGTATACTATGGAGAAGTGAGAACCCGGAGCTTGGTCGATGTTGTAAAGAGACCTGGGAAGAATCAGAGCTCTGTCATATGTGTACCAGGAGTTGTGTGTGAAGCGTGGGCTTTATTGGTACACTGTGGAATCTTTTTTCAAGCAAGGTGCCCTCAGGAAACCTCTGTGTCATGAGTGTGGTTTGTCGCCCAATGCCACATGTGACTTGTATGGAGTAAGAACTGATTAAAAGCATGTGTGCCTGTGACGCACAATCCATTAGAGTAGACCTACTTCATTCTAACTGCTTTAAGGAGACTAACCATGTCAAATCAGATGGACTCTCTTTGACACGTACCCAGTTCCAACAGGCCTTAGATTACCTTTGAGCGAGGAGTGGAGGTTCAACGGGAAGAGCTCGAGGCCAGCAAGCGAGAAACCTAAGGGTTTTGCAGCAGATAGAGAATACAGCCATCTCATATCCAGCAGTTCACTTCTAGTGCTCAGTAGGTGCCATTTCAGTCAAAAAGAAAACAAAACTTCAAAAGAGTGAAATTTCCATCCATGGTCATTGCCGAGTTATTCAATTCTTGCTGTAAATGTGTCACGTCAATAACATTTGGAAACATCATTAAAGCAAGTTTCATATCTTTAAACCATACCCACTGGTGTTTTGTGTTATTTCTACACTGGTATTCACAAACAACCAAAGAAAGAAGACTTACTTTTTAACAGTATTGTTGTTCACTTTCATGCGAACTGTGGTTTAATGAATAAATGGATTAGGAGAAATAATTTTACATGATCATTCTGATGGACACTACTAAACACAAATTCCTCACCTTTATAATCTCCTCAAGTGCCAGTCTGGAACTGGAAGATTTAAACCAGTAGGTGGAGACGTGCCGTTCTGCTGACTTTGTTCTTCCCCGGAAGTGATGAACGTAGACACTTACAAGCACCACCTCTGCTCGCTGGCATGACATCCTTTCTTTCAGTGCCTTCATACATGGATCTATCTGCAGCTCGCTCCCAACTTTTTGGGATGATGGGTTTTTTCCCTTTAAAACTCTTTATCCTACTGTTTAAGGGAACTACGTCCCCTCCTGAAACTGTAGGGTTTAAGCCTTAGGGAACTGTCGCAAACAGATCTCTGAGATTCCATTTGATGTTTGGGTTCCGCACTCTACTCCAAGTCCACCGATGGGTGCGCCCTTATAAACCAGAAGATGATGAAGCTCTATGTCACTGAATACCGAAAGAAGCCTTGGAAGACCTGCTCCGATTCAAAGTAGAGGGTGCAGACCCATTCCTTCTCTCAAGCATGATCAAAACCACAGGTCCTCATCAAGATCCAAGTCTTCTGGTAAGTCGAAATCAAAGCAGAAGCACAAGAAGACCAAGCAAGATTTGTCCCAGACCTGCCACTATCAAACTGAGAATTCATGAGAGCGCGTGGGTGCCTCGTGGTCCAGTGCCGGCTCCTCCGCTAAGGCGAAGGAGCGTCACCCCACTGCCTCGGAGCAGCGAAAGAAAGGAAAAAATAAAATGATAACAAATGTCATCATTTTAATTTGTCCTGCTGCGGCAGCTTGCGTGAGGGGGTAGGACAGAGATGTAGAGCAGGGGAGAAGTGGTAGAACACGCTTAAATGCGCATTGACTGTTTGGTCGGACCTCTCGGGCCGCCCAAACTAATCTTGTGCACTTTCCCACTGAGACAAGCAGTGATGGTTTTGGATTTAAATCTGCCAACTACGGATGTTAAAACCATTGTACTAACAGGTTTTGCAACTAGAACAACTTTATCAGAATCTTTAGTTTTATTTAATGAAGCCCTGACTGAGACCCTTTTGGGCATCTGGTGTAAGTAAGACCTGTTCCTGTCCCCATGTAAACAAGCTGGTTGCAACTTGGATTTTTGATGCAGCAACCCATACCAGAGAGTTTGGTAGTTCAAACTTCCGCCTGTCTGGTCGACCCCAAATCCTTTCCCACAACTCCTGATAGACAATGGAAACATCTTTAGACTTTCGGAAAGCGATGTTTTCCTCAGCCAGCCTTGCCCTCCCGTCAATTAGTGCCAGCTGCTTGCTGGGGAGATATACCTGAGCTTTACGGCTCATGATTGGCGAGATCTTGCTGGCTGTCCCTGAGAAAATGTGGGCCAATTTGACTCAGACCATCTAGGGTGGTATGGATGCAGCTCAGAATATTGTAATTATATGTATGTAGTGCTTACTACTCCCTGAATAGGTGTTGAAGCGCTTTATGATGAGTAGCATTCTACTCCGGAAGCCAAGGCTAATGGTGAATATATTGGTATTGTTGGTTATTGCAATTAGTCATGTACCCTTAAGAAAAAACTGCATTCATTTGCTCAAGTTACTTTGTGATGTATTATATTAATATGTTAGGTTTAATCATTAAGGGACTGAGTGGTTTTTAGGTAAATGGCTTGTGATATAGATAGGATGGTGGAGATTAGATATATTTAGTTTACAGAGCTAGGGTTTCAAAGAGGAGACTTTTTTTATCTATGACATGAGACATCAGCCAATCTCAGAATTGCAATAAAAAAGAGGAAGGCAGGCATGAAAATGAGAGGCGGTTATACTCAGAAATAGAAGAGAAGCCATGCAGAGGATGGTCGATATGAGGGTCATTGAAGAAAAAGGAATCTAGCGGAAGTACATCAAGGTAAATGTTTCATGCAGGGTTTTAGGAGTATAGTGAGGTATGTCGTTCTGAGATAACAAGCAATGTGAAGAAGTAAGCTAAAGAAACCATATTATACATAGTGCTCCATATCTGGGACATACAGCTTAAACATACAATTCTAAATGTACACAATTACATTATATATATATATATATATATATATATATATATATATATATATATATATATATATATATATATTCGAGGCATATGAGCTGCAGATTGCACACTGTGCATAGATGGCCACCTAGTGTTGGGCCCGGATGTTTGCAGTTTGTTTTTCTTGTGGAGAGTCTTTGGAAGTCACGGGATAGGTGACTCTTCCCTTGGGTGATACTGCGCATGGGCATCGGCTCCATCCCAAGATTGTTTTTTTCCGCCACCGGGCACGGATGTGATTCCAGCGCTCCGTGTTGGAACCGATTAACTGTCGACGCGCAATCTTCATCGGCATCAAGAAAATACAAGGCGTTTTCCAGTCGACATAACTCTTCGACTCCAAGGGCGTCCATTCCAGTCGTCGAATACGGCCTTCGGGCACAACTAGGCCTCGACTCCAGCTAATGGAAAGGACGCCATTTAAAAGGTGTCCTCAATGTGGGTTGAAGTTTCCCCTCACCGACCTCCATGAGGTCTGTAACCTCTGCCTCTCTCCGGAGCACGAGGCCAAGGACTGTTCAGCCTGTGCCTCTTTCCGCTCCAAAAAGACTATCAGGGACCGGAGAGCCAGACGAACCATGGCTCAAAAATCTTCGGCTCCGGTTTCGGATGACATTTTCCAAGAAGGCGTCGACGTCCCGGAAGAACACGACGTCGACAGGGAATCGGAGGCAGAAGATTCAGATGTCGAGGACCTGACGCCAGCGCAGCGGGTCGTTAGTAAGATCGTCGACCCCCACACTTCCTCGACACCCACAAAAAAGGCTACGGTCGCACCCCCGCCCTCGGGCTCGGGTACATACCAAGACAATACTTCCACGGCCCCACCTTCGGGCTTGGCCAAGAAGTCGATAAGGCCTTCGGGAGACTCGGGCTCGAGTCGACCCCCGCTCGGTGCCGGCACACAATTACCGGCACCGAAAAAAACATCTACTACTGCACCGAAGCCATCGGCGCCAAAACACCCAGTTCCCTCGGCAACCAAGCCAACTTCGGAGCAACCGAAAGCTTCCGGCACCAAAAAACCACCGGAGCCGAAGCACCACTCGGAGCCGAAAAAAGTGTCAGACCCGAAAAAACACCCGGAGCCGAAAAAGTATTCTGGCACACATGGAGATAATGGGGATGATGATGAATCAGACACGGGCTGACCCTCAAGAGCCAGTTGATCCCCCAGACTCGCCAGACCCATGGGTAGATTACACTACACCGGACGTCCCAGACGTCCCACAAGACGATATATACCTGTCTAGGCCTTCACCACCGGAAGACACCATGGGGTTCAACCAGTTACTAATCAGAGCAGCACAATACCATGGGGTAGACATGCACTCCGATGCAGTAGAGGAAGACTTCCTCCTGGACACATTTGACACTGCACAACGGTCTTCCACAATTTTGCCAATGCTCAAAGGGGTAGTTAAACATGCCCCTGAGGTTTTTAAAGACCCTGTCAGGACTAGAGTCATAAACCCAAGAGTGGAAAAGAAGTACAAAGCGGCACCATCTGACCCAGCATACATAAAGGGGCCAGTTCCCCTCGACTCTCTAGTTGTATCCAACGCACGAAAGAGGGATAACTCTCAGACATCAGGAGAAGCTCCCCCACCTGACAAAGAGTCTAAACTCCTTGATGTATCAGGGAAAAGAACAGCCTTGCAAGCAGCAAACATGTGGCGCATTGCTAACACGCAAGCTTTACTAGCCAGATACAATAGAGCACACTATGATGAGCTCGAGGACATAATGCAACATCTCCCTGATCAATTTAAGGATAGAGCTAGTGAGCTAATTCAAGAAGGCAAAATTATTACTAACCAATCTATCCGCTGCGCACTAGATGCAGTAGACAGCCTCAAGAGCAGTCAATACTAGCGTTCTGCTGCGCAGGCATGCTTGGCTGCGTATATCCGGCTTTAAGCCAGAAGTCCAAAGTGCCATACTCAATAGGCCATTCGATGAGCAACACTTATTTGGCCCTGAGGTAGATGTCTCACTCGAAAAAATAAAAAAAGACATGGACACAGCAAAGTCTATGGGAGCACTGCAGTCGCAGGCTCCCAGACGTTCTTTTCGTCGCTCCACATATAGAGGTGCGAGCAGAGGGTACTCATCAGACACACCATCCACAGGTTATAAAAGCCCCACTCAGTCTACCTACGGTAAGGGCTATCAAAGGGGAGGTTACCGCGGTAACAACAACAAAGGTAGAGGCAAGAATAACAACTCCCGCCCTGCCTCAACCCCTAACCAATGACTCCCCTCCCCTTCCCCCGCCTCAATCCACTCCTGTCGGGAGAAGGATACAGCAACTCCGGTCAGCCTGGCAAGACATCACATCAGACGGGTGGGTGCTTCAAATAATTCAGTCAGGTTACTGTCTAGAACTAACATCTACCCCCCCCAAACATACCACCCAAACAGCGTCCAATGTCACAAGATCATTTAACGCTGCTCAAACAAGAAGTACTTTCTCTACTGCAGAAAAATGCAATAGAGATAGTTCCAAAACATCTACGGAACAAGGGAGTATATTACCTGTACTTTTTCATTCCCAAAAAGGACGGATCTCTGAGACCCATTCTAGACCTCAGACCTCTCAATGCTTACATACAATCAGATCACTTCCATATGGTCGCACTTCAGCAAGTCCTCCCACTCCTGTTACAGGACGAATTTCTGGTCACACTAGATCTCAAAGACGCTTACTTTCACATCCCAATTCATCAGGTGCACAAAAAGTATCTAAGATTTGACCTGGAAGGACAGCACTACCAGTTCAAGGTACTCCCATTCGGAATAACCACAGCGCCAAGAGTGTTCACCAAATGTCTAGCAGTGGTGGCGGCACATCTAATACACGTCTTCCCATATCTAGACGACTGGCTCATAAAGGCACAGTCATACAACCAATGTGTACAACACGCTAACAATACAATACTGTTACTTCACAACTTAGGCTTCACAGTAAATTACACCAAGTCACATCTGCTGCCGTCTTACACACAACAGTACCTAGGAGCTACAATCAATACTCAACTAGCACGAGCTTATCCCTCTCCAGCAAGGATAACAAGTGTGCAAACGCTCCTAACAAAGTTCAAATCACAACACTCGCTTCCAGCTCGAGTGTTTATGCAACTCATAGGGATGATGGCATCTTGCATATTCATAGTACCTCACGCAAGACTGCAAATGCGTCCGCTTCAAGAATGTCTAGCACGTCAATGGAACCAGGCTCAGGGTCAGTTAACAGACCTAGTGTTGGTAGACAGTCGGACTCATCGCTCTCTGTAATGGTGGAACACAAAAAACCTATCAAAATGCCGACTGTTCCTAGAGTCAGTTCCACAAATAACACTAACAGCAGACGCATCGCTCTCCGGCTGGGGAGCCCACTTACTGCATCACACCACGCAGGGAAAGTGGACGCCAATGCAAAAACTACTCCACATCAACCATCTAGAACTATTAGCTGTGTTTCTAGCTCTAAAAGCATTCCAAAGACAAGTGGTAAACAAGACTGTTTTAGTCCGCACAGACAATATGACGGCCATGTATTACGTAAACAAACAAGGAGGGACACACTCTCTGCAGCTCTCTCAACTAGCTCAGCAGATATGGAGGTGGGCTATACCTCAGAACATCTTTCTAATAGCCCAACACGTGCCAGGGGTCCAGAACACCATGGCAGATCTGTTAAGTCGGCAGACCCAGCAGATGCACGAATGGGAACTTTATCCACAAGTTCTTCATCCGTTCTTTCAGATGTGGGGTCAACCTCAGATAGACCTCTTCGCCACCCATGACAACGCAAAATGCCCACACTTCGCCGCCAGATACCCACACCCATTAGCCAAAGGCAATGTGATATGGTTGAACTGGTCAGGACTATTTGCGTACGCTTTTCCTTCTCTACTAATGATTCATTTACTAGTACGCAAGATGCAGCAACACTCGCTAACGCTTATACTAGTAGCTCCAACGTGGGCCAGACAACTGTGGTACACCACACTGCTACAGCTATCTGTGGTACCACACCAAAAACTAACCCTATCTCCACATCTTTTAACCCAGAACCATGGAGAGATCAGGCACCCGGACTCAGCTCAGCTCAACCTTGCGATCTGGCTCCTGAAGTCCTAGAGTTTGGCTATCTTAAACTCCCTCAAGAATGTATGAATATTATCAAGGAGGCAAGGCGTCCCACCACCAGAGCATGTTATGCTGCTAAGTGGAAACGCTTTGCCATATACTGCCAAACCAACACATTACATCCATTGGATGTATCCATTCAACACTACTACTTACTACATCTTAAAAAGTGTAATTTAGCCTACACATCTATCAGGTTGCACCTAGCTGCCATTGCAGCTTACTTACAAAACAGACAGCACCTGTCTCTCTTCAGAGTGCCAGCCATTAAAGCTTTTATGGAGGGTCTCAAAAGAATAATACCTCCTAGAATGCCACCTTCACCAGTGTGGAACTTAAACATAGTGCTCATACGTCTCATGGGACCTCCATTTGAACCCTTACACAAATGCGAATTTCAATTTCTCACATGGGAAGTGGCTTTCCTAGTAGCCATTACTTCCTTAAGAAGGGTTAGTGAAATGCAAGCATTTACCATCCAAGAACCATTTCTGCAAATGCATCACAATAAGGTGGTTCTTCGTACAAACCCTAAATTCCTACCAAAGGTAATTTCACCGTTCCATCTAAACCAATCTGTGGAACTGCCAGTTTTCTTCTCGCAGCCACAAACAGTCGCAGAAAGAGCTCTGCACACCTTAGCTGTCAAAAGAGCACTAATCTACTACATAGAGAGAAAACAAAGCTTCAGGAAAACAAAACAGCTTTTTGTATCCTTTTCACCACCACATAAAGGCAACCCAATATCAAAAACGGGTATTGCCAGGTGGATCGTCAAGTGTATCCAAATATGTTATCAGAAAGCTAAGCGTACACTGACAATTCCTCCAAGAGCCCATTCAACAAGAAAAATAGGGGCTTCCATGGCATTCCTAGGGAACATTCCCTTAGAAGACATCTGCAAAGCAGCTACATGGCTTACACCGCACACATTCACAAAACACTATTGTGTAGATGTGCCAACAACAAGCTACTGTAGGCCAAGCTGTACTTAAAACACTATTTCAAACAACTGCAACAGATACAGGTGGTCGCCGCTAGTGTGGGTACTGCTATATAATCTATGCACAGTGTGCAATCTGCAGCTCATATGCCTCGAACTGAAAATGCTACTTACCAGTATGCATCTGTTCTTGTCATGTAGAGCTGCAGAATTGCACACGCCCACCCGCCTCCCCGGCTACTTTTATCTGTTCCAGTGTTATTAACATTAGATACAAACACACATGGTCATCACTATCTCTTAGCTCCATCACTTCCCTAATGGCGAAAAACAATCTGGGGATGGGACCGATGCCCATGCGCAGCATCACCCAAGGGAGGAGTCACCTATCCCGTGACTTCCAAAGACTCTCTACAAGAAAAACAAACTGCAAACATCCGGACCCAACACTAGGTGCCCATCTATGCACAGTGTGCAATTCTGCAGCTCTACATGCCAAGAACAGATGCATACTGGTAAGTAGCATTTTCCATATATATTATTTTGTTTTGTACAGACGAATAACAGAAGGAAGAGCGAACACGCACTCGCAGCAAAGAAAAATCCACAAGGAGAAAGCATTGAAACAGCATCAGCCATGACAGACTTATCAATTTGTACCATGAGCATACACACTCAAGGTCGCACTTTTATCATCTACCGATCCGGGTCATAGTGTTTCATCCATGTTCCCCTAGACCGTAAAGAACTTGCGTGGGCACCCTCTTCTGTAAGTGACCTTCTCTGCAGCCATATAAAGGTCCATCCCTACCCTCCACTCCTGCAGGGCTAGAATCTCACGGGTACTCGAATGTCTGGCCTCATCCCTCTTAGCCCCAACCAGACCCAGGTTGCAGAAAAGAACCTTGGCCCGCGGGACATCCACATCCATTGGCATACCTAGGAGAACATATTTAGGCTCCACTGGGAAGTCTGCCTCAAAACACTGCCGAGCTCCTGCACCACTGACTCTCAGTATAGTCCTATAACGGGGCAACACCAGAGTGTATGCATGAAGTGCCTTTATCTCCACAATACCGCAACCAATCCGGAGACTCCACTCTTCCCATTCTGTGTAGACGGTCACAGTCGTATGCAGGATTTTAAGCTGTATAAGCCGGAGTCTAAATTTGATAGCCACCTCCCTGGGATGCATCAGGGCCTCCCCCCAGTCCATGTGATCCGTCTCACCCACCTCCCTCTCCTATCGTTCTCTCAGCTTTATCAGTGTGTCCGACATGTTGTTGTTGAGTGTTTTGTATTTAAGAGTGACCGTCTATTCCACTAACTCCCCCATGAGTAACCTACCCTCCATGGGTGGCGGGGCATATTCAGGCAGTTCTAGGACCTCTAAACCCTCTGCGTGCCATGCATGATAAAGTAAGTTGTGCATATTTGGAATGTTGGGTGCATGCAACTGGTAGTTCCTCTGAAGGGCATAAGATCCCCATCCTCTAGTAGGTCACCAATCTTGCATATGCCAATCATATCTCGGGCTCCAAAGCCCCTAAATGTCCCAATCTCTCTGAAGATCGTCCCAACTCAGAGTGGCGACTCCCTAGTGACTTTGTTAGCCCACCCAATGCACCTGGTGGCCTTAGTCCAAGCCTCCAGCGCCATCTGGGTCACTGGCAGTAGTTGCCCCATACCTTTACCCGCATAGATTCGGATACTTTCGGTTTATTTTGAGGAAAAAATGTCCTCCATTTATGATTCTTTTCCCTGTAGTAGTAGTCCAGACAAGACTGAAAAAACAAGGAATCACCAGATACTTACTCCGATCTTCTCAGAGTTTGAGGAGATTACTTGTGATCAATCGTTAGCAGAGCTCTCAAAATGTAGATCTGGCTCCCCGTTAGACCCCTGGCCGGCAAACAGTACAAAGCACTGGCTCCCCTCCTCAACCCTATACTGAATGGCATATTGAATGACTCCCTTAGGACAGGCACATTTCCAGATTCATGGAAACATGCCCAATTAGTCCCCATCCTTAAAAAAAGTCAACATTGACCCAGAAGAACCAGCTAACTACAGACCGATTTCCCTGCTGCCCGCCCCTGCCAAGGCCCTTGAAAAGCTGGCTCACCAGCAACTTGCTGGCTTCTTCGGAACCCATGGCCTTTTCCACCATTCACAACATGGATTTAGACCGGGCCACAGCACCGAGTCTGCCTTAATCGAGATGGCGGATTCCGTGCGATGGAAGCTGGACGGGGGCTCAAGAGCGGTGTTGGTGCTGCTTGATTTTTCGGCAGCATTCGACACCGTCTCTCACCCCGTCCTGCTCGACGGTCTTTGGTCTAAAGGTATCCAGGGTAAGGCCCTTGATTGGCTATCGTCCTTCTTGTCTAATCAAACACAGGCGGTATTTACCCCTCCGTTCACCTCAGCCAGTTGACCTCTAAAGTGGGGGGTGCCTCAGGGCTCCTCCCTGAGCCCCCTCCTGTTTAATGTCTACTTTTCCCCGTTGCCTGAGCTTATCGCCCAATCAGGACTTCATATGCCGATGATATTCAGCTTTTATTCTCCTATGATACTCCTACTTCCACTACTTTTGACCCCTTGAAAGAATGTCTCCGCAAAGTTGCGCTTTGGATGGCTAACAATTTCCTCCGTTTGAATGCAGGAAAAACTGAGGTTCTCTTTTATTCACCAACCCTGTTTTTCAAAACTCAGGATGCTTAAAAAATGTATTAACTTTCTTCCAAGTAACACCAGGAAGACCATCGTCCAAGCTTTAATTACATCCCATCTGGATTATGCCAACGGTCTGTACCTTGGACTTGCTTCTGGCCTCTGCCATCGGCTTCAGACAGTCCAGAACGCAGCTGTTCGGCTGGTCTGTGGCATCTCTCTTCGTGAGCATATCTCGCCACACCGACGGAGATTGCATTGGCTACCAATCCAAAAAAGAGCAGAATTCAAAGCCCTTATCCTAGTTCACCGTGCAATCAAAGGAAAGGGCTCTGCGTATCTTGCCTCTTGTCTTCGCCCATACAAAAATGCGAGACATCTTCGATCGAATTTCAAAAGTCTATTGTCAACCCCTAGATTCAAAAAAGTACGGTCTGGGGGAAAAACCTTTCAAGTATGAGCTTCCACCCTTTGGAACAATCTCCCTTTTCCCACCCGGATGATTCAGGAGGAGCTACCCTTTCGAAAAGCAGTAAAAACCTTCCTCTTTTGTTAAACCTACCTCGTTCTATCTGAGTAATCGTACAGAAGCGCCGGGACACCCCGTTGGGGTAGCTGTGCGCTATATAAGATACACAAAATAAATAAAATAAATAGAGGTAGAGCAGATAGAACCTCGTCAGTAAATGAGATCTCTTTAGATTATAAGTAGGTTGGTCATGAGACGCAAACACCCAGTCATTAATAGCAATTACATGGGTGGCCCAGTAGTAAGCAGTTATCTGTGAGGGCAATATCACCATTGTATGGATTATGCTGCAGTGTCTTTAATTCAATCCAAGGGTGGACATTATTCCATATCATCTTTCTAAGCTCCCCATCCGATAGAGACTACCAGCCGCAGATTCCTTAACGTAGAATTATCCCCAGGCGTGAGACTGGATCTGGAAAACTTTTCTGCCACAACATCCCTGCGCCCCGGGGGGGACGGCACCACGTGACTCCGCCCTGACGTCGTATGCGTCCGAGAAGTCAGCGAGGATACAGAAGTCCCACCACGGTGTGCCTATGTCACTTTTCTCTTTTCCGCCTGCAATGCGGATCCGGATTGTGTCTTGGCCTGTTTTCAGGCCTTCTATCCCTTTTCACGCTTGGCGTTCAGTGGGACGGTGTGCGAATGCCTTCGGGCTTCAAGACGTGTACCTCTTGTGCACGTCCCATGTCGGCGACGGGCCCTCACTCGATTTGCATGCGGTGCCTGGGTGAGCACCAAGACTCGGAGAGTTGCGACGCTTGCCAGCACCTTAAGCCTAAATCACGGTGGGAGCGCCGGATGAAGTTGCTGTTGGCGTACTTGTCCAGGTCGGTGTGCTTGTCCAGGTCGGTGTCGTCCCAGCGTCCGTCCCCTACCTCGGAAGCGCGGAGCCGCCGGTTTCGTCTGCGGAATAGTCTTTTGCCGCGGCCCTTTGGGCATGGCTCACCAGCTGGTAGGTCCTTCAGTGTGTCTCCGCGGCCCTGTCCTCCTCCTGCGGTGGGCGCCGTCTCCCCCCGGGACGTGCTCCCCCGCCTGTCGCCTCTCTACCCGCCGCTTCCTGGCGCAGAGGTGACTAGGGCCCAAATGACAGCCTATGCTACGGCTCTGCAGGCTTCTTTGTCCCTTCCTCCACCTCCTGAGACATCCGCGGATCCCTTGCCTCGCCTGGGGACTCCCGCTGAGTCAGCTCTGGCGCCGAAGGTTTCGGCTCCAGGTCGCAGGAGAGTAGCATCGTCGGGGTGTGGTCCTTTGGGGCTCCCCTCATCGGCGCCTAGCGCCCCTACCTCGTCGCAAATCCCTACAGGGCTCCCTGTGGCTTCGCAGGGGAACGCCGGGACTCCGGGCTTGCCCCCGAGCCCCCCTTGGATCTCTGGGCAGGCAGCTGTCTCACCAGAGGTCGAGCCGGCGCCGTTTCGGTGCCAGGAGCCTTCCGCCCCTGCTCCGGTGGAGTCGAAGGTGGAGGCCGGGACCTGGGGCGCCTTACCGAGTCCCTCTCGGTCCTCGGCGTGGGCAGCTGCCCCATCCGAGGCTGAGACGGCGCCTTTTCGGCACCGTGCCTTCGCCGGTCCGGCATCGGCCTCGCCCCATTCTCCCGGAGTGCACGTGGTGGCAGGAGTCGGCCCGGCGCCACGGAGGCCCATTCAGGCGCTGGTCGATCAGGCGCCGATGGCGGCGCTGGGTTCTGGATTTGTCTCCTGGGGTCCCTTCGTCTCCTGAGGTCCGTCATCTGTTGGTGTGTTCCTCCCCTTCTTTTGTGGCTCGCAGCTGGCTTCTCCTACGGCCTCTCCACCCTCCCCTGGGTCTCAGGTTCCCCATTCCTCTGTGGATCCTCCTGTATGCCAGGGTTGGCCGCTTCCCCCTGGACTTGGGGATGGGCGGCTCAGTCTGCAACCATCACCCACGGAGGAATTGCTTTCACCTCAGCGGTGCCCTACTGAGGCCAGTGTTGCCTTTGTTTGGGCTATTTCCATGACTGCTGGTATTCTGAGGATGGGTGGACCGGTCACTCAATTTCCTACAGACAACTTCTCGGAGATGCTCCCCCAGTGCTCTGGTGGACGGGAGTTGTTCCTTCCTTTAGAAGCGTCACTCCATAATTATCTTATGGGGGCTTGGGGGCACCCTGCCATTGGCGATCCGGTGTCTCAGGCACTACTGCATCGCCATCGTCCTGCTCCGCACGACCCGGTCTGTGTTTCTTTCCAACCTTCTACTCAAGGCGCTCTACTGCGAAATGCCTTTCCGTGTTTGCCTGTCGTGTTGTTCCCTCCGTCTCTGGAGGGCCCGGTGGTTAGATTCATGGGGACATAATGTCTTCGCTTCTTCCAGTGCTGCCTTGAGGCCGCTTAACACTTTGTGTGTGCTGACCAGGGCTACTTTTAGCCTGTGGAATTCTGTGGTGTCCCTTCTTTCTCATGTCTCTTATGAGGGTGCCCGTGCTGATCTGGGGAGCCATGTGTTGGATGGTAGGGAGTTGACCGCGTTTATTCTTCGTGCGGCCTTGGATGTTGCCGATGCTCTCGGCTGTGCTATGGCCACTTCTTTGGCTCTCCGTCGCCATGCTTGGCTACGTGATGCTGTTTTTCCAAAAGATATTAGAGAGTGTCTGGTTGACTTGCCTTTTGACGGGGTCCTGCTGTTTAATACTCATGCAGACTCCGCCATTCAGCGTCTTTCTGCGGAGCTCTGTTCTCCTCCTTCTCCTCCTCCTCCTCCTCCTCAGTAAGTTAGTTTGCTGATCTTCCATTTCTTGGTGGGAGGTGTCATCCCACTTGTCCTGGTATTTGGTTTTTGGAGTGGCTGTTACACTTTCTGTGAGGGTTACTGTGCACTCGGGGTCCTTTGGTTGGCCCCTCGCTTCAGTTGGCTGCTGGTTCAGCCCCCTTTTTGGGTACGAATGTACCTTTTGGCTGATTACAAAGCCTTCTGTGGTTTCTGCCGCAGGTTTATAATTTGTTCTCTCTTGCAGGATTGTCTTCCCTAAGAGTGGGTCCATGCTTTCTTTGCGATGTGTCCTACCCTATGTGGGGTACTGGTAGCTATTGTATAGCCCTGTCTTATGCTGGGAGGGTGTGGACTCCCCCTTGCGGGTTCCTCCCCTTTCCTGGTGTTGTTGTATTACCCTTGGTCCTTACTTTAGTGTGTCCTGGCCTGGCCATCTATGGCGTGGTGCTGCTGGGTTTTGCCCTTTGTCTGCCGTTTGGCCTGCTCCTCTGTCTGGTGTTTGAGGGGATACTTTCTTGTGTTGACAGCCTGGTCCGTCCTACTTGTTTCTCCTCTTATATTCTTATTGATCGCACTTCTTCGTGGTTCGATTCTGTCCGGAGCGGTCCCCTTTTAGGGCTCGTTCAGGATTTTTCTGGCCTTGCCCTTGCTCAGCCTGACGAGGTGTGGGCGTTTTAATTTGTGGCGCTTGCCAGCGGCTGGCAGCACCCGCCTGCTCTTCTGTGGCCAGGGGTCTTGGCGTGGGCTCTGGTGACCCTGCTTCTTGTTCTGCGGGAATCTTGTGAGATCACCTTCTTCTCCGGCCTGCCTTTATAGCTGAGGCGCCTTTCTGTCTTGTCGGTTGACTTCCAGCTGTGATAGGTTTGGCTGCCCTCTTCACTGGGTGTGTTTCCCGGTGGAGGGCTTTGCCTGCGTTTCGGCCTTTTCTCCTTGGAGTCTGTGGGTGGCTCTTCTTCCTCGGTACTCCTCTGGTGGAGATCCCTGGTTCCTTGGTTGGGCTTGGGGTGCACTGGCCTCCTTTCGCCTTGTCCTTGCTTCCTCCTGCTTGATGAGGGTTGTGCCGCCTCTTTTTGTCGTCATCACACACCCCCTCTGGGTCCGGTGTTCTTTAGTGGTGACGAGATTCTCTTCTGCATGGGGGGACTGGGCTATTCTCCCTGTCCCTGTGACTCATCCCTTATTGGGGCCCTGCTTGGTCCAGGCTGGATAGGTCCTCTAGCAGACCCTCCTCCCTCTTGGGTATGGCTAGGGTATCTATTCTACGTTAAGGAATCTACAGCTGGTAGTCTCTATCAGATGCACAAGTTACTTACCTTCGGTAACGATGTATCTAGTAGAGACTATTCTAGCCGCAGATTCCTTCACAACCCGCCCTGCCTCCCCGTTCTGGTCTTCTGCACTCGCCTGCCTCCGGGTGGTTGTTTTCTGCGAGTGCCTTTTCTTACTCCCTCCCTAGGGGGATGCTAGTCTTGTTGGTTGCTCCATTTCTTCCCTTCTGGTGATTGGTTGATGATTTTTTGGGTCCTTCTGCACCCCTGTACCCTTGTCTCCAGTGTGTGGGGTCTGCTCATGCTCTTCTTCCTCTCATTGTTTGAACTTCTGGCCCCATTGCAGTTCTGAAGGTTGAGGGCCCTTGTAGGAGATGTCTCTCTCTGCTGATGTTGTCTGGGGGTGAATTGTCATTCCTGTTCTGGCCTTGATACCCTTCTCAGTTCTGGGCTGTGGTTGCAGACTTCTTTGTCTGCTGTGCAATTTTTCACATGCTTCCTGCCCCCTGGGAGGCTGGCATATTGTTTGCAGGCTTGCTTGCAGTAGCTGTGCTCTGTTCTTTCCTTTCATGACTTCTGGTGCCATAGTGTCTGGCAATATTGTGGATGGTGCGGTTCCACACCATTCGTTTCTTCCCTTTCTGTTAGCTGATTTTTTCACACACAGTTCCTGTATTCTCACAGTTTTGTTGTGATGGTTCCGCGTTGTGGCGCGCAAAAGTTCTAAGAAGAAAACGGATGTAGGTGCGCCGGTGTGAGACTTGTGTATCCTCGCTGACATCACAGACGCGGACAACGTCAGGGCGGAGTCACGTGGTGACTCACTCATGCAGACGGGTGAGCTAAAAGGGAATCCCTGAAAACAGTCTTCCTGAACAGGCATATGTTTTATGCAGAATATTACACTAGGTATTACTCTTAGTTGTGTTGCTCATAACATATACTAAATATTTACGCACTTTATTAGAACTCCGGAATACTGTTCTAATTCAGATATGTTTTTTGCTATTTTCCGCCCGAAACTTCAGATCGCTTCTGCCGTAAGTGCAGCAGCAGCTGAGGAACTGGCGAAGCACACAGAGCAGGCCTCTTATCAAGATTTGTGAGTTGCAGGAACCCAGGAGGAGCAGTGCACATAACTAGTGGTGCGCGCGCACCACAGAGGAGCGGGGGAGGGAGCACGGCAGTGAGGCGACCGCGCACTGCTGCCCGTTCTGGACACGGATGGGAATGGGTGGGGCAAAGGCGGGACATGCGCCCCCCTTTGCCCAATTGCGTGCTGTATTTTTTTTAAAAACATGCTAAAGCCAATGACAGCCAGCTAAAGCAAACCCAAGCACAAGCGTGTGGGTAGCTTTCTAAAACCCGTACAAGAGGTGGTGGCTACCTGACTATGGTTACCCCGGATTTTTTGCCTGTGTTTAGCTGGTTTTTTGACTTAGTTGACCTGGTTCCCTGCTAATCAGGGCCCCAGGCCATCTGCTCTCTCTGTAAAATGGATTCCATGTACCCTAGGTACATACCCCAATTGGAAATGGACTCCTTGTCAGCCCCTGTATAATGCACTATAGGTGCCCAGGGCATAGGGGTCACCAAGGCCTACCAGGGGCTGCAGCATATCTTTTGCCACCCCTGGCTGGTTCTTAAATTGACACAACTGGCTGATCACTCAGCTGGGGTAAGGTGGTGTAATCACCCCTTGCTTAGATATGGTATACCTATATCTAAACCTATATCTGGACACATGTAAACCTGTGAGCCACTCCTATGGAAGGCCTCATCAATCCTGGAGGCAGGGTGCGTGGTTTTATGTGAGATGGAGCTCTAGCATGAGCTGAGCCTGTCTGCAGCTGTCGGGAACAACTCCCTAAGCTGTTTCAGGATAATGCCATACCATATACTCTTAAGTGCCTTATAATCCTCGTGGTTAAATAGCAACTTTGGTTTGGCTTTATCAAAACATGTCGTGTAAGGTGTCATACGATTTGGAATACCATCCCCTCGCCAGTTCTGGCGACGGGGATGGCATTCCACCCCTCTAGAGGGGTAAGACATGTTCCTTTACTAAATGCGGTTAATTTCTCCAAAGACCTTAAGATCCACAAAATGGATGCCTCTGCCACAGACAAATGTCTGGACCCCTGCAGTTGACCGAAACTCAACCAAATGGGTCCTGGACAAAGGGTTTCCTGTCACAGGAGGGTGTCACCGCCCTCCAGACAGGAGATAGTGGATTGTAGCAGGGAGGTTTGAAAGAAACCAGACACTGCCTGGGGCGCACAAGGCTGCCCCTTGCATAATCCGGCCAAACCGGTTCTGGGGCACTCCAGCCCTCGTGCCAGGGCGGCCTGGATCAAAGGAAAGGGGTGTATCCACCCCCTTCCTGGGTCCCACCCATAGGGAGGGACCTAGCAGGTAATCACGCCCCCCAGATTGGAATAAGAGTGGGAGCAGTGCCAATGCACATCAGATTTCCTGGAAGAAACATTAGAAACGAAACTCTGGACCCTTGGACCTCCATCTCAACGTGGAAGCCCGAAGAATCTCCCTCGTGGTCAAGGAGTGACCACCCTGCAGCAGCAGGCACCATCCAGCCCTCGACGTCTACTTAGTTGCAGTTCCCGCCGGAACTCGAGCGACTGAGATCGACGAGATCAAGCTTGCCTGCCTTCCAACAGCCCGATCCACAGTCCCTGCAGAGCTGAGACCCGTGGAGGCGACCGGAAGCGTGGGGCACGCCATCTTGAATTGACCACGAGACGCTGACCGTGCAGCCCACGAGTGACCCTCGAAGCTGTGCACCGGGGTTTGAGAAGCCCCCACCCTGAGCTACTCCTGAGCCGAAGTTCAGCCCTCCACACTCGACGAGTGCTGCGTGGGGCCCTTCTGCTCCATTTGGCTCAACGCGTTGGCCCGGTCACTTGCCTGCTGGCTAGTGGTCCCTGTGCCGACGAAACTACAAAGAAGACTCGTGAATCTGGTTGCTCCAGATCCACACCAGCTCCCCTGAAAAGGAGCCCCGACTCTGACCTTCCTGGTCCGAGTGAGAAGCAATCTTCCGATCCCGCGTGGATTGCTCTTGCCAAGTGTTGTTTGCTCCAAACTTGAAGCCGACTGCACCGACGGTGAGAGCCTGCGTGGGACAGATCGTGACCTGCTCCTGGACGTCGCAGATGCCCCAGAGCCCACGTGACAGCGGAGAGAAGCTCCTCGACGACCACCTGATTGCGCCCGACATTGCCTGGTTCCGTCCTGGTTCCACCCTGGTCACTGCTGAGTGACCCAGACTCTGTCCCCTCTGCTTTCAGGTACCCTTCGACTTGAGTCCACCCTTGGACTCCACCGGACACTTCATCTTCAACCCGCCTGCAGCCCTTTCAGCTTCAAGCACCAAGAGCCTGCGTGTCAAAACCCGACGCCACTTCGACCCTGTGCACCCACTTCCTGTGGGTGAGGTAACTTTGCTCCGCCGGTGTTCCCACACTGGTGCACATCTCTAGGGTCTGTGTGTTAAGTTTTGTTCCTCTAGGTCCAGCGGAAGTGTCCTTAAACTTTAACTCTATGACTTTTACGCACCATTGGTTAACATTGGTGCATGCGTGCGCTTTCCGCACATCTCCCGAATCCCGAGGGCCATTCCCGACTTCAGCATTGCTTGTCCTGACTGCTCCCAGCGATTCCCTAGGCCCTAGGCCTAACCACTGTTCGAGTGGCCTCTCTTATACCACTTGTTTAGTATATGGTTTGAGTGGCCACCCGCCCTCATCCATAATTGTGCAACTTGTATGTTTAAACAGTGCTTTTGATTTAACGCTTGTGCCCCTTTATTCATAAAGAATACTGGGGATTGTTTTTAGTAATAAACACATATATTTTTATAATATATACTTGTGTGGTGTCCTTTCATTTGATATTACAGGATTGTATGTGGTAAAACAGCTCGCTTAACACGACCTCTTAAGTTAAGCCTTTAGGCTGCTTAGTCCATGCTACCCCTAGGATAGCTTGTCTAATAAGGTTGACTTACAACCAGACACCATAAGGGATTGTTTGGTCTGATAACAGGTGGTTCCAGAATTGGAAACATCACCTATCAGGCCAACTTCTCACATTGGTGAGCAGCGGTGCGGATTTGAGCTTGCTGTTGTTTTACCATTGCAATCTTTGTATCAAATTGAAAGATCACATCAAGTACCTCTAGGTACATATAAATCAAAAGCTTAGCATATTAAGTTCTACTGAACTTAGTAGTTGTAGGTTGAAGGGAGTAGCACACCCTGACTACAACTCACTAGTAAGGTACAGTAGGAAAACACTTAGTGTAGGTAGGTGCATCACTTACACCACACTAGAGTCATGTCTGACACAGGAAAAGCCTCAGGGTCTACTCCTGTGACAGTTGACCTTACCCAGGCAACTTCCAGCTATGACAAGCTAACCCGAAAGGACTTGGTTGCCTTGTGCAAATCAAGAGGGTTAAAAAGGGGCAGAAGCCCCACCTGTCCAATCCTGATAGCCATTCTAGAACAGGATGACTTAGAAAGGGCAAAGGGAATTCCCCTAAGGTCAGGAGATGGAGAGAACCCAGCTGTAACTGGTACCCCTCAGGAGGAAGAAGGAGAAGAGGTGGATGAGGACTCAGAGATTGAGGACACAGAAGACCAGGGTCAGGAGGGTAGCCAGGTTGGATTTGCCAGGCTTAGCCAGGCCAATTTAAACCTACTGGGAAATGGAGAGGGCCAGCACCTCCCCAGATCCCACAGTCTTATTCTCCCAGGCAACAGAAGAGTGAGATCTCCCTCAGGGGACTCTCATATTTCTAGTGCCTCCAGAGAATCAGAGAGAGGCATGACTGCTTCTCAGAAAGCTGAGCATAGGGCTAGAATGAGGGCTGTCAAACTCCAAATAGAGAGAGAGGAGGTAGCCCTGAGTCAAGCTAGACTTACCTTAGCTCAAGCTAAACTTGCCTTGGCAAGAGAGCAAAAATTGTGTGGCTTAGATGCCACTGGTGGCAGCAATATTCCTAAAGAGAAACCCAGGTCCTATGATAGTAGAAACCTGACAAAGATTGTGCCCCCCTACAAGGAAGGGGATGACATCCACAAATGGATAACTGCTCTTGAGAGAGCCTGCATGGTACAGCAGGTTCCTGAGGAACAGTGGGCAGCAATCTTATGGTACTCCTTTTCAGAGAAAGGGAGAGATAAGCTCCTCACTGTTAGACATGAGGATGCAAACAATTACAAAGTCCTGAAGAGTGTTCTGATAGATGGGTTTGGCTTAACCACTGAACAGTACAGGTTGAAGTTCAGAGACACCCAGAAGACACAGACTCAGGACTGGACTGATTTTGTTGATTGTGCAACTAAGGCTCTGGAGGGTTGGCTACATGGCAGCAAAGTACATGACTTTACAGGATTGTATAATTTGATTATGAGGGAGCAGATCCTAAGTAATTGTCAGAACCAGCTCTTACACCAGCACCTGGTGGACTCTGATCTGACCTCTCCCCAAGAATTGGGAAAGAAGGCAGACAAGTGGGTCAGAACCAGGATTAGGCCTAAGAATCAGGACAGTAACCAGAAGAAGGAGTCTACCAAGCCTCAAGATAAGGGTGGGGATAAAAGTAAAGAAAAGACTTCCCCAGGGCCCCAAAACTCCAAGGATGGGGGTGGGTCCCAAGACACTTCTTCAACTGAGAAAAAGCCTTATTGTTATGCCTGTAAACAGGTGGGGCATTACAAAACAGACAACTGTTGTCCCAAGAATAACAATAAAGAAAATATACCTCCAAAGCCAGCTTCAACACCTCCTGTTACTGTCAGCAGTAATCCCCCAAGAAGTGGAAGCACACCCAGGAATCTGGGTGGGTTTACTGTTGGAGCTCAGGTGGACCCTGGCCCATCCAGGTCCCCATCACCCAATGATCTTGTTTATGAGACTGGCATGGGGTTTGCCAACTTCTCTGCTTGCCCAAATACTTTGAGCAAGTATAGACAAGAACCCGTCATCAATGGTTTGAAAGTTGAAGCTTTTAGAGACACAGGGGCTAGCATCACCATGGTGGCTGATGGCATAGTCCCCTCTAAGCAACTTTTACCTGGTGCCACATACCAGGTTACAAACATTGATGGAATCCAAACAAATCATCCCATGGCAGTAGTAAGTCTCAGCTGGGGAGGTGTCATTGGCCCAAAGAGAGTGGCAGTGTCACCAAACTTGCCTGTAGACTGCCTACTTGGTAATGATTTGGAGATCTCAGCCTGGGCTGAGGTTGAACAGGAAACCCATTCTAGAATGGTAAATTCCAATGGAAAGGTTAGTGGGGCTGTAATGGCTACAGCCCCAATGCAAGATGTCCTTCCTGAAAAGGTTGGTAGGGCTGAGAAACTCTCTGCCCCATCTTTAGCCAAAGCTCTTCCTGAACAGAATAGCAAAGCTGTTATGGTAACAGCAGAAACACAAACTGAGTCTCCTCCTGAAAAGGTTGGTGGGGCTGTGATGGCCACAGCCCAAACTCAAACTGAGATGTGTGTTGTGAAACCTGAAATGACGGATAACTCCACACAAACTGAGAGCATGGAGGAGGAAGAGAAATCTCCCCCTCACCAGACTTTAGGACAGGATCAGCCTCCTCAGGGAACTGATCTTACCCCTGATGAAGAAACTGCCCCAGAGGTGGTTGGGCCTAGCCTGACAGAACCCCTGATGTCAGTGGACCCTTCTCAGGTGGGACCCAGTCTGGAGCAGGTAACCTGCCCCTCTCTCCCTTGCCTTAGCCAGCCCAGGGCTGCAGAGGACAAGAAGGACAGTGAGACCCAGAGGGCCCCCTGTCAAATAAAGCACCCCCATCAAAAGATTAGGTGCACCAAAACTAGTAGCCCTAGTAAGGTGAAAACTTTAAATACTCCTGAGGGAGCCCCCTTAAAAACAGTTAGGGACCTCCCACAGATGGATTCTGTTGGGCACAGCCAAACCTGGGACCCAAGGGGCCCAAACCTGAACTGTCCCTCCAGCAAGCCAAACAGAGGGACCCAGCCTCCAGCTTTAGGTAGCCAGAGGTTGACCCTGAGAGCACAGTGCAACTCAGTTAAAGAAAGAAAGGCACACATGGTGGAAGATAATTGGAGGAAGCCAAGCCCTAACTTAGTAGAGCCTCACTTCAATACTCCATATCCAAACCAGCCTTTAACTTTGCATAAACACACCCAAGGTAGTAATTCCCTATGGTGGAGACCCTCTAATACCCAAAGGGTGAGGGACTGCTTAGTGGACCATGAGACAGGGGGTACCCATGCTAGTGCAGGTACTTCCTTATATGGCCACTCAGGCAATATAGGCTTACCTGGCCAAGGATAGCCTTATCTCCTTTCGTTTGGGGGGGGGGGTTATGTAGGAAGGTGGCTACCTGACTATGGTTACCCCGGATTTTTTGCCTGTGTTTAGCTGGTTTTTTGACTTAGTTGACCTGGTTCCCTGCTAATCAGGGCCCCAGGCCATCTGCTCTCTCTGTAAAATGGATTCCATGTACCCTAGGTACATACCCCAATTGGAAATGGACTCCTTGTCAGCCCCTGTATAATGCACTATAGGTGCCCAGGGCATAGGGGCCACCAAGGCCTACCAGGGGCTGCAGCATATCTTTTGCCACCCCTGGCTGGTTCTTAAATTGACACAACTGGCTGATCACTCAGCTGGGGTAAGGTGGTGTAATCACCCCTTGCTTAGATATGGTATACCTATATCTAAACCTATATCTGGACACATGTAAACCTGTGAGCCACTCCTATGGAAGGCCTCATCAATCCTGGAGGCAGGGTGCGTGGTTTTATGTGAGATGGAGCTCTAGCATGAGCTGAGCCTGTCTGCAGCTGTCGGGAACAACTCCCTAAGCTGTTTCAGGATAATGCCATACCATATACTCTTAAGTGCCTTATAATCCTCGCGGTTAAATAGCAACTTTGGTTTGGCTTTATCAAAACATGTCGTGTAAGGTGTCATACGATTTGGAATACCATCCCCTCGCCAGTTCTGGCGACGGGGATGGCATTCCACCCCTCTAGAGGGGTAAGACATGTTCCTTTACTAAATGCGGTTAATTTCTCCAAAGACCTTAAGATCCACAAAATGGATGCCTCTGCCACAGACAAATGTCTGGACCCCTGCAGTTGACCGAAACTCAACCAAATGGGTCCTGGACAAAGGGTTTCCTGTCACAGGAGGGTGTCACCGCCCTCCAGACAGGAGATAGTGGATTGTAGCAGGGAGGTTTGAAAGAAACCAGACACTGCCTGGGGCGCACAAGGCTGCCCCTTGCATAATCCGGCCAAACCGGTTCTGGGGCACTCCAGCCCTCGTGCCAGGGCGGCCTGGATCAAAGGAAAGGGGTGTATCCACCCCCTTCCTGGGTCCCACCCATAGGGAGGGACCTAGCAGGTAATCACGCCCCCCAGATTGGAATAAGAGTGGGAGCAGTGCCAATGCACATCAGATTTCCTGGAAGAAACATTAGAAACGAAACTCTGGACCCTTGGACCTCCATCTCAACGTGGAAGCCCGAAGAATCTCCCTTGTGGTCAAGGAGTGACCACCCTGCAGCAGCAGGCACCATCCAGCCCTCGACGTCTACTTAGTTGCAGTTCCCGCCGGAACTCGAGCGACTGAGATCGACGAGATCAAGCTTGCCTGCCTTCCAACAGCCCGATCCACAGTCCCTGCAGAGCTGAGACCCGTGGAGGCGACCGGAAGCGTGGGGCACGCCATCTTGAATTGACCACGAGACGCTGACCGTGCAGCCCACGAGTGACCCTCGAAGCTGTGCACCGGGGTTTGAGAAGCCCCCACCCTGAGCTACTCCTGAGCCGAAGTTCAGCCCTCCACACTCGACGAGTGCTGCGTGGGGCCCTTCTGCTCCATTTGGCTCAACGCGTTGGCCCGGTCACTTGCCCGCTGGCTAGTGGTCCCTGTGCCGACGAAACTACAAAGAAGACTCGTGAATCTGGTTGCTCCAGATCCACACCAGCTCCCCTGAAAAGGAGCCCCGACTCTGACCTTCCTGGTCCGAGTGAGAAGCAATCTTCCGATCCCGCGTGGATTGCTCTTGCCAAGTGTTGTTTGCTCCAAACTTGAAGCCGACTGCACCGACGGTGAGAGCCTGCGTGGGACAGATCGTGACCTGCTCCTGGACGTCGCAGATGCCCCAGAGCCCACGTGACAGCGGAGAGAAGCTCCTCGACGACCACCTGATTGCGCCCGACATTGCCTGGTTCCGTCCTGGTTCCACCCTGGTCACTGCTGAGTGACCCAGACTCTGTCCCCTCTGCTTTCAGGTACCCTTCGACTTGAGTCCACCCTTGGACTCCACCGGACACTTCATCTTCAACCCGCCTGCAGCCCTTTCAGCTTCAAGCACCAAGAGCCTGCGTGTCAAAACCCGACGCCACTTCGACCCTGTGCACCCACTTCCTGTGGGTGAGGTAACTTTGCTCCGCCGGTGTTCCCACACTGGTGCACATCTCTAGGGTCTGTGTGTTAAGTTTTGTTCCTCTAGGTCCAGCGGAAGTGTCCTTAAACTTTAACTCTATGACTTTTACGCACCATTGGTTAACATTGGTGCATGCGTGCGCTTTCCGCACATCTCCCGAATCCCGAGGGCCATTCCCGACTTCAGCATTGCTTGTCCTGACTGCTCCCAGCGATTCCCTAGGCCCTAGGCCTAACCACTGTTCGAGTGGCCTCTCTTATACCACTTGTTTAGTATATGGTTTGAGTGGCCACCCGCCCTCATCCATAATTGTGCAACTTGTATGTTTAAACAGTGCTTTTGATTTAATGCTTGTGCCCCTTTATTCATAAAGAATACTGGGGATTGTTTTTAGTAATAAACACATATATTTTTATAATATATACTTGTGTGGTGTCCTTTCATTTGATATTACAGGATTGTATGTGGTAAAACAGCTCGCTTAACACGACCTCTTAAGTTAAGCCTTTAGGCTGCTTAGTCCATGCTACCCCTAGGATAGCTTGTCTAATAAGGTTGACTTACAACCAGACACCATAAGGGATTGTTTGGTCTGATAACAGGTGGTTCCAGAATTGGAAACATCACCTATCAGGCCAACTTCTCACAAGAGGTCTCGCGCTGCGCGAGCAGTGCTGTGCACTGCAATGCTAGGCCTAAAAAGAGAGGTCTCATTAAAGGATCTTTCCTCCGTAGTCTGTAATGAAAGTTTTTTTTCACTCACTAAACAGGAGTTATTCGGCACTGGCTGAGAGTGACTAGCCATTGTGCAGTCCAGTTTTGACCCTATTTTGTCACCTAATCTAAAGTATGTGGCTACTGTAGCATATGCATTGTAATTAAAAGTGAAGCAGGGTGATGGAGGTCTATGGGTTCAATTTTGAAAGTCCTATTCCTGTGTACAAAATGGGGGTAATGTTGTTTTCCCAGACATTGGAAGTGTATCATAAGAGGTGCTGAGTGGGAGGCGATCTAGACAGTGAAGTGAGGACAAGGCTCCTATAGAAATATGAGGAGGCCCTTCCTGTAGCACTGCCTCTTGGTAGATGAAGGGGATAAACAGGGCTGTAGTCTGTTGTTCAGAGTGTGAAGGTTTTTTTAAGGTAGAACCATCCTTTTGTCTTTTTCTTGGTCATTGTGGCTGTTCACACCTCTTTCTGCCTCTATTATGGGTGCACCTGGCTGGAGACTACTCGGCTGTGAGGAGCGTCACCCCATACAAAGGCTTTGTCTGCAGAATTGCATTGAAATACTTGAGAAAGGAAGCCACCCCAAACCAGTTCTCTGTCCTGCAGAATTCTGAAAGTGCTGATTTTTTGTGGAGTGAACAGCCACCGTCTGGCCTCTGGCGTGAGACCAGTAACTCACCTCACACTGGCTCACAACTAACTGAAATGACTGCGCAAATACGGAGAAATTGAGAACAGGCTATATTGAAATACCGCATTTTCCTGTGTCTTGGGGTGTTCAATGTGATGGTGAAGAAAGATTGCAGCATTGTGGTGGAAATACCTTTTCAGTTTGTGCTCCATGGAAAATGGAACTTGTAGTTGGAGCAATGGGCCAGAGTAAGAAGTCTGATCTCACTACTCTAACAGGAAGGCAGTGCAATGCTTGCCTGGCAGGCTGCATGTGTTCTGAAGGTTCAAGACTGGAGTGTAGGAGAGTAGAATCTGCTTACTATGGTTACCCCCACTTTTTGCTGGTGTTTCACTGTTTCTCGACTTTAGTCTGGCTGGGGCCCTGCTATTCAGGACCACAGCCTAGCTGCTTCCTCTCCAAAATGATTGCATGTACTTTAGGTACACTCCAGATTGTTTACTGGGTTACCCTAGTATATGGTACCTTAGGTACCAAGGGCATGTGTACCCCAGAGGCCTACCAGGGGCTGAAGCATGTATTATGCCACCCCTGGGAAGCCTTCCAAAATGGCACCACAGGTCTGCTACTGCAGTCTGGGTAAGGTGGTGCATGCACCCCTTACTAAGATATAGGCTACCTGTATCTACCTTTAATCACTGACACATGTAAACCTATAAGTCACTCCTATGGCAGGCCTTATCAGTCCTGAAGGCAGAGTGCTTGGTTTTGTGTGAGAGGGTGCCCATACATGAGCTGGGCCCCTCTGCAGCTTTCAGTGCCTATTCTCTGAGGCTGTTCTGTGATGCAGCTAGACTATATACTCTTAAGTGCATTATAACCTCGCAGTAAATGCTAACTTTGGAATGGCTGCATGGAAACATGTTGTGTTTGGTGTCAAACACTTTGGAATCGTAACCCCCCCGCCCCCGCCAGTCCTGGCGGCGGGGGTAGAATTCCACCCTTCTAGAGGGAGAGACATGTACACACTGATCTGACCAGTAATAGTTTAAAAGAGCCCTGGCATCACAAAATGGATGCCACAGCCACGGGTCTGACCTACTGCTGCTGGACGAAACTCCAGCAGGGGAGGCCTGGACAATAGGTTTCCTGTCGCAGGGAGGTGTAACCACCTTCCAGACAGGCTTTAGTGTATTGGGGCTGGGTGGCTGCATTCAAAGAATGCTTTTCAGACAGTGCTGGGGCCACACTTGGTGTCCCTGTGCATACCACAGTTCAAACCGGTTGCAGGGGCACTCAGCTCCTGCTCTGGCGCGAAACTGGACAAAGGGTAGGGGGTGTAACCACCCCTCTCCCCAGACCCTCCCTAAGGTGGGTCTCCGGAGTGTGTCCAACCCCCTAACTTAGTACAAGTATGGGACCTCAGTCTTTAGGACTTCAGATTACACCTGGACAAAACTCTGCAACATATATCCTGGAACTTCGACATTCTAAATGACTAGAAGACAGAAGAATCTCCCTTGGGGTCAAGGAGTGACTCACCTGTTCAAACAGGCACCAAGAAGCATCTTGCCGATCTGCATTTCCGAGGCTCTCGCCAGACTCCAAAGTATTTGCGACTCAGGACACGACTTCCAGACTTCTCAGAGGCCGACACGAGATCCCAGCAAAGCTGAGACCCGCAGCCCTCGGGAGTGACGTGGGACCGGAACTCCTGGACACCGTGGACATTTGCTAGTGCATTGACTTCCCGAGCTTTCCTGAAGTTGTGCATTGGGCTACTTGTAGTCCAAGTCCGAGCACCATCTGCACGGAAGATTGTGGGCCTACACTCCATGAGTGTTCCGTGAGCCCGCTTCTAGCACTTCTGCTCAAGGCCCCTTCGCGTTTCCCTGTTCCTGGTGGCCCCCGCGGTTCTAAAGGCTAGGCCTTGTATCTATGTCAGTCCTGGTTCGTATACTGCTTTATTAATATATGGTTTTGTAAGCACCTAGGTCTGAACATATATTGTGCTAATTTACTGTGTGCTAAATATGTTTACTGAATGTACTTTTTCCTCTAGCCTCATAAAGAGACTAGAGGGATGTGTTTAAAATAAATACATATATTTTATATATATACCTGGTGTGGTTCTCCTTTCATTTGGTCATTCATGAGATTATAGACTGGTAAAACAAGCTGCTCTACATTCCTTCAAAACTTAGCCTAAAGGCTGCTCTCCACAGCTACCACTAGGATAGCTTTCTATATAGGTTGTCTTTAAACCTACCATCAATAAGGGTCGTTTGGACTGGTGCAAGGTGCCCACTGGAATAGTGGACAGCATATGCCAGGCCAACTCCTCACATGGAGATCACTCGTGTTACTGTATTCAGCATTTTGATGAGGAGAAGGTGAAAAAGGAAATCCTGGGTCACTCCCAGGAAAGACCGTGCACAGCCTTTTCACTCAAAAGAGTGTGCTCAAAAATCTATCTATTGAATATTTACAAAAGCTGAGGCTTAAGTTCACTGATTTTTACAAATTTAAACATGATACGATAAAACATTTAATTCAATGATGAAGATTTCTTCAATAATCGTTTGAATTCTTATTTATTTATTTCATGTTCGTGGAGATTGTTGAGGTATCACAAAATCCAAAGCTAATGGCATCATTTTTCATATTTAAAAATCCCAATGCATTTCGGGCACTCCATTATGCCCTTCTTCAGGGAAATCTACAATTCATAATAATATAACAATGTTACAAAGAGAATGCAGCATGGTACATATGGTTCACAAATGTTTGGTCAGGGAGAATACATAAGTGCTGTAACTATATAGGGAAACTCAGTGCTACAGAGAATACCAAACCACCAGATGACGTAGTGTTAGTGAAAATGAACTAAGGAAACGTGATGAAACATACACCGAAAGGATTCTGGTTGTGTAAAATGTAATAAAGAAATAAAACTCTTAAGAAGAATGGAATGCTTCTTACGGGGTAGTTTGGCTCCGTTTAGACAAAGCCCGGTGGGTCACTTGGCCAGGATAAGTGAAAGGGTGGAAACTAAAGTTTCTGCGCGTTAGTGGCTCTGAAGAAATATGAAAAAACATACTGTAAATTCGTGGTTCAATATTAAGGAACCTCAGATTGAGTACATGCTCAATTCTGGAACTTACCCGTCGGAGCACTGGGCGTGATCCGCATAGGCAGATAAGTATCTAACGCGGCGCCTGCAGCAAGAAAAGCTACCATTAATCTATCGGCACAAGGGACATTAAATAAACCTGTAAAGTGAAAAAAGATTACCCCTTTACTCACCGATTTGGACCGTGTATTGAGGCAACAAAACAGTTCAAACCTACTGGAGTAAGCAAAACCTCCGTGGATCTAGCGTTATCATTAATAGCGTGATGTAGAGTGGTGATAGAAAAAGGACTATGTTTCACTAAGTGGCGACCATCTTAGACTAGTGTGAAACTAACTATAGAGAGTTTGTGAAAGCAGGTGAACAGTGGCGAATGGAGCTCCGAATCTGAGGTGGTAAAACAATCTCAATTAAAAAACAATCAATTGAAAAATAGTGATGGCACTGTAGGTTTGGATCCGTTTGTTTTTGATAAAAAGGTGCAATAGTGAAGGGAAAACGTTTCACATGATTACTATAAAGTAATCCACTATAAGTACTGATGAAACAATCCAGTACATTCAGTTAAACAGCAGTACATATTCAGACTGTAAACATGTACATAATGAAACAGGCAATGAATACACAGGTAACTGAGCTATTCTGTGTTATATAACATAGAAATAATAGAAATATCAGTTTACAGGAAGCATGCTAATTCGAATTTATCATTGAGCCCTATCGGCGTTAAGCTTTGCATATACCAGCGAGCCGCTGAGCAACGGCGGAGAGACACGCAGAGGACAGCCCTTTCCGTGAGACGCGCTGCTGGCTGCGATACAGGGCCTGGGCAGCCGGGAGGCAGAGTGCTCCAACGATCCGAACTCGGCACACCAGACCCGGGAACCAGCTGGAGAGCAAAGGCCTGGATCGGAGGACGGAGACGGAGCCCCGGCGAAGGCTGGGGACTGCTGCATACCCCTTTGTGGACGATACCGTGAGGCTGCGGAACCAATAGACCACGGGGGGAGAGGAGCCGAGCCCCGGAGCCCGGGCGAGACCCTGAGATAGGGAGAGACGCCATTTTGAGGGAAACTGCCGAGAGGCGGCCCTGTGGGGACGGCCGAGCCCTCGTGGTGCACGGACCTTCGGGGACCCGGAGCAGACTCACCCCGCATTACCTGGCCGCTCTCTTCCTAACCCCCTACCCCCGCCTCCCACTCGGACCCCCGGCGGCCGGAGGACGGGCCGGGTAGCACGCCATAGAACTGGGGCAGTACTTCCAGATACATTGTGGGCCCGCACACGAGGGGGCCGGGTGGGGGCAGAGCTCCTGCTTGTGGCGCTGACTATTTGCTGGAAGAGGCCTGGCTGCTGCCTGGCGGGTTCCTAGGAGGAGTTGGACCCTGCGGGCTGGCGCTGCTGGTCGCCGTTTCCTGCCCGGGGGCCCGGTGCTAGGCCTCTGCGATTGCCATACAGAGAACCTGGCCCTGGAAACTGAGCTGCTGAACCCGGGAGCTGGCCCGACTCCAGGTCTGACCAGGGAGAAGCCCAGACGCAATATGGTCAGGAAGGGCCAGAGGAACGTAGAGGGGCCGGGAGAATCGGCAGGACCGACGGGAGCCGGCGCGGGTGGCGGCGGATCCGGTCCGACCGACCAGACGGGGCAGGCCACTCAACAGGCGGACAAACTGGACCTAATCCTCCAAGAGATCCGTGATTACCGCCAGGCGCTGGAACACCAATTGGGGACCCTCACTAACAACTTCTCCCTCCTGAAGGCGGACCACGGTAAGCTAGCAGATAAGGTCAAGGATCAGGGGCTGGCAATAGCGGACCTTACGCCCACGGTAGCCGACCACGGCCAATCTATCCAGGACCTCCGAGGTCAGGTGAATGCACTCATGGAGCGGGTTGAGGACGCGGAAGGACGCAATCGGAGGAATAACATCAGGGTAATTGGCCTGCCGGAAAAATGTGAGGAGCCGCGGGCGGAAGAGTTCATGGAACAATGGTTTAAGGAGCATGTGGCGACGGACGGTCTCTCCCCATACTTCTGTGTGGAACGAGCGCACAGGATCCCGACGGGACAGCCCCGACCGGGGCGCCCCCCTCGCCCTCTTATCGTCCGTAACCTTAACTACCGAGATAGGGACACCCTGCTGAGGAAAGCTCGAGAAAAAGCCGACATCCGATTCGAGAACCAGAGGGTGTCACTCTATCCGGACTTCACGAATATGGTGCAAAAACAGAGGGCAATATATCTGGAGGTGAAGAAGAAACTGCGGAGTGCGCAACTGAAATACGCTTTGCTCTTTCCCGCCCGCCTGAAGGTCATTCATGGGAAGAAATCGCATTTCTTCGAGAGCCCTGCAGATGCTGAAGAGTGGCTAGAAGTGATGGGGCTTGACGGAAGTCAGGAGGAGTCCCAGGAGGCAGATGTGACGGACAGGAACTCGAGAGGACGCCGCCACTCATCGGCAGGATCCGGAAAGGGGAATGATGAGCGCAGCCCATCGCGGAATCACCAGAGGGACGAAAGGCGGGAGGCCATCTCCCTAGCCGGCACCTTCAGGGAGGACCCGGCGAAAATAACCACGGACTCTGACGATGCCACTGGACACTCAGACTCTGATACCAGTGTGCTAATGTTTCCTACAATTACCCCTAGGGCCGCTGATGAACTCATGGACAATTGATTGACTGAGTGACGTCCCGAACCGGCTTCTTTGCAGCAGCTAATGCAGAGTATCCTTTTCTGTTCTATTTCGATCTCGATAGACCCCGACTGGGATCTGGGATGTGCGGGAGGGGGGTGAAAGGACCGTGGAACGGACACTGATTCACGGCTGAATACATGTCTCATCCATGGAAG
The DNA here is from genome assembly GCF_964261635.1 of Lissotriton helveticus. NCBI lineage: Eukaryota > Metazoa > Chordata > Amphibia > Caudata > Salamandridae > Lissotriton > Lissotriton helveticus. The sequence continues at coordinate 278,636,834 of NC_136058.1, read as the reverse complement.
GGACACTATCATAGGTGCCTCGGGATGAGTCTGGAAGCCACTTGTCGCTGACTTTACACCTTTGTCTGTAATCACACTTCACTTCCCATATAGCATTGGGTGCCGGGCCACTGCTGAGCCGGTAGAGACTGAGCATGGTTACACAATGGACACATGTGCGCTGGGCCGACCCCCCCCAAGGCGTAGGCACGACTATTTGGTTCCTTATGGTTTTATTGTTTCGGTTGGGCTCGGCTATGTACACTGGCTGCGCCAAGTTTGGTTTTGCAATGTTGCTAATGTTTAGGGGTGCTCTCTCCTGGGTTTGGCTCCCCAGGGTCCTAGACACACGACCACCTCCACACCTGACTTTACCGCCTGCTCATCATGGCTGAGCAATCAGGTGTGTACAAAGTCGTCACCTGGAATGTTCGAGGGTTGGGGGCGGTGCAGAAACGACACAGGGTCCACTCTTATCTCCTTAGACAGCAGACACAGATTGCCTTTTTACAGGAGACACACCTCACGATCTCCGAAGCTCAGAAGCTCCGGAAGAAATGGAGGGGGACTATATATTCTACATCCTATTCAGCGTTCTCTAGGGGGGCCACTATCTGGGTGTGTCATGGAACACCTTTCACTGCGATAGAGGAGCAAGCGGATGACCAGGGCAGATATATCCTGGTTAAGGGGAACCTGGATGGCCAAATGGTTGTCCTGGGATGTATATACGCCCCGAACTACGAACAGGAACTATTTCTACAAAGGGTCGGGAAGGCACTCTCCCCGTGGGCGGATATCCCCTGGGTGCTCGGTGGGGACTGGAACGCTGTGCTGGATCTGGCCCTCGATAGATCACATCCGCCCCTGCAAGCTGCTAGTGCAACCAAGCTTACTGACATTTTCAGGTCCTGGGTGGAGGGATGGAGATTAAAGGATATTTGCTGCGAATTCTATACACCACTATGTTGAGTATACATTCACGAATAAAGTTCTTTAAAAAAAAAAATGAGTGCAACAGCGGCTGCATTCACTCACTAGTTGAGGAGAAGGTGAGGCAGTCAGCAAAAGCACTCTGGGAGAGACACCGCTGCACGGGACGCACTGGAGGAGACTGGGGCACTCCATTGCCCACAATTGAGGTGATCAACTGTCTGTAAATATCAAGGACCGTCTGTAATTTGGATCTCACGTCTGTGTCCGTGATGATCCCTATTACGGGTGCCTTTTGTCTGTAATTTTGGGCATTGTAGGGAGCAGCGCTGTGATGCTGCAAGATTCCTCAGGTCCCTGATGGGGCCGCCTCACACTCATCCTCTGAGCACAAGAGCAGCCCCAGACTGCCCATTGTCACTCTGTCTGCCGGCTGATCGTCACATACAAAATGACAATGGGCCAATCTGGGCTGTTAATGCATGTGGTGGGCCTCCTGCCTAAGTCTAGGGCAGCCTTAAATCAAAAAAGGGGGAGGACGAAAGAGCGTGTCTTTAGAGAGGTCCTACTCCTGTGCTCCTCCAGGGACTAACATCAGGATTATCAGATATGAGAAGTAGTTCCTCTGCCAAACAGATGCACGTATTTGTGCTACTTGGCAGGAGTATGTGTCGCTGAGAGATCTCTAATTCAGATCGTGATACCCTCACACACCTGTTGGGGGGGGGTCATGCTTCATCATTGGGGGCTACTCATCAGGCCAGCGTTGTAATGCCTGACGAGCCTGGTGACTGCTTTAGCGGAATTCATTTGGTCTGAGGACGCCATAAATGATGAGTGCAGTTGGACAGTATGAGTGGTGAGTTCTAGCGTATAAGAAGTGACTTAAAATAGGCACAGGAACACCATGTCACAGTCTCCTCACTGTGCATCATGCATGTCTCGTGACTTCCAAGTTTTCAGATTACCTATGTGCTGGGGCATAGTGAACTCTCCCCCGCCCCACCACTTGCTTTAGGAACTACAGCAAGGTTGACGTTCTTGATGCCCCTGCTCTGTCTGCAACCCTGCAAACAAAGGCCCAGGTAAAAAATGTATGTGAAAAGGTGGATGAGTAATGGGTGAGTGTTATGTTATTTTAAATTTATAAGGCGCACAGCTACCCCAGTGGGATTTCCTGCGCCGGCAGGTAAGGATGAAAAAGAGGAAGTAGGAATATATTACCGAGAAAATAACCAGGTGTTCACTTGTCTACGGAAACTACTAAGGACAGTTTCCTCCCATATAAAGATAGGAAGAGAGTTCCACAGGGAGGCGCCCAAAAAAGAAAAAGACCTACCACCCATTCTGGTCAGTTTAATTCTAGTGATAACAAATTTAGACTGACCAGCAGAACGCAGAAGACGAGGAGGAGTATACAACTGGATTAAAGATTGCAAGTATTGTGGGGCCATTTGGATTTAATTTTTAACATAAAGCTCAAGGCCTTAAATTTAATATGGTTCTCAATTTTTAGGCAGTGTATTTTGCGAAGAGTCAGTGGCTGACACCATCCTTGGTGACTGACACAGCAGCCTGGCAGCTGCATTTTGCACCGCCTGCAACCTACGCATTATAGTTGTATTTTACCCTAGGTATAGAACGTTACAGTAGTCAAACCTAGATGTAACCAGGCTTTAACCACAGTACGTTGAACAGAGAGCGGTAACATCCACAGAATTTTTCTCAGCCATTTCAAAATGGTAAAGCATGTCGCAGCCAACTTAGTGATTTGTAGCTTCATTGACAGATGGTCGTCAATGGTATGGTATATAAATAAATAATACCGGATCTATTTTTGGATGAATGAATGAATAACAGATAGCTCAATGAAATAAGAGTCAAGATTCGAGGTAGTAGGAGTTTCTGCAGGTTTATTACAGCATAAGGACAGGATCAGGACAACCTGCATAGGATGACCCAGCAGCTGCTGGGGCTTGGTCTGGGATGAGCGCGCTAATCTTTTAATAACAAGACATCAACTTATATACATAGCGCAAACACATAGCATTACATTGCAGTAGGCGTAGCAGTGGGTGGAGCAGAAGGCGTGACGCGTAGCAGTCGCGAAAGATAACAGTAAAAAGAGGTGTAACTGGGAGTATACATAGACATGTGATGCAAACATAACAGAATATGTCATGAATGGGCGGAAACATAGGAGGGGGCTACCTAAGGAGCCGGGACCTCTAACCTAATGGTGCGCGAAAACTGGCAATGACGTGTTACTAGGAGAAGCTGGGGGCTATGAGCTCTGTGCTAGGAGCAGAGACTAGAGTCTGGAGGGTCGGAGCGACATGTACCTAAACCCTATCTGGTATCTAATGTTTTAGGGAACATGTTGATATAAACTAGAAGTCATGAGGGGAAAAGCTAACTTGATTCTAAGACTGGACCATGCATTATTCTACATGTAGTGCGTGATGAGGAATACTAAATGACCATTAAATACAGTATTTCTCTAACGTGGAGCCGAATAGGCTAGACAATGACGAAAACTATTGATGCAGTTCAGTAGCTTAGGAATGCAGAAGAGGAGGACTGAACTGATAACTGGAACTATAACATACTTTTGGCAGACTCAGAGGCAGAGCCAAGCTGCACCGGGCACTGCGAGGCAGGAAGTAAGTGAAGGGTCGAGGATACAGGTGGGGGCTGTATCGCTCCTCAGCGAGGCTTCAGGAGACAGGAGCTGAATCTGATGTCCGGGCCCTTTTGAGGCCTGGAAACGGGGACTTTATAATGGAATAACGTGCACACTGGGAAACGTGGCAACATTACTTTACATAGGCCTGATATTCGTAGTATTCACGAGGACTGGAAAATGTCATACCAGAGGTGGACACAACTGTAATTGCGTCATTAATCGGACATGGGGAATAACATATGCATATTGGTCATGCACACATAACATATGATGGATGAGGCGTAGGGACACAGAACATGGCAAAATTTACTTTTCCACATTCCCTCCTTGTCACTACGTTTCCATCAGGAAACATCAATTTTCATGATACCATCTATCATTTCATACAGTACCATTTGCTCGTCTCGAATTGTCTTGGAACGGGATTTAGAACGGGGCTTGGGACTAGGAATACAAGAGGTAGCACACATGCTGCAAATCGCAGGGCCACATTGTATACAGAGGCAGCAGCTAAATATGATCGCTACTGCAATACCTAGAAAGGACAGGACTTTCCATCCCCATGCGGAAATTACATTCCAGAACCAACCGGACCATGTCCAGGTGCCTGGATCTTGGTGTAACAGATGGGCAATCTTATGGAGTCTGGTTATAGCTGAATAAACAGACGGCGCGTTATTTGGAATGAAAATGCAGCAACTAGATCCGATGACTCTACAGGCCCCGCCCCTATCGGCCAGTATGACGTCAAGGACGAGACGATTTTGCAAAACGACAAATCTCATAGCAGATTGTTCTTCGGTTAAGTTACCTAGAGCAGAGGCAGTTTCATTTACTACAGCTTCAAGGGTTCTTGTTAACCTACGGATCAGTTTACTATTCTGGACAGGTCCTACAAAGAAGAAGAAACCTTTATTGAAATCTGTATACTGTTCTAGAGTAGTTTCAGTATAGTCGACAATTGGGGACTCCCTTCTATGTCTAATGTGTACTAGATGTGTGTTTCTGTGATAATCAGATGGGGCTAGGAAAACAGGTGGCAGTAGGAAGGCAATGTAACAGGTTCCCTCCCAATCGAGGGGCAGACGGACATATGCAGTTTGACCACAAATAAAATAAGAATGACGTGAGGCTTTAAAAATAGATTTCCCACTGTCACTATACTTGATAACAGTAGTACAATCACTATGTCCTACGTGTACAGAACCATAACTACGGACACATAATTCGCCTTTGACTGGTAGTACTGAAATAGCAGGTAAGTCTGGAGTAGTATCAGACTGAACATTCAGGACCATGAAATTCGACGAATAATTACCTAAATTATAAACTTCATTTTCTAGATCTAAACCTGTTCTGTGGGGGAAACCTTGCTTGTCTGAAAAACATGTACTGTTAAGAAAAGACATATCTGTTGAGGATGACGTTAACGTGGACCATGCTCCACACGAACCATTATGTGAGAATGGATAAGGAAAGAGTGGCAGAACTCCCTTCGGTGTCTGAAAAGGGGGGAGTCGACCACACACCCAACAATTAGTGGCATTGCTGGTCTGGTGTGAATAATGTAACATACGGATAAATGTGTTGTTGCGCATAGCGAGGCGGTATGAATATTCGTGAGGAGGCAGATCACTAAACGTGTGCTCTACTGTAGCAGGGATGGTGCAGTGAGCTAAAAAACGGTGATGGATCAAGCCCTGATCTTTGGACTGGGTAAGAGTGGTCTGCTTAATTCAGGCACTCTGTTCATCACCACCCCCTTTTCTGAATCATTTTGTCCACCATAAGCGTGGAAGGGTATACTCAGATGTGAGTCCCTTGCTCATTGCACCATCAGGATTCAAGCAAGCCGGGCCGAAGACGCCTGAAATGGCAGAAACCGGTCCCCGGAAGCTTGTTTCCTTCCCAGTACAAGAATTGGCTTGGTAGTTTGGTTTGCCCTGTTCCCATCATGCACTGGGACAGGAACAGACTAATTTGCATATAGCCAAGTTCTGAGCTGGGATGGTGCAGTGAGCTAAAAAACGGTGATGGATCAAGCCCTGATCTTTGGACTGGGTAAGAGTGGTCTGCTTAATTCAGGCACTCTGTTCATCACCACCCCCTTTTCTGAATCATCTACTGTAGCATTAGCAGACATATTAGCATGAGGAACTGGAAAGTACAGATAGAACGCATAGCTGGTGCAGGAAATCAAAATGCTGATGAATAATACGAAACTCAGAAAAACGATACATCTGATTGAACTTTGACTGACTCTCTCACTATGGGGGTCTATTTTATACATGTCAGAAACAGTCTAACCGTTTCACCTAGGGGAGGACTTATACAATCAAACTGACTGACTTATTTTACTAGACCTTAATTTGAGCTTATACTCCTGTTGCGGAGTTTTCTCTAACAAGGGAGGGGTTGTAATAATGTCTTGTGCGGGACAGTCCTTTAAAACAATGTTCTGGCAATCTCTCGAATCTTGGGAATCCTTGGAAATGTTTTTAGAAACTGGTTTCAATCCTTTGAAAAGTTTTACATGAGAAAGGTGGACCCACCCCTTCCTGCCTTCCAACTTGACGGCAGTACGGGTGGTCAAGAGGACCTGGCGTGGCTCCTTCCAACGTGGTTCCAGCGGACTTGATCTGTCAAAATTTCTGATCATCACCAAGGAGCCTGGAACGATCTCGTGCGGTGTCACCTCGGTATTGTCTGGAAATGCGGCGGCAACCTGTGAACGACATGAGTTGAGGGCAGACATCAAGGAAGCTAGGTAATCTGTCAGCATATTACATGAAACATCGGTAATACTTCGGGGTCTAGGAGTACCCCACATGTTAGGGGGGCGGCCGAATACGACCTCATACGGGGACAGACCTGATCTGGAATGTGCGACCATGCGCATATAAAACAAAGCGACTGGCAGAGCTACTAGCCAGTCTACACCTTTGTCCTTACAGACTTTTGCAATGCGGATTTTCAGAGTCTGATTATGTCTCTCTACGAGACCGGCTGCTTCAGGATGGCGTACACAATGAAACTTCCACTGGTACCCTAACAAAAGGGAAACGTGCTTCATGAGTTCAGATGAGAATGGCTGGCCGTTATCAGAATATACGACTCTAGGGAGTCCATATCTAGGGAAAAATTCACGAACCAACTGCTTGGCAGTGGTCGCGGCTGTGTAATCTGGGACTGGATATGCTTCTGTCCACCTGGACAAAGCGCATACAACTACAAGGACATACTTGAAACCTCGACATCGCTCCATCTGAATATAATCCATCTGGAGGACCTCAAAAGGGTGGCCAGGGGGCTGGAAACCACCTTGTTCCACCGGGACACTTTTACCTGGGTTAAACTGACAACATATCATACAGGTACGGACTTTCTGCTTGGCTGCAGCTCGTAAATGCTTGTTGAACCAAATGTTCTGGATACTGTCTAACATAGCTTTTTCTCCTAAATGTGCTGGACTATGTGCGGTATTGATAATGACTTGAACCATAGAATCGGGGAGAAACCATGTGGCTCTACCCTTCGTTAACCATCCTTGATCTGTCTGGACCCCTCCTTGTTCAGACCATTTCTTGATTTCATCGGGAGTAGCATGTAACTGGATATCTATGACATCTTGTGTAGGGTCCTTAACTGTCATGCATGTAATCGGATCTGGAGTATGTGTCAGATTAACTGGAATGTCTGGAGTCTGTGCTGTAAGCTTGGCTGTGCGATCTGCTAGATCATTACCTTGGGAAATAATGTCAGTAACTTTCGTATGTGCTTTGCATTTCATGATAGCAATGGATGTCGGTAAATGTATGGCATCTAACAGGGCTTGAATAAGGAGACCATGCTGAATCTTGGTTCCATGAGAAGTCATGAAACCTCTCTCCTGCCAGAGCACTCCGAAGTCGTGTACAACTCCGAATGCGTAACGTGAATCTGTGTAAACATTAACTTTCAGGTTCTTGGCATGTATACAGGCTTGTGTCAGAGCGACTAGCTCTGCTGCTTGAGCGGACAGGGTGTCAATACGGTGTGTCTTGATAACTTCAGTGTCAGTAGTCACTGCATACGCGGCGACTAGTTCTCCTGTACTAGTTCTCATACATGAACCATCTACATAAAGTGTCAGGTCGGGATCTGATAACGGAATATCTGTCAGGTCTTGTCTTGGCTTTGTCGTAATGTTAACTACTTCCACACAATCATGTGGGTCTGGATTTGAATTAACTGATGGTAACAGTGTAGCAGGATTCAGAACGTTGCAGCGTCTGATTTCTATGTGTGGCTGGAACAGTGTCAATTCATAACCTGTTAAACGTGCAATTGTCAAGTGCTGAGTTTGTGTTCGGTTTAAAAGAACTTCTACTGAATGTGGGACTTGTACTGTCAGGGAGTGTCCTAAAACTATGGAATCACTTTGTCTGATAGCTAGTGCTGTGGCTGCAACTGACTTGAGGCACGCAGGCAACGCCTGGGCGACTGGATCTAATGTGCTCGAAAAATAAGCACAGGGCTTGTATTGTCCTGCTTGATCTTGTGTGAGAACAGATAATGCTGTACCTTCCCGTTCAGTAACGAAAAGTGTAAAAGGCTTACTGTAGTTCGGTGTAGCTAGAACTGGAGCTTGACATAAAGCTTTCTTTAACTCGTTGAAACTAAGTGTATGTTCAGATGTCCAAGGGAGGACAGTCGATACGGCTGCCTCCTGTGTCGTTAACTGTATCAGTGGCTTGGCTAGAAATGCATACTGGGGAATCCATTGTCTACAATAAGAAGTAAGGCCGATAAAGGCACGTACCTCCTTCTGGGTTCTGGGCTGGGGAAGACTCGCTATTAACTGGATACGGTCGGGTGTCAACTGCCTACCCCTCTTGGACAGCAAGTGTCCTAAGTATACCACTTGCTGGACACAGAATTGAAGCTTCGAAGGTGACACCTTGTGCCCCATCTCGGCTAGAAAATACAGAACTGTAAGGGATGCTCGCTCGCAGTCACGTTCAGAACGGGCTGTGATCAGTAGATCATCGACATACTGGAGCAGGGCAGTGTCAGTTGGCATGTGAATGTTGTCTAGTTGTCTCTTGAGTGCTTGACTGTAAATACTAGGGCTTTCTGTGAAACCTTGAGGAGCGCGTGTAAACATATAGCTCCTTCCATTTAAACAGAATCCGAAAAGAAACTGGCTGTCTGGATGAATTGGAACACTAAAAAATGCATTCTTGAGGTCTATGACAGTGAAAAACATGGCTTCGGAATCAATAGCAGTTAACAGGGAAGAAATATCTGGGACAACTGGGTACTGAGGAATAATACATTTGTTAAGCTCTCGTAAATCAACCACTAATCGATATACTGGGGGTGCATTCGGATCAGTACGTTTCATGACTGGAATGATCGGAGAATTACATACATTGGAGTCAGTTTCTACAACTACTCCTTGAGCCATGAGCTCGTCAATAATTTTGGATAAGGCTGCTACAGCCTCAGGTGGCAATCTGTACTGTCTGATTCGTGGTAACACTACACCTGGTTTGAGAGTCACACGATGGGGTGTGATTTGCATGTAACCTACATCAGTTGGACCTTGCGCCCATAAATGCTGTGGAACATTAGACAATCTGGAATCAAAATCTCGTAATACATAGTGACCCTTAAAGTCACGTAGGAACAGACGTATTCCCTCTGGGGAACAGCAAATAACTGCACCTAATTCTTTCAGTGTCTTAATGCCTAATAGATTTTCTGGACATGACTTAGTAAGTAACAGGTCAGTAGTACGGGACAATGGACCTACTTCTAGAGTGACTGGCTTTGATATCTCATTAACTATTGGCTTTCCTGAAAATCCAAGGGAAACATTTCTTGAGCCTGAGAGCGGAGCCCCTGGAACTTCGGCATGACTAATTGTGGTCCTACTTGCCCCTGTATCGATCAAAAACTTTCTGTCTTTCCCTAATACTTGACTGTGAACATAGGGACCTTCTTGATCTACAGGTATCTCGATGAGAGGCAAGCCTACCTCCCTCTCTAGGCTGTTTCATGAATATGGCTGGTACTCTGGATACTCTGTCTGAGCATACTGGTACATCTGCGATGTAACGTGCTGTGTTGCAGCAATAGGCTGCGGTGCGGGAACTGTCTGTGGTGCATTCTGTGACTGAGGAATCTGTGAAACTTGTTCTTGTCTCGGCGGACGTGGTCTTTCTTTAGTCTTACCAGTAGCTATATTATGTTTCAGAACTGCACACTCGTTTATAAAATGACCTGGCTGTTTACAATAATTGCAGTTCCCTTTAACGGGAGCCGCAGGATGACTGGCTTGATTCGGACCCCTCTTCTGACTGTCTTGAGGAACAGATTGTGCAACTAGCACTTTCATTTTCGTGTCTTTCATACGTTTTCTCTCGTGTTCTTGCTCTTCCCTGATTCTATTCTGGTGGTACTGGAGCATCTGGAGCATCTGGGACGGAGTATTTGCTTGCCAGGTGCTTTCGACTTTCAAAACTCGATTTTTAATTTGTGGACTTGAATTCTCGACTAATTTAGTAACGAAAAGGTGAGGGTATGACTCACTACTTGTCTTGAGACCACTGTTGATACTGAAACATTTCTCAAATCTAGAATAAAAATCACTAATATCTTCATCTTGTTTCTGTTTACAGGCTGAGATTGCATCCCAGTCTTCTTTTCTCGTTGTCAATAATCTGGGTAAAACTTGAATCAATAATTCTGGTAATTCTTTACATTTATCTCCAAGACCGGTACCTGGTACTCGTGCCTTGTCTTCAGCTTCTAGAGCTGTCCAATCGATCTTTTTCTCTCCCACCTCCCATTCCTTTTCCTTTAACTTTTCATACACCCCTGCGGGTAACAGGACCTTTAACATTTTAATGATATCTGGGTAAGTGTATTCTCCCATACGGAGCATGTCTTTTAATTCTCTATGGAACCCCGCTGGATCTTTGTCATGACAGGGAATTAATTTCTTCATTTCAAGAAGTTCCATCTTTGAAATCGGAGTGTATACAAACACTCGTTGCATTACGCCACCCGCCCCTTGGACTGGGTGGACTTCTCGTAACGGATTCTGTCTGTCTATGTAGAATGATTTACTTTCTGGGGGTGAGACATGAACAAAATGTGGGTTCAAAAACGTTCTATACTTGTGACGCTGTTCTAGAATGACACTTATTAAATCGGTACCTAGACCTCTCCATTTATACTGGAGTAACTCGTTCAGGATATCATGCAACGGGCCTGGATCAGAATGTTGACCCTCATACAGAGTAATGAGGTACTGGATCATATACATACCCACCAGTCGTTGCTCGGCTGGGGGCAGTTTCAGAAACATTTGTGCCACTATTTCGTCTGGAAAAGTGGTAGAATCAGTAATCCATCGGACTGCTGATCGGGCTAGTTCTTGTTCATGCATGGTACTTAATTCACTATAACCGATTCGTGATTTCAGAAGGTGATCGGTAACTTGAAATACTTGTTCTAGAGAACCTTGTTCTGGTGCTTGATGATGAAAAATAGACTTGTGTTCTAGGCGTAAATGGCGATCTGGAAATCTAGATTTTCCTACATATGCTATTCTGGCGGGATTCTCGTCTTCCTCTTCAGGATCAGAGATACTTTCTTTCTCGCTTACTTGTGCTGCTTTACGCTGTTCGTATAACCTTATTATTTCTTTACGAATTTTCTTGTACATACTCTCCATGGCACTGACGGTCTTGTGCTTACCCTCGGCTATATTATCACTCCACCTTGTCAGGATTCTCATTTCGGCGGGATCTTTAGACGGGTAATCTTGTTCTCTTATTAGACAATTGATCAGGAACTTTAATATCATGAGCTGAATCTCGGCTTTCCTTTGAGACATAATCTCGCCAATACTTTCTGGATCATCCCCTGTACGGATGAAACGATATATTCTGTCTAGATCTTCTTTCATATTCGGTAAGGTGACTAGATACTCGGTCACCCTCCTTACACGTACGGAATATAAAACCATATTATACTCGCCTGGGACTGCGTCATAGACACATTCGTTAAGGGCTTGTCTGATTTCTGTGACAGACTTATTACTTTTAGGAGTACGCTGTGATGCTTGAGCATGTAATTCGAGTGCTGATAAACGTTTGTGTGGCGGCGGGGTTTGAGGAAGACCTCCCCCTGCGGCCCCTAGACTAGAATCGTCGACTGACATTCTTCGTCCTGGCAGGGTCGGTAATTGTACTTGTATGGCGGACTGGGCCGGGGGAGCTGTTAAGGGCACCCCGGTGTCTGGAGGAGCATGAATTACCTGGTTTACAGGGACTGGCGGAGCGCGGACAGGATTTGCATATTCGGGGACTGTGTCGTCCAGATAGGACGAAATAAAAATATCAGCTGCGGTCGGTTTGTGACGTAGCTTGGTCGGAATTAATGGTGGCGGGAAATTACTGGATGCCTCTGGGGTCGCTTTTGGCACTCCTTCGGCAAGAAGAGGATACATACCCTTAATAAGGGCATGCCTCTGTCTGTCTGACTGTTCTGCTTTGACTTGTTCACCTATCTTGATTAATTCTCTTTCTTGGGCTCGTTCTTGGGATTCTCTACTTAACTCTGACTTTCTGACTTCCTTTTCCGTTCTTCTATGCGCTTCCTTACGCCATAACTCGATGGCATCTTTCTGTGACTGTCTGGCTTTCTTTTTCCATAATGCTTCTTCTACTCGCATGATACATTCGGCATCCCATGTACCCGATACGGGCCATCTATACTTTTCTTCTAACTGTTTGGTATACTCTACCCATAAATCTAGATACATTATGGCGCTTATGCCATGTTTCTGATACATAAAATGACCTGGACTGTCCCTAGGTGGGACAGGAACCGCTTCCTCTAACAGACCCTTTCTAGTTTTTAACTGACGTAACTTGGAAAATATAGGCATGACTGAACTGTAATCTGGACAAAATACAATACACAATAAAAACACGAAATCACATCGCACTCATACCACAACAGTAAAATACATGAAGAACATTTATAAATAACAGTTCGAACAGAATATTACCTGGAATACTGAGAACAGAAATAGAACAGGTTTTCTCGAGAACGGAACAGACTAGAGTTACTGGATGCACTGCTGTAACAGTACGGAACATACCGGTCCCATAAAGGGACGCATCAAGACCCGTATCCACCTAGGTGAACACTTCGTTTGTGAGTCTGGGCACCACCAACCCACGGACCAGGAGTCAATTTAGATTGGTCCTGTCTAGATACTACCCCAGCAATGGTACTCACCGGGCAGCACGGAACGGAAGGCCTCGGACGGGACTGGACTGCTACGACGACGGACGACGGACTTCGGACTTCAGTTACGGGTGGGCCTCCGGATACCTCGGACCTTGGACTCTCGGCTTGGGCTCTGGTCGGGACTCGCCGCGTTCCTCCACCGTCTCGTTTGGATGCTGGACCGCCTCCTCCGTCTCCTCCGTGGGCCTGAGGGATACTTGAGCAGAAATATCTGCCACTGCGCAGAAGAGTTCCGTCACGACTGCAGAGGGTCAGGGGGTCGGCGTGGCTTCACCGACGCGTGGGGAAAGGGCAAGTCCCTATTCGGGCGCCATTATGTGGTATATAAATAAATAATACCGGATCTATTTTTGGATGAATGAATGAATAACAGATAGCTCAATGAAATAAGAGTCAAGATTCGAGGTAGTAGGAGTTTCTGCAGGTTTATTACAGCATAAGGACAGGATCAGGACAACCTGCATAGGATGACCCAGCAGCTGCTGGGGCTTGGTCTGGGATGAGCGCGCTAATCTTTTAATAACAAGACATCAACTTATATACATAGCGCAAACACATAGCATTACATTGCAGTAGGCGTAGCAGTGGGTGGAGCAGAAGGCGTGACGCGTAGCAGTCGCGAAAGATAACAGTAAAAAGAGGTGTAACTGGGAGTATACATAGACATGTGATGCAAACATAACAGAATATGTCATGAATGGGCGGAAACATAGGAGGGGGCTACCTAAGGAGCCGGGACCTCTAACCTAATGGTGCGCGAAAACTGGCAATGACGTGTTACTAGGAGAAGCTGGGGGCTATGAGCTCTGTGCTAGGAGCAGAGACTAGAGTCTGGAGGGTCGGAGCGACATGTACCTAAACCCTATCTGGTATCTAATGTTTTAGGGAACATGTTGATATAAACTAGAAGTCATGAGGGGAAAAGCTAACTTGATTCTAAGACTGGACCATGCATTATTCTACATGTAGTGCGTGATGAGGAATACTAAATGACCATTAAATACAGTATTTCTCTAACGTGGAGCCGAATAGGCTAGACAATGACGAAAACTATTGATGCAGTTCAGTAGCTTAGGAATGCAGAAGAGGAGGACTGAACTGATAACTGGAACTATAACATACTTTTGGCAGACTCAGAGGCAGAGCCAAGCTGCACCGGGCACTGCGAGGCAGGAAGTAAGTGAAGGGTCGAGGATACAGGTGGGGGCTGTATCGCTCCTCAGCGAGGCTTCAGGAGACAGGAGCTGAATCTGATGTCCGGGCCCTTTTGAGGCCTGGAAACGGGGACTTTATAATGGAATAACGTGCACACTGGGAAACGTGGCAACATTACTTTACATAGGCCTGATATTCGTAGTATTCACGAGGACTGGAAAATGTCATACCAGAGGTGGACACAACTGTAATTGCGTCATTAATCGGACATGGGGAATAACATATGCATATTGGTCATGCACACATAACATATGATGGATGAGGCGTAGGGACACAGAACATGGCAAAATTTACTTTTCCACAAGGTTACGAACTTGATGTACTGGCTGGGGTAAAAAGCCCTTTTCAGTGGGCCAATGTTGCTTTCCCCAGAGGTCTTGTTCTTTTCCTAAAATTATAACCTCAGTTTTGTTTCCATTTAGTCTGAGCAAGTTGTCCTGCATACAAGATGCAATTTTCCTCAGACCTATCTGGGGAGCAGATGACTCAGATCCCCTAGATGAAGTAAGGAAAAGATTATCTGCGTGTCATCCGCATAGGATAAAAAGGACAGCCCAGCCTCTTCAGCAGTATATGCCAACAGTCACACATAGATATTAAACAACAGGGGACTCATCACAGAGCCCTGGGGAACTACGTAAAGAGATCGATGGATATTAGAACTTACCGAGGTGGAGAAAACCTGAAAAGTTCAATCAGCCAGGAAGGAACGAAACCATTGTAAGGCTGAGCCTCCAAGGCCTAAGGAATGCAAGGATTTAAGCAGGAGCGTGTGAGACACCGTGTCGGAGTGGCACTGAGATCTAGTAAGATGAGAGCCACTGTATCACCATGATCCAGATGCCATCTCAACATTTCGGTAATCCCAAGTAAGGTAGATTCAGTGGCGTAACCTGCTCTAAAACCAGGCTGAGAAGGATGAAGGAAACTCAGACTCTACCAAAGAAGTCAGCTGAAAATTGACATGTTTTCAAGAAGCTCAGAAAAAACTGGAAGCAGAGAAAAAAGACGAAACTTAGATGGCATAGAAGGATCAGCATTAGGTTTCTTTAGGAGAGGGAGCACCTTGGCATGCTTCGAGTCTGGAAGAACAAAACCTTTCTGTAAAGAGGCATTAAGAAGATCCATGATCAACTGAAGAGTAGGTGACTCGAGCTGTTTCAACACTGAAATAGGAAGAAGGTCTTTAGGAGAGCCTGATTTAATGCTAGCCAAGAGACTGTTAAAAGTGCTAAGTTCTAAAAGAGGCCATGCTGCCACCCTAATGCTGGATTCTACATCATCCTGGATCTGAGAGACTCCTGCACTAACAATAGTAGGTATGATGTTGGAGGTCTGTGGAGAACCTAGCTGGTTGTCATAGGTTAGAGTAGAATACATTTTCTCAACTTTTTCCACAAAGATGCGAGCGAGGTCCTCACATTGCGTAGCAGTTAAAGCACAGGGGGTAGTCAGAGTATTAGAGCCCGATAGTTCTTTGACAACCTTAAAAAGGGTATTTGGACAATGCTGAGCTTGAGAAATTTTAAGAGAAACAAACTCAGCGTGAGCTGATTAACAAAGAACACAATAGTCATTTAGAGCCTTTTTATATGCTATTGGATGTAGCTGGCATTAGCGGGGTAACTGTGTCTAAGGCAGTCTTAACCCATAAATTAAAACAAGA
Organism: Lissotriton helveticus; assembly: GCF_964261635.1. NCBI lineage: Eukaryota > Metazoa > Chordata > Amphibia > Caudata > Salamandridae > Lissotriton > Lissotriton helveticus. Next base: position 278,621,043 of record NC_136058.1, on the reverse strand, counting down.
TGAGTCACTATCTGGATTACCTGTCAGTTGTGACACAGATTCTTGAAGTGCAGGCCCAAGGGCCTCTTTGGTAACTTTCCTCCAGATTCTCCTTGTTGCAGTATTTATCCTGTGTACTGGTTGCATAGACTCTGAACTAAGAGTCGATGGTATCAGGAAGTGGTCCGTCCAAGTCAGACACAAAGGGACCCCCACTTTAAGATTTTGGTTATTTGAAAAGATCAAATCCAACATGCGGCCCTCTCTATGGGTAAATGTGGTTGAATGTTTATTGGCAGTTTTGAATCATCTAAGATAGCACAGAGGGTTAATATGCCTGCTGCAAAGAATGTGTACCATGCAAGAACAATATTTTATGTGCAGAGCTCAGTGAGTTACCTCTTTTGAGTTTCTTTAGTTACTGTGCAGTACAAAAGTTACATACTTAATCTAGCACAGTGAGCTGTGAACTGCCATCTAAGAGCTGCATGGTACAGGTTACAAAGTTATGTTTCCCAGTTTTTCATTATCCTGATGTTGCTAAAAAGGTTTGTTTGGGTAGTAATACATTCTTTTCATTAAATACCACGCTAACCACTGTGTTATGTTCTGAATCCTCAGTCTGTGCTTCTGCAGACCAAGCACTCTTACAAAATAACGACTAGTATGGGTGACATGCATCCTACACATAGTAGTCCCTGTTGCGATATGTAACACTTTCTAAACGCTGATTTACACTCATATGATTAATAGTCTTTGTATGTGTGTGAGATGTAAAGTGCTCTGGCACCCTACACTATTATGAGAAGCTCTATAAAATCAATGAAATACATGTGAGAGAGGCACTGTTGGTGATAGGGAATCATTGAGAGCCCCAGAAAGATTGTCGTATCCTGGTGCACAGCAAAGTCCTCATTTACTATGCTTTAGAAGCGAATACAATTGATATACAGTGACAAATGTGTTGTAGAACGCACCATGTTTTCCCAAATGTTCTTGGGGGTGCGAAAACAAACGCTGTAAGCTGTCATTTTTTTTTGTAACACAGAACTTTTAAATATCTGTAAAAGAACTGTGCAAATGTTTCAAAACCTCTCAGCAGTTAGGAAACCACAAATGGACCACTTGTTTGTAATTCAGAAGTGTGCCGGAAACAGAGTTTTAATATGATCAAACAATCAAGACACTTTACTTGGTGATGTTCAAATGATACATATTTGCTGAAACCACATTTCCACTCATTAGTATTTGTGCGCTATGTAGTTTTTTCAGTAAAACTACATGTTGGCATTTTGCTTCTAGTAATAGAAAACGTTCTGTATGTAAAAGACAATGCCTCCTTCTGCCCTACAATTATGCTTTAACAGTGTATACTGGTTCTAGTCTGGAGCACACTTCAGTGCCCAAGCAGTATACTATTTCCAATATACAGGTAAAAAAAGAAGGGCTAATATATGGCTAGCCACTAGCCAGGCCATTATATAGTAATGTCAGCTCCCATCTAACTGTTCTGGCCCACAATAATACCATAACACTCAGCAGTGTGCAGCCAATTATAGCTCACACAGGCTGGTTAATAACTCCCTTTTCCTGCTTTTTTCCTTTTACCCTCTCACATGAAGTGTAAGCTATGGGTCGTATCCATCACTTAGTACTGTACCAGCTCCTAAACCAGTCATCACCAGCTGAACCAAAATGTAATGCTTGAAGCGATCTGACACATAAAGGTGGCCACTCGGAGGACTGCACTCTAGTCCAGTACTGCAGGTCCCAAATAGCTACATCCTATGCGTGCCGCTTTACATCTCACAATGGTGGTGTTGTGTCTGTAAAACGTACATTTTGTCCTGACTTTTAAACTGTCCTGAATTTTTGTCCTGAATTTTGACCCTTTGTCCTGAATTTTTACACTCAACGTCCTGAACATGCCAGTTGGTCACCCTACCCACCCTTGCTGGCCCTGTGCTGAGGAGAAGGCAGGGCAAAAATGCTTTTAGTGCGAGGAGATACAGCACTGCCCGGGATGTGCTGGAGGAGACTGGGACACTCCATTACTCACAATCCCTTGTTGGCCCCATGCTGAGGAGAAGGCGGGGCAGTCGGTAAAAGCGCTTTTAGCGCAAGTAGAACACCGTTGCGCGGGATGCGCTGAAGGAGTCTGGGGCACTCCATTGCTGACAATACCTTGCTGACCCTGTGCTGAGGAGAACGTTGGGCAGTTGAGAAAAATACTTTTAGCGCGAGGAGAGACACCGGCTTGCTGGACGCGCTAAAGGAGACTGGGACACTCCGTTTCTTGGGGATAGAATGGGTCTGTTTGGGTGGGGCTGGAGAAGGAGACCAGCAGAGCAGTGGGACATACATCTACCCAAGAATTCAACTCCATCTCAATTAATCTCCTCCCACACCCCTGGGTTGTTCTATCAAATGTGCTGTTCTTTCCACTACTATTGAGTATTTTACTCAGCTCAAAAACCAGGTCCTCCGATGGTTACATACTAGCACCTACTTCCCATACTCACATGCGCCCGATGTCTTGATGGTTCGAAGGGTGGGATGGGTTGGACACTTGGCAACAAATTCCTTGGGTGATTGTGGTATTGTCAATTTCAGGTCTCCTGCCATTGCGTGGAGGTTACCAGCCAATCGCCACTCCCTTAATAAACCTTGTTTTGATATCTCTCTTGTTCTCTTGTGTTTTTTTTACTGCCATCTGTGGGCAAGGTATGTGCCCCTGACCCACATAACTAGATCATTGATCCCAAGCAGCGATAGAGTTAACCATCACCTGGCCCCTTCGACTCTTACTGAGGTTGATTGACTGCACGTAGAACATTGTTTTATAGCGACTGCGACCCTTTCTTTCCATGGAGCTTGTATTTTAGTACCGGAGCCTCCAAAGCAGCTCCTCCTAACCCTCTTACTTATCTTTTTAGACCTCGACCATTGACCGCTCCAGATTATGTTCCCAAATCCATAACTGACAGTGCGCGACTACCAGCTGTTATCGCTCAGCCGTCTGTTGAGGACAAGGCTCAGCCTTTGATTACTGTCCAGCAGCCTCTGGTTTTACCTAGTTAGTTGGAACATTGCTGGGATTAAGCCAAAGCTCAATGATCCTGCCTGGGGCCAAGTTATTGCCAACTACGCAATCTGTCTCTTCCAGGAAAGATTTTTTGTCTCCCTGGAGAGGATGTGGCATAAAGGCTAGAGCGGCAGGGTGTCTCAGTGGGAGGCTCAGCATCCTGTGATTCTAGGAAAATCACTTAATCTCTTCGTACCTAAAAATGAATGCGTTTGTCAGTAATGCAACTGGTGCTCATATAAAGGACTCCGATACCTTTGGGACGAGTTGCCGCTATATAAAACTGCAAAATAAATGCAGGGCATCCATTGGGTGGGTTGCTTGTTTGGGTGAAAACCAACTTTCCTGTTCTGTAGTAGAACTTCAAACAGGGTCACCAGATATCCAAGGGCTAATTTTCTCCTTCTGTAAGGCCACTTCTCTCTTGTTAAATACCACATATAGTCATAGTTTTGCTAATCAGCAAGAATCACTTTCGCTCGACCTGTTGGATGAGATTTTGGTCCACCAATCAGAGTCCTGTTAGGTTATTGTGGCAGGTGACTTAAATCTCACGTATGAACCCAATGGTTTAAGGACTTGAGACAAGAACAAACCTTCGTGTGGGGAATCCATGAACTAACTTCTTCACTGAAGAGAACCTAACAAGGGCTGCCATCTAAGTGGCAGACCTACTCTAACCCATGGATTTCAAGCCTGCAATAGTTGCTCACATTCTGATGCTATTCCTGTACCCACGTTTAGAAACTGGTTCTATGTAAGCTTTATTGATAATATTTTAGATGTCAAACTGTGGATGCTTTTGGATAATAAAAGTGCTTGAGAGGGATGAGAGCAACCATAATCTGAAAGTATTTTTTAGCCGCAAAATCAACAATTGGAGTTCACGAATAAGCGCAGTAACGTAAAGTGGGAGGCAGTGTGGTCTTCTCCCAAGGTACTTTTGGATATGTACTCAGTTGTTGTTTCGCACATGGAGTTTTAATGAAACTATTGTAGCCAAGCACGGCAAATTATTTGATGGGCTTAAAGATGTTTTCCTCAAAGAGTTCACGAAGGCTCCTGTAAAGGGTTCCACAAATGGGTGGTCTACACACCGTTTCAGAGAGGCTAAGAGAAATCTCCGTAGAGCAATCAAGAAAGGAGCTAGTCAGGAGACGAGTCAGTAGAGCACAAGTAAGGGAAGCCGAAGTGGCAAGTGAGTGTAATAAATTGTCTGATCTTTTAGACACCACTTCTAATAACGACCTAAGATCTTTTGGCGATTAGTAAGTTTAAGAGCTGGGTATTTAGGGAAGCCAGATGAGACCTCCATTTTGCCCTGTGAGTGGATCACTGATTTTGAGAATCTTTACTCCTGTCCACATGAACGGACTTGGCCTCTCTGAGTACCGAGGGAGCCACTGTACTTACCTAGCCTCCTACTCCCTTAATTTACCTTAGCGGAGAGTGTTCATGTGGTGACTTAGCTGAAGCAGGGGAAGGCTATTGGACTAGATACGTTCCCCGCTGACCTTTTAAGATCTGACCCTAATATATGGTTCCCCTACATTAATACTCTTACAAACACAATTGCAGCAGGGGCAGCAATGCCCACTACTTGAAAAAGGGCAGAGATTGTCCCTGTCTTCAAGAAGGGAAACCCAAGCACCCCAACTAACTACCACCCAATTAACTTTTTGGATAACCTGCAAGAAGGCTTTCTGCAAACTACACCTGGAGAGACTTTTATATTCGATCAACAAAAAACACATCCTGTCTAATCTACAGGTAGGATTTAAATCTGAGACCAGTACCATTGACCAGGTCTTCATCTTCCGTTTTGGTTAAGTGGAAGACTAGATATTGCAGAGGGAAAACTTCTTGTCTGGGATGGGGATTCCCTATAATTTCTTTATCATTATTATGCACCTCCACAAGTAGAATTTTTCTAGAGTTTGATGTGGCACAAAAAGAGAACTAACCTATCCAATTTCTGTTGACAAAGTTGTGTGTCAGGGCTATGGTTTGGCTCCTATGTTCTTCCTCCTTTATATCAATAATAATGTCAAGTTTTTTTAAACTAATTATGTTAATGATTCCCCCACTCTTGCAAGACAAAGTTCTGGCTCTTTTCTTTGCCGATGATACCC